>NC_139765.1:52849983-53478035 GCF_965231275.1 Zosterops lateralis
TCCCGTAGCAGAAATGTCTTCACTCGAGTGGTAAGTAAATTACTTGTACAGTGGCACACATTTTTGGCTGTGGCTGTTCTTTGCTCACCAGGCCAGCAAAGATACAGAGAGTTAAAGTAAATTTTCTTTTAGCTACTTTGACTCTAAATCTAGAAACTGCTTTGAGGTTCTGGGATGCTCACAGAAATAGTGCTCTGGAGTGTCATCTGCAGCCCTCTTTCCTCCTGAGGGGTGTCACCGAGCCATGCTAGATGATGTTTCACAATCAGCAACTTTCTTAAATCGGGGAAAACTCACTTGCCTTTTTTAGCTGCTTTTTAATATGTGTAGTTCATAGCGCAAGGAGGCCAGAAAAAAAAAGGTCAAGGATCCTGTCTGATCACTGTAAAGAGCTTTAGAAATGTGTTATTGACCTCCCAAAGAACTTAATTCCATGGAAGCCTAAACAGCAGAGAAAGCCATATGTTTTCTGGAAGAAAAATGTATTATTGGCTGGAAGAGGTTATTGCAATTGTTTTAAAAAATAGTAATTCAAATTTCCAAATAAAATAATCTTGAATCCCCTTTCTAATGATTATGGTTTGAAAGAAAGCTAATGGCAATTCTTTTTCTCTCCACCTTTAGTTCTAGAATGAAATTTAAGAGTTATTAAATCTAATTGTGAAATGAATACTATCTCTTTTGATAATGCTTTCTTTTTTCTTAGCATCCATTGTGAAACTGTATTTCATTTGCGTGCTGGAAAAATGTTATGCTTCCTGTAGAGTGAAACACATATGCATTTCATGTGGAACACATGTATCATATATGAGCCTGGTTGAATTGTATGTTGCTGTGAGGTAAGGCTTCTGCCACATCCCCTCCCACATATAAAGGTAAGGAATAGCAGCAGGGATTTATGTGAAGGATTTTCAAAATGTATTTAATTAATATTTTAAATCGGAAAGGGCTGAGCCATTATGTTTGTGAAGATCCTTCTGTTTTCAGGCTGAGCCTGTCTGAAAAGCATTCATCCTTCAGCTCAAGTCACTCGCTGGAACATTGCTTAAAATGAAGGGCTGCTCTTTCTAACCTCTTGCAAGGCAGGCTTTAGCCAGAGCCAGAAAACAGAGCACAACCCAAGCTGCCAGCTTGTTAGCGTGAGAATCCCGCCTCCATAGAAGTCTTTGGATTAATGACTTCAGACAGACAGATGTGAGACTCAGAGGCCATGTGTGGGGGAAGGGGTTTCTTGTCAGAGGGCCCTGGAGGGTTCTTGGTGATGAGAGTAGCTTTATTCCCTGAAAAATACAGGGTGTTGACTGAGCAACTCTGAAGGAAGGCTGAAAGAATGGAAGGAAAAATATAAATATTGCAGGTATCTTTGTGCTGGAAAGTAATGCACAGCAGCTGCTCTGAGTCCATCCAAGAAAACACCCTCCTTTTCTCTGTGTTCCCTGTAAAAATCTTAAACTGAGTTCTCCACATCTGAATACAGTAATGTTACCAATGCATCATTGCTAATGGAGGTGATCTGAGTTTTCCATGAGACATCATTGCAGGAAAACCAATTTCTGTGGGGTAGAAGATTTTATAAGCACCAAATCTGTCATAGCAAATCCATCAAGATTATCCCCTACATACTAACCTTCCTGCTATGCTATCAAAAATAAATAAAATCAAATTAAATCTAAACATCTTCATCAAGCACTTATAAATGAGGGAATACCCTGTGGGGCACAAGTTACAATATGTGCATTGTACAGTAAGATATTTGCATGTTCTGTGACATCCGTAGAGTGCAAGAGTCTATAGTCTTCAATGGCCTTTGGAATGCAGTTGCATACACAGAAGAGGCAGTATCTCATAGTGTGCTTATGAAATTATTATGGGAATATAGAAATGCAAAACACTGACATCCTGAAATAGATTTCTTTACATATTGTGCATTCCAACTTAATATTAATTACATTTTTATGACCTGCATGTTGCAAGTGCACATATGCACATGCACTGTTTCACACAAACACGTGTTCTGTCCATACACTTATTAAAGTATATGTCATGCTTTCTATTTTTTGTTGTATGTTAGTGTTAAAAGCAAGAAAGTAGAGGCATATTTTCAGCCTAAATTCACAACACTGGGAATGGGTAATGGGAACAGATGTGATGTAGAAGGAATTTTATTCAGAAGGGCTGTCATAACAGAATTAAGCTATCCAGCTGACTTCATTTCAGTGGTAGAAACTTTCAGCAGTGGGTGGTGTATGAGCACCAGTTTAGAGCTCAGTGAGTATCTCTTAAATATAGCTAAAGTACAGCCTGATGAAAGATTTAGGAATAATAAGCAGCAGCTGATGAAAAAAAAAAAAAATTGCTGGTGGACATAATGTGTCACAATAGCCCATCACATTGAGATAATGTACAGCTGCAATGATGTCAGCTGCCCTGTTGAGAGCCCTGTGATGGGGTCTTGGAATGATGCAACTGAATAAAATAATAACAAAGGCTCTGTCAGTGTGTGCAATGTGTCAATAGGCTGCAGACTTCTGAGTACCCTCTTGAGGCATGTGACCTCCACCAAGAACACAGATCTATCTTCTCAGGTCTGGGCACTAATAACTTCTGATGTGTTCAGTTACCTGTCTTTCAAAATTTTCCATGGACCAGGCCCTGCAGCTACAAGGCCAGGAAAAGATCTTGCATCATCAGCATAATGGTAATACTCTGTTCTGTGTTCAGTAATGATCTCACCTAGAGATTTTGTATTTACAGC
This sequence comes from Zosterops lateralis, assembly GCF_965231275.1. Lineage (NCBI taxonomy): Eukaryota > Metazoa > Chordata > Aves > Passeriformes > Zosteropidae > Zosterops > Zosterops lateralis. The sequence goes on from NC_139765.1 coordinate 52,852,739, forward strand.
ATAAGAAAGGAAAAGAGCCTTGAAGGGTGTCACGTTTCAAATTCCTTTACTCTGACACGTAATTACCCAGCAGAGCCAGTTACCTCCCATTTTTCAGACAGCCGGTAGAGGAGGGATGCTCTTACATGTGAGATCTTGGGAAATACAAGCTCAGTAGCTTGTGAGTAGCTTGTGAGAGCTCTGAGAGCTTGTTTAGTGTGCCCTTGAATAAGTTCTTCAACTGGACACTGTTTTTTCATTTACAAGAAGATCACTATTTCTGGTCTTCTAATTTTCTTGATATTTCTAGGTCCATGGGTTGACACCAAACACCTACAAAGTATCAGATACACAATGTTCCAATGCTATTTGGACCTGCGTGTGCTTCCAAGCACACAGTTCTTGCACTGCATGCAGTTCATTCAAATGAACAGTGAACAAGACAGCTGGAGAACAGCTTTAGAAACACCTGCTAAAAGGAAAATATTACGGATTAGATATATTATTTATTTAAGAATCCCAGGAAAAACAAACAATACTGAACTTCTTACAGGACTGACCAGGTAATGACAATTGTAATTGATGCTTCCCTCAAATTTAATTTGAGTTTTTCCATTTTCTAGAAACTGGCAAAATAGAGTGGGATTATTTGCTGAATTTTTAGATCATTTTCCTGAAAGGCTTCTGGGTAGAGCATTAAGGAAATTACCTATTGTTTTGATCACTGTGAAATGTTGACACCTATTTCCCTTGGAATCTCCCAAGCAGAAGCTTGATATGTATTGCAACAGGGCAAAGAAAGAGGAGGTTCCCTTTTATTGTTTCCCTGAAATCTTATTCTGCTGGAGCTGTTTCTTCTCTCTGCAAGCGACAAGCTGTGCCCTTCTCTCCTGAAGGTGTAAGGTCAGGACCTTGAGGTGCTGTGGGCTTGTAACAAGGCTGTGTTTGGATATTTGGAGTTCTCCCCTCGCACACACACACACACAGACGCACACACACACACACAGACACACACACACACACACACACACACGTGTTTAATGTGTTTATTGTCTTGGGTATCCTGCCCCTGACATACACTGTCAGGAAATTTCCCTGTGTGATACTGTTAGTCACCAGAGATAGAGGAGGAAGGAATGCAGGGGAAATCAGAGGAGGTGATGCTGGTGAGCACTGCAGCACAGGTGTGTGGGCTGTTCCACGTGCCCTGCTGGAACTGCAAAGGCTCCATTAGCAGTAACTCCTCTAACCCTGTACCTGCTTCATACAGTGAGCACACACTGAAATGGCTTGTGAGCCGTCATATATAAGGTCTTTGCCCTTCTGAGCAAAATGCCTCTTGATCTCAGCCATATATGCTGCTAAAGATCTTTTTCTTGGATGTAAATGATTGGTATTCATGAAGTGAAGGAGAGAGGAGGGGCCATGGCTGTCAGCACGAAGGAGAAGCAGCAGGACCTTGGCTGCAGCCAGAGGTGTTTAAAAGTCTGAATGATAACATCTTCTACAGCACTTCCGTGAAACAGCATCCTGGATAAAATAAGGGGAGCCTTGCTAATATTTTATGGACCAGACTGATAAATAAGTGACTACACTTTAAATCTAACATGTTATTGTTTCTGATTACCACTTTTTGATGTATTTCTATCCACTTGTTCTGGAATGCCTATTATATCAGACTGACATGGACTAATAGCTTGATAGATTACCAGAGCAAGTGAACAACAAGAAAATTATCTATGCCTATTAATGCAAGAATTCTAGTATGTTAATTGTGTATTCACAGAAGAGCCAGAGGGCAAATACATTGTACCTTCATGTAACAAAGTGTTTCAGCTGAAGCTATTACTGATTATATTTGAATTTGTATCTTTCAGAACACTTGTGCTTTTTTACTTATGTGCTTCACAGCAAATTTCTAAAATTATATTTAGTGATAAATCCTTGTACCAACTATGCAGGGTCTGCAGTAATTTGTTATCTTAGACGGTCACTGTCAAGTCAGATAACCCAGCTCAGAAAGGCAGGACTTTTAGGAATGGTAATGTCATTTCATTAGCATGTTCCCTAGCGCTTTCTTTTTTAAGGAAGCTGCTTACCCCATACAAACACACACAAAATTATGAATGCTGCATTGCCTCCTCAGAAATATGTCTATTATATTTCTGCTGTGACATGTTATGTCACTCATGGATGATGGTATGTGGTTCTGTATAACTGAAACACCCAAATTCCTAGTTTTTCTTGCTGATTTCCCCTGCCACATATAATCATAACAAGTGAAGGAGCAGCTCTTTTTTTGTCTCCTCTTACCAGAATATTGCTATATCTGACATCTTAATATCTAGACAGTGTAAGTGAAGACTAGACGCAGCACTCTTGTCTTAAACTGCTATGGTGGGATATCACTGCAGTATCCTCTTCTCTACATCTGAGGATTGGAGAAAGATCTTCAAACAAGCCCCATTCTCCAGCAATTTTCTGGGTTAAGTAACAACTGTCTCCAGCAGATACTTGTGAGGCATGTTCATAAAATTCTCCAGCAAAGATCTCCCAGCCTCTATGGGAACAGCCTCAGAAAACAGGATTTTTGCCTTAGATTGAGATGTTAAGGGAGTCTGTTCTAGTTTGCCTAAAGATAATGACTGAGACAGGAGAGTCTTAAAGACCACAGTTTCCTGTCTCAAACACTGTTTAGGATGCAGAAGGACTTTGTCATGGGATAAGCACAGAATGGAGTAGCAGGATGGTGCTGCCTCTCGTCTGGTGAGGTCTGCCTAGCACATCATGGGTAACACATCCAGACAAAAATTCCCACTGTGGCAAACCGTGTAAAGAAGCAACTGCTGGTACACTTATCACTGGTTAAATCAAGATCACCACAATTTATGGGACAGATGGCACCTGTGAATACCAAAGACCACTGGAGCCCCCCGAGTATGTCTCCATGCATGCCTGAAACACAGACTGTAAGTTAAACCACCATGACAGGAGCTTGAGAGAAGGTAAAGTTGCCCAGGCGTTATCTCAGACCAAGCTGGTTAACAAAGCCGGGGGAGAGAAATGTATCACTGATAATGGCAGAATTTATGGGACACAAGGAAACCCAAATCAGCAACTGTGCTGAAATTAGCCTGGACAAGGTAAAAGGTAGTTCTGGTGGGGGAGATTGTGACCACTGAGTCACAACCTACTGACTCCAGGAACCCCCTGACTCACCACCCACCAAGTCAAAAGAAGAGAAACACTGAACATGGGACTATTTAGCATTAGAAGTGAGGGAACAATTTAGCTAATATAATAAGAGAACTGTGTAACCAGTGAGCATTAATTCCTTTGTTTGCTTAAATACATAACTACCAAAAATTGTTGAATGACTTCAGGAACCCCACCAGCAAGAAGCCCAGGGTGAAGAAGGACCAATGAGACACTGTTGGATCCACAGGTCCTGACTATCTTTTTCTTGATAGCTGTCTTTGCTTCCTCTCTCCTCCCCCACCCCTTTCTTTTTCTCTCCCTCTCCCCATCACATTTTATTGTTAAATAAATTCCGTATGATTGACTTCACCATATGGTCTCATTTGCACCTTAATTTGGGTAGGGGCATTTCTCATAGTCAGATCATAACAGAGAACAATTGTGAGAGAATGGAATACACCTGCAGAAAAGTCTTTCTTTCCATCCTACCTGTTCTGTTTTCTTTTTCCCTGAGGCTACAAGAAGTTCAAAAGAGATAACCTCTCTCTTAACAAGCAATCAAGGATGTTTGAGGCTCCTGGAAGATGCTCCTACTTGCAGTGGTTATGCTGTTGATTTTTTTTGCCTGAAATCATGATTTTGTCATGATTGAAAAGAGAAGTAAGGAAAAGAAGTCTGACATAAAAATACTAGTAAAATGTTGAGGGAGGAGTAATGTGTTGTTCTCTTTCCCTGGGACCAGACCAATTAATCCACAAGGGCTTTTTGAATACCACAGCACCTTAGTCAGAATTAGAGTGATTTTAGCCATGTCTGCTGACATGTGCTTTAACAAGAGAAATGTTTCATGTGCTTTTGCAGTTCAAAAGAAATATACTCACTTCATTGCAAAACTGATGAAGTTTGAGTACCATTAGCAATAACCATCTCTGAAAATCTTCTAAGGATGCTGCTGTTACTACCATTGAAAACTCAGCAATCCTGCTGTAGCAGCATAAAAATTAAACTGATGAGCTGCAACTTAAGTGTTTAACAATGAGATATCAAGTGAACTATTCAAATTTGCTGCAGCATAGCAATTCATAGCTGTAACTAACAGAAGACAACAACAGGTATTTGAGAGATGAGTGAGAAGCAAGCAGTGTGAATGATGAGGTGGCTATAATGGATGGCTGAAGAAATGAAGCAGCAAAGAGAAATAATTATTGAAGGGACAAGAGATTTTAGTAGCTCTGAATCTGACAGGTAGCAATGCATTAAATGACTCATCCAAACTGATGGAAGTTGATGATGCTGCAGTACTAGCAGACAATTTTGCAATTGTATTCTAATGGTTAAGGTTCTTGGCCAGAAGATCACCATTTCTAGGCCGGTGCAGCTTTTTTCTTCCTTCGTGTAGTCAGGAATGTTGGAATTTCAGGAACACAAAGGAAGAAAGAGTGGCTCCAGAAATGAGGGCTTAGACACTTACCTTTGAACAACTGGTTAGAGACTAGTAGCTTCCATGGGGAAATAACAACCTACCTTGAGTTTCTTGCTTGGAGTCATTCAGCCACCTGACTCCTGCCTACTTGGCATCCTCGGGCTAGGACTTTTCTGGGAAGCAAATGAACATAGCACCCTCTGGGAAGCAAGTGAACATAGTTACCATCTTTGCTCCCCAGGGCATTCCACACATTCTTAATATGGATGGGAAAAAGAAATTATTTGGGATGGAGCGTATGTGAAACCTTGTGGGCTGTGCTCTGAAATGGGGAGCTGCAATCCTGGCAGTCCTGAAACCCTGGGAATGATGGAGGTCTGCTGAGCTCCTGGTGTTCTCCTGAGGGTCTATTCAAAGATTCAGGTATTTGTTTCTAGCTTGAACTCAGGACTCACCTTGTCACTCTAAAAGGCATTTCCCAGATCCAGAAAAAAAAAAAACCATAAAAAAATAAAAGGATTTGACTGATCAGACACTTGATCTAACACTTGTTTGTTCCACTGTCTCCAGGCCATTTTCCCTTTTTTACTGGTGCAAATGACCATGAGGGAAACCAGAGCCAAGATGTTCAAGTTTAGCCAAAAGGCTGGGTTTTGCAATGATTTTAGTTATTAATCAATCTTGTGGAACCCTGCACCTGGTGTATACAATGATTATTTATTCTATTGCTGTTATTGCTTCAATTGACAGAAGAGAACAAATAAAACTTCATATGAATATCAAGCAAAAAGAATCCATGTCTTTGAAGCCCTGAAGCTCCTTTTTCTGAGCCAAGAGAAACTCCAATCCAAAAGTGAAATGCAGAAGAATTTGTTAAAGCATATTAATCATGAAACTAAGTGAATTATAACAATACTTGCAGAAAAAATACTGTACTAAAAATGGTACATTTTACAATATAAAATGTAACTTTTATAATAAAAAATGTAAGGGTTTTTTTCTCAGTAAAGGCCTTAAAATGTAAGGTCACAGCAAAATTATTTGTATATAGATAATGAGTATTATTAGGTGGTGAAAAAATATTAGAATCCAGTACAGAAGCAAGGGATGGCTATTTCTGCACCCTGTGTAGTAACAAGCATAATTTTCATGTTTCTCTTCAACAATATTGTTCTATATAGAAACAAATTGAGCTTTAAAGAGGATTCTGTAGGCAATTTCTACTGGTGTTTGTAGCTGTTTTTGCAGGTAGTGAATTTGCATGGAAATAAAAAGCCTTTTAACATCTGTAAGTAAAATTACTCTAGAAAGAAAAATGACAGAGAGGAGGAGGATGCCATTCAAAATTGACTGTTACTGTAGAACTTGTTCTTTCTGTGTGTTCCATAACAACCATCAGTCACTGTGAAAGTGAATATGTTCTTTATCACAATTATTTTCCTCCAATCTGTGTCAAATTTGGCTTGTTGAGATAAACTGGTGGGCTTCTGACACTCATTTTTCCTTTGGAACCTAAAGAGAAAAAAAAATTAATTAATTTGTAAAGAAAACCAAACCAACCAACCAAAAACAAACAAATAAAAAACCCTCTCAACAAGAACAAAACCCCCTCCCCAAACCAAAACAACAAAAAACCCCTGTAAAATTGTTATAACATTACACAGGAAAAATGAGAACAGAGGAAGTTACATTTCAGGCCTGCCAGTTTCAACAGCGTCTCCCTAACTTGAAATTGCAGTGGTTCTATGAGCTTGAGTCACATTTGAGTTTTGTCTTGACCTTTTGTAGAAAGAAGCAAGTGTGAGGGAATAGTCGGTTCCCTGTGTACATGTAATACTAATGAACACAACCGTAGGAAGGCAAGGCAAGGTTGGGGTGATGTTATAAATGCCAAGAAGTTATTTTCTATTCCCCTGCCTCCCATCCAGAGGGTGATCAGGGGTTTTCAGAAAGCATTTAGCTGATACAATCTATTCTATTGTGATTTTCAATTTTTGGCGCAAGTGATTGACTGACGTTGCTTGTTAATGTAGTGAATATGTTTCTGTATATGTTTTATCTGTGTGGTTTAGGCTGTGTTGAAATTGCATCAATTTACAGTGTTAACTGTTATGCAGCATAAATAGACCCTGCATGGAAATTTGAATTGGGAACTAAATGAGCAGATGCAGAGATAATTCCAGCTGTCACTATTAATATTGCCTTTTTTTTTTTTTTTTTAATGCATACTTCTCTAATTTTAAATACAACTTTGGTGCTATGTATGGATAAAACAGTAATCCATTTTTACTCAGATACTGTCCACCCACATACCTCATAGGCTGGTGTACCCACAGAGCACAATCAGGAGTGCCACATTCTGGCTTGCACAGAAGGCACTGGCTGCCTGCCCTGCAGGAAACACCTGGGGAGTGCCCAAAGAGCCATGTGCTACTGATACTGCAGATGAAGACTTTACCAATACACAGATTCTCCTTCTGCCCATTGTGACAACCCAACTCATAGTTTAAGGGCCCATTAGTGCAGTTTTCCTTTAGGACCATTTGTGCTGAGAAGGCACAAAGCTGGGATGTAAATTTTCCAGATGCCAACAAATAGCCAAGATTTGGTAAAAAAATTATATCATGTTTTAACATTGTACTTTGTTTATATAAACAGAAAAAGAGTTTGGTAATAATGTCATCAAATGTGTGCAGACACCTTTACCTATAAACAGACCTGAAACCTCAGCTAGATATCCCTTTCTCCTTAGATGAGGTGGAGATATAGAGCAAAGCAAGTGGTTGGAACATATTGCTAAGATGAAGGTCTGCAGGAAAAACAATTTCCTCTGTTACTATCATCTCATTTATCTGTTTTAATCTTGGAGACAGCACAAAATGTTTCCCAGGCACTTTATACCTACCCAGTAAAGCTGCACTTAACACATATTTTTTCCTTAGCACACTGGTTTTGCAGATCTACATCCTAAAATTTGTAGGGAATAGCTCCCTCCCCTGCAAAAGTTAAGGTATTGCTGCAAGTGATAGAAGACCAATCTTGTACCGATTCCTTAAGTGTTAAAGGGAAAATCAGCCCATTTAATTGGATTGCAGTGGTAAATTGCAATTGCTGATACATTTGTACAGTATTTACTATGTTTAGTGTAATTTGTGAATTGTACTCAGACATCTAGGTTGTAAATTCATTTACAAATATAATGAGAGTCTTTAAGAAACACAATCGAAACAGCTCATTAAGGAAATTTTTCCCTAGAAAAAAACAAACTTCTTATAGACTTTTCTTCTCTGATTGGAGGGCTTATACAGTCTTTCAATAAGAAGAAGATAAAAGAAGCATCTGTTTCATAATCATAATTTAGACAGCATAATAGTGTCAGAATGCAAATACTACAAGAACTGCAGATGCTGGGTCAGTCCTCGAAAAGTATTTGATTCAAGGCTTTGAGAACAGTGTAAGATTAGCATACACAGAGAGCAATCTTTTCATTACAAAAAAACAGCCCAAAGCCCTCAAACCACCACTTTCCTGCAGGATAAAGCTTTAGAGTTCATTTTCATGAATTGTAATATGTCAGGTGCTTGCAAGAAAATGTGTGAAGCACCGTAACTGATTATGCATCCTCTGGAAGAGGTATGGCCCAAGAAGAAAATTAGTGGGTTTACCAAACATGAAAAATTGTTTAGATAATATTTTCTGCTTGCCTTTTCTTAACTGGTATTTAGGAATATCCATAATAATTGAGACCCCTGGGTACAATAACAATAAAAATAATAAATGTAATGTGAACATAGATTAAAGTACCCTTCTTCCCTTGTCCTAGGATTAGAAGCATGAAATGATAAGAAACATTAGAATAGATTTTTAAAAAATTGAAATAATTTGTACGATAATAAACTTCTCTGTTTATCCAGTAAATTTGTAAAGCCTTTTTAATGGGCAGGCCCATCTCTGGTGGCATGAAACCCTTCTCATCCCAGAAATCAAAATAGTCCCCTTCTTGAACAGTGTGGGCAGAAAGAGTAAGACACTTGGATTTTAAAATTGGATGAAGAAGTTTATGTTTGCCCTCAGTTAAAAATCAGTATAAGTTTTTCACATCCTTTGTATTTTGCAGGCCCACAATTGCAGAACAGGCTGTTAATCTTGCTCTATAGAACCTACTGAAGAGCCCAGCATTTTTACTTTCATTAATATGTTTCTTTTGCTCCTGAAAGTATGGTTATTAAGAAGCATGTCTTCACCTTTAGCAATACTCACTCTATCAATTGGTAAAACATATACATGTAAGTAAAGTTGTCAGAAGGAAACTGACTATTGTGGGAACAATAACAAGATGATGCTGCACTAACAGGTTGTGGTGGGTTTACCTTGCCTGGATACCAGGTGCCCACTAAGCTGCTCTATCATTCCCCTCCTCAGCAGGACAGAGAAAATAGGATGGAAAAAAATTGTAGTTTGAGAAAAAGGTGAAGATTTTATGCGTGTAAGCAAGAGGAAAACCAAAAGATTTTACTCTCTACTTCCCATCAGCAGACAATATCTGGCCTCTTCCTGGGAAAAAAGGTTTCAGCAGCTGCAGTGGTTAGTCTGGAAGGCAAACATTGTAAGTAACAAATGCCCTTCTTTCCTCCTCCTTTCTCTTAGCTTTTATATTTATCATAAGATTTGAAATACCCTTTTGTCAGTTTGGGTCAGCTGTCCTGATTTTGCTCCCTCTCCAAGACCTTGCCCACCCCCAGCCTCCCAGTGGAGTGGTGAGATGTTGGAGTGAGAGCTGAGATGCTGTGCCAGCACTGTGCAGCAGTAGCCAGAAACTGGGGTGTCATCCACACCTTTCTAGGTCCCAATACAAAGCACAGCACTGTGGGGGTTCTGGGAGGGAAATTACCATCTCAGCCAGGGCCATTCACAGATTACATATCTATTCTCATTTCCATGAGAACTGGCTACAAGGCAGAGTACAGAGCACTTCTGGTCTCCACCTGTCACTGCTGACATATACCATTCTCAGTCTTTCCTTTGCTTCCTGATGAATCTTTATAAAGATGGAATAGGAATTCAGATCATAGTCATTACTAAACTATTCCTGAAATATGAGAAATAAACCTGGAAGAATTAGTAACACTGGATTCTGGATGCACTGTCCTGTATTTCCTTTTCTCATTCATCAAACTTTTTAAAACCTGCAATTACATTTTGATTGTTGTTGGCACTCTTTTGCTGGGTTTTACTTCATACTCTGGAGTCTAATTTTTCAGCCACATTAAAGGCCATAACCTTACTGAGACTGATTTTGATGCCACAGATTCTTTCAAATTACATACTGGCCCACAGTTGAAGACAGTGTGCAAATATATAAATATACACACAATTTGCAGTGCTGGTCTTTCAAAGATACCCCATTAGCAAAGAAAAAAATAGTGAGAATAGTTCTTGATATAAGAAGCCAGAGCCATATTTTACTACAAAGCAAGTCTTTTAAAGTAAGATTGAATAGGTGGATATCCATTTATTTTATTAACTATACAATTACTACGGTCTGAAGAAAAAAAGAGAGCAAAATCTCATTAAGATTATTATCTTCTTTTTCATCATAAGACCCAATTTTAAACTATATTGAAATATGCTGAGACTTACAAGGAGAAGCTGTGGTCACTTAGTTGGTTCAGTTTGGAGAAGAGAAGGCTGAGGGTGCCTAATCAGAGTCTACAAATTCCTCAGGAGGGTAGAGCTGTTGATCTCCTCTCTTTGGGGACCAGCAACAGTATGTGAGGAAACAGAATGAACAAGTTCAGATTGAACATTAGGAAAATGTCTCTCATCTGACAAGAGCTGAGGAAGAGTATAGGAAACAGCACTGATGAATAATGTCCTTTGATGTGGTTTAGTGGTTTAGGGGTATGCTGTGCCAGAGAGTACATATTTCTAATTAGTCAGGAATAGCCTGGAAGTAGGAAATGCTAAGCAATTAACTGTGGGTGTAGAACCCATCAGGAATTAAGCACAGGGAAGCTTTTGGTGAAATCCCAGTCTTCCTGAAATTGAAAGCAAAACACACCTATTGATTTCAGCAGCATCAGTGATGTAGTGACTGCACCTTTTACCAGTTCACCAGTCAGTCTGTCCTTGAACTGTTTGCTTTTCTCATCCTTAATGCACCCAGTGTGACCATCACCTTCTATTTCATGCTAGAAAGGCTGTGTAACCAGTAGCTCTTTCAATCCACAAGAGCAAAATGTTGAGAGTCCCAACTGATGGCCTAAAATCACGGCTCTATTGATTTAGTGCCTCCTGCAGTGAGGTGGCATGGCTGCAGTGGGTAACACCAACCTTGTCAGCAATGCAATCTTCATTGCTTGTGGCCTTTGGGACTGGAAAGAGCTAAAGCCAGAAGGAATGAGGTGAACTTTTGAATTATGTCACCCCTTGTGCATTGCCAAAAAAATAATTCCCTGTGGCGCTACATAGACTAAGGACCCAGTGAGGGGGTGTAAAAGGAATTGTGGGCTTGTGCCATGACTGCATTCAACTGAAAGTTGGTGTTTTCTAGACGTTTTGTTGATGGCAGCATGCAGAAAATTCCTAAATGTTTAAAGGAGAAATGAATTATGTTATGGATTTTTCACAGTCTTTACACTGGGAAGAGTTATGTGCAACATTAAGCTTAAATTGATTGTCAGTGTTTGAGCACTGGCCTGGACAATGGATCTAATTAGTATCTACAGTTATTTAAATAGCAGAATTGAATGCCTGGGTTGCAACAGTTCTCTTCTTGGTTTAGAATTATGTTTTGTTAGGGAAACTCTTCTTGTGGTTTTGAGAGGTGAATTTAATTGGGAACTGTAAACATCAAACAAAACTTGCCTTTGCTATTTAAGCTGTGATAGTTTTGCCCAGCTTAGAAACAATGAAAACAGAAGCTGAGCCACAGTAAAACCCTGCTGCCGTAAAATCCATCTCGTGGGAACCATAAATCTGTATTTATAAAGAGCTTAAATTTGCCATGATCTTTTGTCAATACATTTGGTATTTTGAGGTCTTTTCCACCAGTTTTGTGCAAAGCAGGCAGAAAACTGGCCAGAGTGGTACCTGTGAATCATCAGAAAATTCAAATCCATTACAGTCTAAATCAGAACTCCTTTCTTCATCTTGCGTAAAGAAGGTATTTTGTGACAGAACAACTGCTAAAATGAGTCCTGGGAGGGCTCATGGGTCTCTACTTTTATGGTCACCCAAGAAAACAGTCCCACAGGAGCTGATCCATGTTAAATTTACCAGCTGACTCAGAGAAGAAAGGTATCTGCCTCACACTGTGTTGCAATCCTTAGCTACTTGTTACATTTAGACAAAAAAAAATTGTGTTGCTATTACATGCTCATTTCTTTTCAGAGTGAGAGAACAAGACAGATTTGTAACTAAATGTGTATGACAGACTTCTCACCTAACCCTTCAGCTTCTGAATACACCCAGTTCCCATCGAGGTCCTGTGAAATACAGCAGTAATAGCACCTTGCAAATACATGAAGGAAAGACTATTCAGGGGTTGCAATTTCAACAGAATCAATGACAGAGCTTTGGTACAGGGGTCACACCAGGAATATCACACATTTTCCTTACCTTTCCTTACCTTAGATTGCATTCTGGATGAGTGATATTTAGGGTGTGGGCTTTTTTTTTTTCTTCTCTGCACAAACCATTATGGAATTTTAATAGCAGCAAAGTGTAATGTTAACCCCTGTGATCTGAATGATGTTCCTCTAATTTGCAATCTCTTAATTAAGGTCTGACATGGCTCAGCTATTATTTACACTTATAGTGGTTGACCATCTGGGCTTCACTAATAAATAAGCACTTTAATGGCTGAACTACTAAATAACCCTTCGGTGAAAGAAGATGAAAATTAAGAAATTTTTTTCATTATGAAAATATGCTGTGCCATCTAATTGTTCAAAAGCAGATGCCACTCAAATTCAATTAAGCTGTTTAATGACCTGCATGCTTATTACTAACTTGATGGAAGGTTTGACACAATTAAAGTAAATACAAATGGCTGGTATGACTTTATCTTGTCATGTTTCTGCTTTTTGCTACTTTCCCAGAATATCCATGTCAATCTGTGTTTTTTTCTTATGATATATGATAAATTTGCATTGTGTGGTCTGATATAAGAGCTTACGAAAATTGTTAACAGACATATTTTTCTTATTTTCACTTCCAAATGTTTAGTATTTGTCTCACAAAAAATGTCTCAAATTATTCAGATGTGAGGCAGTCATGAATGTTGTTGGTTAGATAGCCAGCAAAGCTCCCCAAGCAAGATCTTTGTTTAGTGACTTAGTCGCTTTTGTTAGTGACAGATTGGGAGAGATATTAAGGCTGCTTTTTCTCTGTAAACAATGTCTTATAATATGCCAAGCTTTACAGCAGTTAATGAAATCCATATGTAAGTTCATCCTGGTTTATTAAGAAACAAACATGCAATATTCACTGATTATTAAAATGTTACTCAGCACTTCATATTTTATAATGTGCTTCCTTCTTCCTTGTTTCCCTCATCCTTGTGACTTTATTAATTAGCTAATTATTGCTTAGTACTTATTATTTACAAAATTAATTAATGGATTATCTTCATTACAAACTTAAATCCATAATTGCAGACTTCCTGCCACACAGCTTTCATGGCATTATGAGGTGGCTATTTCAGTCTTTCCCAACAGAAATATGGAGTTGTGTGGATGAGGTGTAGCTCCTCCTGGCTCTGCAGTAGTGGGATAGACCTAAAGAAGTGAATGGTCCACAGCCATGTGTACATGCCAGCTGCTGTTGTGCTGCAAAACTTCTCCCCACAGAAGTCACTGCCCAAGTCCTTTCCTTGGCTTTGCCATGGGCAGCAAGGTCAGCTGCATCTGCCCAAAGCAAACATCAGTTAGAAATGTTTAGTCCTGCATGGGAGTGGGAGAAGGGCTAGAATGTCCTTTTAAAAACCTGCTTTTGGGACTAGATCTGGTGCAAGAGTCTATTTATTATAAGCAAATTGTGTTTTTTGGATGTGTTGATAATTCTGAAGCAATGAATTAAACCCAAGAAGAAATCCTGAAGTGAATGAATCATAATGCAGATGCTTCTGCTAAGGGGTGGGAGGAGAAGCCTGTCCTTCACACATGGATCTCAGACACAGGATCTGATTTCCAGACTCCATGATGGGAAGCAGATGACCTGGGAGCCCTGGAGGCCCAGAGCCATCCACATGGTGACACAGCCCTAGAGCAATAGAGCCTGAAAAACAAGTCTCTTCAGCATCTGCTGCTGAAGGCAGCTGGCAAGCCTCCAGCCGAGCATAGTCTATGTTCCAGCAGAAGGCTTTGAACAGGATGCATTTCTGCAAAATGCTTGCATTTAGACTTGTAATTTTTCATTTTATAAAACAATTTTAAGACTGTTTCTGCCACATCCCAGCCTAGATTTTTGCTGTGTCAACGACTTGCAGTAGAACTTATGCCCATTTCTTGCTACTTGAAGGAATAGGGGGCTGCCTGCAAAGCACAGCTCCACCTTGTAATTCTTAAATGTGCCCCTGTGTTTCAGAAAATAGCCAAAGGTAGTCTTTGAGCAAGAGTTTTTGTCACATGTATTTTGAAGTCACTGCAACTGTTGTGTCTTTTTAACTGGCTGTTAACATTTTGGATTGAAACTCACCCCATTTGTGCTTTTCCACGTACTGAAGTCATAGATCTGTGTTAAGAAGTAGTTATGTTTATTTACCTATCAGTGTATTAATAGCAATAGTGGAATGTAAGGACTTTAGTCTAGTTCTGACATGGCTAAAACTTGTGACATGGAAAAAGTTTTAAGTTGCTCTGGAAGAAAAGACAGATTTTTACAATTTTTATTTGGAAATATGAAAACATCCGAGCTAAACTTACTTGACAACCACATACCAGAGATTTGCTAGAAACTCTTCTGAATAGTTTAAAAATGCAACAAAATAAAGAGCATCAAAACCAGTGATTTCAAAAATGTGTGTCATTTTCCTCATTTCCATGGCTATGATCATCATCTGCAATTACAAGTTCTTTTGCAAGGTAAATCACAAGCATGTAAAATATGCTACTCTCTTTTCCTCAACTCCTGTGCTTTCTCTGTTCTGCATGGTTTAAACTTCTAGGATGTTTAGCCAGTAAAATTCTACTGAATTATGTTAGAACATACATCTTAAGAAAGTTGCTTTTATTTCCTTGGTCAAGTTTTCCTCATAGGTACTTGTCTGGGTGAAGTCTCTTACGTGGACTCATCTGGGTGAAACCTTACTCTGCCTCCTTCAGAGTCAAATGTTATATGGGCCTTTTCCTAAGGCAAGGCTAGCCACATCCTACAAAAATTATGATCTCTGCACCAAGTGCTGTGATTATTGAGCAGAGGACTGAATCTTTCACTTGGAGTATTTCATAGGAAAATGTAAACTTGTCCTGCCAGTGCTCAGAGCTGACTGAAATCCACGTTGGCATGGTTAGTACAGTTCTAAGCTAGGTCTGATCCTTCATTTCCTGTGCCTCACAGTAAGGGTGGTGTATAGCTTGTGCACCTCTGTACAGTACTCTCTTTTTTACAGTCTGAAAAGAAGGGCTGATATCATCTAAGGATATTATATTAAAAAGGTAGTCTGAAATTAACAGTGACAATTCTGAAACTTGAACAGCTCTCCAGATGTCCTCCAATACAACAGCTTTTAAAAAAATAAGTACAATTACTTTGCTATACACTTCTCAAGGCTTGACCTGACCACTTGGTCTTTTTAGCTGTGGCTACATGTCACTAAATGCTCATCAGCAAATCCAGTTCAAAAAAGTGACATCCACCATTTCTGTCACTGATGAACACTCAGCTCTGATAACCCAACTTTTCATGTGACTCTTTTCACAGGTATATTTGTGGAATAGCACAAACTAAGTGATCCCTTTCTAACATTTCTTTTTAAGGAAATCTTTTATTTTAGGCCAGGACATTTAAAATTTGTTTGGAGAGCTGCCATGCTCAAATCCAGAGGAGAGGATAAACTTTTGGAGAGGGGGTGCAGGAAAACACAGCTGGGTACAAATGTAAATCTGGAAATGGATTTGCTGCCAGTACAATAGCAGCTTGTGTGGAGAGAGAGCTGCTTCCCTCTAACTCATTATCATTTAAAAATTGAAAAATCTCAGTTAACCTCTTTTAGCATTTTTTGATGGTGAAATTTTCAAAATTCAGAAAGATTTTCCAGAACAGGATGCTTAGGAACACTGCCTGGTTTTTAATGACTTCTGGAAGCAAGAAATAATCCAATAAGTTTTGGTGAGGAATGAACCCAAGCTTTATTAAAGATGATCCTCTTTCTCTGTATATTCTCAGGGCAACCCTGCCTAAATAAGAGTAGGTAGGGGGGAAAAAAGTCATGTTTTTTTATTCACATGCCCTCCATTCACCTATTTCATTTAAGAGTTGCATCTCATCATAAGCACACACAGCTTACAACAAAGAATGTCTCCATATGCGTGTCTGGGAGGGACATAACACATATGATTCCCAAGTCTGGCTCTGGTTCCTGCTTAGACTGGCTTAAAGATTATGTATTAGTCAGATATTTTCCATCTATCGATAAAAAAAGGAAATAATTCAGGTGTACTTCTAATAAGATAATATGTTTGCTCAGGCTGAGCTTTGCATTTTGCCTAAGTGGACACATGGCTAGCCAAATGAATGAGCCAAATGAATGAGCCTATGGCAAACCTTATGCAAAAAAATAAATGTCATCATTTTCTTGGACAGCAGTGCAGGACTCAGGAAAGACTTACTGTGCTTGCATCTATGCTTGTCTCTTCTCTAGAGCAAATTTTCAGTCATCATCCTCAATTTGTGTATATTTAAGTGGATTTCCCTTTAAAAGCATCCTGATGCTGCCAGAACAATAAGGGTAAACATGAAAAGCTTAAACATCCTCCAGATATATGCCAAAGAGATTCCCATTACAAAACAGAGGAGGAGTAAGAGGCTCAGGCTAGAGGGTCTGTCATGAAGATCTTTTTTAAAAGGGAAGCACTTATTTTCCAGTATCTGCAGATAATAATAATAATAATTAATAATAATAATAATAATAATATCCAGAATAAGAGAAATCTGTGAAGAAGAATCTCTCAATTCCTTCTTTTACACATTGATAAATAAAATAACATTTTCTGTCAATGAGCATGTACATCTTCAGGTTGCAGTACTTCCAGTATAATTAAAAAAAGAGATGTGATACTCATTTGCTTGATTTTTTTGAAGCCCTTTCCATCCACTTGCATGTCTCTTAGCACTAGATGAATTAATAGATAATAGTGCCACTGCCTGAAGCACAGCTGGGTAGAAGTTGCAACTAACTGATTATCTAATTTCTAAGAGGTTGATTTAACCTTAAAAATATGGCTGTGGTTCTACACTATATGGAACAGATGGGTTGTTTGTACAATTAGGCCTTAAGTGTTAAGTTCTCCTCTTGATTCAAATGCCCAAGACCTCTAGTACCAACTATCAGTGAAGATGAGTGTGTCTAGTACAGGGAAGGATACAACCCTGAGTGTTAAATAATGTGTTGGTCAGAAAACTGGGGACAGAAGGGTAGCACACTGTACATTTCTGCCCCATGTTATTCCTGCTCTTAATTTGGGAAATTGAACCATTTATGGATCATAACCAAATTTATTTGTGTATATCAAAATTCCTCATCTCATAAAGGGCTTGACTCTGCTCCATCAGTAAACAGGCCAGAATTTTTTGATTAACAACTTCCCAAATTATTTATTATGTGATCAATTGTCACACTCTTCTCTTTAACTAGGACCAGGACACCTCAGGCAGCAATGGCCAGACATCAGTGTCAGATGCAGCAAGCATCTGCTCCTGAGCCTGCAAAGTTAAAGGCTGTACTGGGCACAGAAGCAGAGCTGTCCTTATGTGTTTTGACACTGTTCAGACACAGTTATTGTGAACTGTGATTTAATCTGCAGCTTCTATTTTGAACTTGTCACTGCTCTCTTTTAGATCTAGACAAACTGTTGCATTTTTTAATATCTAACCTTTGAAAATTAATTTGAGGACCAACAGGAGAGTACTGATGTATTCTTTGAAAATTGATGGTGTTTTATACCGAGGAGGTACCAGTTCTTTAGGGATCCCAGTAAGAAAGGCCCTGACACTCAGAGCTGGATAGATGATTTATTAAGTATGGAAATCGTAGAGGAGGTGGCAGCAATCTGAGTCCCTTTTGAAGCTGAGAAGTGCAGCTGTTGCAGAGTCAGAGGAGCCCCTCCTTGGGGGTCTCAGCACACCACATCATGTTCTGCTGGGGCTGGGGTTTGCCAGCCCAGTGTTCACTGGCATTCCCAGGTACAGACTCACCCATCACTGACAGCTGTCAGGTTTGGAATCTGCACTCAGCTTTGAAGAGTCCCAGGGATAGTGCACTCCAATGCTCTTAGTTCAATAAAGGTATGGTTGCCAAAGAAGGGCATACATATAATTATGGTTGAATACATATTGGATACATGAAAATTGGTTACCTGTGAATTTACGTGTGCTTTGATCAGTTATGCTATGGTATAAAGCAGTTGTAGGTTATCTGTAAGAAAAAACTCCCTTTTCAATACAGTGCCTCCTCTGGGGCCTCTGCTCTATTTCAGCATGTAGTCTTGTTGTGCTTTTCATCAGATTAAGTTTTTATTTACTATTTGGTTTAAGTTTCAGATGAAAATTCTTTACCAAAGCTGAATTACCAAAAGGAGAATATATTACTGTCCCATTTTATCATGTGTCAGTTTCAATTATAATTGATTTCCGATTCTGATTTGCTTTGTTGCACGTGCACTTGACAGGAGTATTTGGTACAGCTCTGTGCTTTCCTGACCCGTATTAGCCAATGACCTCGATATGTAAGATGAGGCTTGAGTACCTTTCCCATAGCCCCTAAGAAAAAGAGTTCAAGATTCCCTGCTCCATCACATCACATCAGCTACCTCTTCATCCAGATTGAAAAGTAGGCCAGATATTCACATCTTTCCAGGCCTTACAGCAGACCTAAATGAGTTTTGAAAATTATTGCTATTTTTAATCTGCCTTGATAAGCTTGCTGTGAAAAGGTACACTTAGAAGGTATTTGTGGAATACCATCTTTGCCAGAAAAAATGATCTGAGTAGGTCCTGGCACTTGGTGAAAGACAAATATTGTAATTTTGCCAATTCTTTCTCCATAGAGTTTTACATAATAAAACAATTTCCAGTAACTGGACCCAGATGAATTAAACTTGTTTAGAAATACAATTGTTAATTAGTCTAGTTAATCACTTGCAATAATATTGGAATAATATTCAAAATGTTATTTATTATCAAATCATATAGAGCACAGCAGTCAACAGATCTGCATTAGTTTTTGCAAGGTACAATATCTGCTCTATGGAACTGCCATGTTAGATATTTAAGGTTCACTCCTCATTCCTCATTGTTCCTTCATGTCTAACTTCTGACCTTTCCCAACCCTTCAAACAAAGCTTTGGAAATTTTCTTTTCTGCTTCTATTTCCTGCAAGAAGGACTCAAGCCACAGCACGCTGATAAATAAATACACTGACTGACCTGTAGGAAAAAGCAATTCTTCACCTTTCTCCTTACTTTTAAGGCTGTCTGGTTTACTTTCAACAAAACAGCAAATAATGGAAGCTGTTTTCCTTTAAGTCAATGCAGTTTTCTGGGCAGTGAGACCTTACACATGTCATGGTTTAGGAATGGCTGTTCCCAATTCAGTGCCCCACCAACACTCTCCAAACCATGCTCCGCTCCCTCTCAGTCCCCTATTTTCCCTTCTCCATCCCCTGCAGCAGAATGGAGAAGAGAATTTGAGACACAAAAGGCAAAGGTCACAACTTGAGATAAGAACAATTTACTGGAAACAGCAATGAAACAAGAAAATCAACAGTAACAGCAACAACACTAAGGACAGAGGGTACAAGAAAAGAAATTATGCACATGGAAAAAATCCTTGATAGTACACCAGAGGGTCTGCTCTGCCATACTGACTGCCCTGCAAGGAACCTCTTCTCATCAGAAGAGTCCCTTTCCCCCACCCTTGGCTTCACAGTGATGTGAAGTGGTACAGCATAAACTCTGCATCCCACTCAGCCATATCCACTCCTGGCTACTGCAAAAAATTACCCCTGTCCTGCCCAGAACCAGGACACCACGACACTACAGGTACCAGGGCACCAGACTCTGCTTGACCACAGGGCAACATGTCTAGATGGCTTTTGACCTCTCTGTATCCTGGGCTTATGTGAAACAAAATCACTCCAATGTTTCCATTCTTATTAATGGGATTTTACTCTTTTAGCATAGTAAATATGTCAGGAAAAGTGTATCCTTCAAGATGGAGTAGAAAATGAATGTATGTCAGAGTGACAGCATTTAAGACAGCTGGGTGGTGAAAGCCCCATACCCACCCCCTGTTAAAAACAATAAAGAGCTCCTTTGGTTAATAAACACCCTGGCAGGGACTGATCATATTTGTCACTTCAAACATTGCTTCAGAGGGGCTTTGGGTTGCTTAAGGCCTCATTTGTAGACAGAAGAAAGGAAGAAAATCTGTAATTAAATCTGTTCCAGCAGCAGATTTCAGTTTTGCTGCTCTTTTAACCAAAAAATTTCAAGCAGCATTTATAAACTGCCATTATCCAGAGAATTCCTTTCAGTGAAGTAACACCTCTGTAATTCAAAGCTATCTGATAGCTGGCCTTTGAAATTACAGCTGAATATGGACTCAATTCTGGAGGTGTAGCTTGGACAAAACTGTATTTTTTTGTGTCAGTTTAGCAGTGTCAGTCAGCCCACAGGCTGTGCACATAGTATAGAAGGTACAGAATGAAGTTATGCTCAAAGCTTTGTGTAATAGAACAGTTGATATTAAAAAAAAAAAAAAAAAAAAAAAAAAGTAGCCCAAAAAAAAAAAAAAAAAAAAAGTAGCCAAAAAAAAAAAAAACCACCCAAAAAAATCCACCCAAAAACCCCCCCCCAAAACAAAACAAAGCAAAAAACTAAAAACAAACCAAAGAGAAAAAAAAAACCCAAAAGCCCCCCCACCGAAACTCAAAACCTTTTTCTTTGCTGTCACACATTTCTCCATTCAGCATATATCCTTGTAAAAAATCCAAATTAACACAAGTATCTACTAAACGTAGATTCATTCCTAGACTTTCAGTCTGCTCTGCTTACGTAAACAACTGGTCTGGACACAGCAGTTTTATGAAGATACCTCTGTAGGCATGCATCAGAGTTGCAGCAGAAAACATTGAAAAATACATTGTAGCGCATTGTTCTGGTGTGAACGCAGCCCAAAGCTTTCCCATAAATTCATTAATTGTAGCATAATTCTGCTCTACATTCTCTACATTTTTAAAGCACTTTGGATCTTTGATATTCCATCATCAGATTAATGTTTTGCCAAAGTACAGTTCTTATTGGAAAGTTCATGTATAGGGAATGCTGTGAACAGGAGCTGCCACCAACTGTCTCATAAAGACTCTATCACTTCTCGTTTTCATTACTATCCTCTGGAATTGTTCTTTCCTTCTGTCTCCATTGCTTATTTTTTATTTCCAATACTTAGCATTCACTATACACTCTGAATAACAGTTGAAGTAAATTCTTATTTGGATTTTTTTTCTCTCCTCCATTGACTAAAATTTTTTTTGCAGTGGTCCCATTGCACCTGAAGAACTTGAAAATATGTATTACCTGAAGAACTTGGACATATAATTGCTTATTTTTTTCACAACTCCATTTAAATATTTGGTTTTGCTCTCTATGGCAGTATCCCAGTTTATGCCACTTTTACATCTTAATGCAATGGCTTGGCTAAAACACGAACTAATGTGCATAAATTCTCATGATCTAAAACACTGTGGTATTGAAAAGCTAAGCACTCATCCCAGTTAAGACAAAAAACTCTCTTCCTTCTGTTGCAAACCTCAGTTTGTATCCTCTGGGATCCACCATGCTTCTTACAATCCTACTTCCTGCTGCTCAGTAGCCCAAGGATTAGCATTAAGATAAGCATTTCAAAGCCTTGTCTGTAAATCTCTGGATCCTGCAACTGCAAAAGCTGATGAGAAAGTTCAATCACTACTGAACAGCAGGTCACTTCTAGGAATGCCTCCTTGTTTCTGCAATATGTTATTTATTTACATTCTGTCTTTCCAGCTGGAGTTTCAAGAATATGACATGCCCAAGAGCTCAACTCAATTTGGAAAGACTCCCAAAGACCTTAAATTTTTAAATTCCTTTAAAACACAGATTTTCAAGGAGCTAAACTACACAGGCTCCCCTAAAAAACACTATTCCAAATCTATGTTGTTTTCTTTTTTCCTCGAAAAAGAACCTTTTTAAAAAATTAATTAATTAAATTTTATAATTTAATCTAAATTTAAAAATTACATTAAATTTTTAATTAATTAATTTTAACATTTTTTGCACTATCCCTGTAATTGGAGCAACTAATAAGTTCATGTTCCTTTATTGGTCTATATAGTTCTATTATTTTCCCTCAGAGCTCCTCCTTTTATATTTAGATATTCTTCCCCTTTGATGATGTTGCTGAGTGTAGTGGTGTGCTTTTAGTTTTATTAGTTTCATGTATGCATTTGTTCCATGCTTTCATGCTGTTTTATGTAAGTTGTAGTTGTTTGTTACTTGTACCCCC
Organism: Zosterops lateralis; assembly: GCF_965231275.1. Taxonomy (NCBI): domain Eukaryota; kingdom Metazoa; phylum Chordata; class Aves; order Passeriformes; family Zosteropidae; genus Zosterops; species Zosterops lateralis. The sequence goes on from NC_139765.1 coordinate 52,875,099, forward strand.
ATTTTTACCCCTTCATGGTTTACTCTGGTTGCTGTTATCTGTCAGTCACCTGTTATGTAACCACCGGGTCCTGTCAGTCACTTCAGGGCTTCTCCCTGTGTCTGGAAAGTTCCAGGGAGAGCATCAAGTGATTGGACAGGATCCCTGTTATTCCCTCTTTTGCCTCCTTCATTTGTTCTACTGTCTGTCCTTTATGTACAGAGTCACTCCTTCCATTCCCCTGGTTGGTCCCACACTGTACCTTCCCCTTGCCCCTCCCCTACATTTAAGATGCTGCCCAGAGATGATGTGTGCTCTGATGGGCCGACTCTCTGGGGGTGAGGTGGTCCTGTGGACATCAATAAGCCCCAGCTGCTGTTCACCCATCAGAGTCCTTCCTTCATTTCTCATCATCACTCACACTCTTATGGTGGCAAAGATCTCACAGGATTGGAAAGGTATCCTCGGATACCAGACCGTACGTTTCACTGCAGCTGGTGTCAGGGCTAGCCAGGCGGGGCAGGACAAGGGTCCCGAGACATCACAACCACCACGGCTGAGTGTGATGTACTTCACATTCCACGTATATTTTCCCTTTTTAGCAGGAAGGTGATGTTTTGATTCAGTTTTCCTATATGCTGGGATGTATGTGGAGGAATAAAGATGTGAAACCAGCAACTCATACCTCGAGTTTTCACTGGATCTTAGTGTACCAGTATTAACCCAATCTCCTATTGGCTCAGATTTTGAGTGTCTTTAAATATGTATTTCAGTAATTTAAAAACAATTAGAGTAGACATTTGAACTTTTATTAATGTTTTAGAAATTGAAATCACACATCTGGTCAAGAAACTCACCAAAGCAAGTAAGATTTTTATTTGTAATTAAGAAAATTTAAAGTCATGGCTAAAAGTCATTGCTGCCTGAGATGCTCATCTTTCAGAAACCAGAGCCTGCTGGTGCTGCACATTCAGGACACCACAACCTCAGGATTTCACCCACCAGTCAGACACTCACAGCTCTCAGCACTGACCAGGACACGTAACTAAGGTCCAAGTCCCACCTCAGTGATTTCCATGGCTCCATACAAAGGCCACCAATGAGAGCAATTTTTAAATGTCTGTCCAGCAATTCCTTTCTATACAGTGATCTTCAGTATGAACAAACATGTAATTATTAATTTATTTCTATGCTTTTTATTTAGAAAAAGAAGGCTACTCAATACAAAGTTTTCACAGTTATGGAACAGAAATTATAAGTCAAATACAAGGAAAATCACATTATTTGGAGAAACCTTTATTAAACATTTTAATACAATATTCAACAGTAAAAAAAAAATCACATGATGCATATTTAGAGTTTTTAGGCAGGGATCTCAGACAGGGCATGTGGTGAAATTAATTTATTTTACACTGAAGTTCAAAACACCTTTTTATTTATTACTTTATGGAGACCTATTTAGAAAAAAATGTACAATATCAGTATCTTTCAGAGTTGTTAACAAAAATCTAAAAATAGAAATTCACGTTTTCATACCCTATATAAAATAAAAGCAAAGGAGAGCCTTCAATTTAACTTCTAACTTGTGAAAATGTTTGGGTGTGGCCAGTGTCTAAAGTTTGATAATATTCTTTTGTTGTAACTATTTTTTGTTGATGCATTTATGTAAAAATTCAAGAAAACTTTCTTAAGTCAGTAGACTGACTCTTTGATAAACTGCTGGTTCAATGGCAAAATATTTTTATTTTGTAGAAAATTTTAAAGGAAATATGCACTCACCACTTTTAATACTGGTTGATCCTATATACTGATCAATAAAGAACAATATCCTGGCTTATGATATATAAACCCAGTATAAATTTTTTGAAGTACAAGAAAATTACCAAAGGAGATTTGATGAAATATTCAGACAAACTGCATAATCTATTAAATGGCCCTCAAAATGAAAAAAGTAAAATGTCATCTACCATCAAAATAATAATCTACTTACAAATAATTCATCTTGCTTCTGAAATTCTTTAAAAACAGCTGTTATAAATACTAAGTAATTTTGTTCTGATGGAAAGCATTTGATTTGACAGGGATTTCTACATTAATTATCTTTACAGAAAAATGTCCTGAACTTGTCCTAGAGACTTCTGAATGCAAAGTAAAACCACCACATAGTTTTCTAGTCCAGCAGAATTTTCAATCAATGGTAGCATCAGATAACTTCTCTATCTCTCAATTTAGGCACACAATCTGATTATGTAAGATGGAAAAGGCAGATGGAACCTTTGAAAACACAGACCCAGATAATAAACATACTAACAGCTTTGGTACCCAACAAGGCCACCCCAGAATCATTTCCATCTACCAAATGTCAATATTCATTTTACAATTTTACACTACCTTACTTTCATGGCTTGACTTAATTTTAGTGATAATCACTACATGGTCATGCTCACAACCCCATCAGTATCTACAGTAACTGCCTATGCAGCACTTACCTGAGTGTTACTAACAGGAGGAATTTGCCTCATTGTACATATCACTACAAGATCAAAGAAGACTCAAAACCAACCTCCCTGTCAAACTGAGAACAGTAATATTGGCTTGCACAAAGTCTTACTGAAAAGCTCTTTCTTACTGCCTCTGTTGACATAATTTAATACAAAAATTAACACACAGCATCATCCTGACTACATTTTTCTGAGTGAAATTCACAAATTTAGAGTACCCTCATCCCTGCCTTTTTGAGGGATGGATGGAAAGTAGATTGCTTCATCAACCTAAGCCAAGCAGCTTCCAGTGAAAAGCTCAGAATCTCCACTTGCCCTTAGATCACGAAGTCATATGCCAGGAAAATAGCAAACATATCAAAACCATAATTCCCATTCCCATTCATACATAAACTAAAAATTCATAAAACCACATTGAATTCCTAAGAAAGGAACAAAAATTACTTTTTTCAATACAGTCTCTGACCCCAGCCCCTCACAGAAACTGATTCTTACTGGATTACTTCCAATTAGCAACACATGACTATACAACATCTTCAGCGACCGTCGTGTCGAAAATTTGGTAATAAACTTGATTTTTCATCGCATCTCTGACATTATAGGACCTGATGAAGCATTCTAGCCACGGCAAATCACCTATCAACAAAATCCAAATTACTGTTCAATATTCATTTCTAATTTTTATAGAAGGCAAGGACAACTTGAGCAAGATCTTAACTAGGATATCTAAATGTATACAACAGTTAATAATAAGAAAAAATTAATTGTTATCTTTGAAATTCCAATTCGTATCTTTTAAGTTTCCCACAAGATCTGAAATGGTGTTCGGTGACAATCTTCCAAGACTTGTCCTCCCTGCACCACCACTCCACAAAACACTTGGACCCAGTAATCATGCCACAGTATAAAATACATATACATAAAGACTTTCCAGTAATAAAAAATTCATCTCCATGTGTCTCAATGAGAATTTCACTGGTCTCAATGGGAAAATCCTTTAGAATCTTTATACAGGACAACCTTTTTTAAGTATGGCAGAGACTCCAGTGTGATTGCAGCAGTCACTGACAGCCATGTACTTAGAGTATGTTCTGGAGGCTGGAGCTGCAACACACATCCATGTACCTCAGACGTCTGTAGTTTAGGCAGAGCTACTTTCTGCCACAACACATACACTGCACAAAAATCTCTGTAAATGGATTTGGATTAAGCATTTGCTCAATTCCGTGGGTATTTCCCATGGCAAGGGATGCTCTAAGTCAGCATGTGCAATCAAAAGCAGGATATCACCCAAAGCATGTGCCATACGCTGTATTTCCTTTCCATTTTCCCTAATATGCTGTGACATTCAGTATGAGGGTGTTGTGGTTAACTTCCATATGAATACAGATGGCATGTTAGTGCCTGCACAGGCATGACTGTATTCACACACCACTGCATGCTACATGAGAATTTACTGAACCATTTCTTTTCTTTCTCAAGGGTAAAGTTAATATGAAAGATGTTTCAGAACAAATTAATACGAACTCTGCTTTCAAGCTCCAGCATTTTTCTGTACTGACTTTTGCCTGTGCATATTGACTTCTCAGACTTTGCATATGCAATAGAAAATTGAAAGACCCCTTCCCTTCCCACCCCGCCTTTAAAATAACAGCAAGCTGACCTAATTTTCTTCCTGGAGGACAGAGCGTATTCATGGTCATCTGCATCTTTTGCTGAAGAAAATTATTAGTTAAGATTTCAGAGGCAGGAATTTGGAAAAACTTCTCCTGAAAGAGAAAAGAAGAATATGAGGCGTTGAAAGAAGTGTAAGAAATCATTAGCCAGAACCTTGACTGCATGTTCTTTTAGGAACTTAAAATCAGGTAACAGAACAGAAGAATAGTATTACTTCAAAAAAACCCAAACTGTCTGAAAAAATTAAGTCTGTTTTTTAGTAGCCCTGAGTATTTAGGGGCTCCAAGCACCCAGAATGCACATGTTGGTCTCTATACATAACTGGCAGATATTCCTCATGAACCTCCATAACCAGACAATATCAGACAATGTAATGGCCAGAGAGGATGGTCAGTCCCCCTCAACAGTCCCTCACATCTTGAGAGGAACAAAATCACTTGAAAACAAGGGGCAACCTTGGGGATTTTATATCTGTGGAACTCTCTTAGTCCGAGTTTAATTTTTTGGCAGTTTCAGAAACTAAGGAAGAAAGGTTGTATTGTAGGCTAAACTTCTGAATGGAGACAGAAAATAATAAATGGAACATAAGAATGTGAAATTAACATTTTCTGTGTATTACTAAACCACATACAGTACGAATTACTGAAAAAACTTCCAAGTTTATTCTTTCCAAGTTTGTTATCTGTTTGTTACCTGGATCTCTAAAGGCTCATCATCTTATAAATTCTCAGAGTGATATAAGATTTTTGGTAGTAATTTCTCATTTTTTTAAAAGACACAACTACAGAATAATCTGCCTCTATAATTTCTGTATGACATGTTTAATGGCAATGATCACAAGTTAAGATAATCCAGCAGCAAAAATGACACTGATAATTTTCTCATCTCTCTCTTCAGTCTTCTTCTGACTATAGAACTTTTTCAGTTTTTTTTCTTCACTGACTTTTCCTGTAAGAGGAGGAAAGAAAAGGACTGTGTTCCTTTGGAAGTACAACTGGAAGCTAATGTAAAGCTGTACTTCAAAGCAGCCCAGTTCCTTCTCAGGTGGTGCTGAAGGACTGGAGTTTAGGCTTGGAAACTCTTGGCTTGTCTTTGAAATACCACCAGCAGGAATGTGAGCAGCTGGCACTTCAGAAGAAACTGTGGGTATTTTCTGGCAGCTAAACTGTAGTAGTGAGCAGTATCTGATAAGAAAGTGAGCCACCCTGAAGTAAAAATTTTTGGAATTCTGGATCAAGAGATGGTTTAAATATTTTCCCCAACCTTACTTTTGCAATTTAGTTTCTTGATTTAAAAAGGAGAAATAACAGTAGAAGGAAAAGATGACTGGCTGGAATGGAGACTGTAGTCCTTGATCTCCTTTGCTGTTAAAACACCATGTATTTAAAGAAAAAACTCCTTTTTTCTGATATTATTTTTACTTACAGTCTTAAAATTAAACACGGAGGAGTAACTCCTTGGGACTCCTTAAAGTCCCATTCAAAGTAATTTAATATAATGGTGGAAAATGTGCAGATATATACACATTAAACATCACTGCTGTGCAGAAAAAAATTCCCACTAAATTTCTTTTCTGTTCCATTTTGTCACACTACACTGCTGTGACAGAAAAACCATCCAGTCTTCAGTGTCTCAGGGAGCATGAATGGTCTTAAGTTGCTTCAGCAAAAACTGAAGATAAATGAATTCTAAGGTTAGTGAAGTAGTTGTATAAACTGCTTCTGAAATCCAAGATAAATATCTGTACAGATATAGCTGCCTAGGAAAAAAAGGCCTCCTTACCTTATGATCATGTGAAACAAAAAAAATCAAGCATTACTGAATGGAGAGCTTCTATTCAGAGTTAAAAAAAGAGGTAATGAGATTTTAAACTGATGCAGAAGTTTGCTGTATAAATCCTGAAACATTTCTATCATTCACACAGCACTCATGCTGCATAATTTAACATTGCCAATAAAAGAGAAAATCAGCCATAGGAATATATAAAAGTTTATGGAAATCCAAAATAATCTATCTTCAAGCTTCAGTTTTGTCTTTATGCTTTAATATTCTATACTCTGTACAGTATTAACAACCTTATAGCATTGTAATTATTCCCACAAAACACTGCAGGTAACATAGAATGAATATTTGTGCACATATATTTGCCATTTTAAAAACAAATAAAATCCAAACTCACATCATCTGTAAAGTCTGCCTTTACCTAGATTTACTTACATAATCAAAAAGGTATGCATTTAGTGCTCCTGTTTCATCAACCAGTGTAAACTTCATGATAAAAACATACTGGAGCAGTTCAATACCTAAAACTGAAGAAAAGAGAAATGGATTGTTCTCTGAGAGAATTTGCAAGGCAAACTGTAACCACTTGAGCTGACAATATCCTCTTTTAATAGTAACTGACTTTGAATATTGTCATTAGAAGTATAAATTAAAAGACCAAAACATAGAGGCTCTGATGTCTGCCAGCAAAATGCCATTTATCTCTCTCTAGAGACCACATTGCAATTTTCCTAGAAACACTTTAATAGATGAGCCTATAAAACACATAAAGATTTTTAAGTATTTATTCCCATGCTAGTAAACAAAAAGCTAATATTTGCTTAGATCTTAGATCCCACCTTAGTGGGATCCTCCTACTCCTGTGTTCTTTTATCCATGGAAGATCAAAGAAGAGGTGTTATAAATTCAGTGGTAATAGGAATTCCACCTGGAAACTATCTTCTGAGGAGAACAGTTTATTTGATACGATGTAATAAAAGCCACCAGGCTCGCTCAGAAAAAAACTTTGCTGGCAGTTCTGAAAGAATTACAGTAAGTAAATGTCACTTCCTCACTGGCAGCAGTAACTGTTATGCTGCAAACATAAAATAACTGAAACAGAAAAAGTTACTACAGCTGTGCATCAGTCTTTTCTGGGTACACCTACTTAAACTGGTAGTCATTCAACCGATCTGATACACTTGCAGTTTGTAATTTAGCCTGAAAATACAGCTGATAGAAGAATAATATACATAAAATAGTGTAACTGTCAGGAAGTATTAATTAATATTGTTTTAATTTTGAGAATTCAATTTCAATCACTGCCAGTTATATATTACAATTATTTAATAGGATACAATTATACAAATTGATTTAGAAAATCACTGTATTGTTGTAGAGTTTTTCTTCTTTTAGAAATTGTTTACCAAACCTATATACTGCTAGATGTTCCAACTTAATATGTTACAACATTAATTGAAAAACATGCAAATATTCTTTTTCCTTAATGAGTTGTAAAGTTTTAAACTCCATTTACATAATTTTAACATGTTGACTGCATATAGTAACACAAGGAACACATGAAGCCCAGAATACACATAACTGTTGTGGTATAATTCCTTTCATTTGATTACTATTTCTTGCAGACGCTCTGGAACATGAATTTTACAGAAGATAAAAGTCTAACTTGTATGAGCCAATAAATAAGACTGTCTTTAGTTCAGGCCAGAAAAACAGTATCTACAAAAGGAAAAACAAGAATAACTTCTAGGACTGCAAGTACAGTTTTAAAGTAACATCTACAACCAAAAATTCATGATATCTGTACTATCATAAGTGTTACTCCTGATACCAATCTTGAAGCTAGTCAAGATACAAAATCCTTTAATCCATACTGCAATAGTTCCAAAAGTAAATACATTTTTTCAACTGGTAAAAGGTAAATTAATTTTGCAGCCATAATTACATGGTTTCTGTACAAAACTGCAACCCAGAACAGCAAATCACACTATTTCACATCAACATTTCAGAATCAAGGCATGAAAGTATTTCAGGACAGTATCATGTCAGCTGACCTTGTGCTATTTCAGTTGGTTCCCATGATGTTTGCTGTTCTGCTGCAAGGGAACTCAGATTCTTCACAGGCTTTGGAGTTGAACACTGCTTGCACCTAGCATTTAAAACAAGATATAGAGACTAACCAAACACTTATGTATTTGTACCAGAAGTGTTCTGCACAAAAAACCCCCCAAACCTCTGATTTTCATACACAATGGGTGTTCAGAAGCATTTCTACTACTGCTTGAAGTAACTTATTTTACCAGACACACCAGCTTTAGAGCAGAACAAAACCCTTAACACTTTGGTTTTGAACTATCCATTAGGAGAAATAAATCTGGAAAAGACCACTTCAGTGATTAGACAAGAATCAAACTGCACCAGCGAGGCTGAGAGAGCTGGGGTTGTTCAGCCTGAAAACAGAGGGCTCCAGGCAGACCCTGCTGTAGCCCCTCAATATATAAAAGGGGCTTATAAGAAAGACAGAGACAGACTTTTAACCAGGGCCTGTAGTGAAGAACAAGGAGCAACATTTTTAAACTGAAAGAAGGTAGATGTAGATTGTGCAGAAAGAAGAAACACTTCACAAAGAAGGAGATGAGGCACTGGAACAGGTTGCCCAGAAACACTGTGGATTCCCTATACCTGGAAGTCTTCAAGATAAGACTGGATGAAGCTGAGCAACCTGGGCTAGTGCAAGGTGCCTGTGCCCAAGGCAGGGGGTTGCATTAGATGATCTTGAGAGGTCCCTTTCAACCTAAGCCATTCTATGATTCTAAGATCACTACATTGCTAAATATATGTTCATATGCCAGTACTTCTCACTTTGTAGAAGTAGGAATGAATCTGAACTTGTAACACACTAAACCCATTACAGGAGAAATTTGGCTTTGCCTATGTTGAGAATATTTACTAAGAGTTGTTAAAACATGTTGCCCCAGACTTTCTTGCGTTTGAGTCTTTGCAGCACCATTCTCAAGCTGCTTCACATAAACAATATTGTATTCTTAGAAATTATCTGTATGTTTTGCATAGTTTTTCTCTGAGAGAGAACTTGATTGAAAGTAAGAGTGACCAATCAGGTCAGGAGGTTGTAACCTCCTTGGGCCAATCTGGGCCCTCTGTACAAAATGTATATAAGTAGATTGGAGTCAGATAATCAAGAGCCTTCCACGTTTGACCCTGCTGCCGCCTGCCGTCCTCTGTAGGGTCCACACCCACGTCGCAATGTGTCGCCCCTCAAAATGCAGGGGTAACAAAAACAATCTATTTTTTAACTGGTGTATTTACACCAATTATTATAAATTTTACACCTGACATAGTAAGCTAATGCTGCAAATGGATGGAAATATTGAAGAACTGTTTTCAAAAATGCTCCCATTTGCCTCAAGGAATGAAATTACAGAACAAAACTATTTGTTCCAAATTAAGCTTCTGTATTAGTATATTACAATTAGAACTTGAAATAAGCATGTATCTTTTAGAATTATATGCAAAGCATGTCATAAAAGTTAATAAAACTACTGTTTAAGTGACAGAAAGTGAAGTCACTTTTTTCCTTTAAAAAACCCACTCAAACTGCAATAAAAAAACTTAACTGCAAATTTTGCTTTTTATATGCAGTGTCTGTGTCTATTTTTATACATATATGAATATACATGCAAAAGCACACACATATAATTCATTCTACTATACAGAATCTTTTCTAGACTTTTCTAAGTAAATGCCAATGATAAAAACGTGTATGAAACATAGCTCTGAAATGCATAATTGTGAGGTTCCTTCCTAAATATCCTATAAGTAATCATGGAATATCTTATAAACCATTTACTTTTACAACCATTGGAAGAGAGAATAATGTCTGAAGGTGAGTTGTGTGTAGCTGGGGAAATATGTGGATTATGAAAGTGCAAGCAGAAATACTTTGTACTAGTGAAGATCCTGCCCCAGTAGGAGTATCCATATACTGCCTTTATTTAAAGAAAGTTGTAGACAGCAATATCTGAAAAGGTCAAAACCATATATGATGGAGAGAAACAATTACCTGTATTCATTTTATGGATGGCCCTTACGGGAAACTTTAGGGTTCACATGAAATGTGGAATATTTCTGCATAGAAACTTTTTTTTTTTTTTTACTGCCTGCAGAGCTAGCCCAGCACCCCACTGCACTGTGCTCTGCCTGAACTGCTGAGAGAGAAGACTCAGTAGCTTGCATGGAGGAGACTGGCATTTCTGAGCTGAGTAGCTGCATGCTGCTGGGCAGTACTGGGGGAACACACTGCTGACAGCTCTCACTGAGCAGACACATGGTACTGCATGGTGGATCACAACCACCAGACCAAGGTGTGGGTACTGTATTCCACAGCTTTGGAACTGTGGAATTCAGAAACCTGGTGAAGTCACCTCTACAGTGAATGACATCTACAAACAGGTAAGGTCCTTTGCAGTGCTGTGGACCACAGTAAGTTACAAATGGTAAGGAAAGGCTGTCCAAAATCCCTTACTGCTTGCAAACCTCAAGCTTTCCCAACACTAAAAGAGAGAACGACCTGTAGATTGACAGGCTGAGATTATTTTCTGGATCTGTATTTAAATATTATCTATTACGTTGTGCATATATATAAAACCCCTCAACATACAGTTTCAAAAACAACGTATGTTTTAACTTTAGTCTAAGTGATACCAGAAAATGGAAGATCTGGACTAGAAGAGGTATTTAGGTACTTTGCACTGCATGTGTGTTTCCATTTACAGACACACTGCATGTCTGTCTACAGCACACTGCCCTACTCAAGCACCACAGATAAGATTGAGACTGGAGTGCTGGGTAATTAAGGGCTTAAGATTTACAGATCAAGAGCCAAACTGCAGTCAGTCCTTTGATGCCAGGTACCAAATGATACAGTGTTTCATCCCTGATGTCAGTACTGTGCATCATGCTATGTATTTTACATCGAAGAATCTTCAGGTAAGTTAAAGCACTGCAGTCTGAATTACTGAAGAAAATGCTATCTATTACTGCAACTACTGAAGTATCAACAAATACTTTTAACCTACCCATAATATTTTACATTCCCTTGTAGAAGAAAAGGAGCTGAAAGATCTAATAATTCAAGATCATCTTCTGTGGATCTCACAGGAATAACACACTTAAATCTTCTTGAAAGCTTCCAGATTTCTTTTAGTGTTCCACCTATTAAAAACCAAAAAAAAAAAAAAAGGTTTCTTAAGCAGCAGTCAAAAATAAATTGAACAATTACATTTCTCAGCTGATTTCAGGGCCTTCAATAAAAATTGATATCCACTATCGAAAACTCACAAAATAGCCCAATACCTTCTCACTTTTATTTAACAACAGACTCGATTAAGAAACAAAGACATTTATCAAAGCAGATGCCTTAATGTCTTCCTCATAGCTAACACTGTAACCAAGAGGTTGAATTTAGTTAACATCACTTTCATGTAATTACTCCTATGATTTTACTAGCCATTTTCTTAGAAAAATATCAAAGTAACCAAACTGATCTTTTACATGTACATATCCATACAGAGACATACTTAGTTGCTGACACTTTTATACTTAAAAATATTTACCAAGTTATATTGCTCAGCTGTTCTAGGAAAATGGAGAAGAAATAGATTGTTTTTTTCTTTTTCAGAAAGAAAAGGTTAGATTGAAGTCAGTTGTGAACACATCAGAAATAAAGCAGCCATCAGAACTAATCCATTATAAAAGAAAGCAGAATACAGAAGGGGTTTTGTCATTGACCCTCACACAAATGACCACCTGACTTACATTTGATTATTCACATCACTACTTGAGCACAATTGAAGACTTTGTTTTGAACTCTGAATAGTGCAATGTGCGAATTTATTATTTTTATTATACAAAAATTCCTCAATAGTATTCTTGCTAAATTGCTTTCTTTAAAGGTCAGTGGCTATTTCTCTTTCCTGAGGAAATCTGATAAAAACCACACCAAACCAAAAAAACTCACACTGAGAGAAGCTCTATTAATCTGAAACAACACTGACATCCAGAGGCTGACAAATTTAATTGGAGGCTTGTATTACCAGAAGCCTTTCAAAACTTTCCACATCAGTACTAAAAATAGGCTTGTTTAGAAGACTTGGCAAGTTTTTAAATCGGAACTGAAAACCCAGTAAGCACAGGTAGAAAAAACCCACACATTCAGGTATTAATTTTAACGTAATCAACAATAAACAATAATGGCATAGTTTTAAAATAGACAGAGGCATCTTACAAGATCTTCACAGACTTACAGTCAGTAACTTATAGTTCCAGCTCAGTTTTTCTTTTCTTTGAAGATGCCTTCATGAATATCACTACTTACACTGAATACAACTTCAACATATCTTTACTTTGTACATACACAGAATGGACACAGTGCCGTAAGAATTGATAGATTTGCAATTTATCTTACCTTCTATCATAAGCAAGGTGTCTTCAGGATTTTGAAGCATTTCATCACGCTTCACAAAATGGATGGTAATTTCCCTCTGTTTCTGGTCTTGTGTAGTCCATGTTACAGATTCGTACCAGGATGTATTGTGTAATTCTGGGTTTGAGGCAGTACCGGCAGAACCACGTAGAATGAAGTCAAAGTCATCTCTATCTGGAACTTCTTGCCTAAAACCATTTCCAAACCGAGTAAGTATGTTCTAACAGCTTCCCTTAGGCAATCTACCAACAAGGATGACAGTACTCCAAATAAATATTAGAATACAGTTGTAAGAGTAAAGTACACACAAGAAAAATATCATCATTGTTAAATCAGTTTAAATTAAGAGTTGTATAGTATATTATGACTTTCCATGTTAATAAATATGCTAAGTAATATGCTAACTTACCCAGGAGCAGAAGCAGCTAGTGGCTACATCCCACACAAATGAAAATCCATGGAAAACCAAACTTATCAGCTTTATGTGATTTCAGTTGGGCCTTAAAACGACCACAAACTGCATGCCACTTCATTAGAAGCGAAAAGACTACATAAACTTATATAATTTTAAGTTTTATGCTTTTGTCTTTTTGATTTACCATAAACTGAGGGACAACAAAGGAAAAAAAGGACAGGACCAGAATAGCTTCACGTTAAGTACTGACAAGAGAAAATCTACAACTCTGCACCACAGTTTCTATCCTGTCCTGCTGGAGTGTTCCATTCATGCATTTCTATTTGAGAATACTACACAGAGAATGCAGGCCATCCAATTTACACAAATATTACAGAATCACTTAGGTTGTAAAAGGTCTCTCAGAGTGTCCAAAGCAGGGCAACAAAGATGGGGAAGGGCCTTGAGGAGAAGCCACATGAGGAGCAGCTGAGGTCACTTGGTCTGTTCAGCCTGGAGGAGACCGAGGGGAGACCTCACTGCAGGTATAACTTCCTCATGAGAGGGAGAGCAGGGGCAGGCACTGATCTCTCCTTTGTGGTGACCAGTGACAGGCCCCAAGGTAATGGCCTGAAGTTGTGTGACTTCCCTGATAGTTCTGGATCCAGAAAGATGCCTTGTCTGGAAGATACACTTTAGTCACGGATATTTTATTAATTCATTTGGAGACTATTATACCTCTTCGCATATCCTATTTTAAAACTGCAATAAAGAAACACTTAAGATGCCTCTATAAAACTATTGTATGGAAAAAACTGTACTGCTGCATTTACAAATAAAAAAAAAATACTCTTTTGAAAGCACTCAAAGGATTCTGTAAATGGAACTCATCTGACAATTTTAAAATTTCCTACTTACTATTAGTGAGTTTCAAATCTTTGCACAAAATGACATATATTTACATTCAGCTCATCTTGCACAAAAGAAGTTGAAAACACACTGAAAATCTATACATCCCAAAACATACAGAGTAATTCCTAGTTACTTATACTGTGTGAAACACTTACAAAGAGTTGCATCTGGAACAATGAAGTTTAACAGACTGATGGAGCTTTTGGGGTTTATAAGCTCTCAGCTTTGCTCTAATGCGATACTGTTGAGGAGCTGTGCTGTTTATAATGGTTTTCAGTTCTGTGTTACTCAAATCTTGATGATCTGTTAATACTGCAAAGCAATACACAGAGAGATAAAAAAGCACCATGCATACTATTAATCACCATAATATTTGTAATATTGGAAATGGCAAGAGCAGATATGAACTTTTCCTTAATTCCCAACTTTTCTTTCCTTCCCAGCTGCAGCTTTAGTTTTATCAACACAACTTGTTATTACAGTCAGTAAGATAAATCTCATCAGGCTGCAGGAGCATGGTGTATGTGAGAGTACAGAAACACAACATGTAGAAAAACCAAATGAAAGTAAAATATACAAATATACAAATGCTCTATTCCTTTAAACAACAAATAAACCAAATACAACATACATCTTGGAATTTATACTTTTAGAATAGCTCTTCCTATAATAACCTTTAAGATAATGTTTCAAAACTACTTTTGTTCTTTAGCAAAATTAAAATTCACCTTAAGGTCAAAATGTTACCTACCTGTAACAGATAACTGCTGACATCTCTGTAAGTGCAATTCAAGATCTAAAATCAAGAAGAATTTCCTAATTATTTTCCTTCTTTTCATTTTTTATCACATGGACACATACAAACAGGTAGGTAGATAGACAGGTAGATACATACACAAAACCAAAAGCTGAATAAATTAAAATGAAAATCCCAATAATGTATGAAAACAATACAACAAACAAACAAACAAAAAGCAGCAAAAGAAAGCAGAAGACATACATTGCATATCAAGAGCTAATATATTAGAGGCGAAGTTAGCATCTACATTAAATAGGAATGCTTATCAAAGTGAACACTTTCCAGAAGTATATTGTGAATGATCTGCTGACATAAATTGTATTCATCTCCTGTAATCCTTCCAGACAAGAATATAAATACATTATTCCAAGACCAATACGGACTACCTGGTCCCCGTTCTGAACAACCTCTACTACACACACAGAGTGCAGTAAATAAGTGCAAATTTTTTCTAAATTTTCAGTTATGGACAGGACATAAAGCATTTATTTTTTCTTGACTTTTGCACCCTTTTAGAAATATCCTATGTTTTTATGTTAATAATGGCTGAGTAACAAAGATTTTTAAAAGCTAGAAGCAAAGATACAGACTACATCCAACCAGGTTTAAATTCCCTTTCAGTTATTCTTATCCTGGGCTAAAAATACCATTCAGGAAATAATATGGGGTCTGTCCATAAGATATCACTGTTCCATGGAAGTGCACCTTACACCTCTGCCACTGCCACAACTTTCCATCCAATGGTTTAAGAAAGGCTCCTCAACAGACAGCTGTTCGTAGCATTTTCAGTGCCTGTCCCTGCAGAATCGCCCTTTAGAGGGAGGCACTTACATAACTCTGCTTTGTGATCTAATACAGTATGATTAAGAACACCATCTGTGTTTAAGAATTTATTCACTAACTCCTATGAAAGTATCTTTCCATGTAATATGAAATGCTTGTGCTGGAAGACAGAAAGAGCAATGTAAATTTCCAGTCTAATAAACAGAAAGATTTCTCCAAGGCTTTGAAAGTGAAAGTAGCACTACATACACAGAGAAGCAGCAACTGGTAACTTTATCTTGACCATCCATATATATATTAGAAGAAAATCAGCTTTCAGTTGCTCTTACCTGTAACATTGCCAAAAGTACTGTCCATGTCCATTGAACACATGCTTTCCATATTCTGACTGTCTGCCAGATGCACAGATTCTAAGAATCTAAAGATAAATGGCTAAATATTTTATAAGCTAGAGAAATATTTTATGTATTGTCATACACACAAACATATATTTAAGGGATTACACAGACACACAAAACCTATTTATTATCAATACACAGGTATAATATTCAGACATAAATGTTCCAGCAGAGACATAAAACTCATCTGAGCCAGAAGTTTCAGGAGATCATATTAATGATGCAGATGAGACACTTTCCAAATCACTTCTGGAACATTAAACACAAAATAGTGCCAGAAGAAATACGTACTACTGGAAACAGAATTCCTGATAATGGAATGTGGAATTTGCTTACTTAGCCTTTCCTGAGGAAGAAAAAAGAGTTTATAACCTTTGGAAGAAGGGGCGGATCACTCAGGAGGGTTACAAGGATGTTACGCAGGGAGAAAATTTGAAGTGCAAAAATCTGACTAGAACTTAATATGGCTACTGCTGCATGAGACAACAAAAACAGCTTCTCCAAATACATAATTGACAAAAGGAGGGCTAAGGAGAATCTCCATCCTTTATTGGATGTGGGGGAAAACAGTGACAAAGGATGAGGAAAAGGCCAATGTACTTCATGCCTTCTTTACCTCCATCTTAATAGTAAGACTAATTATTCTCTAAGCATCCAGCCTCCTGAGCTGGAAGACCCGGATGGGGAGCAGAATGAAGCCTCCATAATCTAAGAGGAAATGGTCACTGACCAGCTACACTACTTACACAAACACAGGTTTAAGGGGATGGCTGGGATCCACCCATGGGTACTGAAGGAGCTAGCAGAAGTCCTCCAAAAGCCACTTTCTATCATTTATCAGCAGTCCTGGATAAGTGAGGAGGTCCCAGTAGACTGAAAATTACTGCAAATGGTTATCTACAAGAAGGGTCAGAGGGGTGATTCAGGGAACTATAGGCCTATCAGCCTGAGCTCAGTGCTGGAGGTCATGGAGCAGATCACCCTGTGCGACATCATGTAAGCACATAAAGGATACCCAGGGGATCAGACACAGCCAGGATGGGTTTATGAGACACATCCTGCTTGACCAACTTCATCACTTTGTATGACCAATTGACCTG
This sequence comes from Zosterops lateralis, assembly GCF_965231275.1. Classification (NCBI taxonomy): domain Eukaryota; kingdom Metazoa; phylum Chordata; class Aves; order Passeriformes; family Zosteropidae; genus Zosterops; species Zosterops lateralis. The sequence goes on from NC_139765.1 coordinate 52,891,926, forward strand.
TTTTCTGCTTAGTATGAGGAAACAGCTGTGGATGTAGTTCACCTGGATGGTAGCAAAGCCTTTGACCCTGTTTCCCACAGATTCTCCCAGAGAAACTGGTTGTCATGGCTGAGATGGTGCATATTTGCTGGGTAAAAAACAGGCTGGATGGCAAGGCCCAGAGAGTGGTAGTGAATGGAGTTACCTCCAGCTGGTGGCCACTCGCAAATGGTGTTCCCCAGGGCTCAGTATTGGGGCCAGTTCTGTTTAGTATCTCTACCAATAATGAAGACAAGGTGATTGAGGGCATGGCACCCCCAGTAAGTTTGCAGATGACCCCAAGTTGAGCAGGAGTGTTGAATGTAAATTATCTGCTTCATTTTGAACATCTTTAAATTTCACCACTTTCAAATAGCACATATACATATGTTTAACATGTGTATAATTAGAATTAACCAAATTAAAATAAAAATCTTAATTCCTACTGCATTTTAAATTTGAAAAAAATTGCCTTTATTTACCTACCCCTCAAAATAATCTTCATTTTAGTGGTGCTAAAGACATATTCTGTTCTTGAGCTTCTGATTCTTAGATACATTTATAATTCTAAACTGTACAGCTCTTACATTAGCCTAGAATTTTCAGGAATGATGTAGAGAAAACCAATCATCTACACACAGTACTTACGCTTTTAGTTCCTTAACATCTGGGTTACTTTCTGGCAAGGCTCCTATTCCTCGACCATAGCAGGTGCCACCATGAAGATGGAATTCTATATGTGAGACATCTTCATTGTCAGCACTTGCTTGTTTCGTATGAATACTGTAAATTCTCAGAAAACTTCCAATCTGAAAGAGAAAAAAAAAAAAAAAAACCCACATCGATAACACAAAGTTAGTTATTTACGTGGAAAATTCTAGTGCTCTTGAAGCTTCTTCCCAGTTTTAACTGGATCACAGAACAGCTGAAGCTGGAAAGGACCTCTGGTGCTTGTCTTGTTCAGGTCTTGTGCCCAAAGCAGAGTCACTAGAGCAGACTTCTTATGGTTGTTTCCAGCTGGGTTTTAAGTATTTTCAGGTATGGAAACTGCAAAACCTCGCTGTGTGGTCTGTTTGTTTTGCTTTATCAGAAAACATTACTGGCAGCAAAGGGTGATTCAAAATCAGAATAAGCCTTCTTAGTAAATCTAATTCTGAACAGACTCCAGAAGACAGATCAAACAAGTCAATACACTCCTTTCCCAAGGGCACAATTTGCCTACTATATTCCCAACACAGCCCCACAGAGACTGACATCCTGTGATTTGTCCTGGGAATGATCACATTTAGCAATTGACCTCCTGCTCATCACCATGCATGGCTTACTATGTTTACATGTACATACAAATATGTCTGCTTACACAGATTCCTCCATCGTATCTTACATTACAGATAACATTTTCTTAGCACCAGGACAAAAGACAGCATGCATTAGAAACTGAAAGATCTTGGCACCTTTCCTATCTCTGTTAGATCTCCTCAGGTACATGAAGAATATATGCTTCTTGTTTTGCTTAGAATGATTTTGTGTTTTCTGAAACAGTTTTGTCAAGTTACACAAACAGGCTAACTTATACAAGCATCTATTAAAAAGGAAGTTATGGAGTGGTGAACACAGAACACATCTTTATAACTCTGCTTTATTTCAAAATACCACTCCCATTATCCCCCAAAGAAAGCCCACACATCCAACCAAAACGAAGCCAAATGTTCTAAAGGGAGATAAAACAGAGACTCAATTACGCAGTTAACAAATATTTTAAAAAAATATGTAATCTGAGATACAGATAATGGTGGCAAGCTACATACACTCAACAACCTGGTTTTATATTAATTCTAAACATCTTTTAAATAGCCTAATAGAAATGACAAATTATTTTAAATTTACTTCTATTAAAATTACTATTACAGCAGTCAGCTTAAGTCGTATTTCAATTTAAGATCCAACTTTAACCAGTAGAAACTGAGAAAGTGTTTCTATTAGATTGGATTGGTCATGTCACAGTACAACACTTTTAAACACATGCATATATGCATAAAAGCAGATGGAGGAGCAACCTGTGTCTAGAATCCTCCTCGGTATCAAGGAATAAACTATGACTACATAATCCTGGTATCAAACTGCTCTTTTAAACAATAATCACACATGAAAAAGACAGCATATTTTCTAATTGAGGCAGCAGGGACATAAAAAGTGCACTTCAGCCCGCACCTATTTTGCTTCTGGCATGGAGCTCTTACCAGACTTTTAATTGATCTGCACTGTTAGTAGACTGCTCATTTTGTTCATTCAAAGCACCACCAGGACAGCTTGTGCATTTAGATGGCAGTTAAGAGGCCTATCCAAAGATTTTTTTTTTTTCTCTTTCCAGATGCTGATTTTGCTTAATTATGAATATCCAAAAAAGCAAAGGACACTCATATCATAAGACTAATCTAATGACTATGACAAATGCTTTTGGAGAAAGTTTTTTAGAAGTTCATACCTAAGTTCCACTTATGGAATAACCTTACGTAAATAAAGCAGTGTCAGACTACTTCCTTACTGCTAAGAGTAATTTGCATATAAGCAGGAAAAAGGTGAGTTTAATTTTCAAATTTGTTTCAAAAAATAGTATATATAAAATAAGAATTTTCTCTATGTTAAACACAAAAAAAAATAAATATGTGAGAGGAAAGGTCAGAAATCAGGAATATAAAATGCTGTGTCTGCCTTATAAACTTGTGCGCTGAAATTCACACAAAAGTCAACTGAACTACACGTTTTAGTACAACATTCACTGTGCAAGATTTATCATCACTATAAAATAATCTCCTAAACATTTATTAGATCCTTTTCTGAAAATGTTTTCATTTTTTTATATATATTTTAATGTCACTTTGAACTACAAAAAAGAGCTGCATAATAATCAGTACTGCCAAATAATGAAAAGGTCTGTAAATTTCTGAGTGTTAGCCCAGAGATGCCTGTGTGGACAGAATGCTGTTTCTGTGGACTCCTTTGGGAGGCAGCCTTGCTCACTGTAACAGCAGAGAGCAAAATGTTACTGTATTTCTGCTGTTTACAGGATGCCTGCAGACTGAGCTCTTTATGTACCTGACTCAGAAGAAATTGTGAACTACACTGAAGTAAACACCATGATTTACAGAGCCCTCACTAAAATCTAGTACAAACCCAGCTCCTTACTTGACTTTACAGTTCTGTTTATGACCTACATCATTTAGAGGAAATTCATGTAGAAGTGAAATTAAAGCTAATAAAAGCAAATCTTGCATTGAATAAAAAGATCTCTTTATGAATATTATTCATATTTTATTCATAAAATAAAAACATTTATATTAGTAATATAAAATATACTAATACCTTATTAGTAATACAAAATATACTAATACTCTATATAATACCCCTAATTCAAATATGACTATTTAAAGAATACATATTAAGGCTGGGGAGAATTGAAATGTGGAAGTCATATATGCAGTTCCCTGTAACTAGTTAACTAGAAAAAGTTTTTAGCACAGAAAATTCTCATGATTATTTCAAAACATATAGGGCTGTGTTCACAATCACACTGGGATTCAGTGAATTCACAACAGCACGTGGCATTGAGGGTAAATATTCATGTTTGTCCAAAACGGCACACAAGAAGCTGTATTTATCTACAGGAGTCACCTAAGAAATTCACCTGTACTCATTTTTTGCCTATATTTATGGCTGATTATATTCAGTGAGATTTGCCATCCTTTTTATTGAATCAACAGTCCAATTTTAATGAGTAAATAGTGCACAACTTTCTGCAAATGAGACAAAGCATATACATGGCATTTGGGCACCATCTTGGGCAGTAAGAAATACCAACTTAAATCCATTTAAGAGTTTGAGGGACTAAAGAGTGGTGTCTTTTGGGTTTTTTCCCTTTTCCATGAGTAAAAAGACAGAAGTGGGGAGAATGCAACTCACATGTTGAAGGAATGTTACCAAGGTCTAAAAAAACCAAAGCTAGATATTGCAGCCATGTAGTATCTTATTTGAGTTGTATGTTGAAAATGTGACTCTGGCACTAGGAAAGCAAACTCCTTAGTTACAAACTACTGTCATGAAAGACAGGACATGATGTGGTGAGAGAAACATCTAAAAATATACAAATTCTACATCTGAACATATGTAACACAAAGCAAATACTGTGAAATTATGGACTAGGACTTGTATGTATGCTCAAGTTAATTGTTTTATTTGCATTATCCATAAAATGCATGGCAACACAGAATTGATGGTGTCAAGCCAGAAGAGGAATGCACTGGATCACACATTCAGTGAAAGAAATAAGGAAATCTCTGACCAGCTGTGGGCAGCTGGACCCCTGTTATACTGACCACTGACAGTCACTCACCTTGATGTTTACCACCTAAGCAAAATCCCCCAGATGGAGAAACTCATGTCACAGACCTATTCCCAACCTGCATGCCAAACCCTGAGAAGTTCTGAACCCTGAGAAGCTAAAGAATGTGGAGCAACTATATTCCAGACAGTTCTAGGCTGGAGGTCCTCTCAGTTCCTGAGAAAGCCTCATCTACTCCAGGTACATTGCCAGAGGAAGAGGGAAATTCAAGCAAAAGCAGTGAACACCATTTTCTTTCCTTAGTTGTAGGTCTTGCCATGTCCTTATGCCCCAGGTCATAACCTCCTTCAGAGATGAGATTTCTGAAAATTCTTTTTGTGCTCTGTTAAGGCACCAAAATGCTGAAAAGCCACAATACTGCCCAGCAGGAAAGAGAGGGAGTAAGTATAGGGAGAAAAAAAGTCTACTTACAGTATCAACTGCAACACACCTTCAATATCCCTTTAACTAAAGTTCTCTCAATTGAAAATTTTAAATATTATTTGTCTTAGAAAATGAGATAAAGTGCTCAAATCTTCAGTGTTCTCTGGACAGGTGATCTGAACAAGAAGTTTGTTAAAAACTCTTGCAGTAGTATCCCTGACACTGTGCCCCAGGATTTGCCAAAAGTTCCCTGTAATATATTACCCACTTTCTCTGGCATGTAGTACTTACTCAGAGCTTCCTTGTCTGAACATGTGCCTACAGATAAAATTTTAAAATAAGAACATATATTTCAAGATTTTTTTTTAAAATCTGCCCTTCTTGTTATCAAGGTTGAGTAAAACAGATTGCTCCTACATAAAACATCATTTCCAAGCTGCAACTGTCACTGCAAATTGTACACAACAGAAGGTGAGTGTAACCTAACAATTCTGTAACAATTTACATTAAAAAGGCCACTCTAAGCTAGTTTTAAGCGTAGACAAGAAGATTGAAAAATAGTGCACTTTTTACTGTTTCTGAACACCCCCAAACTGACAAAATATCTTACAAAATATCTAATCACACTTGGGAAGGTGCATGTGGATACACTAAATATTTGCTAGTTCTATACTGCTACAGAAGTAAATTTTTTAAAAAAAACTTTGCATAACAAGACCCTGAACTACAGAAGACATCATACATACTTCAATTATATTTTTTTATGATATGATATGACATGATTTCCACTGGTAAAAATCTTCCATTTTAGGGAGAGTTCTCCCCAGATTTTATTACACACACACACACACACACACACACACACACACACACACACACACATATAAATATATAAAAAAATACATACATATATATATCTCAATTATTCTGTGAAATAGAATTAATTCTACACATTGCAATCTGAGATATAAATATTTCTGAAATTTAACTGTAAGCATATCAGACCTTTTTCTTTGATAATTCCACTAAAACAAGCAACTAAAAAGTGGTGTACAAAAATTATCTAATTTGAAACTTCTACAGCTAGCATGAGTGAAACTACTGCAACTTTGGACATAGCCAGAAGGAGAGAGACACCCACGAGAGGTCAAGGGGAGTTTCTTAACAATTTCCTTTGAAATTATTAAAGCTTCTACTACACCATGCAGTATCCAGCAAAGGTAAAAACGTTTCAGAAATGCAAAAGAACAACTGGATAGGAAGAAAAAACTGATAGAGATGACGAAGAGATCACATGTATCACACACTCAATATGTGATTCAATTCTTGAGTATAAATAGGGGAGAATAATAAAGGGAGTATTATCAGCTACTGAAGAAAATATCTTTTATTAATATTAAAATAATTCCTTCCTTCATATTCAAAACATACCATTTCACTAGAACATCATTTTTTACACCAGTTAGCAAGAGAAAAAATCTGGAAAAAGAACTTGTAAGTAATGAAATATTTCTGTCAGCTTTCTTACACAAATTCTTACACTTGTTTTGCTATCTGGAATTTATTTATGAATGGGTGTTAATTTATCAAAATGATTTCATGTCTGCTGATAGACTAAGCATAAAAAAAGGTTATAATTTCTCTTTATTTTCTGGTAAACGTTTTCTTAAATATGATCTTGAGTACACAGGGCAAGGCATGAAATGAAAGATGCATTCCTTGCCAAGTTCCTTTATTCAGAAGCAAGATGGCAGTATTGCTGAAGATCTAATGTTTAATTATGTTGTTGCTTTCTCTATCTAAGCATAATCAACATTACTGACCTACTAAATGAAGATTGCATTGCAAACTGCAGAAGCTTATAGAACAGAAAATCTTCTATTGACTTTAGAATTAAGAGTCTTTAGCAGGACTACAGGTTTAACACTGCATTGTGTCATTTAAAAATAATTCTAAAACATAGAATTTATTTTCTGAGTACATTATTTTCATTGTATTATCTATTATATTAAAATGTCTGGAAAGTGCTTAATTGGAAGAATATTTTTATGGCAACTTTCAGGTAATGAGCCTGTTTAACACATGTTGAGGAAGTCTCCATTCAAATAAAAGGTATGGGAAATACAGCAAAAGGTGAAGAGGCACATGAAATTAATTACACTAGGACTGAATTGGTGCATTCTCTGAAGTGATTTCAGAGCAGAAAACAGGTTATAAACAGAGAGTGAAATATCAAACTGCGCATTACCTTAAGTGATTCTGCCAGCTGTACATGATTATCATAGACTAGAATGTCCACCACTAGATCTCTCAGCTGATGAAGAAGAACTTTGTCTCCTTCCAGGTCTTTTGCTTCCACAGGCACCTTCCATGTGGGGTAGGGACATCTAGTGCCATCCCAAACCTACAATGCAAATGAACTATTTCAATGTGCTCAGAATATTTTAGATTCAGTTTTAAATACCTTTTTAAATTATCTTCTTTGATTAAAAATTATTAACAATAAAAGAGCTTAGTTATAGTCTCAGTCTAAAAGTCCTTAAAATACTTGAATTAGACTTTATGGGATTTTTAAAGTTATTACTCCTTAAAGAGCACAAAATAACCTCTACAGAGAACATAATCGAGTGCTAAGACCTGGGATTTGTCAATACTTAAATAAAAAAGAAAAAGAACTGCTCAGCTCAAAACCTCAGCTGTTTATCCAGCACAAAATGACAAAATACTCTGAGCTGGAAGGGACCCACAAAGGGACATCTAACTCTTAAGTGAATGGTCCACATGGGGATTGAACCCTCAACCTTGGTGCTCTCAGCACCATGCTCTGACCAGCTGAGACAGTCTTAGGGTCAGCAGTTACAACTATCAGAATTCATCATATGCAGAATTGTCTGTAATTAATATTTGAATCCTCCTATAGGGTTTTTTAACCACTCCAGCTACAGTATGTGAAGGCTTAAGTACACAGCATATACTGACTTAATTACTGATGATCTCCCACATCAGCATACACTGCTAGATATCCAGAATATATTAGAAAAACATCAGTACTTAAATTATATTTATGAACAAGGATTCTAAAACTTGTTTGCCTAAAGCTAAATCCTTGATACACTCCAGGTACTGAAATATCAGTAGTTATTTTTCAGCTATCAAAGTGTTGTGAAAAGGTAAGTTTACTGATAAGCTTAACACCTTGAAACCAAAATCTTACATCTTAACCCAAACATTATTCTGTAAACTACAGTTTCCTGAGTTTCTGAAGATACACTTTTGGCAAAGACTCAAAAATAATGGTTTGATATACTGGCATAGTAAAACAAAAATCTAGAAGCATTTGGACTGTATTTCTGAAACAGTGTCTTTCATAGGATTTCATGCATACAGGTCCAACAGAAGAACCTATTTTCCAATTTTCAGATAAGTTTGTGATACCAAGGTGTTTTGTCCCATGAGTTAGGCACTGCAGAGGGCAAGAAAAAAAGATACTAAAGCCTAATATTTAAAGGATTTCTACCCCCTTTGCTTAACGGCTTTGGATCAACAGACCCACAGGAAAAGATGTAAGAATCAGCAAAGCCATGTATAAACGCACTAAAAATAACTCACGGAATACACATCCAAAATCAAGAGATAAAAGGCAAAACTGTTCACAGTGAAAATGACCCATGACATTAAATTATGTTGCCAAATAAGAGTATATTCTGAAGGACCCAGATAATGAGGTGGTATGTGCTGCCACGGATTAAAAAAAGCCTGTTATCTTCTGATCCTGCACCATGAAATACTTAAAACCACCTTTGAAAGAGAGGTTGTCTATTGCTTGAATTATCACATCTTTTCCAGAACTCAGCTTGAAAACAGATATATCACAAATTTAGTCACTCTGACAAAGTAAAGCATCTTAGGTTTTTCAGGTTTTTCATTATTTTTCAACTGGCTTTACTTGGGACACTTTGGTAATTCTACACTGTAGAGATTACTTGACAAATGGATTAAAATAACCTGCGTGCTCCCTGTTAAGATGAAAGGATGGTGACTTAGTTTTAAAATGTCTTTAGCAAGAGGAACTAACAGGGCTGGCATCAGGACACCTTTTAGAGGAATTTATAAGCTAGTAAGGTTTCTTTTTAAAAAAAATATCCTTTCAAAAGTAGTTGGGTTTGGGGTTTTTCTTGCACAAATATGAAAACAAATAAAGCTCTTTAACTTAGGAGCTTGGCAGTTCTACTTTACACAAAATGTGAAAACATCCTGGTTTCAAACTGTCCTGGTTTCAAACTGTCCTGGTTTCCAAAAGTGGTTAAATTAATTCTGAACCAGAAACTAAAAATTGTTCTATTACTATGAACAGACTGGAGCTAAAGAAAAATTAATGATAACATAACCATCATCATGGTTGGATAACACTGAAATGGGAGAGACAAAATACCAGTTTCTATCTTCAGCAGAATATGCTCATTGTACTTACCTTAATGTACACAATTTAACTGACAGAAAGAAAGAAAAGAATAGAAATAAAAAAACCCTTCTGGAAGGCATAAATTAAAGAATAATTTCTAGTGTGCATTCTTTAGTCTCCACCAATCTGAGTAACAAAATTCTCAGAAAATGGTAAACAATAACAGGTCACTGATATCTTTATGCCATGTCCAACTCTCCTTCTGAGAAAATAGGAATTAATTTATCAAGTGTAATTAAAAGTTATGTTACAGGTGATGCACAAAATTGCTGAAATTCATTTTAGTTGACTTTGAAGCACTTTCCACTAAGTTCAATCTCCACTTGAGATCAATGCTTAAAATATTCATGATTTTTCACAGTATAATCTACCATTAATTTAACTGATATACTTGGGAAAAAAAAAAGTAATTCATTATTATAAAATGCATAATCAAAATAATACAATTAAATAATATGTAATGATCACTCAATTTGAGCTGGTATTGAATTGGTTGTTTTGATTCTTTTTTTATTTAGCAAATCAAGAAAAGAATCAGAGATCTCTCTACAAGTTTTAGAAAAGTTTCTTTTCTATCATAACCAGTACTTGATATCAGAGATGGATTTTTCCATTGTCAAAAAATGGAGGAAATTAGCAACAGGATATTAATGTAGCATTTTTAAGCTTGTCCAATGTATTTTAATACATATTTAAGTATTTAATATTTTATGCTAAAAATTGATCTACCATTATTTGACCTCAAACTTCTACCTTCCTAAATCTATCCTCAGATTTCCCCAAGTCATCAACTTTACTATACAAAAGTGACAAAATCGACCTCAGGTCTTACAATACAGAAAAGTGTAAAGAAATAATAATTTAAGAAAGCACCTGTCTCTGTCCTTGCAAAAGGTCCTCCAATGCTGAAGATACACTTATTAATGAACAACTTGATTACAGCCCACAAAGTCATGAAAATTTACTGGGTTGCATTTGACATCTATTTCACAAGGCATAATTAAATGGAAATATTTGTAGCAGTTGCAGAATATGTTACAGCGTGCACTTAAGGTTTGTTTCTGTGTAGTAATGCTTTGTTCTGTACAAGAAAAATCATTGCTGCTTCAATGAAGGAATAATGCCAAGTGCTATTTCTAAAAATATTGTAACAATACAGTTTAACACAGTAGAACCAATATATAATTTTATGAAATCATAAAGTGGGAAATAACAGCTTGATCATTACTCATGTTTTAACATTCAAGTAAAAAAAAATATAAAGGAATTTTGGAACAACACCAGACTGGTACAACTGAAATAAAACTTTGAATATTATTTAGCTAATGTTAAGGATAACCTTTAGAATCTGGTCCCCTGTTCCATGGCACTTTGCATTTTGTATTTTCAGTGAGCAGTGATGCCCAAAGTGCTTATGTATAACTAAAAGAAGCTACCTGAAATCCATAATGATAACATAATCCATTCCTTCTCTTTTAGGCAGTGCTCTTTACTGCACTAATCATATCCACCAAATCTAGAAAAACAAGCAGTAAACAGTGCTAACTAGAAAACAAGGATAAAGTTTAAAACTAACAATATTTTTCAAAGCTAAGAAATCTTGTGATATTTATCTACAAATATTTGTCAAATTATGATCTCTATAATGTCATCTTAATAAACCTCTCTAAAAAACGAATAAGGTGATCAACTTCAAAGATAACTGGGCTTCCTGTTTTGTTTTCATAGAAACAAGGATCACAGATTTGCTTACACTAAAAATATTTATCTGTATAATATTATTTAAATTATTATGTCTGTTTTATTGAAAAATGTATCACAATGTCTTAATAAGCTCAACAAAGTATTTTTTAAAAGGAAGTTTACCTTTAGAAGAAAAGAAGATCCATCCACTTTTGCTTTTCCTACCAGCTGGCAAGTTAGATCAAAGAACTGCATTGGCTGAACACCAGACAATTTTGCTGCTGGTCCAGAGATGGAAATATTACTGGCTGCCCAAATACGTAATTCTTCTACTGTTTTCTGTTCTTCATCCATGAAAGTGTACACTTTGCTAGAAGTTCGAGGAACTACTGGAGCTCCTACAGTTCCATCAAACGTTAAGGATGCAAATCCTCCACTGGTAATTCCCTGCATCTGTCCATTGTATTCCCTGATCTGTAATAAAATATTAATGAGAAAAAAAAAAGTTTGCACTGCATGGAAAAACAAATATGTTTCTGCTTTATCATGTGCATGGGAAATGAACCATTGATCATTTCTGTTCCTGGTTCTATTGGGAGAACAGAGTCAAAATAAAAACAAAAAATTAAAATTAGTATTAATAAGAGAACAAAATTTATAAGCAGAAATAATTTTACATAAGAAATATTTGAAGAGGTAGAATAATAACTACCTGTAACATTTATACCTACAGCATCTTTGCAGAGTATTTATTTGCACACATCAAAATATTTGTGTGCGGAACATGTCAGGATTGCATTTATAAATGGGGAAACTAAGGCACAAGAGAAATTAATTTTTAGGGGTTACACAGCAGAGTAGTAGCAAAGTTATAAGGGATTCCTGGTTTTGGCCCCTCACAAAAGCCCTGTTTTCCAATATAATGAAACTGAAGAAAAATGTATCAGTTCAAGGAGATATTTTTTGTCCATAAAGCAAACAGTGATGAGCTTTCATTCCTCAAATTTTGAGTACAGATATCACAATTATTCAATGTCTATTGCCCTGCTCATGGCAGGTATCCCGAATCCTGCTGATTTAACTGTGCATCTGCTGCCATATGAAACATGGTATTTAAAGTCTGAAACATTCCTTCAGAGGTCTAGTCTAGTCTTACTGCTCCCTGCAATTACAGATTTATCTATATCAAAGCACTGCATGACTCATTATCCAGAAATCTGAAGCAGTCTGTTTTGATCCATCCCTTTTTAATTAATGTCAGGTTACCAAGTAAGTGATAACACACATGAAGAGCATTTGTGAGACAGTCTAGCATGGGATTCCCAGGGCTCAGTTTTCAAATGGCAGAAAACCCCACTGATCTGAAAGTGCAGAGCATGCAATATGTGTCAGTAGTTCTAAACAGCAAAACACTGCCAATGATTTAGGCCTAGATTTTATAAACATGGTGAAATTTAAAAAGCACACGAATCAGGTATTCATTGACCTTGGAAATTCATAAATAAAGCACTTCAGTCTTGGTGACAGGAACTCCTTTAATCCCTGCTACTCTGACATAATGCATAAATGCATTAAGGGTCATCTCTAAGATAAACTTTGATTTACTTAAGCATTCTTCTGATCTGACCAATGGAGCACATCAACTCAGGATGTAGTTTTTCTTCAATGAAACACTGAAAAGCTTCAATCTTCTAACCTTTACATTTAAATATTGAAAATACAAGAAAAGCCAAAGGACAAATAAGGAAAATGGTTTCATAATCGATTTTCCTCCCACTATCTATGATCTAGAAAAGTATGTTCCCCTGTAAGATGTTATCTAATATAAACATACAGATTTACTTTAGATGCTATCACTGGCATTATATTCCATATAATGTAATAGTCAGAGGGGATGAAAACTCTCATCACTTTTCCCTATTCATCCTGTATCAAAATATACTTCAAGAGTATTTTTCATATCTTGTCTGACATGTCAAATGTTTCTTGAAGTGTTTTAATTTCTAATTTACCTACTGATTTATTTCTTCACTAGTTCTTTTAAATGCTTTCTTTCTTAGTAAAAATTCTGTCCTAGTCTTCTATGAAGGCTCTAAGCCTTTCACAGAACCAGAAAGAAAGTACTTTGTCTCCCTGGGCTTCCACTAATATTCTACCAGAAGTTATTTTCCTCTTTTCCCAAATCCTTTACGTCATGCTTTGAGCATTCAGGAGGCTGACATACTGTACTTCTGACGTCTCCCAGTACCCTCAGTTTAGTGAATTTGAAATTAGCCTTAATATTGGAAGAGGCAATTATAAAACTAAAACAAACAAACAAACAAAAAAAAATACATTATGTAAGAAGGTAGACCTCAACTTTCATGATGAGAAAATTACCAATGACTTCTAGCAAAACCAGATGTCCTCAGGCACAGGCAGGTGGAGAAGCAGGTGGAGAAGCCACCGAGCCCTCTCAAATGCAAACAGAATCCAACAATATTATTAAGTGAACAACAGAAGAAACAGGAGAAGAAAATGTCGAATGGGTTACAGCTGGAAAATTACTTATGTTGGACCCACAGAAGAAAATGATGGTCAAGAGAAATTCTCTGGGCTTGTCCTTTAAAAACAAATCATTGCTAAAGTGATAAGGATCACTGGAGTGTAAAAAACCAAAATCTAGGGACAAATGTTTCATTGTGGCACTCTTAAGTAGATCTCAGATCAAGTTAAGCATTGGTACTGTAAACATGTTGCATTTTCCAAAGGATTTTGAACCTGCATTAAACTTATAAAAGAGTCAATCTTAGACTTTTGCATATGACAACAATTACTCTTCAGTAGATTTTGTGTCATTTCTAGAGGAATGGACAAATTTTTTAAAAAATTGGTGGAGGAGGGTGAAGCAGGGGAGGTTAACAGGGAAGCAGGGCAGATGGCTATCTCTATAAAAATTCCAAATAAAAAAAAAATTAAATAATTTCAATAAATAATGGTTGTTAAATAGAAGTATCCTCTGGGACAAAAATGGAGCAGATAAAATGCATTTGGCTTGTTCTGAGCAAGCAAGTAAATTCCAATACATATGGTAGGAGCCTTTGGCATAGTTTTTGTAAACTAAAGAACAATAGGTGAAATGTCACTTTAACAAACTGCATGGACAATAAACTAGTAATTTCTGTGGGGTACAACACTATCCTGGATATGGGTATTGAAAAGAAGCTAATATTGAAATATTTATAAACAGATTTGCAGCCAAGTAAAAGACATCTTTTTTTTTTTTCTTTTACTGAAGATGGTGTTATTCGTCTCACTAAATGGAAAAGTGTGATAGTAAGTAGTGTATAAAGCTGGAGTAATAGCATCTCCACGGTAGTTTTCCATCAAAACTGATTGTTAAATTATAGAAGCAAAGGACTATTATGAAACCACTGCAGTCACAGATCATCTTAGAATATCAAAAAATGCCTAGGGAAACAACATATACCAAGCTAATGTACAGGTTCTTATACCAAGAAAGATTTTATTTTTTTTATGATTGTCAGTGATGATATTTGTGTGAAGGAAAGTATCTTCTCAGAAAAAAACCCACCAGAATGCATCTGGCATATTCCATTATATTTTGTAAATGTTTTCTCATCTTAAGTAAGTAAGTCTAAACAAATTCGGATAATACGGATGCTGATTATATTTCCTTATATTTTAATAATGTAATCCTGGTTTACTTGTTCCTCCAGCTGTATGAACAGAGAGATACTAATGAAATAGAGACATCATTGGAAGTAGAAATTAAACCATTTTGAATTTGTTTAAATATCACGAGAAAAAAACTGTACTACCAAAACTATCTGCAGGCACCTTTTGAAAGAAAATTAATAAAAACTGTCACATGGAAGTAAAATGATTTTTTTTGAAGACATCATAAATACATTTAGATATTAGGACCATAAATGATAGCTTATTCTCTAGCATTCCTGAATTGCTGCCTGCAAAATAAGATCTGCACAGGAATAAGAAGTGAACCGATATTTCTGCTGTGTCTTTCTCTCAGCACCTTCCATATTGCATCAAGTAGAAAGAAGGAAAGAAATCAACTTTCATTGGACAAACTGGATTAAACTAAAGGAGAGAATATAAAGAGACAAGCAAACTGCTAGCTAAGTGCAAATGTAAGATTTCTCCTGGAAATAACAGCAGATTGTTTAAAGATCAAAGTAACACAGTGGAACAAATGCTATGTTAAGTATTACTAGATTTAGGAGAGTGATGCATGAGAGACAGAACAGAACTAGTAAGGGTAACAGAAAAGGGAGTGTGATACTTCTGTGTTGTTATGAAGCCATGCTCCATATATTTGACATTCAGATTCCCTCTCCTCTGTGGATAAACACCTCAGAAACTCACTAGCAAAACATACATCCTACACTTGTCAATCTACTGATGTATGAAAGGAATAACCATTTATATTGTGGCTATTAAATCCTTTTGCTCAAAGAGACTATGCTTTTACATTGTAAAACTAAAGAGTTGGAATCAGATGAATATGCAATTAATAGCATATTCATCTGATTAATAATGAACTTTGATTAATAATGAAATTATTAATAATTTCAATAATGAAATTGATTTTTCTGGTGGTTTTCTTCATTTTTTTATTCTAGAGATCTAGGATGCTGCATTGGGCATCATGGTATTTGGTCAAAGGTTGGATTTGACGACCTTGGAGGTAACTTCCAATCTTAATGATTCTCTGATTCTGTGATCTAACCACAAAGCTAAAACAATAGGATTATAATACATAGTTATCCCAAAGTTAGTAGATGGCAGTTACTGATGGGTGTGCAAACTCAGTTCAGGTCATGGTGCATTTATGTTATGATACCATGTTCCATAAACTCCCACGACCCTACTTTTCCACAGAACATTTTCCTACCCAGTGCACAACTTGAGAAGTGCAGTGGTGGTACAACTGTACTGTCTAAGAAAAAGGGATGACAACTTTACCATTCCTACCTCATTTGTTACAGCAACTCCTGCCTATGTACAGAAGAAGTCAAGGTTCATGAAAGTAAGAGATGAGAATAGCATCAGGATTACTGTGACAGAAGGCTAGAGAATTAAGGCTTTGCAATTGCTACAGAGTTCGCATTATGCCAAGGAAGCCGTGCAAGTAAAGTTTATAATCTCAATCTTCATTCTCCAAGTTATGCTCATGAATCACACAACTCTGCAATGCTGTGTGCTGGGGAAAAACACCAACTGGAACACATCCTGGACATCCTGACTGCATAAACTCTAAACAACTAGAGTACACTGAACAAGATGAACAGCAAAATAAGAGTGTGATTCACTTTTTCGGATTCTCAAACTTCAAAATGGAAATCAAATACCAATTCTCTCTACTGGAAGTTAGGAAATAAGTTCTTGTTTGTGAATCACTCAGAGGTAATAAGGAATACTAGAGAAAAGCCAATGAGGAAATTAACAATTCTATCCTCATGGCAGGGTTTGAGCATCTTAAGGCAGGCAGACCAGCCGAAACTCCTAAGTCAAGGGAGGATAAAACATTGCAGGCTCAGCCAATACCAGCAGATTGCCTCTTTCTGCCCTTTAACAGTGCACCATTAGGCATTATTTCTAAGATATTAAGAGCATTCACAGTGAACAATAAACAAGAAGGTCCAAGAAAAATCCACCTAAGAAAACTCCTTTGCCATGAAGATAGAGGGAGACTAGACAAACAGATCATAGGCCTGGCTTTGATACTGGCAGATGGGGGGATTGCCTTCCACAATCTCTGCAGTGCACTGGCTGAAAGTCCAGGTACTGTAAATCACTATATTCTATACTTCATGAGAAATCATTGTAAGATGACATGCATAAAGCTGCACTTCAAGAAATATTAACAGAAATGTAATTAAAACTAGATAATTTTCCAGTTCTATTACTAAGACACTTAAAATTTTCCTTCTCTGCAACAAATAATAAGCAAATTAAATTACCTTCTATCCAAAGTAATTCCAACAGAATCCTCTTCATTAAATTCTTATTAGCTCTAACCATCAGATCTTTGCCAATACCTCTGTTACTATGAGGAGAAGTTACCCATTAGAAACCAATTGTGTAACTGGGAGCAGTAATTTTTAAAATGTGTTTTCTATCAATGTAAACTTCCTGGAAGTCCCTGGAAAGCCTGTCTGGGGCAGACAGAATGTAAGCACACGCTCTAAGGGCTGTGTATATATCTATCCTCATTGGTAAGCACAGCTTTGACAGACTATGGCTTCTGCTACCCTGGCTAGATTACCATTCAGGAAGCTAAGAGAAGGTGATTAAGGCCTGAAGACAAAAGGAGAATAGAGTGAAGGAGGAACTGCAGAAAGTGTAATTAGAAGTCATACCTGCTCTGGTGCTTGTGGCTGAAAGAGAACGAGGCCCTCCCCCTCCCAGTTCATTCCCAGAAGCTGGCACCAGGCCTTTGTGTCAGGTTTCCACCTGCTCAGATCAGATACAAAAACTTCCAAGCCTCTCAGAATGCAGTAATCAGAACATTCCCATCCAGGAAAAGACATCTTAGTGACTCTAGATCATTTTCACTTAGAAAGTAATTACACAAGCTCTAAGCTCATGTATCTGAAGAGACATAGATTGTGAGTAGCTGGAGGTCTGTTAGGACTAGAAACCACTTGGAACAGCTCAAATGTGATGAAAAAAGAAGTGTATATGAGAAGCGAATTGATAGACCCTCTCTTTAAATACTGGAACATCATCTTAGAGAATGATAAAGTACCAAGGACAAGTGACAAGGATTCTAGAATCACCTCCTCAAAAAAGTGAGGCCAAATCAGAACCGTGAGGTCCCTCACCTGTGCTATATCAGTTGGTTTCCTTAGTAAGTTTGTGATAATAATAAATAGTAGAAGTTAGACAATACTATCTTTGCATAAAAGAGAGTGCATACATAAATTTCCTGACAGTGGTCTTGTTTATTTTCTTAATGTGTACTTAGAAATCCAATACTGACCTACCACAGCCATACAACTTCTCAATTCTTTTATTTTGACCAGTTCCTTTCTACTTTCTTCCTTTTCACATACATAAAATATGTACTCTGTTTTCAGAAGCAATAAACATATTTTTACCTCCACTGAATTTCTGAAATGAATGCATCTGTATAACATTCACTCTGATGGATTCAGAGAAAATATTAAAATTTAGTGTTAAAACTTTCCCATCTGAAGTCAAATTTGTGAACTTCCAAGACTGATAACACATCGCAAGTACTGACCAGCAACACAAGCTTCAAAATATAAATACAATTTAATCCCAGTCTTATTATATATACAGATGACCTTAGAGAAATCTTATACTAACTCAGAATAAGTTAATTTCTCTCTCAATTGTAAACACTTATAATGTAGAAAAATAACTTAAGACTGTTTCTGAATCTTAACAAGTTCTTTCTTAATCTCAGCAGTATGCAACTCAAATACTGGATAAATCTTACCATTTTTTACATGTATTGTCATGGGGTTTTCCTCCTTGTTCTCCTGCTACAGCATTGCAAAATGTACATGCTTAGTACTATGGCTGTTTATCCCTTTTATCATCCTTTTGTACAATCCTGAATTTCCTAGATCTCTCAAGTTTCCTAGAACACTCTCGAGAGTGTTTAGATATGCAAACTGTGGTGTTTTTTTGGGTTGGTGCCCCCCATGGCCTCTTTCATTAAATTTATTAATTTTTCCTATAATTATTTTACACAAAAACTATACAAAATGATACAAAATTATGTATGGTTATTTTGCAAATTAATGGTAAAATCACATCTTTGGTCCTATTATACACCACTTTAAGTAAGGTCCAGCATTACAAGACTTCCATTCAGGCCCTATAGGGTGATTCCTCTTCTCTATACTGTTGCAGCAGGAATGTGAAAAACACCCAGCAGAAGCAGCATCAAAGCTATGAACAGTTTCCTGCATGCCCTTTGATACAGATAAAGGGAATAATACAGGATAACACTGAAGCACCAGCAGGAGTACACTGCACACAAACAAGCCCAGACAGATGCCCTTTACTGGAGTGATTCTCAAGCTGACCTAAACTGCTCCACAACAGAAAACCTAAAGAAACTCTATTCTATCAGTTTGAAGAGGAATAAATTGTGACTATTCATGTTAGTTAAACTCCATCCATCTAGAAGTACCACATGATTTTTTGTCAAGTAGTTTAATAAATATTGTTGTTGAAAAGACATCAGTTTACTTTCAGTTTTGGCCCATACCATAACCATAGCTGTTTTACCAATCAGCTGATTTATATAATTACTCCAAGAGTTAATTTCTGTACATGTAGAATTAAATTATTCCTATGGTCATCTCACTGCAGAAAAGCAAGCACATAAACTCCCCACATCCTAGTACATACCTTTATTCTATGAAATCGAACAATATCTCCAACTTTGTAAATTTTTGGTAGAGCATCTAGGTTTCCACTAAAAAGGCTGCATGTTAATTTCACATCTGATGGGTCCACAAGTGTTACAACTGAGCAATAATCTGTAAAATATAAAAGTGTAACAAGCTAAGTAACAGGATGAGGAACAGGCATTATGGAATTACTAACACACAGATACTAAATTTGGGAGGAACACTCTGATGGCCAATATTTTCCTGCTATGATCTGTGCAACTTTTTCAAAGTTAATTTTTTACAGTATCGTAATAACTGAAGTGTGGTCCATCTTGCTAATAATTAGCCCAAATAACTGAAAACGAAATGTGTGATTAAGAACAGCTCTGTGCTCAAGAACACACAATCCTTTTTCTTCTGTCTGCAACAGGAATGCTATTCTTTCAATTCTTTCAATGCTATGTTTCAATGCTATTCTTTCAATGCTCTGGTTCAAGTACTCGTTCTACAAAATGAGAAGCACATCTACAATTTTATAAAATAATTTTCTAAGATTCATTTTGCACAGCCTTCTGACAAGGGAATGAGTTCTACAAGTTATACAAGCAAATTAACACATAAATTACATATCTTCACTTCAGCAAAATATGCAAGATAGATATATATACCACAAGAATAGAGTCACACAGTGGTAGTTAGAAAGTAGAGTAAAAATATGAAATATGCCTTTCTAAACTTAAACTTCATAGAATTTCAGTTCTAATAATGATCTAAAAAGTAAAATCAGAACAAGATACAAAGATGACAACACAAACCAGCCCAGAATAGAGCAGTATTTGTGGATGACATAAAGGAAACATGTATTTTCCATTTCAGCTTACAGAACATGTGCGCTATGATACCTCATAAACATAAAACAGAGTAAAAGGACAATTTCTCTTTTACTATATGGTAACTGGTGAATTACCTGACAAACCAAGTAGCAGCAGGCTACATCCTGACCCTGATCTCCTGTACCTCCTACTGTCCTTCCAAGACACCCCTATAACCATAGCCAGAGGAAAGGAGACCAGGAAGGCAGGGTGTCTGGAGCGAAGCTGAACGTGGGAAAGGTGGAGGAAAGGTGTTCTCCCTAAGTGTTCAACTATTTGTTTCTCGACATCTGAATAAGTTATTAGATGCTAAAGTTAACTGGCAATTAATTAAATTCCCCAAACCAAATCTGGTTTGCCCTGACAGACATCTTCTCATCTCTTAAGAAGAAAAACCCAAACAAAAGAGGAAAAAAAAATCTAAATTATCAAAACCCCCTATTTCCCTTAGCTGTAATTCATAGAGGCAACTAGTGATAATGATGCTACTACACAGCGAGGAACTGAACAAAGGTGTCGTAGTTCTAAAATGAAGTCAACAAAATCCCCATCATGCACATTATAAAGATGCAGACATGTAAGTTGTTGCTAGACAGCTTTGAAAGAGAATGCCATCAGTCTAGTAAAACTGACAGATTTACCTTATATAAAAAAGCTACTCGGAAGGAAGATGACTGTTATATGTAAACTCTGAACAGATTCCCTAAACATGGAGACAGGTATGTAAGACTGGATTAAAATACATGCTTCATAAGAAATATTTTTCCATTTCAAGCAAATATACCTTTAAATTTTGCCGTCATTTAAACTTAAAAGTTTAAATTCCCTAATTATTTGAGTGAATGAAGTGATGAAAGAAATCCACTGAAGGATTCCTGATAAATAAAACTTTTCCTACAGATATGAAAACCTACTGTATTTCTGCAAAACTAGTACTCTTCTTCCTTCCCAAGATTTTCACACAGACTCAATAATGATAAGTTATCATCTTTTGCATTCAGAAGTTGCTGAGATCACTTTTTTCTACACTCCCACCAAACGTATGAGGTCCACATAGAGTCTATTTTGACATTCTATGTTAGGAATGTCAAGAATAAACTCCAGTCACTGGCTGACAAAAATGCAAGTATTTACTACTGTAATCCAAAGTCTGATGTATTTTTTTGGATATGAGTTCTAGAGGTTTAACTTAAAAGATCTGTTGCAAATATGAGCAAAATGAACAATTAAGAAGAAAAATCCATATGGTTCATAGATTTACAATCTTTTGGGGATGCAGAATAACATGCTACAGTGCACTGATACAATCCAACATCAGAATCAAGAGGAAATAGCAAAAACATTCCACATTAAAATTGTAGTTATTCTTTGACGCTGTGATTATACAACCTAGTCAGCTTCATACATGTGCAGCTGCCTATTTAATGGTAGAAGTTAACACACTGCCTCAATTTTCTGTGTAATTAGCATAATCATGTAAGACTGATAATCATCTAGTCAAAGCTGTTTAAAATAGTACACTTGCTTTACATAGCCAGAGAATACTTTCTCTGGTATCTTTCATGATAGAGGTTCTCTGTCTCTGTGACTTTAGTCTTCCATTCCTTATCAGCTCAAAACATCACTTCTATAAATATAATTACAATAGAGGTCTTTGAGAACAGAGCATAAAGACTGATTTTTTTTTCAATGAAATCCTCATTCAGCAAGGTCCTTTTTGAAGGTTAAAAATAAAAAGCCACCTGTCTTTTCTTTTCCACCTGAAATGTGAAAATTGTCTCCTGTTTTCCACAGTAGCATTATAGATCAGGGAATGAGTTCACTTTTCTGAAAAAACAGTGAGTCAAACTGTAAACAGAATTGCTAAATCTAAATAATGTCTCAGAGTTAAACAAACAATATAATGTCATTGGTCATACTTTTGATTTTTCTCAATACACTTTCCAACAAAGCAAAATTCCTTCATTACCAAGCTAATAAATAAATAAATAAATAAAGGAAGTTTACACATTGGAGTAAATTTTACCTTACCAGAGAAATTAAATTCACTTATTTAAAAAATCTACTGATTTTCTTTAAAAGAGAATTTTTACCACTGGTAGATTTTACTCTCAATAACCTGTCTTTAAAATATGACACAATGGATGCACAGTTCAGCAAATTTATATGCTACAGAAGAAAGATTTTCCTTTCTGTCTCAGTAAAAGCACTGAATTTCAGCTGGCACTACACAGAACTTCAAACTGCACCTACTTTTTTTAAAAAAATATTTAATTATTATGAAGAGGTATTCTCACTTAGGCTTAAAACATTACGTGAGTAACAACCTGCCATTGACGGCTACCCGTAAGGATGCTTGTAACACCCCAGGACTGCTGTTACAAAAACAATGAGACATAACTCAGGTTTAATTTAAATGGAAGTAGAGAGGGATGGTCTGCATGCATCTTATATGCTTTTTATATTCTTTCAGATTAATTCTTATTGTTCTTTAAAAATACAACTGCTATAACTTGTTAATGAGTTCTTTATTACATTAAAAAATCCACAACTATTTGTTAATCAGTAGAAGGTTGCACAGTCTGCATGGAGACTGCTGATTGTCAAGTTTCTAGGTCCTTCAAATTATTGGAAATAGGAATCTCTTGCAGCCCTGTAATAGTTACTAAAAACGTAAAGTTGCCTCCACTATCATGACAGTCTAGGTTTATTCTTCAGGTTACAAATTTCCTTCCGTAATGCCCATAGCATTTCCACTCTTTTACAGAAATCTCTGTTATGCCAGTTATTAGCATGAGCAGAAAGCCAACATTTCTCCACAGTGTGTACAGATAGACAGAAAACAAATACAGAAACCCCAAACCCCACAGCTTCATGTACAAAGTCATTTTTCAGTCATCCTAAGAAAACCAGAATTGCTAAAAAAGCTTTCTGGATTAATAGTTATTGACATTGTAGGACCAACAAGCTGTTTAGTATTTACTGATTAAACATTTATTGTAGTTTTACAGAAGACTTAGGCAGCTCCTGACAAATATGCTTGCATAATTGTTAAGGTGGAAAGCATCGATCTAATTACACATCCCCTTCTGGGCAATTACATATTTATTCCTCAATAACATTTAGTGGAAAACCCACTACCCTGAACCAATAAGTTCTCCCTTCAAAGAGATAAAAAGGTTTTGGGCAATGTTGTTAGCAGTCAGGGACTCTAATTAAAGATCGCCTTCTGTTTCTTTTATTTCAATACACACAAAAAAGGCAGAGATTATTGTAGCAAATTATTCTCTCTTCAAAACTAAATGAAACATTCAATACTGTTTTCAAGAATTACTATGGCCATGCAATACACAAGTGTCTGCATTAACACCAAGCAGCTGACCCAGCTAATTTACCATTTAAATTTCAACAAAACAGGAAAAAATAATACAAATGTACACACACTCCTATGTGTGTATATATATGTATATATAGGCATATATGGCAGCCCTAAACAAAACCTCTGAACAATCAAAATGGTTTAACTAGAGCTTGTTATTTCTAACATGGTGATACCCTTTAGAGATACAATTTGGTAACTACCAGAAGCATCTGGCTAAACAGATGTTTCAGTGCCATCATTTGTAAACTGTAGATCAAAGTAACTGTCTTGAGATTTCTATTAACTGTTTATTCAACTATTTATTATTTTTATTAATTCCTTTAAATATCTTTTAATCTTTTATTTATCTTTCATACTTTAAGATAAGAAAAAGTGGTTATTTAAAAAAGAAATGCATATAAACCACTGCGAACAGAAGGGAAAACATTGTTCTAATCTCTAGGGGTCCAGAAATGAAATTGTTATCTCTACCTCTGCAACAGCTTTTATTCTGTTCTGCAAAACTTATATAAATCCTCAACATTTTGATTCAGACAAAAACCCCAAAATGCAACACAACACTTTGAAGGAAAAACTATTGCAGTTTTAACTGAGTCTGCTTCCTCCCAAGTGGATACAACACTTTGTGATGGGTTTGCTTTGCACTATAAAGTTGGTTTGCTATTACTTGCTAAAAATTGACTATTGTAATTCAAATTGACCAAATGGTAAAATTTAAATTAGAGTTTGTTCTTTCAGCTACATAATTTAAAACAAATTCTGGGCTGTTTGATGAATTTAGCTCAAGATCAAATAAAAACTTTAAATAAAAATAAAATTTAGGGCTTCAAAAATTTTTTAAGAATCTGATTTGATTCTTAATCTGCATTTTGGGCACATAGAACTGTTGACCTGGATGTGGTCAAGATTTTTAGAAGCGTCTTTTCCAAAACTGCTATCCTTTATTAATTTTGATTCTAAGAAATATTTCATTTAGAAAAAAATAGTTAAAATCTACATGCATGTCTAAGTATGATAAAATGAGATTTTTAACTGAACATGTGACATACAAATATATTGCATATATCTATGATAGAATGCTAGATGGAGGTTTCCCCAGGAAAATAGGACATTAACTCTGTGACACCACCAACCAGCAGCAAGGATTCTTCTTCATTTTTCCTGCTTTATGGAAAACACTGACCAATATCTACATGAAAAACAAGGGCTGGGAAGCAGTAGGTGTCATGTTGCAATGTCCTAAAACTTTCATGGTCAAGCACATAATCTTTGTAATTGGACACTACAGACAGAGGCTCTTTTCCTTTCTATTTATTTCTCTTTTCTTTTAAATCTCAAGGTTAAGTACTTGAGATATCCTTAAGATTAAGGGAAGGGAGAGAAAAGAATATCATCTTTGTTAAGAATTTAAAATATCTTAAGACTCTAAAACTATTGGGGAAAGAAATTTAGAATATAGTTTTGAACACTTCCAACAGATCTTCTAGCAGACAAAATCTTATCTGTCTCTTGTACCAAGCAAGAACCAAAGCACTTTCCTGGACAGTTTTCAGAACTCATAAAGTTCTCATATACAGACGTTTCAAACTATATGCCCTGAGCAAAAACGTGCTTAGCTAAAACAACTTTCTCTGTAATAAATGATTTATGAACATACTGAAAATTCCTTTAATCTGTCAGTGTTTTAAACACTCACCTAATGCAATAATGGCAATGGAAATTATGAACTTTTAATTATAGATTATATAAACCAACAAGACTAAATCAGGTACCAGACCAGTGGTGCCCACCTTCAGTGGGAACACAGTGCAAAGCCTCAGCCTTAGGCCTTAATATGTGCAAGAAGGAGCAGCATCTTATACCTCAGGGCATACCTATAGTGAAGAAAGACCCATGTGGATAGAGTGGCTCCACTTTCCGTATTTTCAGTGGGCATCAGCTTAAAGCTACATGATTCTATTACTACAGTGTCAGAGAGAAAATGTATTGGTGCAGGATCGGGCTAGATCTAAAGCAACACAGAATTTTCTGATAAGAGCCACTTTATGCCCTGACAATGCAGAACCATCATGGACCATTTTGTACCTTCTCAAGCAAACATCACTCTGGATTGTGCAAAGAAATCAAAAACGAACATTGAAATATTTGACTGATTAGTGAATATTTATATTCAAAACCCCAGACTAATTAAAACTGTTTTAGAGATTTTCATTATAAAGTAGCAAGTGAATTACAACTACCTTCATAAATAAGAAATATCAGATTGTGTCCCTGTTCTCCACTGATCCTGTTATTTTAATAATGTCAACTTGAAATATACAGGGAAGACATAGTAGGAAGTTATTAATGACATTTAAGTAAGTACTAGTAGCTAAATAATAATTTTCCCTATTAAATTTATATTACTTAAGAAATTGAAGTGATTAACTTGACAAATAACACAGTAGAAAAAAAATCTCTCCTCGCTGCTTCAGAGACATGCTGCTTCGAAAGTCGGTGCATTTAACCTCACTGCTTTTACATATCTGGAAAGAATGGCTGCCCTAATGATTTCCAGTAATCAGTATTTGTCTAATTAAGATGTTCCAAGTCCTCAGTTCCCCAAAGTCTTGTTAGAGTAGCTGGACAAATGACAAATTTCCTTTAAGAACTTTCTTCATTTGCTATCTCCACCGGTCTGCCTAAACTGACGGATATCTCTTATCCATTTGTTTTTCTGTTTCCTTGGTATTAGCTGGTCAAATGATCATGTGAAATTGTTGTTCTGGTTGATTTTTAACAAACACAGTAAGAACAGTTCTGGCTGAAGGAGATTTCAAATCTTTTGAATATAGTACATACCAGTTCCTTTGCTAATATATGGAGGCTTGAAGAATTTCACAACGCCATACAAGTTCACTATAGTCCCATCTTTAAGATGATTCAGGGGAGTATACACATATTTTGGAGCAACAGACTGGAAAGGCATGATACAATGAGGGAATAGAAGAAAAAATTATTCAAACATTCACACAGAATTCTGTCTTTTAACGTCATTCATCCTCAGACATTTATTTCATCTTAGAAAAAGAAGTAAAGATAATCTATTTCTTTGTATCTTATTCACTTGAGACTCAGAAAGCACAAAAGACTTTTAATTTCTTTCTGTGACTGCATCTTTCTTACAGTAAGCCAACCAGTTAATTGAAGTAAATTTCAATACATGAACCACGTGAGTAGAAGTCATTACAATAAACAACAATGAAAGACAATTTTTTTACTGATCTATTTTAACATGTCCATCCAGAGGACTTTTTAAAGCACATACATAAATAGCTTTGTATTTCTGCTTGGCAGTGTCACTGCACAGAATCCTCGTCTTGGGCTGGTAGGAGGGGTTACCTCTCACAGCCACTGTGCACATCTTCTGATTAAAATACCACAATTGCTGAGAATTAAAGAAATTACAGGCTACTTTCTACAGTTTAAGGACTATTCTCCTCTCCTCTTAAGGTTGTAATTAGTCTAATGCTGATTAGACTCTTAAAGAATATGGGTTCTCTCAAACTGATTGATAAGTTAGGTTTTCAAGTACTATACTGAAAAAATGAAACTGTAAACAAAAATTGAAAACTCTATCTATAGATATTGAGCTCTAGCACTATTGGTACTGAATCTTTAACATCATCATAAAAACATTAAAATTTCATAAACCACTTTCTCTGTCTTTAAAATACTATTTCTTGTAGAATTTTAATTTAGACACATAAGGGCTTGTTCCGAACAGAAATCAAAACAAATGTTAAGACCAGTATCAAAAGGCTGATCTTAAATCCAAGGAAGTTTCGTATTTCCTTTTTTCTTGTAACAACACAAGCATACAATCTCATTTAGACCAATAGTTACCTTTCTAGTTTAAATTTCCTAAAACAACATGAAGTCCATTTGGAGATCAAGATGGGAACTATACTACAAGTATAAAAAATGTATTATTTTTTCGTATTTTATTTTGTATTCCAGGTATATTGTTTGCAGAAATAAAAGCTAAATAACTGCTGGGATAAGACTATGGAAGAAAATTAAACAGGAATGAAAATGAATTCCACAACTTCTTATTTACATACAGCTAATCTCATGTGATTTAAAAATATCCAAATACAAACTCACCACAGATGCAGTTTCTGAAGCAGCAGTTGTTCCTGGCTTAGTGCAAATCTGTGGAGAAAAAATAACAAACTTTCTGATTACAAAATTAAAGGTACTGCAAATATAACAACACATGATAACTTTAAAGCAAATACTACATTATATAGAAATACAAACCAGCCCTAAAGACATTTTTGCCATAAGAATCATATCTGAATCTACTAAAATTTTAGCTGCAGAAGAAAAGAAAGTAGTATTTACTGCAATTACACTCAGTCAAAAGCTTCTCAAAAAAAATACACACATTTTCTAAAGTCACCTAGATGAGTAAGTTAGGTCACATTAATAGAGTAGCATTTGAAAGTTGGATACCACAAATCTAAAACTACCTTAAGTGGGTTTAAGGTTTTGTACATAAAGATGTATATAAATGCCAATGCTTAGAGCAGATCTATTCTCAGTGACTGGTTACTTTCCTCTAGGGGAAAAAATTCACCAGAATGAGACAAATTTTATTTAAAGATAGCTAAGCTTTTTGAGCCCTACTTGTAAGCCGGACTTATCTTCAATATAAGGTGTTTTAAAGACCTAATGGTGGTGATTTGATGAAAAGCCAACACACCCCCACTCTCTGTGAGGAGCAGAGGGCTCAGCCCCATCCCGATGGCACAGCCCAGCCTGGCTGCCAACACAGAGCCCTGTGTCACAGCTGGGCCCTCCTCACACTGCCCACTCCTGCTGGGCACCTGCTTCTGCTCTCCACCCCAGCTGCATTCCTGAAGCTGATTTTACTTTTAAACAGATGAGTGAAAAGTTATGATTGAGGAAGTGAGGCCCACACAAAGTCTGCTCATTCGTATTAATGTTAAGCATCCAATATGCATGTCAGCAAACAAAGTGCCACAAGCTCCGTTCTGTGGTCAATGATGAGATAAAAACCCCAGCACAATCCAGGATTCAGGGTGATGCACAGTGCCCTTAGGATTAGACTGTATGTCATGAGGTCCAATACTCCACTGAAGGCCTCGTGTCGTTTCTAAAATTTAGAGACACCTGTTCAGACTCAGAGCAGTTTTGCTATCCATGATCTTCAATGAAAATACTCTTTCTACCTATGTATCATCATCATCAACAGATAATGAATGTCACAAAACAGTCTGCACTATCATTTTAAATAACTTTGTTTTTCACTGAGCTGCATGCCAAGTTTCAGTTACCTACAGAGGTCAATTTCAAAACAAAAGTGCCTTTCTGAAATTTAAAAAAAAGTCTATTTTTCTTAAGTTTAGGATTTAATTAAACAACTATAAAGATAAAACTAAACAGAACTGATGTGAAAACAGTACAAAAGAACAAATATTTTACTCAGGACAAAAGGGTACAATTCTCTATGTAAAATTTAGATTATTGCAATAATGTATTTGAAAGGCAACAACTAATGATTTGAGCTAAAACAATACAAACTCATAGACCAGAGAAAACTAAACATTATAAACCTGAAATCACTCTTGCACCCTCTACCTTGTCTGCATTATTGAAATGTGTTACGCACAAGAGTAGTTTAAACAGCTCTAGGAATCTATCTAAAGTCAACCAAAGCCCAATTCTTGCACTCAACAAGTAGAAATTTACCTGGAAAATAATGTGCTCAGGGTTATTATAAAATTACATGTACACACACACACACACACACACACACACACAAAGGTGTCATGTTTCCTGTTGAACATGGTAAAATTATCTGTACTATTTCACTTTCTAATAGATTTTACTGTTTTTTTCTATTATAAAGCAAAATGCTTTAACATAAGCATTTTGGGAAAAAAAAAAAAAAGTTGGAAGTTGGGCAACCACTTACATAAATGGTTGATCCAGCTTCTTCAGACACTTCCAGGTGACAACCATGTCTACCATCCTCTTTTGCTGTAGGCAATTTTATCACCTTAAATCCTGCAACTATGAAGGTTTCCTACGGGCACAGAGTAATAAACAGAAAATTACACAAACTCTAACACATGTTCTATTTTAAGACTATATGATGTGAAATTTCACCCTAAAGTCTCGAGACACTGAACAAACAAAAATCCTGAACAAATTGCACAAACTGTCTTTAAGTTTCCCAATTTATACTACTAGAATTTTAATTCTACCCATGGAATTTATATTTACAACAAATGACAGAAAGTTTTTCCTTTAATTCTGCTAAAATTTTCACACTCATGATGCTATTGCAGCTAAGTGCTATTTTTGACAAAGCCTAGGGAGGAAGATTCACACTGAATAAAGCAAAAGAATCATTCCTCTTTGAATACACTAAAGACTGACTCCTTTTTGGCTGACTTAACTAAGGTAGAAAAGAAATCACACATCAGACCAGCAGCGATAAAACATTTTTCTTAGAGCTTCTTTCTCAGTGAATTACAGCTGGACTTTTAAGAAACTCTCCTATAAATTCTGTTTTAGCTGGATCAACATCTTCCTTAAGGGTTAAATAGGTAGGTCAATCAACAGGTAGGTTTCTGGTAGCAAAAGAGACCTTACAAACTTCTCTGGCATCACTCCTGAGATTCTGGCACAGAAAGAAATTGTAACTCTATTTTCACTTTGGTTTTAAAGTTCTTCAGACACCACCAGATAAACAAGAAAAAGATTTAAAGGGTGTATGATTCAAGTGCCAGCAGCAGCTCATGTTTTTAGCAGCAACTTCACAAAAAAAAATTAAAAATGAGGAGAAGATAGAAAATATGTTAAATATCTTTAGGCAATCAAAGGTGATTAAAAAGCTATCTGATACAATGTAAAGCTCCTTTATAGTCAGCTGTCTTGCTATCAGAACTGTAGCAGGGCTGTGACAGTGTGCTCCATTCCAATAAACTTATCAGACTTGGAACCCTATTTCTATTCAATCTTCTACCAAAAGCACTTCCACAAACTTTTACTGAATAACTTTATTTCATGTGTTTATTTGATTACAACAAATAAAAGAGTTTTCTGATTAAAGTTGACAGTTTTAGCCAAGTACTGCACTATGACAGCCCTTTTTTTTGCTACTTCAGCAATCTGACAATGCTACGCTAAATGATTTAAGATCCAAAACCTTAATGTTTTGTGCAAGAAAAAGAAAGGCCTTGACAGTGATATATGTAGTTATTAAAACATTGGGGAAAAAATCTGTAGAAAACATAAATTCAATCAGACAGTTTAATTCCCAATGAAACTACTTAGGACATGGTGATTTTCAGGTAGTGTCACAATGTATACTTTGATTCAAAAGTAGTATCTAAACCTAGACGTAGGCCATACTCAAAGCTAAGTCAAAGCATGCCAAAACAATTAGAACACTCAGTATTCTTTGCATCTCTAACACACTGTCCTACTAACATACATGAAAGTTGTTTCATTCTTTCCAGATACAGAAACATGCAAATATAAACTTCAGGAAACTGTGAATTTTGCCGAAATCAGATGTTGGTATATCTTTCACTGTTAGCTGATGCTACCCAGATGTTCCTCCAACAGTAAAATCAACCTTTATCTAAAAAGCTATGCCTTGCTTATACATTATTCCCGTTTCAGTATTTTATTACACTGTAGACTGCACAAGATTCTGGCATATTGCTGCCGAGTCAGGACTGGAGCTCTGTACAGGTAACTTCTCTTGTCTTGTTCTATGTCAGAAGGAACTTCAGAATTACACACACTGAGCCTTTTTAACAGGCTGATAATAAATGAAGAATTTTTTGAGTAATATTAGGTCACTAGTTGTTACTGTCATGTAATACACATGCCATACACAGCACCACATTAAAAAAATAAACAAACCTTCTCTCAAACTGTGAAAAGACTGCAATTTCCATTACTAAAATACAGCATTGACATTGAAATCTAGTTCTCCAGGTAGAAAGATCACATACATCCTCAGATTTTTTACAAATTCAGTCAACTTTGATGGGTTGTGACTTGCAGTTTCTAAACATGAAAAAAAATTTCATACTATTTGCATGGTGCTTTGAAGTTTAATGTTGTATTAATTTTCAAAATAGATTAGTTTCCATTTCAACTTTAGCTAAGAAGATCTTGAATTGGCTTGGGAATCAAAGCTATTTACATAAATTGGTTGATTTTCATGTCAACAGAAGTGTATTCCATAAACTATGAGATTCAAACAACATTTTCAAATAACAAAAAGAAATTCTATTTCTCTCATTCAAAAAGTGTGAAATACAGGAAAGACAGCATTTTTCCTGATGGTTATTCTCCTACAGATCGACTCAGGAGACAACATGGTTACTCACATTTTTGGAAATCGCCAGCTCCTCAACCTGGCTACTTAGCTAAAGTTCTTAGAGTATGCCAAGAATGGTATGGAAACTAAAAAATACTAAAATCTGAAATGATATGCAGCAAATAAACAGCACTGGAACTTACTGAAGTAATTCTTTAATGGCTAAAAAATGGGGGTTGTTTTCAAACTCTGCTAGCTTCAGAAATCATTGTTTCCTCACATTCATATTCTTCCAAAATTAAAATCTCATTTGAGACATGAGGGAAGCACCATGAAGGTTCAGTTCACTGGGGAAGAACAAACTGGGGTTTTAGCACACCTTAGCTGTCTAAGGGTTGTTGCCTGTGGGTTGTATTTTCCTACCCAGCTCTTTAGTAATGATCTTTTTATCTTTTAATTGCTGCTTAGTGCCTTGTTCAAGATTTGTATTTTTATCAGAATAAAACTGAATTCTTCATTGAATTAAAAAAGATTCTGCAGCTTGCATATTTAGTAAATTAGTTCAGGAACTTTCCACTCTGGTTTACCCATCAAAACTCCAAGGAACCGAGAAATCTGTAATTTGCCCAGAGAAGCTGTGAATGCCCCATCATTGGAAGTGTTCAAACTATGTTTGGACAGGGCTTTGGAGCAATCTAACGAGGTGAAATACACCCCTGCTCATACATCCCTCCCTATGGCAGGAAGGTTGGAACTGGCTGATCTTTAAAGGTGTCTTCCAGCCCAAACCATTCCATGATTTAGTGTGAATTTGTATCACAAATGAAAAAGCATTAACATGAGCTGATAACGCATTATATACTAATTTTACTTTCATATTTGGCTAATAATGAAACATCAATAAACTGATAGGCAATCTTACAAAAAGACTGTGGTAATTGTTTTAATCTTGTTTTCCTTCTTTAGTGGCAACACACTGTCTCACAAACTCATAGGCTGAGCTGTCTTTTACCTGGAGTTAATCAAACCAAACTTCTATCTCTGACAAAGCAAGACACCAGCACCAAGTCAGTAAAAAAAACCCTGTATGCACAGTTTTGAATTTTTAATTTTTGTTTTTAAATCTTTTAATGCAACTGTCTTTTAAGTGAATTTAATTCTAAAATATATCTTATCAAATGGCAAAACATTCAAAATATGAATATAAATGGCTGACTTCTCTATTATGCATATTCATGATCCTTTGCTTGCTAGGTAAACAGCACTGATAAAACAAATTGCTTTATTTCAATATTAGTGTGAGAAAGAATTTACATAATCAAATAAGTTTTTTTTGTTCTAGTTCATATTTATAGATTTGAAAGGACTGAACAGACTATTTCTAATTCTAGGGATAGGTAGACTAAGACAAGAAAAGAAGTCAACATACATCTGTGAAAAACAATTCCTAAAACAAGAATATATATGTATATATGTTTTGGTGGGATTTTTACCCCATGGCGTGTAATTCTTGCACATTCCTCTGCCATTTTTCCATATATTAAAACATTGATGCTGTTGATCTTGGAAGACAAGTTATCTGAATCTAGAGGAAAAAATCAAAAGTGATTCCAATCACTATACCTTCTCCAAAACAAAACAGGAGTAGAAAGAGATTTACAAAACAAGTTGATCTACAGAGTTTAACACTTTTCAATTATTGTACAAATAGGAAATGTGCTAACTACAGGGATATTGCTCAGAATATTTTTCATAAGAGGATTAAAATCTGCTCGTTGCACACCAGTGTACAATTAAACAGAAATGAAAAAGACTTCCACTTGGATAATTCAATGTATAGTGTTAAGAGAGGAAATATTATCCAATCACAATAACACAGATCCTATTGTAAAATCTAGTATAAACTGAAGATATTCTAGGACAGAAATATTAATTAATAGCCTTCCAAGAGGACTGAAGCAGAATTCATGTTGTTATTTTAAGCGTTTTCTACTTTTTACTGTTTCAATGGTTTAGATGGAGAATGTGCATGAACTCTCCTCTCCTGAACAGTCATTGAAATCAGCAAGACTCAGGGAGGTTGAGCGCCCCTCTGAGAGCCCTGGAGCCAGCAAGGAGACTGACCAAGGTCCCAATGATTTCAGTCACTTCTTCTAACACCAGCCCCAAGCAGGGTCACCAGGCAGGACCTGCAGAGCCCAGGGCTGATGCCCAGGCACAGGAGTCATGAGGCTCAGAGGGAGCAAACCATGATTCTCCAGCCACTGTAACGAACAAGCTGAGAATGAAATGGAAGGAAATGGAAAGTTCCTTGAATCCAACAAGATTCCTGACAAATAACCTCCTCCACCTTCATGACTGGAAAGGATGATAGCTTAAGACTTAAAAAGGAACATGTAATTTTTTTGTATCAATTATTATATGAGAAACAACTGTCTTTCAAAGTGCTAATCTAGCTACTGGTATTCGAACACTTGAGTAGTCAGGTGAAATTTTCTTTTCTTAAATGCTTAAATTAAAACAGAATGAAACACAAATATTTTGCTGCTAATCAAAACACTGACCTACATTAAATGTGCCCTCATGTAGTAGATGCTATATATATTATGTGGTAACTATTCTGTGTGCAATTTTCTTGGTCCTTCTTATGATAAGCAGTTTGGAAATACACTATTAAAGCTATACATATGGATAATAAACTTCCAGGACAGTCTTTTAAAAAGTTAGGCAACAAGAAGTCAACTGAAATATAAAGACTGTATTGTTTCCATTAACTGGCATAAGTTTAAGATAAACCTTTTTTTTTTTTTTGGTAGAAAATGAACAGTTTTAGAGAGTATTTTAAATCTAATATTCTACCGAACACTATACAAAAGCAGGAACTACTGACGTAGTAACCATAAATCTAAAATGTATACTTAAATGTAGTACCTTGAAGAACAATCTTGAAAAAGTCTGTTCCATCTCCGAGTTTTGTTAATGGATAGGAAAGAGTAACTATTCCCTAAAAAGCAACAAATAAAATAAAATGTTGTGAACTAAAAAACTGTATGCTTCTCACTTACTGAAATACTGATAACAGCTAAAACATCTGTAAGATAAAAAAGGCAGAATTTAAGGAACAACACAAATAGCAATCTACATTCTTAACAAAAAAAAACAAAAAACAACTGCTACAGACAGCATTAAAAAGTAACATTCTTGAGATATAACAAAGTATCACATGTCAATACAATTTAGATGCTACTGACTAGATTATAAACTTAAACAATAAGACAGTAGTTATGGAACTATACATGTAACTTTCATTAGTTACAAAAATAGCAAAAAACCCCTAGAGTTTTAGCACAAAACCTGAAAGGATCTGAAGAGGTAGTGATCAAAATCTTAAAAAGATACAGCAATTTCTCCAAAAATATTGGAAAGGATTACAACATAAATATCAGAACAAAGTCAGAGTAAAGATTTAACAGACACATATGAAGATAAATAATCTTCTGTGAAAAAAAAAAATACAGCTGTGAGAAGAGTAATACAAAGTTTTGACACTGTCCTGTCCTAATTATCTGGCAATAATACGAGTGCTCTAAAAGATGCTATGATTTAACAATTAATTTAAAATATTCTTTTTATTGTGATGCTGAAGTTACAATGAAGCAAAAATCAGCAACTTCGGTGATGTTTACATCTCCTTGGAACCAAGACGTCTAATAAGAAAGATGTTATCATCAACAGTACCAAAAATGTCAGTCAAGTGTATTCTCTCACAGTATGGCAGATAAACCACTGTAACCTTCTCAATGATAAAACCACAAAAATTGGTTCAGTAAAGAAAAATAAAAATATTGAAAATAGACAGTGTAAAATGCTTAAAAAACCCCTACACAAACAGCACAAAAATAGACTAAAAGGTTTCTTCTAGTAATTAGTAAAAAGAGAACAGGGCAATATATCTATGCATGCAACATTAAGACAACAATCAGGTAAATCACAGTGATTTTACAGTACACATATTCAGTGGGAAGATTGACTTAAATGCTAGCAATGCTTCTTAAACCAAATCAGGATAAAATATGCAGCAGTGAATTGTTACTCTAGAGGCCTTTCAGAGTAAAATTTGTCCTATGTGCTAACTGAGGAGTAATCCAAATCAAATTCAATGTGATTTTACTATCTGTTTCATAAAGAAATAATATCACTCCACAAAACCTCAATATTATTTACAGATGCTGATTTCCAAAATAATTTTATAATTAAGTCCCCTAACAAAACTCATTAAAGCAGGAACTTACCTGCTAAAATCAGAAAGGTTTCTCACTTGTTTTCACAATTACAGGTTTTTTTAGAATTTCACTATATATATATATATAATTGTTCTTGCTGAGATTGTTTTGACTTGTACTCACAGGTAAATACAAGACTACAGAATTTTTCTTGTAATAAAGTCTTTGCAATGCAACAGTCACCTCAGGAACACTCAACATTTACATATGCATTTTTTTCTTAGTAAGAAATTTCCATCTGCAGCAGCACACTACTTAGAAGTGGAATTCATTGATGTAATAGTGACTACTTTTCGACTGTCTTTACTTTTTGTTTTTCCTGTTACATCCTAGTATCTTCCAAAGAGTTTTCAAATTCTGGGACCACATTCTTTGATATAATGGTCTGGCCCCTCTACTTCCCTTTGTACCCCAACACGCACACTACAGTTCTCTTCCCCAGCTACTACCCATTTCCTCATACTGCCCCACTGCCTCCTCCACATGCTTGAAACCCTTGAGCTTCAAACTTCAAAAGAAAATACCTTGGCAAAACTTGCTCAAATTGACTCTTCCCTCACAAATCTTGCACTGCTTACTGAGTTCAGAAGCAAACTTTTTCCAAAATTCTCCTCATTCCATATGCCACTAGATGCACTCTCAAACTGGCCATGTACAATTCTTCTACTGCATGTGTCCCCTTCCTTATAAGGCCTTGCTCTCCTAGTTTGGTTCTATAGCTGATTTGGCAGCTGATTTTCGGGTGGTTCAGATCTGCCACAGTAAAATCCAGAGGATGATGAACTAATAGGAGAAGGCATCACATCTAATGAACAGACACTGAGGAGGTATAAACATTGCTTCTGCTGTTTTCCCACAAATTTGAAACTTGAAGTTTTCAAAGAGTTGCCAGGAAGACAAAAAACATGTAGAAGAATGAAAGGACTGAGGCACACAAGTCAGACAGAAGCATCCCAAATGTTTTTTTTGCTTTTGCCAGAACACATTTCATAAAAATCCTCCTCTGCCCTTGCCTCCTTGTCAAAGCAGGACCTGATCCCTATTTTGGCAGGTCTAAAATGACAATGTGCCACCACTAAGATAACCTAACATCAGTGCATTCTAAGGTTCACTTCAAGATCAGCCTGCAGAACTGGATTTTCCTTCACTTTAATGGTGCATTAGCACCAGCTTTATCAGCTCTTAGTTGTGCTGCTTATGCCAAGCTCGTTTAGTCACCTACTAATCCATGTTAGCAGCAGCATGAAGTCCTCTTAACATAAGGCAGAAGTCTGAGAAAGATATTCTACAGACTTTCCCTTTCAGAATCAGTTATAGCACTGCATGTGTGTTTTAAATTGTAGTCTGGTAGTAATGGGTCTGCTTTCCAAATGGAAACGTTTATTTTGGCAGAAACATTTTCTAATTTATAATGCATTTTTGCCTACTTCACCACTTTCTTCTAAACAGGAATCCCTGTTCCTCCATGTCAAAGCTGCTTGCAGACGTAGCTCTCCAAAGGAGGAAAGTCTGTATATCATGCAGGTGAACAGGGACAGGAAACTACACCCTGAGGAATAAACCCTGTTTGCTAGCAGCAGTGATTATTGATGCTTCCATTTCTTCCTTTACAAGACCTGAGGGAGGCTCATTCTCAATCAAATCACCTCCTACACCACTCAACTGCTGCCTGCTTCCAAACAGGGCAGCTCTGCTCCTTCCCTATGCTGAAGTGCACCACTCCTGGCATTAATTTGACACAAGGAACCAGTGCAGAGTGAGAGCGGCAGAAAATGATCCTCTCTCAAGCAATAAGGATGGTCTTCTGCCAGTTTCCTTCTCATGAATGGACTCAATCATAGGGTCACATAAACACTACAGTTGGAACTGAGAATAAACAGCTGTGGTTGCAAAAATGTTTCTCTCAGATACGGAAACCATTAGGTCAGTTCAGCTCATATTTTTAAAATGTTTCTGCCATGTTTCAAAAGATTCAAGACAACTTAGGTTTTCTACAGAACAAGATTACCTGGATTTTTTCCCCTTAAAAAAAAAAACAACTATCAGATTGAAAGAAAGCCTAAGTTAATGCTGATTTCCTGCCACATAAGCATCACAGATGCCTAAAATGATTCTCAGAGCGACAAACAAAAAAAGTTAAACAGGATAAAAAAAGAACACACTCAAGAATTGACACTGCATTTTACAGAGAATACTTGTTTTAGGCATGAAAAAGGTTATTTCTGCATTTGATTACTATAGCGGGATTGTACTTCCAATTCAAAATATATTTGCGATTACTGTCAAATGTAAGTGCACACTTGGTAATGATAAAAAAACCTATTTTTTTCTTGATGCTGGTAGTTGCTACACTCTTCATAAAACTGGATATTGCATCATTTCATACAAAATGAGAACTACTTTAGAAGTTTTTAGTTATTCTGAAATCTGATCTTTAACAGGACTGAGGTACTTATTACTGTTTTTTAAAAACAAAATACCACTTAACCTCCCTCAATCCCTCCATTTTCAGCAAAGCATTCTGCATATTAATGTGTTTTCAAATTGGTCCACAGCTTATAAACTCTGAAAAGAGAAATTCTTACAAAATTTTATTCTGGTAAGAGAAAGAGACAGGACTGTGAATCAATGAAGGCAATACCAACACACAGTGAGGTTCAAAAAGGTCATAATTTTCCACTGCTTAAGGATATGCAACAGATGAACACAAAGACAGAGAGTTGCAGAAAGTCACCAAATGAGCTGGAATACAAAAGTGCCTTGCTAAGGTAATAGGAGCTATTTCAAAGAAAGACAATTTTTTTTTTTTACTGCTCAGGTTACCTGAATGTATTTGTTGGTGTGATCACAGCCTTCTTGCAGATCTTGCAAATTCTCCTTCTGCAAATGGCTTGGTAGTGGAGTCTCAGACTCTCCTTTAATCTTCAGCAACTGAACAGGCATAGCTGCTTTATCTAAACAAAAATCACAAAGAATCCTGAAGCTCCTCATTTTGTTCAAATTAAGAGTTACTAGAAGTTGTATCTTACTAAGAAGGGGAATATTTACCTATTTCATAACAAGACAGTTTAATTATGTAAAACTAAGAATTTTCAGAGGGATTGGCCTCATCTCTTAGTACCATAAGTAGCAAGAAGAAAGTAACATTTCCTTGGCAATAGACAACCATCTAAATTACTTTATTTTTCAAACATTCCAAAACACCATAAATGGCAATAAAATATTACTTTACATATAAATAAATAGAAATACATATAAATACAAAGGGTAATGTAAACAGTGTTAATATTTTATGTACAGAAATGCAGATAAAAACCATGCAAAGACTGAATGACTCCTTCCCCAGCACTAAATTATGGACAAACAGTCTCCACCTTCTTTTTTTCCCTATAAGAAAATTTGACTGCAAGAAATTAAAACATATATCACTTTAACTTAAAATGAACAAAAGATGCTTAGGTACAGATTGAAAAATTTTCTCAATGAATCAAGTAATAAAAAAAAAAATAAAGAAAATAAGATGGGTATCTACAGATGCTAAGCATGGAAGGCACTCGGAACAAGCTAAGAAATGTATGACTGTGTCATCTGTGGTCCGCCCTCACTGGGCTAAAAGTCAATGAAATAAATTAACAGTGACAGCGTTATAATGCTGAGAATAAGGGAGAGGAAGAGTAGTCTATTGCAATGAAGTTACACATAAGAGAAAATAGAAAAAACTGATCTAGCAATAAGTAGCTATTGCTGTATTTTCTCATTACATTGTCATCTCGTTTCTTCTGGGGGTATCTTAGTCTTTGCAGTATAATTTTTATTTCAAGTGGGTATCTACAGAAAAGCCACAACACTTTCAATCTTTTGTTTACAGTAAGTTTTATTAACTTAGCAAAAAATGCTTTGCTTTCTGAAAATACGGATGGCAGTATTACTGCCACAGCCCTAATTTCAAACAGTTTTAGCAATTTTTTTTATAGTAAAGAACAGAAAGAAAGTATTTCCTGTAGTTTTGAATGGACACAAAAACTTGGTATTCTACTCAGTAAAAGCTTAAACTATATTTCAGTTACAGTTCAAAAGAGCTTTTGCAACGCTAAGAAGACTGATTTCCTACAAAATGTTCAGTTATAATGAAATGGAATTGGGAAACCATTGCAAAATGCAAAGACAGTGAATAAGCTACAAACATAAGTCAACAAATACAGATGCAGAGAGCAAAATTATACACATTCTTTTAAAAAGTACCTTATTCTTCAGAAAAATCAAAAATCTGGTTATTGTTACTCTGGTATCCAAAGATATCAGACTTCACTAACAACTCATGATTATTTCTCTCATTGTGAGTAACCCTCCTTTATCTTTCTCCATTTTCCAGGAAACTCCCCAGTGCTGTTATCCTTATCTGACAGATATAAGCAAGAAGTCAGTCACTCATGACATACGAATAAAATACTTTGGTTCAAGGATGTCTCAGCTGCACACAGAGGATGAGTAGCTTTTGTTTTCTCCTAGCTTCCAACTTACATGAAAAGGAAGGAGGCAGAAATGAAGCATTATGAACTGACCACAATCCTCATTCTCTGTCCCCTGCACTGTTCAGGGGGAGAAACTGGTAGAGTGGAGCTAAGCCCAGAAAATGGGAGAGGTGGGGGAAAGGTCTTTAGATTTGTTCTTATTTGTCATTATCCTAACCTGAGTTGATGACCAGTAAGTTAAATCACTTTGTTCAGTCTCTTTTGTCCATGTAAATGGCGCGTGATCTCCCTGTGTCAGCCTGCAAGGTTTTAGTTGTATTTTCTCTTCCCTGTCCTCCTGAGGGGAATGATAAGAGCGGCTTTGGCAGGCACCTGGCTTCCAGCCAGGGTCAACCTATGGCAGCACAGAGCTGGGAGGTTCAGCACCAGGCGGGTTTCAATTTCTGCCTGAGCTGAAGGAAAAGTAAAAGGCTGCCACAACAAAGGTGCAGATGCTATTCCTGCTTTGACTAGAGAGGTATTAGAATTTCTGTAAGATGTTACTAACTGAGGCTAAAAACGATGCCTTTGTCTGCATGTTTTCAAACACACACCACAACAGCACTGTCATTAGCTTACCAGGATTTCAAGCCTCCAGTGAAAAGAGCAACTAAAAGATTTACACAGCTTTTCAGTTCAAAGTATCCACTTCATACTTTATTCTAGCAGACTGAGAAGCTGATCTATTGCACCTACAAAGAGTCAACTTCAAAGTTAATCAGCAATATTGATCTTCACCCAGAAACACTATAATGAGCCAGGGAAATGTGCAATGTAACAGATTAACAATTTTTTTATCCTGTTTCTTTCTGTTACACTACTTGAGCAATTAAAAATAGATTTTTCTGTTTGGGTTTTTTTTTTAATTATTTTCCCATGAAGATGTCTTAACAATAGAGAACATTTTATTATAAATTAAATTTATGTAAATACCATTCCAGCACTAAACAATTGTGGTGTTTTTACAGCTCTTAAACTCCTATATATATATAAAACTAAGGTCATGTGTTCTAACTGCTAATGTCTGAAGCTTTCAGATTCTTGTTCTCAGCAATTAAAAACCAAAGATATAAGTATTCAGTTCTAAGGGTTACAAATTTTCCAAAACAAACCAATAGAGCACTGGCTTTCAAAATCTACACAAAGATACTATTAGTGCTGTCCTTGTGCTCCCAACTCTTCTGGGGAGCAACTAAGTGAAAATAAATAAGTCTGTCAAATACCTATGTTGCTCTCAAAAGCCTGACTAACACTGACAGGAATCATTCCAACTTGAGCTGAAGAAGCTTGTAAATGGTGTAAACAGAGCTATACATAAAAAAGTAAGAACCCCAAACAAAACCAACAGAGACTGCAAGAAAGGCAGACAGCAGCACGGGACACTCCCTGAAGAGGAGTGAGACACAACACATACCCACAGCAGAAGGAAGAAGACTGTGAACTACACATACCTTTTGCCTTCCAGTAATTAAATTGACAAAAAATATGGAGAGTGAGCAACCAGAGGTTAACAATTTAAAAAAAAGAATTATATGAAAGGATGTAGACTGTTTAAAGTAAACTTTACACTGTATATAGGATTTAACCCACAATTTAACACTCCCAAAGAGAATGTGATATGCATCACTCAAGTGAAATACAACACTGAGGATGGCTATGCCCTTAACTCTCATGTGCTGCTCTGTCCACTAACTAGAAAATTTAGTCCTTTCTCTATTACCAAGAAATACTTCAGTCACACACAAAAATTACATGAACAGAATAATGTCATTTTGGGAAAAAGAAAAGAATAAAACACATGACTATTTGGACTTCTTAAGGAAACCTCACCAAAGTCTCATGAAGAATGAAGGAATAGCCAAGAGCATCAGCACGTTATTGATGTGGTCAGTCACAGTCACCTGTAGCCCCTGTAAACATAAATACTAGTCAGTGCAATATTGAAGCTATTTGTGCAAAAGTTAAAACAATTATGAAGTAAGTCATGCTTCATTATAAAAGCACACACATTTGTAGACACAGCCATACATTCCTACTATATGTTATGCAACTTTGTCATAAAAATGGACATTTGAGGCTTGGACAGAATAGGCTGTACAGAACTACCACAAACCCAACCTGCTGTCACAAGACAAAGCTTCTCTCTCAATGAAATCAAGAAGAGCATCAGTGAACAAAGTGTGTAGTCTGTCTAGAATTTTTTCAAAGCTCTAATTTTGTAATTTATTAGTTCCTTGAGAATTCTCATGAGGTGAGAACATCATGTCAGATTAACTAAGATGGAAGGAGAAATCAAGTCGGAAACATGACACGTCTCATTCCCTTAGCTGCAAGGCTTCAGCTTGCTCTACTGCAGATCTTGGGGCACTTATCTTTTTTGGGAAGGATGTTCTCGGCTTAATTACACAGACAACTAGGTGTCTTAAGCAAACAAAATTTCCTTTATTTCAGGTTAAAATTAACTCATCTGGCATTGTGCAAAAGAGACTGCAATCAAACATTACCTGAGGAAAAGGGATGCTTACACAGCCATTATGATCTCAACAGTACTTCAGTTACAAAGCAGCAGCCTCAGGAGGACAGGGCTACTCTGCAGAGACCACACTGCACAGGATATGAACTAATCGCTTCAGAGAGTCACCACCAGTTACAAGAAGCCGAGATCTTTAAAACCAAGACCATCAGCACAAGGGTATTACCAACAAAACCTCCCTTTCGGTTTACTCATTGCCCAGAATGAACTTCCAAAGCCGTGGAGCACTGTGCGGAGAACTCAGTTCTCGGAGCAGAGCCCGTGTGCAGGGCAGCTGCGGGGCGGGGGGAAGCACAGCTGGACCTGCAGACCTGCCGGGCCCGCAGACCTCCCGCTCCCCGGGCGCCGCCGCTCCCGGTTCGTCCCTGTCCCGTCCCTGTCCCTGTCCCGGTCCCTCCAGGCCGCTGCCTGTGCCACTTCCGCCCGCCCCGCGCGCCGCCCCAGCACTGCGCATGCCCGGGCGGCGCGCGCAGGCGCTGTCGGGCACACCCGGCCTGAGGGGACCGGGACTGGGGACAGCGGCTGGGCTGAGCCCACTGAGGCTCTTATCTTTTCTCTTCTCGTTCTGTTTTCTCATGTCTGTAAAAGACCTGTTTAGCAGTTAAGCACTTCACTACGGTGAAGTGAAACCCGTGGAAAGCTTATACATTATAGGTGAATTAAATTAAAATCATTTAGAAACATCAAATTGCACTCCAGATTAATTTAAATGGTTACTTGATCTTCTCTTCTCTCCTTTTTTCCTGTTTCTTTTTCCATTTTTTAAATTTACTATTAATGTTTTTCTATAAAGTAATCTTAAACTTAGAAGAAATAAGAGTGTTTTATGCCCTGTCCTATATATAACCAAAAAAGAGGGAAAAAAAAAAAAAAAAAAAAAAAAAACAAACCAAAAAAAACCCACAAAAAACCCAACACAACAGAATTTTGATAGCAGAATACCCCAGTTTTATGTGTCAACACAACAGTAATTGGCTCTGCCAGAAATCTAGCCCGAAGTCTGTTTTTCTTTAATTTTTAATACTGTTTTTGAATGGTGGTCATATTCTCCTCAGGAGGACGGCGCGGGGCGGGCACAGGGACGGGGCGCGTGAGGGAAAAGCGATGAGGGCAAAGCCCGCGCTGCCCGTGCCCGGGCTGGCCCCGGTGTCCCCGGTGTCCGTGTGCCCCGGTGTTCCCGATGTCCCCGTGTCCTCGATGTCCTCGTGTCCTCGATGTCCCCGTGTCCCCGTGCCCCGGTGTCCCCGGTGCGGCCCCCCCTGCAGGAGCGGTGCCGGCCCTGGGGCGGCCCCTCCGGCCCCGCTGGAGCCGCCGG
Source organism: Zosterops lateralis (assembly GCF_965231275.1). NCBI lineage: Eukaryota > Metazoa > Chordata > Aves > Passeriformes > Zosteropidae > Zosterops > Zosterops lateralis. Next base: position 52,936,493 of record NC_139765.1, read on the forward strand.
CGCGCTGGGGAAGCGGCGCTCTCGGTCCCCTGGAATGGGATGTTCAGTGCCGGCAGGGGCCGGACCGATGCGGGGGGCCGGTAAAGCGTGGGTGCCACGGCCGTGTTCGGGCGAACTTGAAAGCTGTCACCTGCAGAAAGTTAAAAAATACGGGGGAAAAAAACACCCTGCTGCTTGCTGGCGTCTGTTGTTTAAATGGCTTTGGAAACCAGTATCCATCGCTGACAGCGACACGGGGTCCCTGAGGCTTGCTGGTGTTTGGATGCTGCGAGTTGACACATGCCAAGATCCCACTGACACATGCCAAGATCCCCTTTGCAGTGCTTGCCAATTCAAAATTACAGCCTTCGTGGCTCAGCATTGCAACAGTGACGCTTCTTTCTTCAGAGACTTCAGCTTTTTGTCTCCAGTACCTCAGAGATACGTCTGCTGCCAGTCTATGCTCTCTCTCTTTCCTTTCCCATTTCTGCAGTCTTGAATATCTGGGACAGCTTTCTTTTTCTTGTTTCTCATCACTTAAAAAGTCCCACTGGAAACAATTTTCTCCTTTTTCTACCTTCAAATCATTTTCTTCACAACCCTCCTCCTATTTTGGAGCTCTTTTAGTTATGTCTCTGGAGTGTTTTATAGTTACACTTAGAATTCAAATCCAATTCAAAAAATGAAGCTTGGATCCCTCTATGTTCAGGAAGCCTCTGGAGGAACATCTATGCTTTGTACTCATTTTCACCGTTGACAACCTTTTCTGGAAACAGGCTTCTTTTCTTTGATCATCACAGTTCTCAATAAATTTTAATCCTGTACCTTCCATTGGGTATTGATGTACCATGGTTGAGTATGAGCAAAAATATTATTAAGACCTTGTTATACAGGCGTGATAAAAGTAGCCCACAGTCAGAGCTAAGACAGAGCTGGGAATTTGAGCACAGCTGCTTACATGGAGGACTAATGGTCTGCTGTTTGAAAAGCCAGCTAGAGCAAATAGGCTGAGAAGGTTAGTGTGACTTGCCTACATCCTTCGTTTCCATCAAAAGATTTTGAGAAATCAAACTTATCTTTAGGGTATTAAGTTGTGTCAAACAATTATTCCATTTCTGGTGGAATATTGTCTGTCTTCTTTTATGACCTCTATTTTTAAATCTACACTTTGAAAACAATAGTTTTCAATATAGAAAACAATAAGAAAAATTCATCAACAAAAAATGTTGATCTAGTGATAATGGGTATGTTCAGGAATTAAACATTTTTAGACCTTCATGTCATGCAGTAAAAAAAAAAAAAAAAAGATAATTTGAAACAATACAGTGAGGAAATTGTGCTTTAACCACTGAGGCATTTCTCTTTTCTGTTCAATTTCTTTTTTTCATGTCTGTAAAAGATCTGTTTAGCAATTAAAATTATGGTGAAGCGAAATCATGGAAAGCATATACATTATAGGTGAATTAAATTAAAATCATTTGGAAACATCAAGTTGCACTCCAGATTAACTTAAATGATTACTTGATCTTCTCCTTCTCTCTTCTTTTGCTGCTTCTGTTTCTAGTTACTTTTTTAAAATTTGCTAAATTCTTTCTATAAAGTAATCTTAAACCTAGAAGAATTGGAGCATTTTATGTCTTGTCCTGTATATAATCAAAAGAGAAAAACTGAGAAAAAGCTGTAAATAAGCAAAATTTTGATTTTGATAAAAAATACACTAGTTTTATGTGTCAACAAAACAATTGGTTCTGCCAGAAATTTAGCCTGAAGTCTGTTTTCCTTTAATTTTAACCTTGCTTTTTGTGGTAGTTACCTACCTCTTCAGTTACTAGTTTTAATTAAAGAAATTTTATGAGAAGTTAGATGAATTACATCAGAAGGTGAATTTTAATGTTCCAGTGTGTGTATTCTCATACTACTTGCAGTAATCTTGGAATGTGCTGCAATTTATATGTATCATAGTAGAAAACAGTACCTCTGCAGAGGAAAAAGAATTCCCCAAAACCATAATTCTGATCTTAATGTTAGTTTGCATTGTGGCTTTTAATAAACCGCTTACAGTACAAAACAGAAATCCATTAATAAGTAAGAGAGGAGCCTTATTTCTTGAACACGTTTTGGCATGGGGTCCATGTGTAAGTTACACATGGTCTTAACCAGTTTAGGAATCCTTGGAATCCCCAAATGGAACGGAAATTCTGATCTTACTGAAAGTAATAAAAACTTTCCATGCACTTGAGCAAGACAAAAAGGTTCCACTGTGCATCAAAATTGTATCAAAGCTTTCAGGAAATAGGAGCCTTATACATTAAATCAATACCTAGTCACAGGAGCTTCTGAAGACTGTTCTCTTAATGAAGCAAAAACTAGATAAGGGTTTTGGAAACTGGCCTCAAGTTCATGGGTTTTATTTTTTTAAAAAGAACAAAAGACCAGAAAACCAACCCCAAAACTCCTAAAAACCAAATAACCTCCCCAAAAACTGGGCAAGTTTTTCAAGTATGTTTTTCCAAACACACATTGCAGTGTCAGTCAAGTCCTTAAGCAATATTGAAAATTCAATCTCTTTACTCTTATTTTCTTATTTTCCTCGGATATCTTCGTGAACAATAGCAAAAGAATTGTCCTATAGGAATACAGGCTCTTTTCATTAGCAGCTGCCTTGGTATATAATGTTTTCCAAGTTCATCATGAGACATTTCACGACCTAAATTCAGTCCTTTCTACCCTTTAACTTTGCTTCGATGATAGCACTTGATTTTTACTTGAACTTTTATGGATACTGGCCAAATTCAGACTGAGATCCTTTGCAATACATGTGATATTATGTGTTGCTTGCTAGAATTAATAGGATAAGAGAAGTCAACAATCCAGATTTATTAAAATTACAGAAATTACTACAGTATAAATGTTTAAGAATTTCTAGATGATTTCCAGGAATGAATTTTGATTAATTGCATTTTTATAGAAATAGTTAATGTATAGTCACTCAATAAGAAATCATAGGACTATTGCATGCTTTTCATTACAAAGTACTGCGCTTAAAGGATTTTCCTTCTGTAAAGAACAGTCACATCCATTACTTGTTGTAAGTGCTGGGAAATCTGAAATGCAGAAACCAGAATTACAGTATTTTGAAATTAAGTATATATGGAGTACTAAAATAAACAATTCTTTTTTGTTTGTCTTATATTAGTGTTCTGTGTGATTGAAGTTCACTTACATGGGTATAACTTATGTGGGTATAAAAATAAATAGAGCATATGTTTATAAGTATTTAATGAGTATGTTATGATAATTTAAGAAGCAAGATTTGCAGGGGAGGATAAATCTTTTATTAGACCAAATTGTATAGGTTATGATTTGTATAAGTTGAATGATACCATGGAACACTTTCACAGACTATTACTGGTATTGCAGTAGCTCAATCACTGAGCAGATTCGTGACTGGCTCCCTGATCAGAAGAAGCCAGCTTTAAATAACTCACTAATGGAGTATTGGGTGAAAAAAGACTCATTTTGAGCAAGAGACAATTTTCTTCTGTATCTAGGAGATGAGGAAAAAGAAATGGGAGAGGATCCAGGGAAGAGCAAGAGATTGAATGTAGGCAAAGGAATGAAGAAAGTCTTCACTAATGTGATCCTGGAGACACATCTGCTTGTAGCAATTCTGTAGTTCAGCAGCTCAAGTGTATCTGAAAATCTCCAAGTTTGCTTGTAAAAGAAGGTGATATGTGATACATGCAGTCTTTTGCAAAGGATTCTTGTGCCAGCTGGTGACTTCAAAATTACTGGGGGTTTAAGCATTATAAAGATAAATGCTAGGAGAATATATTGAGTTATTACAGTTAGTGTAAATTTTGGAAGCTGACACAAAGTTATTTGAATCCAGGGTTAGTCTTTTCATTTGTTCCAAAGGTTTCCTATTTATTGAATCATCACAGATACACAGTATCATCACAGATACTGCAGATTAGGTTTCTGTTTGCAGGTTTTAAGTATGCTTCTGTGTTTAAAATGAGACATTTTTCTGTTCTAAATATACTCATTAAGTATGTTTGTTTGGTGGTTGTGTTCTTAGCTAATTTTCTTACCAATAGGATTTTATTTTCTAATAAGAGATTGTCCTGGGTTGTAGTGTGGGATGTACAAAGTATTTATTCTATCACCATCTCCATGAGCTGTTGAAACCAAGTGGGGCAGTGCTCTAGTGTTGGGGTGTCTTCTGCTAATGGCCCATCAACGCCTGGCCCATGACTCACAGATAACTCCTTCCAGGAGTTGTCTCTGTTTAATGGGCCATCAAGGACCCACTTCACAACTCATCATCCTATTGTGAGATGCTCTGCCCAGGGGGAGGAGCCAAGCATTCTCACCTGGATATAAGCTGGTATGTGGGACAGTGCAAGCAGCCCTTACCTACTGGATTCCCAGAGGACCAGAGCTCCCAGACCTTTCTCCAGGATCACTGCTTCAGGAAGACCATCTCATCTGGACTGCTTCCACTATCCTGCTCAGGTTGTATTCTGACTCTGTCAGTGATCCTTTGTGTTATTGCATTTATTTTATTTTATTTTTACCTTTTTACCTTTCTTCTTATTAAATTGTATTTCTGACTTGGAGCCTCTCACTCGTTTTGCTTTCAGACCATGACAGGGATCTATCCAAAGGCCTTCTGTAGAAATCAACAATGGAAATTTATTATCTCTTTGCATATTAGTTTTTCTGTCTTTCAGTAGAAATACTCACTAGCTCTAAGAATGTTGAAATACTGGTCTTTATTCTAAAGCCTCAGTTGTCTGACTAGCTATAGAAGTTTGTGCTTCTTTCATTGATGCTTATAAGCTTACACTGGATAAGAAGGCTTCTGCAAAAAATAAATCTGATTTATATAATTTCCTGAAGAGTTGATGTGTTAGTGTGACACATATCCTGGGAATAAGATAACAAAGAGAAACCCCTACACTTTAGAGGCACTGGATTTTTTCTTTTGTTGAAAACACAGAAATAAATCCAGGGATGTATTAAGATATTTTGTGAGAAAAGAAGAACATTTATAGCTACAAGGTAATTAAAAATAAAGTGGCATCACTGGAGTGTTTAATCTTTTAATGTTGGAGCATTTGTTTGTATATCCATTCATTGCATGTGAATTTTGGTTATGTGTGCATCAGTTGTAGACAACAGTGTACAGGAATCCAGGAATGTATATTTTAAAAACTCATTAAAATAGCTCATTAAAGGGTGCAATTGTGTGAGTGCAGATAAACAGAACTATTTCTATAAAAGGTATATATATATATTACTTGTAAAATAGTAAAGTGTTTCTTCTCCTGTTATTTTCAATAACTGAAGCAATTTCTTTTCTATGATATGTACTAAAACATGAGTTTTTTTCTTTAGAAAATATTTTTTAAATAGATTTCTTTATGAACCAGTTTACCTGGAAAATTCGAGTTCTTCCATTTCAAGAATGCAAGTCTAACTATGGTCATTATCACAGGCATCACTTTCCTCGCTGTGAAAATCTAGAGGTGCCATCATGAAGTGAAATCGTTGTATGCAACAATGTAGTGGTGAACAAAAGAGCCTGTCCTCACCTCACCAGGTTCGTAGTCAAAATACACCAAGAATATTAGAATTGGATTTAATTAAATATGTAGTGAGCTACTTACATTGAAATTAAAAAAAAAAAAAGTCAAGAAGCTGAACAAGACTTGGGAAGAGATGTTACTGGGAAGCTATTCCTATTAAAGTTTTTAGCTTTCATATGTGTGATGATGATGCCAGTTTTCCAGACATCTGGAGAAAGCTTCTGTATATAAAATTAATTATAATTTATTAAAATATGGACCTTTTGGGATATATAAAATACCCCAAAAGCACAGAACCCTTTTATTCTCTTCCTTGAAAACCCTTTAGCTCTTAGAGCTCAATTCTGATATTTCTGTCTTCATTGACTATTTTTTCAATAGTGGGATTTTCCAATTTTTTTTCTCCTGCTTTTTTCCCTGTTCACATTTAATTCTCAATTCAGCTTTGCATCAATGTATTTTTAAATGGTACATGTCTTTCGGCTTTCTGTAAAATAAAAGTAGAAGGAAAATGAAATTAAAATTAATGTGAAGGAGGAAAAACATGTGGCTTAAGCAGAATGACTTTATGTAGTCACACTCGTCATGTTCATCTCCTATCCTGAGATATTCTGAATGTATTCTAAGAGATTCTTGATTTAGGTTTTTAACTCAAAGGGTCTTAAGTGCTTTTCAGTACCCTGAAGCTAAAGCATTGGGTGTCCAATGCTCTTAACCTGTTTAGCTTCAGCGTTCTATGAAAAACTGAACAGAAGTTGCTCTACCAGGAATAACAGACCACCTTATTTAAAAACTTTTATAACTTGGAAGATGTTTGTCTTCAGTGTTCCAAACATTTTTGTCTATTTTCTTGGGTTAGATGATTATTTTTTAAAGCTCCTTTGTTACGGAAAAACAGAAACAGCATAATCCAAAACACGGTAAACATAAACCTTATTTTACATTTGGAGACAGCCAAAATATTCAAAGGGAGGCAAAATCTGCCATTTGTTTTTTGACCATGACAGAAATGAAAGTCTCCCTCAGCAACTGAGTAAGTGGGAAGCACAAGGAAAACTGACCTCCATGTTAAGTGTCTAACAGTTTTGCAATGAGTTTGCATTCATACTTACTTCTAGAATTCATTTATGCTATGGCTTAGGAGTGGTACTCCCCAATTTAGTGTCCCCACCAAGACTCTCCAAACCATGCTTCACTCTCTGTCACTCTGCCATTTCCCCCTTTCCCTCCTCTACAAGTGGGATGGAGAGGAGAATTGGAGGCAGAAAAATTCAAGGTCACAAGTTGCGATAAGAACAATTTACTGGAAATGGCAATGAAACAAGAAAATGAGCGGTAACAGCAATAACACTAATGACAGAAAGTACAACAAAACTATTGACATGGAGAAAAAAACCTCAATAACAGACAGTACCAGCAGGCTCCCTCTGCCACATTACTTTTTTGCCAGCATAAACCTCTTCTCCTTGGAAGAGAGTCCCTTTCTCTTGCTCCCAGCAATGCCATGAGGTGGTATAGAATATACACCACCATATGTCCCAGCCATGTCCTCTCCCAGCTACTGCAAAAAAATTAACCCCATCCTGGCCAGAACCAGAACAGCATAACTCAAGAGAGCTTGTGATTTCATCCAGTACTGCTCACATTTTTAGAGTGCAGTGTGTTGTACTTGATGTTTTATATTCTTGTGGACTTAAATGGGACTTAAAGCCACATGGGGTCTTGTGGAAATCAGGACTTTTCAGCTGTGTCAAGACTGTTGAGCTCTTGAGAGGTACTACATAAGCTCCATTTCCACAGAAATGCCAGGGCAGATGTTTAGGCCCTGCAGAATTATAAAAATATGCTGGTATGTTCTCAACAACCTTGGCAATAGTCGTGTTGCCCTACTCTGTAAACTATAGTACACCTAGAAAATATGGTAAATTGAAGACTCTTCAATAACGGCAGATACTGATAATGTTGATTCTTCATTGTCCTACAAAAGTATTTTGTTGAAGGAAATGGTTAAAAAATAATAAGATTCAGTCAAAAGGGACAGGCCAAAAGCCACTTAAGCAAAAATAGTCACAGTGTGAATACACAAGGAGAAACAATGTGTCCTTCCTGTTCAGGAGTTCTGATAAGCAGAAGTAATGTTGAAGTAATGATAAGCTGATGTTTCTATCACAAAGCTTGAAGAAGAAAAGCCGTAGATCTGTTGAAGGCATTCTGAAGGATGGCAGTATGAATGAGGAAAGACTTAGGAAACATGACCTCCAAAGATGGATGGAAAGAGCTGAGTTAATTTAGCCTAAAATTTTTCTAATGTGGAGTCATGTGCGTATTAAAAGTGAAGTATTTTTTTAAAAAAGAATATCTGCGTGTGTGTGTGTGTGTGTCCATGGTACAGAGAAGAAGTAAGGACCTTAAATTCTGTAATGAATTATTTTTATTTGACAATAGGACAGAATTTCTCACCAAAAAAAAAAATAATGCTGAGACATGGAATAATTTTTCTGAGATCTGCATTACTAAATGGATTTTTGTTGGCCAGGTTAATAAAATATTTAGTTTAGCTAGATGATTTGTCTCAGAGAAGATGGATAGATAAGTAAAATACTTTATGAAGGTTGTTTTAACTCTATTCTTTTATGATTCTTTAAGATTTGGCTTGAAACCTTTGATTACATTAAATTTATTCATTTCTTAAGGCTGTATTATTCATGGTTAGCATTATTCTCAGCTATTTATGTTAAATCAAAGTGATCACTGGACAAGGATGGAAATCTCTTCATATGCAGACTGTGAAATATTTACAATTCGTTGCTTTTTCGTGACTTAGTATATATTCATTGTATTTGATTGGATGTGATTAATGTGAGCTTAAGAGCTGCCATTTAATTTTATTTTTAAACAATCTTGCTTGATTGTTCATTGCCCCATTTTCATGCCACATTAGTTCTTTGTTCTTTTTTTGTATATTGACAATGTCATTCAGTTTTGTGGTTTTGTGGGTTTTAGAAAACATAAAAATCTACAAAGTGCTAAGAAGTTTCAAAAATAGATTTTAAAATTTCTTGGATAATTTGATTAGTAGGAAAAAGAAATAAGCATTGTAAACAGCGTTTTCTGATATATCATAATTACAGTTGCATTCAACTGAATTGATTATGACTAGGTGCTCAACCAAGATATAATTATTTTGAAAAATTGCAGTTGGATGCTGCATTGTGACATTGAGTATAGATAAAGCTTCCTGAAACTGACTTCTGCATCTTTAAGAAAGCAGTCAAGCATGAAGGAGCACAATAGCACCCCAAATTTGGAGCTTACAGCTTCTGCTAATAGAAATAGTATTTTCTTAAATGAGATGGTCAAATTATTTGCATATACTTATTATGTTATTATTTACAACAGTAGAGAGGATGTTCAAGATGGTGTTTTCTAAGAAAACAGGACACTTTTCCAGGAAGACATTAGGAAGAGTCATGTAGATCATATTTGTCTCAACCTTGGTGAATATGAGTATTCATTTGCTATTTTCATGCAAATATTTTGTGTCATTCAGTTTGTAGAACATTGCAATTGATCAAGTCCTACACACCTGAATATATCATGTCAAATGTGAAGCAGTATCTGAAGCATTTACAGCAGTGAGGATGGCAGTTTTAGCTTCTCTGTGACAGGTGGATTACTGTAAACAAGGTTCATTTCGGTTTAAGAAGGGGGACTACTGAGGAGGTCAGCAACATTATGGAAAAAATAATTACCAAAAAGTTTGTGGTGGACTAATTCTGGCTGATATCCAAGCACTTGCATAGCTCCTTCTCACTCTTCTCAACCTCAGCATGGCTGAAGAGCAAACAGAACAGAAAAAGATAGCTCATATTTCAAGATATAGACAAGGAGGTCACAATTGCTGTGGCAGGCAGAGTAGACTCAAACTGGGAAAATTATTTATTGCAAATTAATATAAATACTTAATTACTCTTCCAGATATTGAGAAACAAAAGCAAAACAATAACAAAAAAATCATTAGAACATTTAAGGAAGAGACACCACTCCTTTTCCCAAACTTCACATTGGGCACCTCTCACCTCCCAGCTTATTATGGCCACAGGTTTCATTCAGTACTTTCAATGAGGCAAGAGTCCAGTGATGGAGGGGTGGCAGTGTTTGCAATTCAGGATATAGTGGTTCCTTTTGATGCTCCTTCTTTGCTTTTTTCCTCTGCTTTGGCATGGGCCTTCCACAGGCTCCGTGCCTTTGGGAATATATGCTCTGCCATAGAACAGCTCCAGCCTCTCTGACCTTGGTATTCTCTTGCTGTTTCCCTCAGGTTCCCTCTGCCTATCTCTGTTCCTTCATTGTCTCCATGTTCCCTCCTCCTCTTTCAAGAATTTCCATTCTTTCATAAAAACATTTTTGCAGAGGCAACACAAAATTCAGTGATGGGATCATCTTTGGTCTATGATGAATGGAGAGCTATCTGGAAATGACTGTGTCCAGTGCAGGACAGTCTTTAACCTTTTTCCATAGAGGCCAACCCTGCAACTACTCATCCCTAAAACCTTGCCACACCAGCGCAGATTTTACCTACATTGCATTTTCAAACAGAAAATCCATATCCATTATCTGAAGTTCTGCATGCTCTCGTCAGCTTTACTAATTCCTTTCTTCTCAGCTTGCCTCGCAGCATTTAATTTAAACAAATAATGTATAAACTGGGTATTTTTAGCTCTTAGTCTGACTTATGGGGTATTCAACAGACATTGCTATGCATTGAGAATGATAACTTCATTTGTATTGACATCCTATTTAAATTTCTTTCAGGCTGGACAAATTTTATTTTTATATATTAGTTTTATTACTCTAGAAAGTAGGAGATTTATCAGGAACTACCACTGCATTGTCCTGAGGAGAGCCACTGAGAGTAAGTGCTTTCAACTAGCACAAGAGAATGGCAGCAATGTAATAAGGTAAGCTTGATGAGAGGTAGTTTTAACACAGCAGCAAATTAAGCTTTGCCATGGTCAGCAGTCCAATTTCTTAGTGAGTCGTCTGTCCATTTTCTTGTTGGTCTGACACACCCCAGTGTCCACTTGCGATAAAAAATCAAGAGGGAGAAAAAAGTCAAAAGGCATGAATTGTGGTAAACAAGGTATGTAAAAAAGATCATAATAAAGAGTGTACAATATTACCTTCATTGGAAAAATAGCCAATTGCAATTTCAGAGGATTCAAAAATCTTGCAGCTTTTTAAATGATGGTAGAAATCACAAACAGAAATAAAAAAAAAGGCAAAAAGGAATTGCAGTAGTGATTAAGAATAATTACTTTGTACATCTCTTAAACTCTTGAAAATGCCATGACTACTTACTCTGCCTTTTTTCTCACCATCATTCTTCATAGCAGTAACATTGAATTCTTGGGATCAGAAGAATGTCATGGTGTCAGCGTCTGCTTACCCCAGCCAACCCTGGCACTATGGCAAGCAAGGTATGATTCAGTGTCCTGGGAAACCGCATGACCCTGTCAGTCTTGGCTGGACTGGAAGTGCAATGAGACCACGGCAGGAAATGAAGAGGGGACTCTGAAGAGGGTACAACCAGCTGAGTTTATAGGAGCTCTTGACTGGGGAGACCGCACTTCAGGGTGTCTGTCTGAACAGAGACCAGGAGCACCAGAGTACAGTAACTTTTATGTGGGGGTGGGGAAAGGGTAAGCATAGAGCAAGGGACCAATGGGATCAAACATGGGAGTGGCTCTGAACATAATAGACAGACACAGTAACAAACCAGGGTAACGTAGGAGGGGGAAGCTGGGATCCTGCCCAATCACTCGATGCTCTCCCTGGAATTTTCCAGACAGAGGGAGAGGCCCCAGAGTGATAGGCAGGACCTGAGGTTTATGTAACACATGAATGGCAGATAACCATAGCTGGGAAGGAACCAAAGGGAACTAATGGAAGGGGTACATGGAACATACTATTACAGAAAACAACTTATTAATAAAACAGGACCTCCTAACAGATAAACTAGAAAATGTACCACCACATCAGAGAAAAACAGTCTTTACCCTGGGTCTCTGGCCTCTATGGAAAGAAATTTCTTTCTACAGAGTTGTCTTAGGGCAGTGCAGTTTGGCACATCTCACAGGTAAAAACATTCAGAGATGGCAATCATGAAGTTTTTAGGCAAGGTAATCGCTAGATATTTATTGATAGGTAATCTGTTTGCTACTATAATCTTACTCTAAACTTAATAACCACTGAAATGCAGAGTGATTTCCCACGTGATGTGCTTGCAAAAGTAATACGCTACTCAGAATATTAAAAATATTCTTTGCTAATATTAATTTCAAGAATCAGATTGTTCTGAAAATGTTTGTTGGGTGGTACTGATAAAATGGAAATTTTACCAGTACCACCTCAAATGATAATGTATGACAGAGCACAGCTTCCTCTGGTATCAATAGGTGTCGCATGTAGTGATCTGAGAATTGATGTGGACTTTCTATATAGAGTGACATTTCAGAGATTAATGGATATTTATGGAAAGTCATGAACAATCCTTACATGCATTATTTAACTGTCATAGGCATTTCTACATAGAAAATAAGAGAAAGATGCTATGAAGAACTGAAATAGAAAACAAGGTAACAAAGCAACAGGACAAGTAAAAAGCCAAAAAAGATACAATTAACATTTTGCTGTCTGACCAGACATCTATAACTTACTATAAGCTATACAATATCCCTTAGGGAACAAACTAAGATGATTAAGAACTCTGAAACAAGGTAGAGGCTGACAATTAGCCCTTTAATTTTATTGATAAATAAAGAGGACTATTCCTACAGTAGATTTAAAAATTTTATAAGGCCCTTATGAAAGCCAAAGGATGTCAGTAGGTGTTGTGAAACATCAGAGCTTATCGGGTGGGGCCGTGAGTCTCACAAAATGCTTTTCCTTTAAATCAGTGAAGTATTAGCTACACTTTTTAAAAAATACTGCTGAATATTGTTCACAACTTTTCACAAAGAAGAGAAACATCCTCAGAAAGTAAGAATCAGTAACTGCCATTATCTTTTCTAACTGTAAGAACAGGAAAACAGTCTGGAAAAACAAAAATTGATCTGAGTGAATAGAAAACACATTCATCTCTTGGCTGTTCCAACTGTGGTCCTCAGGGCAAAGTCCTGCAGGAGGACACTTGTTAGTGGAATGAACTTGCAGTTGATATATTTTTGCCCAAAACATTTTTGTTAGCATCCTAGACAAGGGGATAGAGTGCAGCCTCAGCAAGTCTGAATATGATGCAAAACTGGGAGGATTGCTGATTGCTGTGCTACCTACTCTTCAGGAAGACCTCATCTGGCTGGAGAAGTGGGCTGAGAGGAACCCAGAAGATGGGCTATTTTAGAGTGAACTCATGGATGGTACCTCACCTGTGATCTCTGAAGGAATTTCTGGAAGAGTTTGTCTCTCCCCACTGACTGAGAAAAGGGCTAGTTTAGGCTTTTGTGCCTGAAGTTACGCTTAGGGAATATGCACCTTTTAAATCAGCCAGCTTGTAGAGCCCTAGGACATAAAATCAATCTGACAGAAAGGATATTTTCTATTCTATGACAACCAGTTCTCAAGAAGTGGAATACAGAGAAGAAATGACGTTTCCTCACTGTGGTCACTGTTCCAGTCTTGAGTAATGCTACCTGGTGCTTGTTCAACCACTGTCCTGACAGCTTGTCAAGAGGCTCCTTGGAAATAGTTTTCACATGATTTACTGCATCAAACAAGCTGTCTTTATGTTCCAGTTCAGGCTTGACAAATTTGTCAGTTTCTCCAATCCATTCACTGTTCATAAAGTCAACAATTCTGTAAAGCAACCTGAGAGACCTGCAAAGAAACCCCTGGAGATTGCTTCAAGGGTTACTAATTTAGAAATAGTGCGATCTATTTTTAAATCTCAACAAAAGAATGAGGCTTGGAAGGTAGCAGGAGGTTTTCATTAAAAACTGTCTAACAACACCTGAGAATTTCCTGTTCAGCAAAGATTTATGTTTGAAAATTTTCACTGGTCTAGGGAAACTCAGGGCTCCCCTTGAGAAAGTATTTTGTTCAGATACATAAGCTATTAGAATGTGAGTTATAAAAATGATGAGGATAGAATCTTTCAGCACTTGGCTGAGCAAAAAACCACCATTTTTACTGGATGGATAAACAACTTGAGTACTGCATTCCTTAAATATTGTCTGTTGGAACCCTGAAAGCTGAAAATTTCAGGCTTTCTGAGCTGAGGAGTGCTGACCCTCAGGCAGGCATGGCATTTGACTTGAGGCCTTGGAACAAGCTTTCGAAATTGTGTGATGGGACAGGAGCTGTGGGTGTGTAGTTAGAATGGTATTGTGTGATCTCCCAGGGTGAAAACTTAGGTTTGGGGTTTTTGGTATATAGTAATGTGTATGGGCCAAGATGGAGGATTCAGGGCATTGCCCAAGTTCTTCTTCTCCACCCACTTCTTCCATCTTCTTCACAGATCTGGGTGGCTTTCTCTAACTGGGTGAAGGATGTCTGCATCGTGAACATCAAATGGTCACTATTGGGTCAAAAACATAAATAATATAGGTGTCACTTTGGTATTGGGTAATTATCTCTTAAATAGCTTTGGTGAAAGTTAGAAGTCCTCCATTTTGCCTCTTTTCTCTAGCTAGCAAGTTGTAGCTCACATTGTAAATGCTGTAAGTAGATAAGATATAATAACCAAGACCAAACTCAACTCTATGTTTCCCATAGAAACTTTCATCCTGACCTTGGTCGTGATAAAGCAGGCAGAACTGTTACAATTGTCATGCTTTTAAAGTTGTGTTAGCAAAGAAGTTTTTCATTTAAATTTTTTTTTGCTATTTTTTTTCCCTATTGCAGAGAACAGCAGGGTTTAAGATGTTAGAATATGTATGTCAGTTAACCAGGAAAGGATGGATATTAATAGTTGTCTCTCCTTCTTCCTTTTCACACATGATTCCTGTTATTTTAGTGAAATTGATTTTTGCCATGTTTTAACAGATGACACAAGTTAAAGGAAGCAAGACTGTGTAAATTACTAGAATGCCCTAGTTTCAGCTAGGATAAGAGTTAATTTCTCCTCACTAGCTGATACAGTGCTGTAGTTTGGTCTTGGAATGAGAATGGTGTGGATAACACTGGCTGAAAGGATGTTCCACACCATAGAATGTCATGCCCAATATATAAACTGGGGGAGTTACCAGGAAGTGAGGTTTATCTAGGTTCAGGAATCAGTGGGTGGAGTAATTTTATTGTGCATAGATCTTTTTTTTTGTTATTGTTCCTTTTTCCGCCTTTTTATTGCCATTATTATTATTTGCTATTATTATTACATTTTATTTTGTTTTTGTTATTGAACTGTTCTTATCTCAACCTACAAGTTTTACTTTTGATTCTCTTCCCCATTCCACTGCAGTGGGAAGGAGAAAATGCCATTGAAAGAGAATTCAGCAGGGTTTTCAGCTTAAAACAAAATGAGGGAATTGGGATTTGGGACATGTTCTCATCCCAGTCCTTCAGGCCTAATGATGTGGCCTCATGATGTGCACTGGGATACTCTAAGGAGAAGATCTTCAGGGTGCTCTAGGCCACACAACCTGTTGAATTTAGCTTAGCAAAACTGGAACAGCCATTGAACTGACAAAGGTCCCCAAGCCCCATCCCTTGACAAAGCTGTTGCTGAGCAGCAAGTCAGGCTGTTCCACAGGGAGGGCAAACTTCAGCTGTGGCTACACACAGCACAGGCATCACTGCATCCCCAGCTGGGATTAAAACCATGACACAAGAGAAAAGAGGGTGAATAAGAATACAAATATATAAACAAATTGTGACTGTAACAAATTCTAAACTGGAATTAAGTTTTGTCCACATCAGTGTACTTTATCAAATGATGCAGCCGATTCACAGTAGCATGTCATAATGTGACGTAAAAATATTGAGGGATGGAGTTCTTTTACTATTTTCTGTGCTGATTTAATCTCTTGCATGAAGTGAAGTGATCAGTTCAGATTTTTAAAAATTGCATTGGGTTTTCTGAAAAACAATAGGAAGTTCTGAGCAAAGACAGAGCAGATATGTTGCTTAGCAGAACAACATACATATGGCGATGCTTCAGAGGACAAGAAATGATCTTGTAGTGCTGGCCAAAGCAGTGACAGGAGTATGATCTTGAGATTACTTAAATGTGTGGACAGAGATGTGTAACTGATATTCACAAAATCATAAAATTCTTTGGGCAATTTGTGGCAGAAACAGAACAAGAAATTACTTGCAATCTTTTATACAATTGCTTCTGACTCACATTCCCAGCACCAACTTGCATGCTTGGCCTTGCTGTACAGTTATATGTCAGAAAGCCCAGGGTAACAGCAAAATTCTTTTTTTCTTGAGACATGCATGCAGACATTATTTGAGGAACTTTACTTTGTGCTAGTACTCCTGACATTTTATCTGTCAGCAGAGAGAAATACCAAATTTGACAAATCGAACTGCTCTTGCTCAAAACACTTTTCTGGAAATCAATTTGTCTGTTTCACTTGGCAATTTATAAATTCCCCAGACCTGATGTTCTGTCCTCAAGATGAAAAATGCTTCAAAATATGAGGATGGTTTTTTCTCTCTTTGGGGTCCATGACATGAAAACAGCCAGTAACTTGTAAACCAGTTTGTTCACAAAGTCTTCAACAATTCCAGTTAATCAACTGGAAACAGCTGCAGGAGATGATCATGGCTGGGTTTGGCCAGCAAGAGCCATATTGTTTTCTATTTTCTGTTGGCAAGAAGTGTGTGATAGTCTCCTGCAATAAATCTCCTGCATAAGTCATGATCTGTGGACTCAAAATATCTTCCAAAGACTGGGCATAATAGAACAGGTCAGCTGTAAATGGCCAGGAAGTTTGGATTTTGTTGGAGCTGCATGGAAACAGTTTTATTTGTCTGCTCCAGCTGGGCTCTATGTGTGAAAGTATTTGCTAACATTACACTAACAGAGTTTACCTAGACAGGAGAAATTCCTGATTTTTTTTGTGTTATCACAGATTCTGCTTGAAACTTGCTAGTAGCTACTGGCCTTCAGGTCCATATTCTCCAGCCTTGTCCATGTAAGGTGCTATTTTGCTGAATGATGAACTAGCTTGAGAGTACTCTGTGATCTAACATGGTGATTTAGAAGATTTTCTTGAAGAATGGCCATAAACAATATCAGAGTATATGTGACTAAAGGAATATGTGAACATTGTTGTGCTTTGCCTCTGTTTTGTGTGTGCTTTGTAGGTTTGCTCCAGTGAAAATGCAGCAGATTCCCTGTCCAGGGGATTCCTCAGCTGTAAATTGGAGCAGAAGAGTGGTATGAGATCAATAGCAAATAAGTAAACAGCATTAGATCAAGCCAGTATAAGGAGGATGTAAAATTGAATCAGAATGAATAAACGTAGTGTTTGAGACTGCAATGTACATAGGAAGCCAGAGGTGCTGTTACTATATTATATGGCTGTTACAGCGTTTATTTTTTATGTGTTTATTTTATGTACATCTAAACTTTATATGTGCGTATTTCATACAATCTTAATACTTGAGAAAAACTTCTAGCTCTTTATGCAGTATGTAATGATGCTTCTGATTGTTGGAACACAACTGCCAATGCTAGTAAGTTTTTATCTTTTCAGCTAATGTTTTTGGCAGGATTTTTTTTAATGTGCCATGAGTAACTTACTCAATTCCTGGGCTTGATGCTGGAATTGAAAGGTTCCGATGAGGACTGCCAATAGATAGTTTGCATGCAACCATCTAATTTCCCAGGATAACAGTGGTTACTAGCATTGAAACAAGCTTTACTGTACCACCTGGTTTCAAGACCAAGGAATACTCTCAGTACATTTCATTTACTAGCATAATTCTCAGGTATCTCATTTTTATTTTCTTTTAATTTTTAACTTGATTTCAATAAAATTCTGTCCAGTCTCTTGCAATCTAAAATTTCTGAGGCTGCATTCAGTACCAAGACTGCATTCAGAAAAGTGAATTGGGTCTTTCCTACTAAGGAAACTGGCTGAATAGTCAATTAAGAAAATAAATTGCTTTTATTGCTTCAGTTAAGTTACTATAAGTGTTATATCTCAGAGGTTCAAACTTTTCTCTGTAACTACCCTAGGTGCAGGAATTTAGTTCTTTTGCCCCTCATGAATCACCTGAATCCATACACGGATGCTTTGAAAAAATATTGTCAATAGACTTTGTTGTAAGTGAAATATGCAACAAAATATCATAAAATGCAAGCACATAAAGTTAACTGAAGAAGTGCTTAAAAGCATACAGCAATCAATGTAAATCAATGCAAACATCCTTTTAAGTTCTCTATAGTCACAGATGAAGTAATTTAATATTACTGACATAACTAATCCTTCTGAAATCAGTAGGACACCTCACAATGGCTGATAAAAAGGACAAGCATTGGTAATTGCAACAGTATCACATATAGGGAAAGCAAGACTTTTTTTCAAATCCTTTTTTTTTCAAATCAGTTTTACGGACTTAGTAAAAAAATCAGAAATTTTCATGACCACAAATTCAAAAACAACCCAGTGAGTCAGATCTCTTAAAAGAAGATACCAATTTTAGCATCTCTCTTTAGTGAAAGTTCATATAAGACTATCTTCTCAGAATTTCACCTCAGGTTTTAAAAATGTAATTTACAGATTCTCACAATGTAAAATTGTGATTTCACTCAGAGGAAACAACAGGAATTTATTAAGGACCAGAGGTAAGTTATTACAAGCCCTTCTGAGTAGCCTAGTGATTTCTTCTTGAGATTTTTTACTATATGAGATTTCTTGACAGAAAAGTAATTGCAGTTGTTCAGAGAGATATGGATCCAGCTCACAACATCCAAAGTTAAAGCTGTCAATTTAAGAATACTTGGACAATAAAAGACCAGAGCAACTAACTAAACAGCTTCCCTCGAGTTCTGGTGAACAATAGTCCAAGGTAGATTTCTGTTTCTGTAATATTGGCAAGCCAAGAACAGTTTTTCATCTTTCTTCTGAATAGGAGTAGCTTGTGGTTACCCAAATTTACACAGCTATTCCATCACTCGAGCACTCTCACACTGAGAGTATTCCTGGGTCTTGTAACCAACTGTCACAGAAGAAAGAGCCCTAGTGCCAGTACTAAGGCTGTCCTGGGGACCTTCTTTCACTGTTGCGAGTACTATTGTGGCCACAATAGCATAAAGATAAATGAAATATAAAATAAATAGAGAGTGGCAATGGTCAGAAAAATGCAGAGCTGGAGGACACAGGATTCTTTTAAATGATTTTTCATTACTGGACAAGTATTACCATATCTCTGCCACAGACTAGAGAAAAGTTGGGGAAAGAAATGGAGAATGGTGCAAAACTTATAGGCAGAAAACTCTCACTATTCCTGAATTTCTGTCAGGTGTAGATTTCCTCTACCATAATTACTTACAACACTTCAGTGCTATGTGGATGTCAAGTGAAGATGTTAATTTTGATCATTTTTTCAACTTGCTTAATAAACATCTTTGAAAGAGGCTTAGTGCTACTTCTGAGGAAATGGTGATGATTTGATCATCAATCCCTGCCTGACAGAATGGGACCTTGTTATCTGTTGTTTAATGGTCTTTCCTTATCACAGTTTCAGATATTGACCACATTTTGTTTATAAAATAAATAACATTAAATTACCAGTCATAAAATTAGCCATTATTTTAAAAATATGTCAGGAACATTTGATTGTAAGAGTTAATAGTGCTGACAGTTTCACATCCTGATTACAGGCTCTGCAAAAAAATAGCTTGAAATAGCCTTTGAAAAAATAGTGATGGCAAAACCACCAATTACTTCAAACACTAAACTAAGTAATTTATTAATTACATTATAGATCAGAAACCAAATGGCCTAGAATCAGAGAACAAGATGATCTCTTTTAATCTGTGTTTTCCAGGGTTTTAATAGTTTTAAATTTAACTAACACTAATCATGAGTGAAACAGGCAAGATGGCAATGCTGTTGCATCAGGAAGGAAATGTGAAATTTATGGTTTGTCTACTGTCTACTTTCCCAGGAACCAGTTGGCATCATAATCCAAGCACTATTTTTTACAGCACCAAGATCAATACTGAAAATGGGAGAGGTAATAAGCAGCTTTAATTCTTCGCGTAAAGTCAGAACACCATCTACCAAATGATAAATAGGCTCAACCATTGCTCTGTTTTCTGAAAAGCTCCTCATCCACAAGGACCTATATAATTATTTCTTTGTTTTTATGGGTCTGTCTACAGTCATTTACTTTTCCTTCACAGTCGGTTACCCAAGGTAATTCTAATTCTAATGACACTGGGATGTTTTCCTACAGACGTTGGAGGACAGTTTAGAGACCCTGTTAAAGGCATTTTCCTTCTGCTAATAGTGAAACCCCTCTCCTCTGGGCCTCCCAAGTCTCATTGTGAAATATTTCTAGTGCCCTGTCAAGCCTCGCGTTGGACCCTTACCCACCCGCTCTCACCATGGCCATAAGTCTCAGTCCAGCTCAAGCCTGGTCTCTAGTCTCACCTCATCTGCCTGTCTGCAGCCCTGTCCACATCACTCCCCAGCTGTTGATTAGATTTCCTGGACTGATACTAGACTGAGTCATTACCTCAGCTTTCTCTAGATGGTAAGTGGAACCCATTGTTGTGGGCATCCCTGCTGTGCTCACCCTGCTCAGATACCCTGGGTCTGGGACCTGCTGGTGGGGATGCAGTGATGCCTGTGCTGTGTGTAGCCTCAGCTGAAGTTTGCCCTCCCTGTGGAGGGCTGCCTGACTTGCAGCTCAGCAATAACTTTGTCAAGGGATGGGGCTTAGCCTTGGGGACCTTTGTCAATTCAGTGGCTGTTCCAGTTTTGTTAAGCTAAATTCAACAGGTTGTGTGGCCTAGGGCACCCTGAAAATCTGCTCATACCCTTAGAGCATCTGGACTCCCAGAGCACCGTTCAGCTAAGGAATTGGGATGAGAACATATCCCAAATCCCAATTCTCTCATTTCATTTCAAGCTGAAAACCCTGCTGAATTCTCTTTCAATGGCCTATTATTCCTGTGATTTATTACAAAATTATTTCTCTGTCCTTATTTTGACTGGGGTAGAGGTAATTTCCTTTGCAATGGTTGGCATGTGGCTGTGGTCTGTATTTGTGCTGAAAACTGTGTTGATAATACAGAAATGTTTTTGTTACTGCTGAGCAGTGCTTGCACAGTGTCAAGGGCCAAGTACCACCCACTAGTGATGAGGCTGGGGGTGCACAAGAAGGTGGGAGGAGATACAGCCAGGGCTTCTGACTCAAACCAAGTCTTGCCCAGTCATCATTACGTGTGATGGAGCCCTGCTTTCCTGATATGGCTGAACATTCCTTGTTTTGCTTTGCTTGTGCCTGCGACATTTGTGTTCCCTATTAAATTGTCTTAATTTCAACCCACGAGTTGTCCTTTTTCCAATTCTCTTCCCCATCCTACCCAAAGAACCTCAATTTGTATGAGATGAGCACGAGGGGGAATGTGAATGTGTATCCTTTAACCAGACTATGTACAATCAGTTCTTTAGCATGACAAACAAAAAAAATTTGCTCAGAATAAAATCTAAGCATAGAATCAATAGACCTGTTTTTAAAAGGTAAAACCAAGCAGGCAAATCTAATAGAAAAAGCAAGCTGACTTTAAGACTGTTGTTATATTACATTGTTTTGTTGGAAGGTGAGAAAAAATATATAAGTTTTGCACAATCTCCTTTTTCCTTTGATTATATTTTTTCATTTAGCCCTTTTAGTTTAAATTCTTCTACATCATTTCCATCTCAGTGTCATTCCTGTTTGCTGTTGGCTTAAATGTCTTCCTTTGAGACATAAGTTCTAAAGAGAATCAATGATACTAGCTATGCTCTATGGGAAAGAGATTAGTCATAAATAATTATATTTTGGAAGAAGTTGCTCTCCTCAGACTAGGGCCTGGAAATATTTCATAGTACTAATGTTGTTCGATTTATTGCTTTGTTTCTTAATTACCTCTGAAAAAATAGCCAAATCTTTTTTGCTGTCAGGAAGCTCTCAGCATAAGCATATCATTCGTAGGTCTCTACTTCACACAAAGCATGAGAATATTAAATTAGCATTTTAAACTCTGTTTTTTAACCATTTTATTATAATCCCTGCCTATTATACTGTAAAATATTGAAGCTCCTGTTAGGAAAAGTAGTAGTAACATGTAGAAAGAAAATATGTTAAAGCTTCCATCATCTGGCTTACAAGGTCTAGCTAAAGCTTTAAACATATATTTTTATGACTTAATTTCATTTTTATTACTATATTTTAGAGCACTGCTAATAATGCTGTCAGTACTTTTTATGTAAACAAATCACATAGGTTTGGGGATATTTTCTTTATTTTGTTCCTGATTCCTTCCTGTGAGTTTCAGCAATCAACCTGAAATTCTATGTCCAAACTTTCCAAGGGATCATGTTAAAAGAAAGCTTTGTTAAATTATTGGATTTGGTTTTTTTTCTGAAATAAAAACTCTGACTCTGAACCCTACAGCATTGGCTGAAAGCATCTAAAATTATCAAATCATTGCAGTTCATTCCTTTTCTCTTGGCTGTTGGAAAGAATAAGCAAAATGGATGTACAAGATTTTCACAGTCTGAGGAGGCAGAAAAGGTATTTAAGCAAGAAGGTTTCACCTTTAACCTAATTCTATTAATAAGTTTTAGTTTCCTGAAACTGTTGCTTCAGTTGCCAGATTAAATTGTTTCTCAAATATCCCAAACCATGTCATCTCAGATGAGGATGGCTAGCTAGAAAGATTAATGTTTTAACTCTTGTATGTCAGCATAGTATTTGCTTTAGTAATGTCAGAATTATTTTCTTTAATTAAAGGAATTACTCAGGAGAGGTAAAAATTTTGGAGGTGATTATCATCTAAAATCTTTTGTTATTAGTCTGTTACAATTGTCAGGTTTGGGTACTTCAGTAGAAGAGAAATATCAGGAAACTGGAAAGAAGTTAGTGGAGGGCCACTAAAGTGTAGGGGGCCTGAGGAATATAGTGTAGGAAAAGGGGCTCTGAAGCTGATTTTTTTAGGCTTAAGGACGTCTTTTCCTCCTGAAATGGAGTTAAAGACAATGGAGCTAGAATCTCTTTGGAGGTAATTAAATGTCTTCACAGTGAGAGCAGTTAAGTTCAGGAACTGGTAGCACAGACAGGTTGCAGAATTTGCCCCACAAACCCTTGAACAACCTGCTCCAACCTTGGAAGTTAGCACATTGCCAAGGAGTAGTGTAAGTGGGCTGCTTTGCAAAAGTTGTCTGATCATGCAGGGATGGGGCTAGGAAAACCAAGGCTGACCTGGCATTGAATCTTGTAAATGGATAAAAAGGATAAAAAAGAAAGGATAATGTGACTACATAAACAGCAAAAGGAACACTAAGGAAAGCCTGGCCCCAATGCTGCATAGGGAAGAGGAGCTGCAGACAAAGGGTATGGAAAAAAAGAAAGTACCTTCTTGGTGCCTTCCTTTCTTCATTCTTGACTGGCAAGACCAGCCTTTGGGAATCACAAGCCCCCGAGACCAGAGAAAAGTCTGGAGCAAGGAAGAATAAGACTTGATAGAGGAGGACCATGTTAAGGAGAACTCAGCTGAACATACAGAAATCCATGCAGCCCGAGTGGTTGAAGCCTGAGTCACTCAAAGGACAAGACAGTAAAGCATAAGATGATCAGGAATAGTCAGCATGTTTGTGAAAGGAAAATCCTGCCTAACCAACCTGATAGTCTTGTACAGTGAGGTGATCCAGTTGGTAGATGAAGGGAGAAAAATGGGTGTTTACCTTGACTTTAGTAGGGGTTTTGATGGAGTCTTCCATGACATCATCACAGATTAGATGACAAAATCTGGGTTACGTAAAAAGAGAGTGAAGAGGGATTAAAAGCTTGATGAACAGCCAGGACCAGAGGGTTGTGATCAGTGGCATGAAGTCCATTCAGATGAAAGCTAGTGGTGTACCCTCAGGGGCTCCCTATCCACCACCCCCTTTGACAAAGGGACAATACTGAGGACCTATAAATTAAAAACAACTGTTGAACAAATTCACAAATAACAACAGCAGCACACATAGCAAAAGTGCACAAAAAAGGTGCCCTACCCACAGAAAGGCATTTACCAGTGGGACAAAGCTAAGACAGCTGCTCTTCCCACACCACATGGCCCCAAGGAGACAGCCGGTGTGGTAGGGGGCAGGGAGGCTCCTGTGTTAGCCTACACAGGCCAAAAGAACAAAGAAGACAGTGTGGTAAATGAATTTCTGTGGGCCAACACACTCCCCTCAGCTGACAGATGATGGGGAGACAGAGACAAAGCAAAAAGAACCCTGGGAAAATGGTGCCCTCTGAACGAGGAGCCTGTACTGCCCTTGTGCCGACCCAGTGAAGTCTGCAGGGTGCAGGGTCTCTGTTGGCAGCCCCTGGGATGGGACTGTGGCTGCACTGGCTCCTGGGGATACCCCCATGGCAACATCCCACACAGGAACTGCCTTTTTGAGGCCTGGGCTCCGCCCAGCTAGAAAAATGGTGAACAGTGAACCTGCAGTGATGACAGTGCAGTCCTGGATGAAGGCTACTTATCTCCAAGCTCCAGGCAAGGGAAGAGCTGCCACACTCCTGCTTCTGCCTGTGCCTAGAGAGACAGCCCATCAAAAATTATGTAGATGATGTGGAATAGTGCTTAACTCCTCCTCCTACCCATGTAACTGGGATAATTACTTTTTTTTTTTTTTTAATTAGACATAAAGGTATATTTCAAAATGATAGCTTTTCTGTTCAGATTTTTGTCCCTATTGTTGCAACTCCAGCATGAAAAGGTTTTGATTGATAGGGTGCATCCTCTCACCCTTGGCAGAGCTGTTGCTGGTTTGCCAGATTATTTCCTTTCTCCGTAGGTTTCCTACCAAATCTCTTAAACTGACTGTAACAGCACAATGTCAGAGGGGTTTATATTCTGTCCCCCATTCTGTAATAACATGTACCTAGTACAATTGAAAAGCATAGAAATAGAACTAAAACATATCGGCTGTCAATAAAATGCTGTCACCTTAGAGTTATTATATACTCTTTGTAAGAGCCCAAGTCTCAAAAAAATCACTGTGTGGGGGTTTTCTTTCCCAACATAATTTCTATCTTTTTAATTTAGTCCTCTTCAGAAACTACTATATTTTATCATTTAACTTAGAAATTGGATGCCTTAGGGCTTGACTTTATCATGCACTAATAAAATGAAGAGAAACAGACCTTTAAAAATAATTGTGAAAATATAGTCTGTCAGCAAGGATTAGATTCAGCTGTGGAACTGGCTTTAAAAAGTTATTTTGCTCTAAAATACATTAAATATTTATTAGCTTCACCTGAGGTAAACATTCAGTTGTTTACATATCTTCAAATTTGTATATACACACTTGTAAATGAATTTAGAAAGGAGCACCATACTCATAAATATATACCATTCTTATCTCTGTTTCGAAAAATAAATTATCAAGGTGTTCCATTTGGAACAGGCCAGGAGTAGAAAGGATATTTGAGGAGCAGGACCCATTTTCTTAACCTGTCTAATAAAATGTGCTACTAATAGTTTGATTTGTTTTGTCTTCTTTCTATCTCAAACTCTTTCTCTCCACAAGCTATGTTGATTGACTTAGGGCAGAAGTTATACATGGATGTATGATGTATTCTGGCTTTTCTCATACTTACCAGTGTGGGAAGATGACCTAAACCCATAAGAAACCCAGAAGCCCATAAGAAATGTATTTGCTGTGGTCAGGAGACCTGTGAAACTGAAGGTCTCAACAAACTGTTTATAAAATCTTGCTGAATCCAGATAACATTCAAAGAGTTTTCTTTGGCACCACCAGGATAGATTTTTGGTGAAATGGGGACATGTTGCTGGACCATGTAACACAGTAATTAAAAAAGCTTATGCCCCAAAACTTGTCACTTTTGGTATCAACATTTTGAACTTCAGAGTTCCTCAGGTCCGTGAACTTCTGTGGCTGAACTTCTATGACTCCTTCTTATGTATAGAAGCAGTTCAGCTTTGGAGAAAACTCTGCCTATTTCATAACCAGAGTACCTGCATTAACCAGTTATCAGAGATCCTCAGAGCACACTAGAGAGACAAAAAAGTGAAGAAGAAAGAATTGAATAGTCAAATGCAGTGTAGGAAATCTGTGTTCCACCCTGTGTTCTCAGGACTATTTTAATCTTCTGCAAAATGTAAATGAATTGTCGTAGGAATTGCAACAGCAGCAGTATTTAAAGTTAATTTTGGACCTTGGATCAATTTTTTGTGTGTGTGTGTGATATTCCAGTGTTTGACATAGTTTCATCTGCTCAATCCCTTTTCTCTGGAACATTATTTACTTAATGTTTTTTCAGCACTTTTATTTCTACCTCTTTAATAATAGATATCTTTCAGAAGCTATGTTTTATAATTCTTATCTGTCTGCTGCTTGTAAAATATTTTTATACATTCTATGGCAATAATTCAGATTCTTCTGTTTTGTTCCTTGCAAGAGTGCACAAGTTTTCTTAGCTTTTTACTGGTCTCACCAAATTTTCCAAGTATATTGAATTTCAGTCTATCAAAGATTGTATTCCTAGCACCTTTTAGCCTATAAATCTTATCATTGTCCTCCTCTTGCAGTCTATTCCCTATGTCTTTGATTACCTGATTTTCTTTTCTCTTTGTAGTGAAATAATGCATGGACACCATGTAATTTTTTTACAACTTTCTCCAGCAATTTAGTAATTGAACGTTTGTCTTTTCTATGTATTTTCTCAGCTACTTACATAGATTTTGACAGTTGAGAGAATTAATCCTTAAATAAATTCTCTCAGTGGTAAGACAACTCCAACTTTTCACATGATTGAACCACCTTTTCATTCGCATTATCCCGTCCTTATTCCTCTAGAAAAAACTTTGGCTTCACTTCTGTAAGCCTCTCCTGCAGGTCTGTTAAACTCCCATGCACCCTCTCTGGGGGATACTGGCAGGCATTCACTGTGGTGGAAAGGACAGTCAGGGCACCTCTTGTAGTTACCTTTCTCTTCAGCCCTTCCAGCTGCCATGGATATTCTCAGCCATGGTGAGCAATGAGTAACTTTAGAAACATTACAGTGATATGCTGAAAAAATATTGCTAAATTTGTAGTTTCACTTACATAGATATGCTTCTGCCAAGTGTCAGCATTCTTGCTGATCTTCTCTTCAAATTTCTTTCCATCTAACATCTCGGACACTAAATCCTTTAACTTACCTAATGAGTGATTTTTTAACATTTTTATTTTTTTTTCTCTAGATTCTTATAACTCTTATTTAGGATTGTTGAATTGACCATCAGCTGTGGTGAAATGCAAGAAATTTCTTACGTTTTTCAAGTCATGGTCTCCACCTGCAATTCCTAATCTTCAGACTGAAACAAGTCATTGATACTGTCAGCTGTGACCAAAAAAATCACCTGGAAATGGAGATTTTTTTTTTTTTTTTTGCCTCATGGAACAAAGACCAGGTTCTTTTTCTCACTGTCAGTCATTTGATTTAAGATTTAATATCTTCAAGGAATGTCCAAATTAACATTAATAATGAAATAATTAGAAATATTAATAATATTGTACATCCACCTCTGCATTTGTATCTTATAAAATATTATGAGATATTCTTGAAATAAAAAACTCTGAAAGGTAGATAAAGCTTAATGGAATTCATTAAAGTCAAATAGAAAAGCTATTTTTAAATATATTTCTATGCTTTAACATTAAGGCACTCAATGAAAATATTTCTGTTTCCCAAAGATCATAGTTTTACCTTTCCTTTAGGCTCTCTTACAATATTCAGTTTCTGTATTTGGTGCAAAAGACTGGAGCACACATTACAGTGCAAAAGTTTTTGATCTGACAAAATTCCTTCACATTCAGATGCTTCTCACGTCTATGGACTAAAACTAATACAGCATGTAAACACTGAAATAGTAATTAAATTCTAATCTGTGTTAAACTCTGTGATGCCTGCATCACATGGCTACAAATAAACAATGAACTTTGTGGAAAAGTCCAGTGACACAACATTATACTAAGCATAGTTTCCTCTGTTCTAATG
Organism: Zosterops lateralis; assembly: GCF_965231275.1. Classification (NCBI taxonomy): domain Eukaryota; kingdom Metazoa; phylum Chordata; class Aves; order Passeriformes; family Zosteropidae; genus Zosterops; species Zosterops lateralis. The sequence continues at coordinate 52,964,293 of NC_139765.1, forward strand.
GCAGGGTAATTTTTTTTTTTTTTTTAATAAAAAGACTTTGCAAGTGTGCTCAGCCTCCTCTGACCACTGAGGAATTTCTACTGAGGTGTCTTTCTGTTCATTATTTGATAACATATAGGTATGCCTTATCCATTGAGATCATATTATTGCTCAGCAGGTATAAGTTGATATCACTTTGTTCATGTCAGTTGTATGCCTTTTAAAACTTGTGAATATCACTCATGATAGGATTTTGAGTCAAACTCTACAGGATTTAAGTGTGTTAAAGTGATTTATCCAATTCACATGTAATTTGAGCAAATTAATATTTTTGGAAGCATGCTTTGAGGAAAACCTATTAATACAAGCATTCACACTGTGCTCATCTGTGTAGTATGTCTGCTTCTTACATAATGAGCAGGAAATAAAAGAAAAAGGAAAGAATTGTTTGAATCGGTTTCTTCAAACTTCAGCAGTGTATTTTCACACTGTTGTCATTTTTTATGTCATCTAGTATATTCTCACTATCCTGAGTCAATAGAAAACATTTACTGTGTGTGATTTTTCTGTGAAAAGGCAAGAATATATGAAATCCAGTGCATGAGTATTATAGAGTATTATACCTCTTTAACACACCTCAAACAAAGTAAATGGAAATTGCACTTTGTAGCTCAGGGCACATAATTTTAGAAGATAGCATGCACCTCTTGACAGTAGAAGGCTTGAAATATGCATGAGCATTCTTCTGAGAGTTTTCTGTCTTCTGGAATTAACATAGTAAGTATTTTAACAGATAAATCAGTTTAAGAGACTAAGAGAAGATATTCAGCCCTTGGTGTAGTCTCTCATTGCAGTAAGTCTTTTACACATAGTGTGCAAGTAAGCACAGAAGGGGACAATAACACTCTAATCATGTTTAGGGTTTTGTTTTTTTTTTCTGTTTTAAACATTAAAGAGCACTCTTACTCTGCCATACTTCATTTCAGGAATCTCAAAGCCTCATTTCTTGGCCCTTTCCTTCTCTTTGTTGCCATATCCATGGCTCTCTCATGCACTAAAAACCAAACTGGGTATTTCCAGTCACATGAAGATGAGTCATTAAAATCTGATCTTAAATGTCTGCTGCAATAACTCTAAATACCATTTAGATCAGATGCAGAAAGCATTAACTAACTTACATTACCTAGGGGTAACAAGAAAACAGAAAAAGAAATTGTTCCTATGTTGTGCTATCATCTTTGCAGAGCAGTGTTGACTGGTGCATTCATTCCAATAACATTACAAACATTCTACATTTTTTAGCTAAAAAATAATGGTTTTGGTGTAGCTGTCACACAAAAAAAGACTGCTGTCTTCCTTTTCAGCATGAAATTTTATAGTGATGGTGTAATTATTTGACAGAGGACCTGCCATAAAAATAGAATCATGATGTCTCTGGGATGGCTTTGGAAAACACTCTCTGAGATAATTTCAAAAAATCTTTTGACTTACAAATTGCATTTTTAATCTTCTGGTAAAAATGTAAATAGATAGTGTTAGTCCAATTTAAGAGGATATTCTATATAATACTAGATTAGAGAAAATGAAAGAAGCTTGTTTTCCATTTGGCAATAAGAAAAAAGTACCTTGAAATACCATCACATACTGCTTGCACACAGAATTGCATAACACTTGAAAAAGATATCTCTGGATTTTAAAAGCTAAATATTACTGTATGTGACTTGGAAGATTTAGTGGCAGGTTTTTTTTGTTGTTGTTGGGGCTTTTTTTTTATTTGTTTGGTTTTTTGTTTGTTTTTGTTGTGTTTTTTTATAAACAATCAATAGATTTGTATTCTGCTTTGTACTTCTACAGGTGCTGCAGCGAACTAAAGGGAGGATTAAGAGTTTAATTTTGCCTGGCTTATATTTCTGGAAGCAAGTGTTATAGACTTGGTCCATAACGACTGTACAGAAGGAGGTACAGGAAGGTAACTAAAATCCCCTTTAACAAAAAAATTATGTTACCTGCCACCCTTCAAGAGTCTAGATCTTGTTTACTATGATTCCTCACTGTATAGGTTCATTTTAAGAATCCAGAACAGTAATTTTAATAAATTTGCTTTAGTCACAGAACAATGGCTATAGGTAATGGAGGGCTACTCACCTCCAAAGTGGAGGAGAGTATGAAAGTGGGTGGCTTGATGCTTCCTTGACAACTAGTGAAAACTTAAATTAAAAATAAGTTATTTGTTGATCACACAGAAATCTACATATGAGTTTTGTGGATAACCATTTTCTTTTAGCCCAGGAAATGGTATGAACATAACCTCATTAACACTTTAATAGGATATGTCTCTCCTAGCTTTAGTTGTGTGAAAATTACATGTTCAGCCTAAGGTGATTGTATAGACAGCTCTTTAGCCAGTGAAGATATTTTCAGTGTGGGCCATTATAGCCAGAAATAGATTTCTAATACAGAATGGGATTAATTCCCTCTAGGTGTGCTCATTTATCTCCACAGGTTAGAGCACAATGACAAGTCCAGAGTAGGCACACAGCTAAGTGACATAAATCCTACTTCTAAATGAACAAAACACACATAAAGGAGAGGATGAAATTTTAATTTCATTAACTCTCCTTCCAGAATTAGTTTGAATATATTGTCCTGAGATGTTTGTTCACTAGATATTTATTCACCACAACCCCTTATTTATTTCATAAATACGTGTGTATTGACCACTGAAAATGAAATTTTCTCCTGTGTTAAACAGAAAGTAGGGTCTGCAGCTGCTGTAAACTGAAAGTGCTGAATGAGGAAGAGATTCAGATCTTGTGCACTATAACATGCTGAGTAGCATGTTGCCATTTCTCCAATCCTGAAGAAATCCAATGGTGAAGAAATCCAATCCTATGAACTTTGAAGCAGGGAATGTTTTAGCCATGAAGCCCATTTGATTATCCAGATTTGCCACAACAGAAAAAAAATTCTTTTAAAATATAACCTAAATGATGCCAAATTATACTCAGTCTTTTCCCAGTGAACAGCAGAAACTGAAAGAGTGGCAGTACTTTGCAAAATGTATGCAAGATGAAAATTGAGAAGAAATCTTGGCTAATGACACATTATTTGTTCCAGGTCTCTTGATCCTTTCTCCCATTGTATCCGCAAGGAAATAAAAAAGGAAGACTAAAAGGTCCCATGTTCTCTCCCTGATTCCTGAGCTTGCTCTGTAGCAGACTCTGCATAGCATACTTTAACCTTGGACTTGAAATAATCTGTGCTAGCTGATAAGAGACTTTAAAAGGCTGTTAACCAGTAGGAATTTGCATCACCATTGTTGCCTTCCATCAGCTGTCCACATGAAGCAGGAAACTTGCTGAAAGATCAAGTAAGAAATGGATATATAGCTATGTCTGCCTGATGCTGAAAATATTGATGGAATAGAACAGACAATATGGTCTCTTATACTCACATCTCTTTCAATTTCCCTTAAACTGAAACACTTTAAAATGCATTTATAATACAGACTTGCTCCTGTACAGGTTCTTTTGTTCAGAATAACAACACAGAGTAGGAATGGCTAATGACACTCATGATATACCATAAAACATTCAGAATTATTACATCATTCAGATAATAAGGGATATGTTTTCGTCCTATTACAAATTTTAAATGCGCTAATGCAGTTTCCTTTTCCCTTAAAAAAATTGACCTTGTCAGGTGAAATAAAAAGTAAAACAAAGAGAGAGCAAAAAAGAACTTTACTCCCTGATACTAGCTCAAGTCCAAAGGAAAATTCTCAGTGGCCCCTGGCCCTAATTCTTGTTTTCCCACAAGAAACACTGCAGGCATTTTTCAACTTGTCATCCAAGTATGTATCTTGATTTGATGATGAAAATTAATTCAGTATTTAGACAACTCTTTCTGAAAAAATTTACTAAGCCTAGATTTGGCAGCCAGGGTTTACTGATTACACTACAGGTCATGAAGCTTGAGCCACTTAGAGGAACCAATCCCTCTGCATATGTGCAATAAGCTCTACAGGATTGCTCTAATTCTGTTTGAGATTTCTTTTGGTTTGAGGAGTTTTTTTGCGTGGATTTTTTGGTTTTGCTTTTTTTTCCCCCTCTCAGTAGATTGTACTTAACAGTCTCTTCTGCCTCTGCCTGAACTGTCAAAATCCAGACACTATTTGCTAATTGCTGTGATTATGACATTAAGAATCAAATTTCTGACTCTTCTGTGGCAGTGGGGCCAGCTCAGCAATCTCTAGTGTAGGAAGGATACATTAAAGGTTTGAATATAGTGTCATATTTATTCCGTAAGTGTCATGGTCTTCTCTCATAATTAAATCTGTTGGGTATTCTTTTGTAAAAAAGGCTTTACTTACAGTTAATTTTTATGCATTTTTGGAAACAAAAAGTAACATTGGTTGATTTCCTTTGACTGGCAGAGGAGTATCTTTAAAAGTAAAATGTGGTGCTAATACCTCCCATTTCCTCCCCTTCCAGTATTTTAAGTGGAATTTCTTGATCCTCATTATAGCAGTGCCCCACAGGGATGTTGATGTTTGCTGATAATAATGATTGCAAGCAGCACTGTAGATAAATCTTGGCATGGAAAGTAAACAGGCTATAAACGAAGAAGAAAAAACTACTAGGAATGCAAGATAATGCAATGGTCTGGTTTTGCTGCTGTTTGAAACAAATGCATTTAAAGAGAGTGTTAAGCTGAATAATTAAGAATTATAAAAGAGAAAATGTAGAGAAACAAACATGTACATGGCTACCTTATAAATGAGATTTTTACTAGAGAGAGAATGTTCACATTTATTTCCTGTGTTTGAAATGGTGCCAAAAATGAATGAACAGAAGGAAGAGCTTCAAGAGAGGTCAGACCTAAAAGTAGCGTTGCTTTGATTCACTTTCTTTTATTCAACAACTCTACAATAATTTTGTTCCTACTTCAGCTTTCATAGTAAGACTGGTATTGTGAATCAGACTGATACCTGTGAAATAAGGAAAGAAATATTTGAAAGCTGTCGACATAAGAACATAACTGATTCCAGGGAGAGTTCAAGCTGGCTTCTTTTAGGACTCCAGTGGGCTTCAGCAGCCACTGTAGCTGGCCTAACATGGTTGAAAATGAGAGTGTTTTCTAAAATATTCACAGAAAACACCAATTTTATATCTACTGAAGGGAGATGCTCTGCTCAATGATTACATTATGTCCTGATGCATGTTGGGATTTTATGTCAACGCATCTACTCTTTGCTTTCAAAGTCACTAGAGTTACTTGGAGGGTTCCTCCTGGGTAGAATTCTGCTCCTCTAACAGAGCAGAATTTGACCCCAAACCATCATTCCTCCTCTGGCTGTCAGCTCTCCCAGCAGCACACCACACAGGCTGCACATGGAATCTGGCTAATAACAGTCCTAGTGAGTTTATCAGTGGATGGCAGTGTGGAAATGTGTTTCCTCTGTCTTGTTCTATATTAAAAAAAAAAAAAAAAAAAAAAAAAAAAAAATGCATACTGTTTGTATTTCTGAAATGACAGGCACGGAATGGAATTGTGTAAGTGGCTATGATTCTATTCTCCTACTTATTAGAACTGAAATATTTATCTGTCTGTATATGTGTATATATATACACACACATATATTACGTACTGAGGAGTGTCAGAAAGGACTTAGAGAAAGGTCACTGTAATTCAATTCCAATAAGTTAAATTTAAGAAAAAAATGCAGCAGTGAGCAAACATATACATACCCACACACTGCTGAATGTCACCCTCTTCTGCATAGCACTATGAGGTTGTTCTATATGACCTCCACGTTTCTCCCTCCCCCAGAAAATCTATCCTTGATGGGGCACGCACAGAGAAATATATGGAGAGATGATCAGCTTAATCTTTTGTTCTGTTTGAACAAATCCACATGATTTCAGTATTAGCTGTGTTAACCCCTTACCAACTGAGTATGCAAAAAGAAAAAGAAAACAATAAGGAAAGGTGATGAGAAGACGGGAAAAGTTCTATGAATATGCCACTGGCACTATATGGATATAGTCTATATAGCTATAGATATAGATGTATAGATATAGCCACTGATTCATGGGCACTGAGCCTTTTATGATGTGGTTGAGGCCCAGCACATGACCACTTATCTAAACCTGTTTTTGGAAGAGATCGTATTTGGTGTCTGATGAGCTAGATGGGTTTACTAAAGTGGTTTTGTCAAATAATAGTGTTCCCTTGTGCTCAGTGTCCTGATTTATCTTGTAAAATGAATTCAGTAGACGACTTCTGTCCATCAGTTGGAAAATAGCATATTATATGATGTATACCAGCCAGACCAAAATACTGGGGCATGGATTTGATGCCAATAGCAAATCAAAGAACTTAACAGGAAGGGAAATAGGATTACTGAAGTAAAAGGGATTGAACTTTTGCAGAATAAAGTGTAACTTGAATCACAATAATGGTTGCACATAGCATCTATTGTGGTACAAAGATAGCACAATACTCAGAAACATACCCAGTTCTTGTTACTGTCACTGTTCATTTCCCACTTCTGGCTCACTTCTTTGTATGGATTTTTTTTCTTCAAATTAGTTTAGATGACTACATATATCATGCTGTAGTCCTAACAATGATGACATCAGAGATACCTAGTCAATCATAACTATTAAGGGTTTATTTTATTGTTTTCCAAACGCTGGGTCTTTTTTTCTACCAGTTTGGTGCTCCTCAGCAGAACAAAATGTTTTCTCAGTGTAGCTCTTTTTCCTTGGTAGAAGATAATTTAATAGAGGTGATACTTTTGTAAAAAGTGATTTATTTGGTATACCTGTATGATAATACATTTTGATTTATCATTCCTCTTTACAAGATTAATATTGACATTTTTAAAAACACTTCTTTTGATTTGAGAGACTGATGTTTCAGCACAATTCAGTACTTCATTTCTGAGTGTTGTGTGTCTCCTCCTTTACCTTGTCTTGTTTATGGCAAAAGAGAAGGCTTATCTGAAAATCAATACCAACTGGTAAGGAAAATACTGAGACACAAAAGCTAATTGCAAAATAACCTACAATATGGAAAGGAAAAAAAAAAATCTATGGAACACACTGCAAAAGGTAGAACAAGGTGATTTTAGGCACCTTGTCAGGGCACCTGGAGCTGGGGCTGTGGCTTGCTGCACCCCTGGTTTCCCCTGTTCCTGGCTGGAGGCAAACGAGACAGGACAGCCCAGGCAGAGCCTGCCCTCCTGCCAAATGGACCTTGGCTGCCAGGTCCTGTTCTTCCCACCCTGGGGACAGCAAGTGAGAATACAGTCAAACATTATAAACTTCCATAGATTCAATATTGAATCTATTGAATTCAATATTCAATATGAGTTTTTTAGCAAAATAAAAAGCTCATGTATCTTTCTGATTCACCAGAATAGTGTGAAGGAACTTGGCACTTCACTGGGCATGTTTATTGACAAACTGTAGGCATGAGCAGGGGGAGTTAGAAAATAAAATGAGATCCAACAAGAATATTCCAGTCCAAGAATAAACATAGGGAAAATAACAACATTTTATAGTTTAGGAAGGAGAAGACTCAAGACAACGTTCACAAGTTTATAAACACCATCAAAGTAACAATAAAAATGAGTTAATGGAAATACATTGTCTGATAAGGTACCATGACAATGAATGATGATCTAAAGGTAGGAAAGGAAACTCTTAAGTTAGACATTAAGAAAAAGTCTTTGACAGTTAGAGCAAATGGTCAGCATGGGAAATCCCCAGGGATGGCCATCAAGTCACTGACATCATGGGTTTTATTCAAGAAACAAGGTTTCTTTCAATGTGTCTGATAAAGAAGAGAAACAAAAAGTAGAGTAGAGCTCAGAAAATGAATTCACTTTTTTATAACTGAATTTGTGAGGTTATGATTTTTTTATAGATATGACTTTATATTTAGAAGAAATAGACATGGGCATTGATTTGGAAGAAAAAAAAATTCTATTTAATGTTCATTGAAACCAACTTTTAATTAAGACAAAAAAATATATCTCTTTTGGGGAAAATACATAACGATTTCTGGCTCTAAATTTTGGAAGATAAATGGACAGGTTTTTTAAAGAGACATGGGCTATGCTCCTGAATAGGAACAAATGATACATGTGCTAATAAATGCTTTAATTCTGTTTTTACTGATGTAAGACATTAAAATACAGATCATAATAATCTAGAGTAAACCACAGGACTGCAAGTTATGGGAAAAAATGATTTTTTAATAAAGGCAAGTGACTGTTCATGATTCTGGAGATTAAAAAAGTCTCCTGTTGGTGAATTTGGAAAGGCATAAAGTGAAACTGCGTATGTTTCTAAGAAGTGGCAGTTGAGGATTTGATGGATGAGTGAAAAAAAAAAAAACAAACAACTGGAAAGATCTCTTACAGAGCAGCCCAGGGTTCCTCCAATGTGGTGGTGTTTAGTTTCTTTTCATGAACAGAGTTCTTGGGGTACTCACAAGTGTTTTCTATTGCTGATAATGCTTCTTGTTCTGGTAGAGCCCAGAAAAATATGTGGTGGGTTTTTTTTTTTTTTTCTATTTTCTTCCACTCTTTCCCCAGCAGCCCAGTAGAAATCTCAGAAATTAATTCTTAACATTTTCAGTGGCCTGTGAGATCGAGCATTAGAGTACTGGTAAAACTTTAGAGCCAAAATCTAGTTTTAGATTTCTTTATACTCCACTTGAAATACTTTAGGATTTTCTATTTTCCTAGCTGCAGAGATGTTTCAGCATGCAAAATAGACAAAAAATAATACAAATGCCTATCACCAGTTTGCCAAGACCCAGATTACAGTGACTCTAAATGCTTCCATGGTCCATATATAGACTTCATAGAGAATACTTTTTTTCTGTCAGAGACCTATTTTGGTAACAGACTGGTATTAGGAGGAACTGAGTTTATGTCTGATATATTTTACAGTGATGGTTGAAGTGGCTGATCTACCTGCTTTAAAAAAAATCCCAACAAACAAACAAACAAAAAAGCAAGCATAATGATAATGTCTTTTTTGTTCAGCTCTGCTCAGAGGAAATGTAGGGCTTTCAAATTGAAGATATAATTAGGAGCACTGTTTTTTGAGGACTAAAGGGCTTTTTCTTTTTAATCAATGATCTAGGAAAGCTTTTAAAGCAGTAATTAGGTATCACAAATCCATGGAGATATAGGTAAACAGGATTTAGTCACCTGCCACAGAAATACAACCAAATTCAGACTGGCATGCAGCAGCAAAGAACAGATAGTGGAGTGACGTGCAATTTTGCTCTAAATTAATATCAAGTAGCAGTCACCAGAGGGACTAGACATTGTGTAAACTGAAATCAAACTCCTCTGAAATGAGTAGTGACATCTGTGTTTGAAACATTTAGGTAGACAGGCTGTAAGCACCAGCAGATTTCAGGTACCTGCAAACCAGCAAAACTTCTTTCTTCTTCTGCTTGAAATACATTGTCCTTTCCTCATCCAGTTCCCTTTTTATCTCATGGTTTTGGTTTTTAATTTTGAGAATAAATAAACTGCATTTAATACAAGCAATATCTCTCCAATATTCTGTCCTTCTCAAATTGTCAACTAATTGTCATTTAGTGTTGACCCTGATTAACTTGTTACATTTTAAAGAATCACCATATAATCTGGTGAATTTGCAATATCAAACAAGTGGAAAGGTTCAGAGCAGAGGATGCTTAAAAACTACTCCTGAAACCAATAAGCATAATTTTTGCCCTAAAAGGGAATTTTAAATGAATGAAAGAAGATCAGTGAAAGGTTTGGTACACCAATGACTGGAAGCATCTTACATGAAGAGAAGTTTGGCAGTGACTGGATGAAAATGTTAAACATGAGTAGACTGAGATATTGATAAATCTTGGAAAGGAGAGGGAACACTAGAGACATCTGGAAAGGAAAGGTGAATGCTATCTATCAGTGCACCTAAAGCTGAGAAGTCTATTTTTTTGAAAATACTTGAGGGGCAGAATTTAATGCTTCTACTTTTTCATGTACTACAATCACAGATTATCACAAGATTCAGATGCTGGGCAGATGGGTGACAGAAGAAGCCTGTCTGTGGCTCCCAGAATGGAAGGGGCTATGAAAAAGGATGCTGCCTATACTAACAGGAAAAATCTGGCCTGAGGCTTGTGAGGATGTTTCATACATCTTGGGATGCCAGCCCAGGCAAGGATCAAGATCACCTTGTTTAATACATCTATCTCTCAAGCAGACTTTGTTTCTCAGGGCTAGATCTGGCCAGAATTGTTTCACAAAGGGCACTGGAGCTTCCTTCTCCCAAAATGTGAATTCCGTATTTGTAATCTGTATGGTGAGTAGGTTTTTGCAATGTCTTCACTGGGGCAAAATGTCTCATCTTGTTTTTATAGAGAGAGATTTTGTCCCTCTTTGTGTCTCAAGACTTGCTGATGCTTGTAGACTCTGGAGAGGAGGCTTGGCATTTCAGAAGGATTTGAAATAAGGATACTAATACTTGCAAAAACTTCAGTGTAAATTCAGCTTGCATGATTATTTCTAAGAGCATAATTTTACTCAATATAAAAAACTAATCCACAGATAATAAAGGGGTCTTGGGGGAAGATGAAGTCAACAACTTACTAGATATTATTTTCAGTTAAGTAAATGGCAAGTGCTTTTGCTACCTCTGCTCCTTTTGTTTTATCACCTTTTTACTGAAAGGTTTTTTTTCTGAGAAATAGTTGGTTGTTCTGAGTTCATTTATTAGGAGGATATTAGTGTAAAATAGCCTTCTCAAAAGTGCAGTCATAGTCTAAGGAAGAAAAAAGAAAGAAGTGAACCAAGGTAAACTCTACGAAGCTGGCAGATCTAAGCCTCTTAACTCATAAATTTAATAAGAATTTTAAATAAAGTTAACGTAGGCTAACAGAGAGAAGACAATAGTGGCCTTTTCTTTAATTAGTAATATTCAAAATGCATTTTTGTCATTTTTGTCTCATCAGACACTGCAGAAGCCTGTCCCAATTTTAATGGATTATTATAGCTGAAGTTTGATGGTGAAGAAAAAATCTTGCACAGTTTAAGGATGATGCAATATGAAAGTATAACAAAATTTTGTCCTCAATTCTACAATGAAATACGTAAGCTTTAATAGCTTCACTGCAGGAGTCTCAACAACAGTTATCGGGTTCTTTTTCTTTAATGAAATCTTTTCCCAATAAATTCAGTCACTAACCTGGCTTAGCTCAAATATTTGCCATGTAGCAATGTTACACTTACTGTAAATTTGCTTTTTATTCTGTCTAGGGGAGGTACAAAATGTGTTAAAAATTTAGATAAGTTCATTTTAATTTCACCTGCAGAGAAATCATCTGGGTATTCTCTGCTGACACAGACTGGTGATAATTGGGCTTCTGATGTCTCCTCTAGGCCTGCTGTCCTGCTCAGCTGTGTTCGGTGTATATTACAGTGCACAGAAGCATGTGCAGTCTGATAGCAGCTGTAGACTCCTGAAGCTTGATATGGCTTTCTCTGTTTTCTGCTGTAGACATCACAGTCAAGAAGCAGAAATAATGCATGTCCAGAGAAAAATAGTACTAATAGACCATACATGTAATTTTCATTTTTCTGACCTGTTATTTGATGGAATTTCTGGTGAAAGTATAAACTATGAATTAAATCCATGCCTGAGGTTTTGAAAACACAGCAACAAAATATAAGATAAAATAGTAGCAGGGAGATCAGTGCCAGTCTTCTTATCTGACTCAAACACTACAGTTCCTCACTAATGAAAATATGAATTGGAATTCTGCATGGAGACAGTGAGCAGATGGAAGTCAGTCCTCTATGCTGCATAGCTTTACTAATACAGCAGTAGCAAAAGTCAACCCTACATTGTAAGTTAACACAGCATTGTTGTCTAAATTAACTTATATTCTAGTAATGTATATTACTCATCACATTTAAAAAGGAGAATATTCTTTACTGGTCTTTTAGTAGAATGATATGGAAAAAAAAATATCTGGAGGCTTCCTTTTGGTGGTTACAGTGCATGGCAGCGAGGTCAACCCTAACTTCTTCAACTGCTAGAGAAAACAAAATTCAGCATCTCAGTGTTCCTGAGTCTAGTATTACATGGGAGCTTAGAAGGTAGTACAGGGCTACTGTACATCACATTTTATTTCCCTTGGAAAGCACCATAATGCTCCCATGTAGCTAGGGCTCAGCAGTTTATTGTGGGTGATGGTGATTATTTTCCTCTTTTGATCTTTTTTTATTTTTTAATCTGTTAACCTTCTGCGCTTTTGAGTGTTATGTAGGGATACGCATGGCTTCAAACCGGTCTTAGTTCCTTAAAGAAAGAGATGAGTAGCTATCTATGAGTAAAAACAGATTAGATTACCAAAAAGGAGAAAATGCCTGTGTAGTTTCAGGGGTAACCTTGTTGCCAATAGTAAGAAGGAAGGTAAATTGAAGACATCCATACTTGAGAGAAGCATGGGATCCTTATGGCTATATTTTACTTTTCTTGCAAAATTCTGGTGTCAACACCAAGAGCTGCTGGTGTACTCCCTTCTTGGGCCATGATTCCTCAGCTCTGAGATGAGGGTAACAACACATGGTCCTACATGTGATGTCTGAGTTTTGAAAGCAGCCCCTTTCATTCCAAAGGGCTTGGAACCTCACATCTTGGAACATTTCTGCTCCTTACAGGAGAAGAAACCAGCAGACACCACCCTTTCCTGTGCCTCCTGTGTACAGACATCAGTAAGAAGTTGTGCTGTTATAAATAAGTAATATCTTTTCTCCTTGAAATTGATGTTCAAAGCACTATAAGGTCTGTCAAAGCTGTGTAAGGCAGCAGCACATCTGTCTTCTGCTGAGCACTAAAATGTCCTTTTAACAAAATACCAGGGCTTAGTTTACTGACAGTAACTCTAACATTTATTTGTTTGTTTATTTGTTTATTGCATTCTGATTTCTTTGAGGGTTGTGCCATTGTCAGAAATAGAACAAATCTGTGGGCTGGCCCTGAGTTCCTGCTGGTCAGAGAGCACAAGCTCATGCTACACCTGGCCAGCTTGCTGATGGGGTGCAATTTATCTTCTTCAGTTTAGCTTCTTTATTTTCTGGCATGAAATTCCTCTGTGTGGATGTTTTCTTTGCCTAAGAAGAGATTAAGAGATAATGAATTTGCCTGCCAAATCTGTGGCTAGTTACAATTACACATTTACTGACAAATTAATATTTTCTCTTGATGTCAACCTTATGTTTCTTTTATTCAAATATATACAACTTTATTTTCAGTATCTGTGCATTTCTAATCTGTTTATCTTTAGTATATAGCCCATCTCTCAAAGAGATATGTAAAGAATGGAAAGCTAAAATAAACTAAATTATCTTAGACAGGTATATTTCAATATGCATGACAAACAGTAGAATTAATCCTTCATAAGTCTTTTCTATATAGTAAAAATGATGACCCTCTCTTTCTCATCCCCCCTTTCTGTCTGATCTTTATTAGTCTTTTTTCAAAGAGTTCAAATCTCTTACAAATGCAAAGAGAAGAACATTAGAGCAAGGTACTCATGGAGAGTTGTTAATAATTATTTTCCTTCCCAATTTTCTTATTTTTAATTTTTTCTAACTTCCATCAGTTTCTTTTGCAAGCCCTGGGTGGGAAGTTATATTAAGGATACAATTATTTCATCTCCTTCGATATATAATTGCTTGATACACTGTGAAATAAGTCCCTGAAGCTTCTATGTTTAACTTGTCTTTATTATGCTACTTCGGTAATAAAAATTACATAAATAATGTAGAAAAGAGATGCTGAATTTCAGTAGGTGGATCTGTTATATTGTTTCTGAAGGATGCAGGAGACTATTGATTCCAGATGTGTGATTCCAGATGTGCATAGAGGTGTTGCTCTTTATTGACTATTCAGGACAGCTGTTCAGTTGTCTTTTTGGCTGGGGTGATATTTTTGTCCTGTTCCATCTTTGCTCCTGAATGTTGAGAGCTCTAAGCACTTCACAACACCTCAAAACAGAAGGTGGGACATGGTGATGCAAAACTTGGGAGTAACGTAACACATGACCACATCAGTCTCTCTCTAGGATTTCCTACTGAATTAATCAAAGATGTACAAATTAGAAGTTGTCTGTTACTGAAGAAAGCCTTAGTATGGGAGTTCTATAAAATATGATACTCAAACTTCCATTTTTTAATCCTTCACGCAATGTTGTTTTTCTGTCCAGAGAGAACACTCATATATCTGCTTTTAAGACTCTAAGTAGCCAGAGTGACACCAAGTGCCCCAGAAGAATCTGGGAAAGCCTGTTATGTATGAAACTTTAAAAACCAATCCTATTTGATGATTTAGCCTGTTTATTCTGTAGGGGAACTTATTCTACATTGGCTGCAGCAGGCTTGTATAAGTACCTGTAAGGTTAAATAGGAATTGTGTGTCACTCCATGTATATTAATTTTTAATTGCTTGTTGATTTTACATGAGGGATACATAAATCCATGATGGGCTGATGGTTCCCAGGTTCTGGATGGAACACAGCATTGGGGCAGAGCTCCTCCTTCAGAAGAGCTTCTCCTTCAGAAGACAGCCTTGGAAGACCTCTCCTCTCTCTAGGCCCACCATTGGCTCTCCCCTCCACCTTAACAGCTCCATAAAGAGGAATCAGCATCAGTAGTGGATTAAACAATGGTGTTAAGGGAAACTAAGAAGAATTGACATTACCACAGTCTCTTCCAAATTTAGAGGCAATGATTTAGAACTTATATGAGATGTTAAGACACAGCACAGTATTTTATGAAGATAATTTTCATGAAAAAAATGATGTATTTAATAAGTTGAGAGCTTGCTGTTCCCTCTACCTCTGAAATATTTTTATAAATAGCTGAAGACACATCTAATGAAATGTGATTTATGAAAAAAAGTCAGTATCATTATCTCTTTCTTTTTTATATTGTAGTAACATAATTTTCCCTGAAACTAGGCTTCTCTTGCATTGTGCATTTTTTAGGTGTGCCATAAAATGTCCTCCTTCCTCATTTTTGGCAATGTGACCACCTAAACTCCCCCACTCTTCTGACTGTATTTACAAATAAATGATTGAAATTTCACTGTGATTTATTTATTTTGGTCCATCATTTGAATCGCAATTAATATAAAGCTTATCCCTCTGGTCTCAGGTGGCTCCACAGTAATTGATAGACACCATTCAAGCCATATTGCAGAAGTCAATGCCTCAGTCCAGGACAGTGTAAACAGGGTGGAGAGCAGAAGGTAGAAGCCCTACAGCAGGGCAGCTTCAAGTAAGGAATGATGGCCAGATGTCTTAGGTCTGCCAGATATTCTAGTTCCTAAGTCAGGCTGGCCTCTCTGATATGTTTTTTTAAGCAGAATTCTCTTTAGAGGGGCAAGTGATGTTATCACATTTTTCAAGGGAAGGAAACTGAAACAGGGAAAATTAAATATGTGCCTGTGATTACCCAACAGAGAAAAAACTGGAATCTAGTTTTCCTGACCATGATCTTTCTTACATGCTGCATGTACCCTAGGCCTTAGTTTTTATTAGAACAATATGTCTTTTCTTCATTACACCAGTATTTTCCAGATGATTACACACTTTACTGATATTCAGGTTTCAGACCTTCATAGCCTCCTGAAACCAAACCAAATTTCTTTTGAAAGAGAAAATGACCAATATCTGTCAGAAATGCCCTTGCATAATATCCCTTTTCTTTAAACACACTTGTTTCCACTGAAAGATTTTAAGTACATAAAAGAATGTGTATATTTTTCTCTACATCTTTGATGTACGCAGTAATAACCAAGTCAGTTTTACTCAGATTCATTTTCATGAAGCTTACTGGTGGGTGAGAACTGAATGAAAGACTTTACTGCTTGGATTTTTAAAACCTCCATCTGAATTTGTTTTCCTTATCACCAGTTAATCTGCAATAAATTAATAGGTCTAAGTATGATTTTAGAGGTGTCACTGGGGAGAAGGTGATTTTCTAAATTAAAATTATAAAAGCTTCTACAGCTTCAAAGATGAATTAATATAAAGCTAAGAAAAATACAGGGAAGAAAATCTGATGAATTATATACATAATATTTTTCCCCTGTCTGTTTTTCTAATATTATTTCAGAGTGAATATTCAGTAATTACTTCACTAAAAACACCTTTCATGCTATTTGTCAGAATGTGCAGTTAATTACTAATGATGAAATGGCTATAAAATAAAAGAGTATTCCTATTCATAGCTTGTTTTTTGTATTTCCTGCAAGAGGAAATATCACAGATATCTCATTTCGAACTTTAAATATTTAAATTTTGTTTTGGAAGTTATTACACAGAATCAGTATTACAGAGATTTATAAAAAACCCTGATTCCACAGTCAGATCTCCCTCCATTTTAATGTTATTTCTTTTCACACAGAGATGATCAAAAATGTGTAAGTTGTTTTTTAGTCACTATTTCAGTTATTCTTTATGTAAAGAATTTTTACTACAGAAAACCTTCAACATGCTAATGCAACTATTCTATTCATAAACACTCTAAAGAGATAATTAATTTCCTAAATTGATTTCTCTTCAGTTCTGTGGTGTTGTAACATCAAGCAGAGGGGCCATTGTTGGTAGAACATGGGAGAAGAGCCTTGGGACTCAGCTTACATTTCCTCCCACCCACCCTCTTAAGAAAAACGCAAAACAAGTGAGGCTAAGCCCCTTAGTAATAAAATCAATGATGAGATTAATTTTAAAAATTATAAAGTGCAGGATGCCATCTTCCTCCTTTGGCATTGACTACCTTTCCTAAATATTGAGCTACTGGTAAGACAGGCAGAAAAAATGTGAAAGAATATGCTTTTCATGTTTATTCAGCTCTTTCTGAAAAGCTGAAATAAATTTTCAGTACTTTTTTGCTTATACATTTACGTCCCTTCTTCAGGATTGTTCTAATATGTCACCCTTTTATTTTAATGAGTAAGTTTCCTGACAAAAGGTTAGAAATCAAGGTTAACAAGTAACAAATTAGTATAAAATCAAAATGTCACAAAGTCTCTGTGGAATGCAGCTGCAGACATTGGTTATTCAGGATCAATTTTTCATTATATTCTGCAAATGATTTTAAGCCTTTCTTCATCTATGATGCATTGTTCTTTATCAGCTGCCAGAAGATGGAGCTCTTTTAATAAACCATGATGCTGTTATTTGGAAAAAAAAAAAAATTAAAATTGCATAGAAAAGCTGCAGAAAAACATTAAGAATTATTTCCATTTATGACTTACTAAGGCTTAGTTAAATATATTTTAAAGCAGGTAAAATCGTATTCTGCTGAAAATCTGAAAACCAGCTTGATATATTATATTTTCAGATTTTCTTAGTTTTAACCTTATACTTTAAACTCTCTTTTTCTTTCATTTTCTGAATTTTCCAAACATCCAAATAGGTCAGAAGTTTCTCTTTAGTTAAGACATATAGACTTGCAAGGGTATAAAGTAAGTGAAAAATTGACTCAAAATTCTTTTTCTGTGTTCCTTGTTTCAGTAGTGTAAGGCTGGAGAGGAAGGATGTGTAGCTTCATGGCTGTCAGACCAAACATCTTTCACTGACACCTCTGACAACTGCTAAGCAGGTGGGCTTCACTTCTGCTGACAATAAGCCACCTCAGATTGTGGTAAAGCCATATAAATGTGCCTATGAAGGTATCTGTGCATCTCTCCTGCTGCACTGACCATGGAGGAAAGACAGATAATGAGGCTGGACTACACTGCTAACTTTAGGACAGGTAATGTCAGCCAGAATTAATCCAGAAATCTTATTAACAGAATTTGTGAAGGAAAGGTTGAATCTCTAGTCACAGCATTGATTCAGACTTGTTTAGTGCAAGCTGTGATTCACACTTCTTTAGAGATGCAACCACAACAGAGTACAAGCATAAAGTTCAAATTGAAGGGAACCACCTAGGCAGCTTGAAAAGAATAGTGAAAAAAAATTGTTGTTATTTTATAACCAATGCTGTATCTTAGCTGCCCACTTAAAACTGAAATAACTTTTTCATAAGTGTCAAGTCTGGATGGAGAAATCATAAAATATAGATTTTTTTTTTTTTAACTTTAGATAATTCTTCCTACTGTTTTTGAGAGTTAAGGAATAATATAAAGAAGATTCTCACACTGACAGAGCACTTGAAATGTAGACCTCCAAATGTTGCTCAGTACAGCCTTTTTGACAGGATGGCCTTTTTTATCTATTTTAAGAAAACTTCTTTTGCCAGTACAAAAATTAATCAGTTTGTGTGATTGGTCTGTCAGTAGCTCTTACTGACTTTGTCAATCAGTCTGGATTACATTGAAAGTCACTTAAGATCTGAATTGCAAAGATGATAATTGTGTTTGTATTTTCACCACTGTTCTGATGCAGAGAAATGTTTGCTTCCAATGGAGATTAATGCTATAATAACTGTTTTTGCATTCTAGCCTGGTGTCAATTAAAATACAGCAAGTCCACTCTGTGGGTATTCACTCTGCAAAGCCTTTGCAGTGGGGGGCAATAGCAGTTTTTTCCTACAAAATCTCTTTGTATTACACTTCTCCGGATGCTCCTAAACCATGCACAGCTGTAGTGTGCATTAGGGGTAAAGGCTGTAGATTCACTTCACCCCGTTGCTCTCTCTGTCTCAAGCCATTGAATAGAGAAAAGTATCTGCTAACTTTAGGAACTGGGAACATTCAGAGAAGTTACAGCACTGAATGCAGAGCTTAACTGCTGTCGCTCCATATTGATTTTTTAGGACTTTATGCACAGCAATTCAAGCCAAAAGTTCTGGTAACCCTCCTGAAACCCACTTTTCATGGGCACTCCCTCTCATATACCCTAAATCTATATGGTGGCTGTAATGGTGTAGGTTTGGTTTTATCAGTTTATGTATGTATTTGTTCCTTGTATTAAGTTCATTTTATAAGTTACAATGGTTTGCCCCATGCACCCATATTCCACCCTCATTGGTTTCATCCCAACCCCAGTTCTATGTCAATCATAAGTTATCCAGCCCCTGGGCCTTGTCTGTCACTTTGGGGTCTCTCCCAAAAGTCTAGAAAGTTCCATGAAAAGTCCCAAGTGATTGGACAAGACTTCAGCTGTCTCCCCACCTGAGTTATTAATTTGTTAGTATGTATGTCATTTATCCAGAGAGCCTTGCCCCTTTGGCCCCTGATTTGTCCCCAGTTAGACCCATCCCTGAGTTCCTCCCCCCAATAAAAGGTGCTGCATTGGAGGGGGTTCAGAGAGATTCTTTTCCCTCGTTTTTCCCCTGCTGCTTCTGCTGAGGGGTGTCTGCTGGGGCAGATACCCTGATGAATAAAGCCAGCAGTTAACCCAGAACAGCCTCCTCTTTTTTCCTGCCGTCGTTGCTTCACTCCTTCAACCAAGCAAGAACTCACAGGGTCGGTGAGGTTCACCCTGCTACCGAGCCGCCCCCTTTACTGTTGAGGTGTCAGGGCTGGCCAAGGCAGAAAAAGACACCTCAGCAGGTGGCTATGTGTTTCAGCTTTGCTCTGATTAATACTATTTTCTGGGATTGTAAAAAGAAACTCCACACTTGTATTCCAAATTCTGAAATTAATTTAGAAAAATGCCCAAAAGGACATAATTTTTATTTTCTTTTTTTTTAATTTTTTTTTTTTTTTTTTTACAGTCAACTTCCAAGATATCCATTACCTTTGGATCTTTCTGTAGGTTTCTCTGATGAGCAATGAAAAGATCACCAGTATCACGAAGGAGAATGCTTGCTTGACAGTAAATGGCCCTAATGGACACATGCCAGAGGACTCAGCAAGAATGCATGGTTACATCCATAAATGATGGTGCATAATGATGACAGAGAGAGTGCCTATATTATTATTTGAGGCTTTTATTACATATGGCTTTCATATTTGTGCTGACATATCTTCTTGCAGTGTCTGAAACAATGTTATATCCAACTTGCATGATGTTGCATTTTACTTCCTTTTGCCCAAACTAGAAATATCTCGCAGAATGATTAACAGGTGGATGGATCTTTTGGCAGGGGTTTCAGTATTGAGCTTTGATGTAGCACTCTTCTCACGCATCTCTCCTACTTCATGAATGTTGTAATTACCTCTCATAAAAATAAAATCCACCCTTGCATTCAATGTAAGTACCAGATTCTTTTCCCCTTAATTTCCTTTGCTTATTTGAAGAAATGATAATACAATTGAAGGCTACTCACATCCCGAGGGAAATTAAAAGCAGCTTTTGGTACTGAAGTTATAAATGGTACTTTTGGATTGAAACTAATGCTTTTCCATCAATTAAATCTGATTTTAGAGGTAGCTTGTCTTTCTTACTGACTATATAAAAGACCATATGTAAGATAGATAAGCAAATTAAGCAGCAAGGCTAGGAGAATAGAGAAACAAAACAACTCATTGAATTTCTAAGGTCATCTTTCCATATGCCACGTGTGCAATTGTGACCATAGTGGTAAAAATATGCCATCAGCTAAGTGTGCACTGAACTCTGAAAAGGAGTAATTCTTTTACAGGAATGCTTTTCTTCTGATACAAATGTTCAGAAAGCGGGAATTGTCTTACTTTCGGTCACGTAATTATTTCCATTCTTAAGCAAAGTTCTATCCTCAACTAAAGTAGTTTAAACAGTAGCAAATCTGCAGGTTAATTAGGACTACTGGTTCTCTGTTACAGCATTGTCCAATGTGACTTAAAATTTTCAGTGAAATTTTTCAGGAGGAAAGTATTTCAGTTGATGGTGTTCTGTAAGACTGTTGAAACTATTACCAAAATCAAAGTGGATGTATTTTTTCAGAGTATGTGGGATCCCATGACAGAGGTAGTTACAGAAAAAACATTTTCATATTAAGCAAGGATACTAGTTAGAATGTCGAATATTATTTTATCTCAAATATTTAACTCTGACACTCTGGAAAGTAATTATATTTTGGCAGACCTCCTTTTACTCTTTCAGAGGAAGGCTTCAAACTAAGGAAACTAGTCAAATAGTTATTTCCACAAATCCTAGTGGCAAAGGAAGTCCCTAACTAGATAGGTATATAGGTAATATACAAGATAACTAATGTTTCTGTTTAGTACAACTTGGACAATAATAGAATGAATGTGGGAAGATAGCAGCCCCTTGGGGAAGTCACTGTACATCAAGTCATTACTTGTAGATCCTTTTACTTAAGTTCAAGGCATTTATAATGTATGTATCTTCTGACTTGTAGAAGAGATATGCACTGTGTTGCTTTACAATTTGTAGTGGCCTATAAAAGGTGAGAACTAGGCTGCCATAAGCCTAGAAGAGTAACATAAAAAAGGCTCTAAACCTCTGGGAGTCAGCTTACATTTTTATTACAAGATGGTAACACCATTACAAGTGCACTACAGGCTGTTTGGCATTTCATTTAATTATAGTCACAATTTTATATCCTCTAATTTTGTACATAAAACATGCAATGAATTTACTTACTATTAAAAAAAAAAAATAGAATCCCCAAAGATATGAGGAGTCAGAACCGGATTGATTTTTGAGGCTTATTTGTCACTTGAGCAGAGATTAGAGCTCAAAGAAGAGCGACTCACGATGTCTGTGCTCATTGCAGCATGACTGACAGTTTGCAAGTAAAGAAAGACTTCTATTTGCCTGGGAAGTTAGCAGGAAAAGGCCATTTTATTCAGCCAAACTAGGACTGTATTTTGGAAAAGGTTGCATCCATTTTTCCAGCATTGGTGGGCATTAATACAGTCTGTACACCCAAACCAACACTTTCTCCAATATGAGCACTTTGCATTTATGTCTGTCCTGACTGCATCCTTTTCCTTAACTTTGGCTTTGACACAGAGCCTTTTACAAATGTAAAAACCTTTGACTTTGGTGCAATTTGGATCTGATAAAAAGGTGCGTTGCTAGGGTTTTTTTGCAACAAAATGGCTTTTTGGCTCCTTAGTAGCAAATCTATAGATGGATATTGACACTTCTCATTTAATCTTGTATTTTCAAAGAACTTCTCCTTGAATTGCCCAATTTCCAGTAAATCACCTCTAAAAGACCTCAGATTCCTCCTATATTGTGAAGTGCCTTTAGATTTAGTTGCTTAACTTTGAAGTGGAAAACTGCAGCAATCTAGAATAGAATTGTTAAAAAATATTCTGGTTGGTATCAGTACAAGTCCATTATCTTCCTGCAGGAGATCGGAATGTATTTCCTTTATCTTGTTTTTCACTCTTTTGTTACATGATTATAGACAAACAGACATTGTATTTATTTGATTGTGTTACATTGTGAACTACTACAGTAAGAACAGAACAAAATAGAATAAAAAACAAACCAAGACAACATTTTTCCAAGATTGCAGGTATACTTCATTTAGTCAAAGTTACACTGTTTGCCGTGGACTTTAGCAGGTTACCTTGAGATCATATTTAGGCAAAAGCAAGATGACTCTTCCTTTCCAGTTCAGCACACATTTTTTTTTTCTTTTTCTTTTTTTCAGTGTTTTATATTATTGAGAATTCAGCTAATGAAGATTCTTATATTTTCCAAAGAGAAGCTGGATATTCCAGCAGTTTTAAGCATTTCAGGAGATAGTCCTAATTTTACAGTGTAATTGTACCTTTATTAATTGGTTTGATTTTCCTAAATTTGATTCTGAACCATGGAAAATCTTTCTGTTGTGGAAGACACGCTGGGGGCTAATACTGCGGAATTGGAACAAGTCTACTTTATTCCAACACACTGAGCATTGGCTATTCTTTTTGGAGGATACATAATAAAAAGGTGAGGAATTTGAGTAGGTACAATTACCTGAAAACTCAGGAAAACCTGACTTTTATACAGCTGTAAGCTACAGAAGAAAATGGTGCCTGACTACTGGGCCTGATGCAGAGTTTTTAGAACATGAGGGCATATATAATTTAGCAGTGACAGCAGTAACAGCAGGAGAAAGAAATTTACTTCAAAGGAAGAAGGAACAGAAGGAGGGAGATGTTTTAACAAACCTGGGAGCTCTCTCTGGGAACAGTGCCTTACAGGATTCCAATGCAGGAGGCCAGACTCTTCTATTGATTGCTAACTGATCTGTATTTTTTCTTCTGTCAAAGTTAGTGTATACTCAGCTTTTTAATTTAAGATCTGCCTTTAACTTTGAAGGAATAAAGTCTTGGCTGAATTTTCTCTTGCAATTGCTTTTCAAGGAAAAAAAAAAAGTAACACACACAGAGAAGAAAACCTTAATGCAATAATACCTTTTCTTGTCTCTGGAGGTGTAGAACAGAAAATTTAACTACCTAGAATCTCCTTTTATCCACATGGCAGTCATCTCCCCATAAGCATCAGAGTCCTCCGTAAACAGAGGCCTGAACAAGCTCTAGGATAGCTTTCCCTTAGCTGCTTTGATCTGCAAGTCAGGTGGAGCAGAAGAATATGTAGAGCAAAGAATCAACACTATGGTAGTTGTAATGATCAGTCAGCAGTCATAAGTTAACAAATCTGTATGTTGAACAAAAGCAGAAACCATCACTATTCTGTCTTTCTAAGGTGAGGTTGGTCTCCTTGTGTCCCATGGGAATCACAGCGTTTGCCAGGAATCCTGGCGTCATCTTTTCTTACTTGGTTAAAACTCCACTGGTCCTTTGGTGTCCCACATCAGCTGGGAGCACCTACAAGAGAAGTTGCCTGAATGTTTATTATATTCCATTGAATATTAATGAGAGAAGGAAGGGAGGAAGGGAGGAAGGGAGGGAAGAAGGGAAAGGGAAAGGGGAAGAGAAGGGGAAGAGAAGGGGAAGAGAAGGGGAAGAGAAGGGGAAGAGAGGGGAAAGGGAGGGGAAAGGGAGGGGAAAGGGAAGGGAAAGAGAGGGGAAAGGGAGGGGAAAGAGAAGGGAAAGGGAAAAGTTGTTCTCTTGTAGGATTTAATTGCTCTCCCTGCTGAAATGGGAATAATATTATCAAAAACATTTAAATCACTTTAGGATATACAGAATATGTTGCATATTCATCTTGAACTCATCCATGAGGTACCAATAAAAGCTGAGATTCTAGCCTATATTCCCTTTCAGTCTTTATTCATAAGGATCAGTTTGCTGAATGAGAATCAGCAGGTATGTAGATTATTCACTGCATATACTTTGAACAGTCCTATTCATTTGAGGATTGTGATTCCAGAAATAATTACTCTGTAAGTGTGATTTCCAAAACAACAGTTAGCTTCAGTGGAATTTCCCATCCATTTTAGCATTTCCCTTTTATGAGACACTAGGAATTCTGACAATGATGCACTACCTAACTAAAATAATACCTTTTATGAAAGGTATCAGAATGAGGGGAGGTAATGTTAGGAAACAACCTTTCAGCAAAGTGTCCAAGCTAATTTTTTCCCCCAGCTGTTAATTAAATGAAAGCACTTCCTTTGAAGGACCCCTGCCAGCTTTACTGAATGTAGTAATAATGGAGTAATTTTTGTCTTGAGAGGCTGTTGTTTTCAACAGCTGTGTATTCTTGTTAGCATTAGCAATCTCTGTTACAAAATAAAATCACATGCAGCTGTATTTCTGACACTCTTTGTGGTTAGTGTACACTATTTTGTGGTAAACACTTTGAATGTAAAATACAGTTATTATGTAGTAAGTAATAAAAGTCAGTTGGTACTGGGCTATAGTTATAAAAGTATAAGAGAATAATTATATTGACTTTCTAAGTAGAAGGAATGATTGCCATGCCTCAGATGTTTATTAATAAAACTTATACCATAAAACTTACATTATAATTGTAGAAACATAAGCTTTGAAAATTTATATTGGTGATGGTAAGGACAGTGCTAGAAACAAAATCTTTAGCTTTTTTGGGTTATTCTATGCACTTTTGAAATGGCTATACTAGTTGTGTGAGTTGACATAGACAGGCACCCAGAACTACCACAAAACTATGGCTGAAATGGAAAGAGTAAATTTATTTCATTACCTCACTCATTGGAGGATCCCAAAGCAATACCCAGGTGGAGGCACACAGGTGGGAATGATGGCATCATGCTGAACCCATCCTAGCAGTGGCAATGCTGCTGTTTGCATGCATTTATTAGGGGCCCATGCAACCCATGCTGTGATCTCCCCTGTGCTCTTTTATGATCTTTTATGAGCTTTGATATTCTGTCTCCCAAGACTGGGAGCTCAAGCAGGCCTGTAAGAGTGCCTCTAAGTCTCTGTAAACACCTGTGTCATCTCTACACAGAGATCCTACTCCTCAAAACAGTCAGAGGATCAACAGCAGAAGGCACAATATATGTGGTTTTCTACACTCTTATTCTGCAGGCCTTGGCACTCCCAGCTGCAAGGTCACTTGAGCCAATTAACCATCCTCTTCACCATTCTTCTGCTTCTAACCCTTTCCTCCCAACATAGTTTATTGCAAAAAAACTTATCATAGAATGCTCAGAGGTTAGAATCCAAGTCTCCAATTTAGAGACAAGGATGTCATATGGGATACTGTCAATTGCTTTGCAGAAGTCCAAGTAGAAAATGTCTGTTACTCTGCCAGATCCACCAAGGCTGTAGCTCTATCACAGAATGCCACCAAATTTTTCAGGCATGATTTGCCCTTTGAAAAGCCATGTTGGCTGTTACCAATCAGCTTGATCATTTAGATGTGATCTTCTAGAAAAAGCAACATGAAAAGAATTTTTTTTTTCAGATTTTAAAATACATTTTCTGTAACATTTAGAGCAGGACGTAACTGAGGTAAAGACATCTTGTGTTGAGTTTGGGATTGGTTGGTTGTCTTTTTTTCCCTTTTGGTTTCAAGACTGTGTTCAACCTACAAGTCAGATTAAGCCACTTTTTTAAAAGAGGATGCTATAAAAATGCATCAACAAGACAGTTTTTCTCATAAAACTCCTCAGATTTTAACCAGCGCTAGAACCAAGAAATAATCTAAAAATTAGTAATTACTTATTGTTATAACCTCTAATGGTTAAAGTACTGAATGTTTTGTCATAGTCTAATGGGAGCAGTGGGCCAATGAAGAGCCCTAAATTTGTAGCCCCTTGCAGCAGTATTGGCCAGCGAACTTCCATCACCCTGAAACTGGGTTTGGTTATCTGTGTCTGACTTCTGCTTTGCTGAACATATTCCCTTATCCTTTGGCACCTAGACACAACTCTTTTGCTGACCCCAAAAGGCTGTGAGATTGTAAAGGCCCAGCAAAATTGATGCTAGTTTACAGTACTTAAGTTATGATGTAGCTAAGAAATGAGTAAAAGGGAAATTTTCAGAACATGAATGAGAGACACAGAAAACATCAACGCAGTGGGATTTCTCCTTTAAGGACATTTGTTCCTTAAGAAGCCAATTCTAGAAAAGGGATGCTTAAATGTTGAGATATTCAACTCACCGAGTTTATTGCATATATTCAGTTTCTTTTTAAGTGTTAATTAGAAAGTTCATGCAAGAGGCTATTTACTTTCAAAGTCATCACAGAAGTTGTAGGGTTGATGAAAATTATATCCTGTTATCAGAAGCCCTTATTTTAAATTTGCAATTTTCATTACAATATATTCGTAAAATAACAAGCTAAAATTCATTTTAGGGTGAAAGCAGTAACAAAGTGATAAAAACAGGTAAGATACCCAAACCCCCTAAATCTTTCCTAGGGAAAAATTACATCAGCCTTGTTTGTATAAAAGCGGAAGCCACAACAACATCAACTCTTCCTAGAACCTGAGAACTAAAAGGATCTGAGGGATTGCCTATCTATGTATATTTTTTTTCTTGTTTTATAATGATACTATTGGACTCAGTATATAATGAGGGCAGTGGCCATGAAATAATGTAATGAATAGGTTTCCAGAGGACACAAATTATTAACAAACATCCTGGGTTTCCTCCTTATGTGGCACATGTTGCTCCACTGGCTTCAGCTGCACAGTAAAAGAAATTTTAGCTCTTTATTTCTTGCTCTGTTATTATTCTTTCACTCCTTCTGCCTCTGCTCTCACAGTCTCAAAAGAATAGACTTTTCTTTTGTTCTGTTAAGCATGAAGTCACAGAAGCAACTCTTCAGTAGAGAGAGACTTATACTGATAGGAAGAAAATTTCAAAAGGTCTGGGAACTTGTCTTTTTCACACCAAAATCTGTAAGAGTTTTATCATTAACTTCAAGAGGAGTGGATTCAGAAATGAATGCTTTCAAAAATCCCTCAGAAAAAAGTAGCTTTTTCTTCCTCTTTTGCCTGCTGTATTTCTCTCCATCCTTTCTTCTAACTCCTTCAATAAATTTATTTTGAGTTATTCAGCACATATATACCTTTAACTGGAATTTTCAAAATAGAAGTATGTGCTGACTTAGTGTATATATTTATACACAAAGAAGTCAATATGGATATAGTATACCAAAAGTATATTTTAACATTGCCTCTCAGAACATAAGAGAGTGTGATGTGATTTAAGATGCTTTAGATGCTCATCTCTATTTTTGCACTACATTCACTATAATATACATTATATTATAGTGAATGTATATTATATTATTAATTATATTAATTATATTATTCACTATAATATACATTCACTATATCCATTCCATATAAATAGATATGACACTAACAACAAATTTTTAATATTTATATTTAGGTATAAACTTGTAAGATGTAAGGTAGTTTTTGGTTTTTTTGTTGGTTTTTTTTAATCAAATATTTTATCTGACGGGTTGTTTTTTTTTTCTGAAACATGTTGATTTAAAATTTTCACAGTGATGTTACACTTACTTTCTTAGATTGTATTCTAAAAAAATTTCACTTTTGTATTTATTTTCATATATTAAACACAGAGGAATAATTATTTGGAATTAAATGTTTACTGAATGTATCAAGTCAGATGTCATTAATGTATTTAGTCCAAGTGACATGAAGATTTCATTTTATTTAGATTTAACCTGTTTTCTCTTCATCAGCATTTATTCTCTGTGTCACATCTCCCACTCCCTGAGATTTGGTGTAAGAAAGTTACTTTTGGACACATTCCCATCTGTTCAGGAAAGTGCTGTGGAAGTTTTGCATTACATCCTCCCTATGTCACAATCATAACATCTAATGCTGTCAAAGTCTACATCTGCTATATCATATCTGCCAACTCTGCTTAGGTTCTCTAGACATCAATGTTTAGACAGGAGTATCCTACCCAGTTAGTCCACAATGTTCTGTAATATTTTGAAGGGGACAGAGAGGACAAGAGTACAGACATAACAGGATGTAAGAATTACACAGGTTTCTTATGGTCATATTGAAGAAAAATTACTCAAAGCACTATTTTGCTGGGGTATTTAATTCCTTATTTCTTTTTCTACAAAACTAGTTGGATGAACTTTTCAAGGTGACTTTGCAATCTAAGTTAATTCACAACCTGTCAGAAACTGCAGCTTAAAATAAATGACCCTGAAGTTTTTCCATTCTATTCTAGAAATAAGTAAATATAAAATGCATAATCTAAAAAAATATCTCTAGTTGCAATTTTAAGCTTGTAGTTCAGAGGAATTTTGCCAATTAAAAAGTATAGGTGTAGATTTACAATGGCCTATTTCTTTTGATATTCTGTATGCAAATAGTGTTACAATTATAATGAATGAAAATATGGTAATAAACATAACTAATTTAGGCTCTTGATCATTTAAAGTATTTGAGCTTTGATGCTTAAAGCGCCAGTGGACTCAGATTCCATGCCTCCAGTGGTACCCAGAAGGCTCATCAAGAAATCTCGTTTTATTGTTTGTATTTTAAAATTTACTTCCATGCAGTGCCAGCTCCCAAGACATTATCCAAACAGCTCAGAGGTCATTGCATCAACCTCGTTGTTTGCTGTTCTACATACAGTCTTATTACTTTTTCAAGGTGACAGTCTTTATTCTTCATTTCCAGCCTCAAAATGTACTTCTTGGCTCTACATTGCTATAGTCCAAACAGTTATGGAAACCTGGCATGGTAAGGGAAGACAGTTGGAGAGCAGTGCTTTTTAAAAGTAGCTGTTCTACTGCTATAGAATAGAGATGTTCTGGCCCTTGATATTCCTGGGCAGTGAACAGGTGTATCAGGCTTCCTGGGTGATTGATAACTCCTTTCAGATCACCCGGGTAAAAGGGTATTATTTGTTAAAGATCTCTGTCTATATTTGCGCGCTGCACTTTCTGAGGACTGCTGTGACCTGAGCTTTTCTGTGGATTTTGAAGAACAGGAAGCTGCAGCTTTGGCTAAATTTTGATTCCAGTTCTCAAACTGAAATCTTTCAGACAGAGAAGTATTTTAAGCAAAATTCAAATTCTGCAATTTGATTTTGCTATGACAATGAGTAGCATAAATTCTTTTTATTTCAGTTGAAAGCAAACCCATCACTACATTGAGGTTTCCTGTGTATTTTGAAATTAAAACAAATAAGTGCATCTTTAGATGAAAATCCTACTTCAAGCAACATGTCGGTTCCATTGTTTGCTACACTTCCAGTCTGCAAAGCTATCAGTAAAGTTGCAGGAAACTGCATATTCCATGTGGTAGAGTCAACTGAGTTGGAGAAGTAAGAAAAGAGGTTTAAGAAATCACTTGGAAAATCCTGCTATATTTTTTTTCCCTGTGGACTGTAGATACTCTTGTTATTGTAGCTCCTAGTTAGAGAATCCTTTAGAAAATGATAGAAAGCTGCTTTAGGGAAAAACTCTTAT
This sequence comes from Zosterops lateralis, assembly GCF_965231275.1. NCBI lineage: Eukaryota > Metazoa > Chordata > Aves > Passeriformes > Zosteropidae > Zosterops > Zosterops lateralis. Next base: position 52,994,050 of record NC_139765.1, read on the forward strand.
CATATTCCCTCCCTTTCACGTCTTCTTATGAGCCAATTGGTCAGGCAATGAACCAATAAATCGGATCTTTAAAACTTCGGGAAGCACAGGGTGTTCATTGCTCAGTTGATAGAGAATTTTTTGGAGGTCTTTTAGGAAAGTTTCTCAAAATCCAGTGCGAAGTCCGTGGGGATAGGGAGTAGGGAATCAGAGGAAGCTCTAGTTCAGAGACATAACATATTATTAGGGAGACACTTTTCTATCTTCTTGCTCTGTATTGGGATTTAGTATTTGAACATGTTTCCAATATACAAATCATGCTCTAAACTCTATCATCCTGGTCATTGTAACCATCCAAAAGGCCAGTGTTCCCAGCTTTTGTACAACTATTCATTGGGCAATAGACTGTCTCTACAGCAATAGAGGTTGGGTACCCAGCTTGGAAATGGGAGATTTTATTTGAGTTACAAAGAACCCACATATTCAACATACAACAGTCAAAACAGATGTCAGAGCGTACTGAGGTCAGTGTAAAATGCTCTTACATCAACTTTGAGTGTTCCTCAGGAAAGAGCAGGAAAATAGATGAGTTAAATGGCTATTTCAGTTATTGCTTAACCTTTTGTATTTGAATTTAAAAAACAGCATAACTGTGAACAGAAAATAGTCATACTAATTTCCTTTTTTCCAAGTCAGGGGAGGAACTCAATTATGAAACAGGCATGGGTGTCATTATCTAAGGAAAGTACCAAAATAGTCAAGTAAAAAAATGTCCAATTACAGGCTGCCATCGAAACATCTTGTCTTAATTGATTCAAAGACCATCATAAAAAAAAAAAGAGTTTGAAAAGAAGATGGTGGATTATCAGATAAATGTATGTATCTCTGGGAGCTGTCACATTACGTGAGTGATGTGACACTCAGGTAATGCCAGGCCTCTCTCCCTGTGGTATGTGTATCTGGAGTGCACAGATGAAAATTTCTTATATGTCAAACAACCCCCCAAACCACACTGGGAATCAGAAGAGCTTTATGTGCTAAATACTTACACTATGAAAAATTAACTGGAATTACAGGGAAGAAACCACAGATTAATTTAATCTTTTTAATGTTATAATCAATCCTAAATTTTCAAGGATGAAGGATGCAGTTTGCAGAAAATCTTTCAGGCTGCTGTATTAAAAATTGTTTTACTTCACTAAGTATATGAATGAGAACTGTGTATGCATAAAAAAGTCATAAAGGAGCTCAGAAATGTCCACCTCATTTAATTTACTTTGCAGAAAGACAAACTGTAACCCAATATATATGCATTTATATGCACATATGGAAATATATACACATTCATATATTTGTGTGCATGTATGTATATACACATATACATATCTCTGAGCATCTATTTGTTGCATCCTGTATGAATACCTAGAGTATATCCTTTCCTAAACAGAAAACCCAGAAGAATCCTGCTTCTGCTGTGTACTGTCTTGGAAGTTCTATTCTCTGAAGAATCTTCATGTAAGTTCCCAAGAAACCATGACAAGACATCTTTTCTATGTCACCCTATAGAAGATTGTTATTGCATTGTAGACTGCTATATTAGAAAGCAGAGATGCCTGGAAACACAAGAGAAATGGCAGTGATCAGATGGTCAATAGATCTGTTTTCTTTATTAGAGGACTAGAGAGAAAATGAACAGCCTTTGGATAGATGTAGCAATTAGAATTTCTCCTTCAGTCTATAAGTAAGCCACTTAAAAGTTGTCTTTAAGTGAAAATTGTTCTTTATTTTATTATGAAAATCTTCTCAAAACTTGGAAGATGTGCTTTTGTCATTTAATAAATTGTTGTGTAACTAATCAAACAAGCCTCCCAACCCACAAACCAATAAAAGCAAACTGTTCTGGTAGTACTTTCTGCACAGCAGAAGTCTGACAGTACCATTTCTTGTGTACACAGAAATAGAGGGCTGTTGTGCTTAGCTATGAGAAGGAGCTTTCTGGTGGAAAGTAAGTGTGAGTAATGACATTTTTCCTTCCAGCCACCGCACTTATGAGATTAGACTGTGAGAAGTATCTTTGTTTTCCTCTTCCTCCTCCTCTCTCTAGAAGGGCTCTACACATAAAATCCTTCACTTGCATTTTTGTGCAGCATTTTTCTCGGTGGAGCGTGAAATTTTCTTTGTTTTGCCCTTGAAGAATATTCATTGCTGTTCTTTACAGACAATTCTGGATGTGCAGTTTTAAAATCTTTTCAAATATTTAATACAGTGAATGACAGAATTTATATCTTCAACTGTAAACCTGCATTGTTTAATTGCTCTTTCCTCTCCCTAGCTAAATTAATTTGCTCAATGCTTTGATTCTAAATATTTTCTGGTTATTCTGGATTTATTTTGAGCACAGTAAATATTTTACTATGAGTCTTAATGATCCAATAATATAAAGACTGTTAATATTATTTCTTTTTTTCCTGATAATTTTTTTTTTTGAGCTGCAGCCATAATAGCTGAGCATGTATTGAGAGGAAAGTCCTTTTGAAGCAAAGCTATTGCTGAAACAGAAATAAAAAGCTATATTACTGCTGTTATGAAGGAGGAAAATACCCTGTTAGGTCATTTTCTTAGATAATTGCTCTTTATTTGGGAGGATTCGCATACTCAAATCCTTGAATGTGGAGCTGAAATGTGTTAGATGAATGGGAAGAATTGACTAATGTTACAAACACTCTATATGATAAGAGATTAAAATCCTAGTGTTAGGAATGTGGCCTGAACTATTTCGCCATAAATAAGGTATTCAGTGCAAAAGTGAGCTGGGCAGCCTGTCACAACAAGCTCCAGCTCCCTGACTTTAAAAACTGTAAACTGGGTAGAATCATATAGGGCTCTTCTCCACTTAACCACTTCAGGCAGCAAATATCTTAATCATCAGATCAGAATCTGGAGTAGAGCTGCACAGGCAATGCTCCATTAGCTGCAGTCATATGCCATTCAGCTCTCTACCATCTGTTTCAATGATCTGTTAAAGAGGCGAAATGAAGCCCCATCTCCACACATCCACCCAGATTCTAAAGGCTAATCCAGCACAGTTTTTTTAATGATCAGCAGAGCCTCATTCACAAATTTCTTACAGAAGATATTCATACCTTCTAACCTTTACCATGACGAATCCAATGAAAAGCCACAGACCTTTTCTCTTTGAGAATATTTTGGCTCTGTGTTCTCCTTTTGCCAGATTCATTAGCATTCTAATATGAGAACTGACTATCTAGATAACCAGGATACGACCATGCTCATCTTTCTTTATTTTTTGAATACTTTATAATCTTACAGATAGAGAAATTCCAAGTGAAGGAACACACATGTTGCAAAATATTAATAAATATTAAAGTTCATGCAAAGAATGTCTCTATGGTAAGAACAGGAGGCTCCAGAAAAAGGGGTTTTCTGATTATTTTGGTTTTATTGTTGCCACAAGGTTTTCTTTCCTCATCTATCACTTGTTTTTAGTTATCTTTTAAAACACTTTTTAGTGAGTGATTAATTTGAATACTTCTGGAAAGGAAACACAAAAGCATGTTTTGACACAAGTTGGATTTTTATGAGAAGGTGCCCTTTTAAAATTCCACAAGTTGTTTAGCAAGTTCCAGCGAAGGGATATTTTGAAATGTAGTTTCTGTCGATATCCCAAGTGTAGAATGACTGTTCTGACCAGTAAAGTAATTCAGCAGATTCTGGAAACCTTTTTGGCAGAGATCTGCCACTCACATGTTGTAAAGCAGGCAGAAGTCTGATTTAGCTGGGAACCTGATGATGCTCTATGAGAGAAAGGCAGCCCGTGGGAATGGCACAGCTGCAATCCCTGTTCCAAATGTAGCGTTCAGAATATGTTCAAGGAAAAGATAAAATGCCTGAGTTGCTCAGCCAGTTCCTGTTACCATGACAACTCTGGAGAGCAGTAATTTAGATCAGCCTTAGGGTTACTCTTTCAGCTCTAGCAGAGGAAGGGACATAAGACCAGTTACAACTGGTGGAGAAAGCAGTGCTAATGATATGACTACCTATGTATGTGTGAATCCATTGTGTCAGCTAAATAAAATATTGAGGTTCCTGTCATATTCCTTTAGACAGATGGCAGCAATTGTCAGTGTATCAGTGCAAAAGAAGAATCTGAATGTATAAGGAGGGAGAGGGGACAGGTTATTTCATTGAACCAGACGTGTAGCAAAACACTATGTCTGCACTCTGTCCACTGCCTTCCTGGTCCTCCTTTCAGACCTTTCCAGGTGTTCCTGTGCATCTTGGTAACTTTCCTCATAAGTGCTGGAAGCAGCAACAGCGGGCTGCTAGAACTGAACCTACTCCTCACGTCATTCCCTTGGCTCCTTCTGTGGGGTGCTTGTCAGGCTGTTCCCTTGCCCCAGCTTTGCTGTCTATAGCAACTCTTAGGGAATGCTCCAGGCTTTGCAAACAACTTTCTACAGCTCATAACTTCTACAAACTCATAAGTTTGTGGAAATCACCATTTCCTTTTTAGTGTTGCTCAAGTGTTCCTCTTTCAATGCGAAGAGGTTGTTCTGCAGAACCATGTATTTTTTGTCTCATTCACCTCTGCCTCATGTCACTTCTTTTTCCTGCCCTCTTCATATATGCCAAGTGAAACCTGCAACAAGGTATAGCTGATTTCCATTTAATGAATCAAGGTACTTTGGCTCTGGCCATGGTATAAATCACAGACAATGATGACTCATACTCTTAACATGTTCTTTTCCATGACATGTAATATACAAGAAATAAGACTTGAATCATTTCACAGGATGGACTTACTGCATTCATAAATGCACTTTTAACACCTCAGTGAAGAAAATGCAATTGACTGGGCCATGTAAACATGAAGCATTATCTAGAGTGGTAATGCAGGCCAACATTTTCTTCTCCTTTAGCAAGAAAGACTTTGGGGACCTGAATGCAGAACATTTGTCTCATTAAGTCTAGCATGCTGTTGCTTTGCTTGTTCACAATGGCAAGGTAACCTGCTGACACAGCTTGCCAAACTCCTGCCTCCCTCAGTGGATATTTAAGCTGGGCTGATGCAAATGGGCTGTTGAATTGCATTCATTTGGCAGCCCTCCCACAAAAAAAAGATGAAGTGCAGCATCTTTGATTTGCAGGGCCTCTTCTCATTTACCTCTTTTGTTGGGCAATATATTTGTTTGAGAAACAGATACACTGAGCTGAGAATTTAAGCTCTGGTTAGTGATTCTGCAGTGAAAAACCTTTTCCCTGTATTAAAGCTAACATTCCTCTGGCAAAACAAGGTACACAAAGACACTACTGAATTCAGCATGTCTACGTAAATATGTATCCAAAATTGGGTGATTAGGTATTTTAAAGCTTATGGCTAAAATCTGCAGAACAAAATTTTAGTTTGGAAAAAAACAAAGGATGTTGTTAAAATGTACATATTGCCATTGAGTATTAATTTGAATATATTCAAATTGTTAATATAAATATTCACCAAAATTATTAATTTCATTAAGAATCTTTGATGCACTTTATTTTCCTTTTCAATTTATTCTTTATATCTGTTAAGGTTGATCAAATAGAGAAAAATGCCAATAATTATTTTTTTTAAATTCTGATAATTTATTTTTTAAGTGGCGCTCAACCTTTAATTTGAATAATTTTGAACTTTTTCTATTTAAAGAATCCAGATCCTGGTTAAACATTGAATCCATAATTTATTGCCTTTTTCCAGGATAAGTGGCAAGAAAAGAGATACCTAAAATTCAAAACTTTGGACTCTTTTGGATTTTCAGACATCGTTTTTTGCCTGGAAAGGGGCATGTAAAAAGTCTAGAGAATGTGACTCTATTTGATGGGAAAGGATTGCATGTGAATTGTTTTCTTTTATTCATCACATAGTTTAAACCTTCTCATGTAAAGCTAGAAAATCGGTGTAATGTATTTCTGCATAATATAACAGGGAAGATAATAATAGTTTTGGAATATAATCATAAGTTTTGCATCCCTGTGACACTTGATTCATGACCAAATCATGCCAGCAACAGTAGTACCTGAGATCAGGTTAGGATGACTTCAAGAGTAAAGGCACACAGGCATTTTTCAAGAAATCTAAGCACAGACCTAGCTATAAGGTTTAGGCACTTTCAATCAGCTCTATAATGTATTTGAAGTATTTTTAGATTATGTTTGCTGTATTTAATTCCCCCATCCAAATAGGTGCTGCTCCTCACTAGGGTAATTGCTTCTCCTAATTTGTGCTGATCAGTTTTTCTGCTTTCAGTGCTGGAATTTGAGTAACATCAGTCCTGATTCTAAATGCAGCCCTTACTAGAGATGATAACCTTAACATTTTCCTTACCAGTCTCAAACAGGTGGCAAGAAAGTGTCTATACCAAAGAGACAAGAGCTTTAGCTGTGTTATCTTCCTGTGTATTTCTGCAGATTATCAGACACTGTATAGAAACTTTTCTTTACCCAAAATGCTCCCATTTCTCTTAAAACATAAATACTATTAAGTACTGGCCAACTTACCTAGGAAGCTCTTATCCTTCTGCCTTTCTGTCCTAGTCTCCCTTCCTCTCCCCCCTGTCCAATCTAATTAGACAGTTTAGACACTAAGCTCAAGACAACAGCTGGAATCCCAACCTCACACAGGCACCACATCTACAATTTGATTTTTAATGACAGAGGGAGAGAAGAACTCCCATCCCTTCCCTTCTTGACACTGATTTTGGTTGGTGCACTTGTCCTCACTAAGTCATCCCAGCCACCATTTTTCTCCCTCATACCCTGTCAGGGCCATAAATTTTTAGGCATTTGATTGTCAATGCAATTCACACAGGCACAACTCAATTAGGCTTCCACCTCCAGTCCTTCAGCTGACTGGCATGTGTCATCCCTTGACTCACCAGTGCAGACACCTGATCGGAACCAAAAGGCTGCTATTTTTATTACTCAGAACCATCAAATGTCAAGTAAGTTCCATATCACCCAGTAACTACTGGCCAGGTACTAAGATATCAGAGCAAAGGAAACTTACCACAATTCTCAGTGGTTGTTAAATCTCCACTGCATTCATTTAGAGACTGCTTTTTACTGCTCCATATAAAACAAAGAACCTATACTTCTTCAGAATTGAAAAATCTAAGAATTGATGTACATGCTCTTCCTGACCTAAAAAAGCTGTCTCCTGAGAGATGCCCAAAGTAGAGGTCACTTTGCCTAATATGGATTTTATCCTAAAGTTCCAGAATCTACTTGGCAGATTTAGCCAGGCTGATTTTCCTGTAAGGGCATTTTAGAAAGTCTCATGTAATAATAATTAAGTGCTGATTTTATGACATGAAGGATTTGAGCTGCGCAGAGATAGGATTTCCAAACCAAGTCACTTGACCATGCTACTACTACATAATTATATATGCAGGTCTCTGAGACTTCTCTCCCAAGATGTCAGGATGAATGGGCAGATGGCACAGAGGAGGTGACAGGTCAGATGAGCAGGTAAGGCCATATCTCTACCTTCCAGCTGGGATCCAATGCCAGCTGGGCCCCAGTGGAATGACTCCTTCCCCTCTGAAGTGTGAGGAGCAGCTAACTTCTGGACTGAGCAGCTGGTTCCAGCACACTTGTCACAGAGCAGGCAAGGGTCACACTGCACTGCACAGGAGCTGCTTGGCCAAGTCTCCCTCAGCAACTTGACAGACCTGGATTCTGCTGCTGTCCCTTTGCAGCTTCAAGTGAACTCACTGCTTGCTAATTTATTTATACCAGGTTTTTTGGAAGAGAAGATGACTGGACCATTACTGTCATCTGTGTTAGAAGACAACAGCAGTGGAAGAGTTATGCTGGCAGATTTGGGACAAATGAGAGAGCACTTGGAATCTAAAAAAGTGCAGATATTTCATATAACTCAATTCTCTTCTTACAGTAAATATAAACATGAATTCTATGCAGCAAATTAAAAAAAAAAAAAAAAAAAGAAGAAAATTTTAAGAACTGATTATAAAGTTACCACTATTAGTACATAAGCAAGACATCTTTCTCTATTCCATCTCTCTTAAGACACTATTGTTATTGTTCTGTTCTTCCTTTTTAAAGAAATTATTAGGCTTCATCCCTTCCCTTCCTCCTCCCCATACACTCCCCCTACTTTGTCCAGAGTTAGTATTGGAATCAAGACATTTCTAGAGCTGTGCTATGGTGTAGCATCTTTCCATTCAGACACTGAAAATTTAGGCTGATAGGTTTTTCAAAAGAAAAGCAAAACTTTCAGATTACTGGCATCCCACCACTGGCCCATATGTTTGCTGGGTTATTTTATTTATTGAAGTAATGCTAAAGCCTTATCTGAAGAAATTTGAGCAGTAAAGTATATAAATTCATCCCCAGACAGGAAAAGCTTAAACAGATTTTTTTTTCTCTGCTATATGTAAGGAATTAGTTACATTCATGAGGTTGTGAGAAGTTTACATCCTGTGTTCTTTCAAATATGATAATGATGAACATTATGGCCTGATGACTAAATATAGGTTTCCAGAAGGAGAGCACGTGGGACAGCCTGAAATGCATGTGTCTGAAGAATTAGTACCCAGTATGATAACTATGAGTAGAAGAATATGAATGGAGTAATAAAGCTGCATTTGGTTGTAAAATCAGAATCAGAAAGACCTTTAAACTTGCTTGTTAAATCAGGATGGCCCTTGTGTTGGTGAAAACTTGACATGACAGGTGGAATGTATTTTGATTATCTGTAATTAAACATGCTAGACAAACTAGCATGTTTAATTACATGCCAACCAAACTTTGCCCACTGGTAACTGGCAAAAAAGGCTAAAACAGAGAAACTTCTAACTCACTTCCTAATTCATGTACATGAAATAAGGTCTGTTTTTAATTGCAGAGAGCAAATTACTCATCTATGAAATGTTTAAATTAGCAAAATTAATAGTTTTTTTTAAATTATGAAAGACATGTAGCCTAAACTACAAAAATTTTCAATTTTTCTAATGTTTAGAGAATAGAACTCTGCACACCTGCCTTGGAGGGTCTGAGTAAAGGCTTGGTACCTCTTCAGGAGCAAAGCAATACTTGACAACTCTAAAACTTTTAAGTCTCTAAAACTGATGTCTAGATTTAAGACTGATCCCTTTGAGTCTTTAATGCTCAAATGCTGTAAGTCAATGTAAAATTTTACACACAATTTATTTTAACCCTGCCCCACATAAATCACATTTAGGAATAACTTTTGCCATTCAGGTCTTTACATCTTTTCTAACAATGGAAGGGGCACTGTGCAAGGACAATGATGCTGATTCTACATAAGGCACAGAGCAGTCATAAAATATCTGTTATTTCTTTCCTAGACAGAAAAGGTCTGGATTTGAACAGTCTGATTAGCTCTGAATATTTTATTACTAGCCCTCTAAGACAAATGGGTACAAATTTTTTTCTTTCTGTAAAAACGAACGAATCCCTGAGAGCTCAAAGCAATTAAATTCCCATGTATGACTCTCTTCTCAATCAAATTTTTATTTAAGATCTTGGAAATTCTGCCTATAAAAATTACAATAGAAGATGGCTTTCAAATTATTTTCCATTTGTCAGAAGGTCTTTGAACTACCCAGCTGATAGAAAATGGCATCCCTTTTATGTAGAAAGCTCAAATATGAAATCAGATGGGAAAATACGGAATTGCTTAATACCTCTTGTTTTTCTTGGACGAACCCCTCTGCCAATACAGCTACTTCTGCACAAGATGTATTAACACTGCAAATCAAACCAAGATAGTAAGGGGAAAGAGATGTAGCAAGAAGAAAAAAAAATTGCAAAGTGCTGCTGAAAAAATATTGTTTCCTGTTTCCCAGATGAAAAACCTTAAGTTTGGTTTAGTCATGGGTGATGCTTCTGATGGTTCTGAAATCATTGAGCTTTCTATCACCACTGAAAGAGCCATTCCAACCTACTAACTATACCCTGCTACAGTAGACTTAAATGGGATATGAATGACCTTTCTCAAACTTCATGTTACATTGCTTACTTGAGGATTTGACCCATCATCCTCCACTTTTGTGGTTTCACCAGAACCAATGCACCCACATTCCTCAGGATTTCTTAATCAATATATGTCAATCATTTGAGTTTTGGCCTCCAAAATATCCATGCTATATCTCCATTACTAAAACATCTCTTAATCCTCTATAGCTCACTGTATGGAGAGTTCATGGAGGTGTAGAGAGAAATTAAAATCCTGTATTTTAGCAAATTTTCATGAAACCTGAACTTCACTGTGGAAATTCATGTTGCAGAGCCACAACTATAAAATCTTTTAAAAACCTTTACCTTCACTTTTCATAAGGATTTACCTTACCTTCATTTTGATTCTATCGTTATTCCATACAGAGATCTCTGGTTACATCATTTACACAACAGCTTGTCTCATGGGTGCTGTTTTCCATTAATGCCAACAATAGAGAGAAATTCCATGATTTCTCACTTGCATGACAACAAACCCAGGATTATTTGAAACGGATAAAGCAAGGCCAGTGACAATTACTGGTTACCAATCTAATTTCACATGTCTTTTCTTTAATTATCTAATTTTTTAAAAAATTTTTAAAGAAAGCCAATAGGTTTGGCATTTAATTGGTTTTTACCTTTCAAGTCATCTTTATGCATATTTCTTTTCCATGTTTATTCCAAGCCCTTCCAGTAACAACACTCCAAATCCCTTGTTGACAAACCTGAGATATAGTTTCTAATTTAGATTATGTCTTTCATGGTCTTTTAGTCTTAAAAGAACAAGTACATATAATTGGTCATTTAGTATACTTGGTCTTGTGTGCTTTGCCATTATTTGGATCCCCATTGATGTGTTTGATTATTAGGGCAAGGATATGGCAGAGTCAGTTCTTTGTTTCTTGTGATAACAAAAGAAGTGATAACAAAGGAATGGGAACAAAGTGTATTTCAATAAGAAGAGGAAAGTAAGAGTGTAGTAAGAACAAAGAACAGGAAACTGTATTCCTTTGTTCAGGAATCAAAATCTTGCAGACAGTTTGTGACCTGAGCAGCTCTGTTTTCTCTGAGATCTATGCCATCTGGTGTCTCTCTGGTTTTCTCTGAGCTTTCCAAAAGTCACTCACCTAGTTTCATCAACTGTGGTCACAGCCCTTCAGTTTGCAACTTCTCCTTAAGTTTATTCTTTTTCAGATATCTCCAAGAAGCACAACGGATATTAGAGGTAGTGTCTTCCAGATTTTAGTAATTTGACAGCTCAAGCAGGCATTGATGTATTCTTTCATGAGACCTAGACTGAAAATGGTTAAAAGTTTGTGTGCTTTAACAAGGTCTGTCCTTCTTACAGATCAAAGGCATCTTTGCTAGCACAAATGCTTCCAGCACACTTGCATATTGTCCCAATTAATATTATTATATAAGCCTCTCCAAATTTACTAGGAGTGGGAGGTTTAGAAACTGCTGGGTTATTTTTCAAGATTATTTATAAAAGACTGTTATCCACATTCTGTGAGACAAGCCACACAAACGGGACATTCTGAAAAGTAAAAAATAGAGAATATAAGCTCACTTCTTGGTACTGTATCAATTTTCATTTTGCAAAAGCTTTCTTTCTGCTTTTTAATGAAAGAAAATAATGGCAAAATACTTATATTGTTAAAAAAATTGATTATGACTTTAAAGTAAAATGAGAAATTAAACAAGAAACTGATGGAGATGCTAATTCAACTCCTTGATTTGGGATCTCTTTTTCACTGAAAGAAGAAGATATTGCTATATTTCTCTGCATGATATTTCCTTCAAATATCACTACACTGACTTTCAGAATCACCAATACATGTGTATTCACCTATTGTACAGTTTTGTGAGTCAATTGGTCAATAATGGATTTATGCACAATAAAATATATATGAAAGGATTATGAGCTATAGGAAGACTGGAGCTTTGGGTTCAGGGCAAAGGCAAAGTTAAAATCTTCTGCAGCATTTAGAAAGGAAAGATCTAGACTGATGGTGGGAGGAGAAGGTTGCATAAGTTATACCACAGCTAACCCATGACATGCCCTGGACCTTGCTAAATCTACTGGATGTCCTAAGAAGTCACATCTTTCCTGCAGAGGAGGGGTGTTGAGATGATGCCAAAGAGAAAAGAGATGGCTTACAATGACATTGATGATCTCTTCTGAAAGCTAACTCTTCCTACAGCTCAGTTTTGTAGTGGGAAGATGGCCTGCCTTGTCTTTCTTATGCAGTACAATCGGTTTGTATTGATTTATTTCAGCTTTGATTTTGGATCCAAATCAACAATGTAAACTAGATTTTTTTTGTACGGGCAAGAAAAAGTTCACTGTTATTTGCCTCTGTACAGTGGAATAATGGACTGTTGGGAGACCCCTCCTCAAAAGAATAAGCTGGTCAATAAATTAGTGAAGCCAGCCTTATGGTGATGCTTTGTAGAGCACTTTATAGTTCTTGTTGATTCTTGCTGCAGGCTTAGTTATTGCTTAGGCATATTTTAGTATGAATAAATGCTGAGTGAATGGCATCACAATCAATATCTGAAGTGTAAAATAGCTACCCTGGTCCATTGTATTACAGATCTGCAGCACTATTACAGAGAACTTTTAGGCTCTCTTCCAGATTCATTCAAGTACCATAATTAAGTGGTCCTGTATTTCAAGATAAAACTCAAAATGCTGTTTTTCTCCATATCTTCACCCTGTATTTTAATTTTTTTCTTCTGTATATTTTATTGTACTTATTCTTTCCTTCATTGCAAGTCTTGTGACTTAACCTATAAATACCAGTCATCAAATTGTATTTTTTACAGCAGAAGTATTCTGAACTCCTCACCAAAATAATGCCAGCAGCCACTTCATGTATTAAGGAATAGTTAAATTGCCCTTGGCCTTTAATAATATGTTCAAAGGCCATACCAGAGGATGATGATTGTCTCTTAGATTCAGTTTAGTTTAATGATGTTACTTTTTAAATGCACGAAATTCCAACAGGCAATTGGCAGAAACTGATGCACAGGAAATTCCACCTGAATATGAGAAAGAACTTCTTTACTGTGTGTATAACTGAGCACTGGAACAGGTTGCACAGAGAGGCTGTGGAGTCTCCCTCACTGGAGATATTCAAGAAGCATCTGGGCACAATCCTGTGCCATGTGCTCTGGGATGACCCGAGCTGAGCAGGGAGGTTGGACCCAGATGACCTTCTGTGGTCCCTTCCCAAATTAAACATTTTGTAATTGTAAGATTCTGTGAAATTTTCCAAGAGTGTTCACAGTAAGCCTGACTGCTCCCCTTAAAGCTGGCTGATATGTTGACAGTGACCTGGAAGAGGTGATATGGAGACCCCAGCTTAGAGACTAGCAAAAAGGCTTAGCTATAAGTTTTTGATTCTATATAAGAGATTTTTTTAAAAATCAATATTTTCTTAATTCTTAAAATGCTTATTTATATCTTACTTGTCAAAATATCAGAGAAAAATCTGTTATTTCTGTTCACAGATATTTCCCATTCAAATAAATGATAAGGTGCTCTCTTGGTGTGAAACAGTTTTGCTTACGTTGCCTAGTAACAAAGGGGCAAAAAAAAGGGAAAATGGTGAAAAGCAGAACTTTGGAGCTGATAAAATGAACAACAGTATTTATATCAATGGAATAAGAATTTTTGCTCCCTTGGTGATGAGTGCAAGTTTATCACAGTAAAGCATTTATAATGCTTACTGTCTGAAATGCTGCCTAAATCTGTGTGAAAAACTCATCTATGTCCACTCATATTGTAGGAGCAGAAAGATGTAATCTGTGGTCTTTTCTGTTGCAGAGCCCCATTCCATTTTCTTCACCATACTGGGAATATTCCAAAGGTAGTTCCCTTTGGTTTAAGGAGTGCTGCCTGTGAAAGCTGACTACTATATCTATCTCTGCTTTGCAGTCTCTGACAGTCTTACATTTTTATCATTGCAGTTATGGAATATTTTTATGGAACAGCATTTATTTGTTAGTGTCACTCAGTACACTAACTCATTGAGAATATATGTAATACATTTTTCATCAGATTGTCACAGAATTTCAATAATTTAATATAGTTCAAAAACAGCAGTTCACTTTAGGATGCATTCATAAGCATACATAAATCTTTTTGCATAATGAATATTGCTAAACTTATTATTGATAGCTTATGTAATCATTGCTGAGGTAAAATTTTTGCTATTTGCCTCTCTACAAACTGCATATTTTCAAAACCCATGTACATTCACTAAAATTGACAGCTTCTCTCTGATAAATCATGTCTGCTGACTGTCAGCAGTGTAAGCAGTAAAATCACTCAACAGCAATCACACAACACCTTTGCCCCTATTTGGATGGGAACAAGGTGTGCCCTGGTATCCCAGACCCAATCCTATGCACAGATGCATGTGCATCTCAAGACCCTCAGGCTGAAAAAGATGCCTCAAAAATGTAATCTTGCACCAAATAAATGTCATTGCATGTTCAGAAGAGAAGTTTTAATATTGTGAACTAAATTGATAGGGTTAGCAATGGAAATATACGTTCAAATTGAGTTTGAAAATGCACTGCAAGGTATGTGGTAATTAGCAGTCAAAAATAATTTACTTCAGCTTCTCTAATTTTAGGGTGAAAGGGTGAATGTTGGTAAGAGCAGGCAAAGAATTTAGGATTCTCTTTCATATGCAGGAACATATATTGTTTTGTAAAGATAAGAGTGGCATTTAAGAGGAGTTATAACAGTAATAGTTTTTGAAGGATGTGTTCAGCTAATAATTTGTTGGTAGGAGAGGAAGTAGGAGAAGTATATGAAGATGGAAGTTACGACTACATACATGTGTTGGTGTTTCTAGTATATGATAGACGAAGGACAGTGAGAAAGAGGGACAAGTGACATGGAATTCAGGGAGCATGTGACTCAGATTGAAGGGAAAAGGAGAAAAAAAATCCATACCTCATTTCCAGTCAACTCTGAGTAACTAAGAAAGGATTACATTTCCATGCAACATAACTAACACAGCCCAATAAAAAGGCTAAACATTCTTTTCAGGTTTTTCTAAAAGATATAATTATTACTATTTTAGAGCCATAATGTTCTCCTGCATGTTCTCTGATGGATCAGACATACAGTACTTCTAAAAGTGCTTCACACTGGCAGGGGATGCTGATGAACAGTGATATTCTAAACCATTCTCAGGGAATAGCAGCTTATAAAACTATCCCACTTACAGCAAGGAAGACTGTTGTTTTAATAAACTAGATTTTCCCGTGAAAATGGGAATTTGTCAGAATCAAGCTTGGGATTTTTTCAGGAAAGTGCAGGTGGTTTATGAGACTATTCTCAGAGCAAGATTGGTATTAAGGTCACTTACAGGATCTAGAGGAGGCTTGGCAGTTGGAGTCATTCCCACTGTATCTTGTGCACTCTCTGGCCATACACAGTGGTAAGGGAATGCTAACAGCTCAGGGTGTTCCACTTGTCATCCTGCCGGTGACATCATTTCCAGCTCTTTTTATTGTCAGGACTCTGCCTTGTCCTTGTCCCTGGTTCTGAGGTGACCATCCTTGTCCTGTAATGGCTGATGTAATTTTTACGGTGCTTATTGCCATTAATATATTTGAAAAAACCCTATTTTTATGGTTCCTCACACTTCTGTCCAGTATCAATTCCTGCTGAGCTTTGGCCACACGAATTTTCTTCCTACAGTGGCAACCAGTGTCTCTGTATTCTTCCCATGTCACCTGACTTTGCTTCCACTGGGCATACACCTTCCTTTTTTGGGTTACTTCCAAGAGAAGAATCTCGTTCAGTCAAGCAGGCCTTCTGCCTTCCCTGCTTGACTTGCAACATCTGGGAATTTCTCTTCCTGTGCCCTTAGGAGGTGCTGTTTAAAAAGTGACCAGCACTGATGGACCTCAGGACCTGCAAAAACACTTTTCATAGATCCTTACTAACTCCATGAGCCGCTGAAGCCTGCTCTCCTTATGTCCAGAGCTGACATTTTGCTGGCCCTATTTCTCCTGTCAACAGAGGTTTTAAACTTGATTGTTCTTTTTATTAGGGTTTGGGACACAACTTTTTAATAACAGGCATTTTTATGTCAATTTCAAAGACTGAAATAATAAAGAGAGCTAAACTATAAATAAATGGTGGACAAATAGTGTTAGAGTCTTACTGTTTATAATATTTATGCCAAATACCAAGTAAATATTTTAAATATTTAATTTATTATTTTAGTCACAATTCTAAAGTGCTTAGGACCAGTTATTTTTTGAAAACTTATCAACAAATTAAAGAGTAATATTACTGATGACTCTATTAGATAATTTGTGAACTTCTTTTCAGGATATATAATTATGTAAGCAGGGTATTTCTTTTCAGGAAACTTTTTTATTCTGCCATTCATTTGAGGAGTAAGCCATTTAACATCTCTCTTTGTAGTTTATTATAACAGTGAGACACTAGTAGTCAAAAGGTAAATGACAGTAAAAATGCTTTTGAACCAGATTTAAGAAGAAAAAATAATAAATCAAATTCAGATTTAATTTTTGCCTTATTCTTTATGCACTTATTCTTAAAGCATAAACATTTGTGGTGTGTTTTGTGAAGCAATTGGTTTAAGATGAGATACTTGAATTATAGACAACAAAAATGGCTTTATAAATACCTTTATTTAGAACTCAGCTAGCACTAATGCTTTCATGCAGAAAGTCTGAATTATTCTCTGAGGGGAGGATATAGTTTCTTTGAGAAGAGGATTTCATAAATTGTGCTTTGTTAGCACTTGGCACTCATCAAGGCAGGAAAGGCAGGGTAAGCAATGCTGATATTTAAAGTGTTAGTACTCCCACTGTAATAAAAGCTAGCAGAGAAAAAACATCCATTGAAGAACATCATACCAAACTTGATAAGAAATTCTCTAGCAAATAATGCCTTGTGAGTTCAGAAGTAAAGACACAATTTCACAAGAAGTTTTCAAATGTTTAGTAAAAACAAATGTATTCTGTAGAAATTTTGTTTGTTAATTGCAAGAGTCCAGGATATCTCCAACAATTCCCCAGATGGTATTTGTAAGTATGGCAACAATCTCTGCCCATATCTTTCACTTAGGTCAGTGTCCCTGAATGAGCACCCTGTTTTGATTAATGCTTGATTCCTCCTAGCCACGTGGGCTTTTTATTTTCTTGAACACAGTTCACTGTATTTGGTGGTTATTATTGCTAATGCTCTATTAAGGTGAACAAATGGAAATATGTCTCTCACTGTATGTGAGTGATATGTTACAGGCACATTGCAGGAGGCAGTACTGAATGCACTTGCATCTTTAAGTGAATTGTCTTATTC
The DNA here is from genome assembly GCF_965231275.1 of Zosterops lateralis. Lineage (NCBI taxonomy): Eukaryota > Metazoa > Chordata > Aves > Passeriformes > Zosteropidae > Zosterops > Zosterops lateralis. Next base: position 53,011,430 of record NC_139765.1, read on the forward strand.
AAAAGTTTAATTTCTGCTTTGCCTTTAGATTGAGACACATATTTGTGGGAAACATCATTGGAAGTCTATAACTGGGTTAGCAAGTGTGAATTAATCTGAGGGTTTGGTGCATCTGGGTATTTTTCAATATGTTTTTCTTTTGCTGTCTTCCATGTTCAGTCTTTTATCCCTTGGAATCAACTTTCCTGTTCCCTCCCACAAGGAAAGCTGATTCCTAGCAGTAAAAGGTCACTGAACTTTCTTTTGCTAACATTTTAGAGTCGACTCTTTCATTGAACTGTTTCCCATTTTACCTTACAGGCTTGCTCATGGATCAGAGAAGCATTCTTTCTTGTTCCAAAGTACAGGGAAACATTCTGGGATGACAAGATCTGTTGAGATGGAAAACAAACAAACACTCTCACATGAAGCACAGTCACAACCTTTGCTTCTCCAAAGGTTGACTCTGGTCAGCTTTTCATTCTTTTTACTTCCTGGCTTTTATTATGAATGATATGTTTGGGCTAAAATCTTTAGAACATAAAAAAATTGTGCTATCCAATCCAGTAGTTGCCTTTGGCAGTTGGAAAACATGATATTGTTTAGGGAGATTACACAAACTTTGGTATTTTCTGTGACCTGTTTCCACCATACTATACTATCCCAGGGAGGAAATAGGAATTGGAGATGACAGTAGGCACAATTCTGCCTCATTTCATCAGTATTTCTTTAAAGACTTTGTGAATTTTTTAAATCTCAGGAAACCGAAGGTACTTGTGTCCTGTGGCAATAAACTTCAGGAATTCATTAACTTCAGTGTAAACTTTGTTTTAGAGATCATTGACTAATTTCAAAGAGTAGAACACCATTTCAGTGTTTCATTATTTGGTGAAAAAAAATCTGCTCATCCAATACCCTGGCACAGGGTGCAGCTGAGGAGCCAGGAGTGACAAGTAATCCCCAGGGCACTGGGGAGCAGGCCAGCTGGAGGCAGCCTCAGCTCTATCTCTTGGTTAGTCTGTGTTGAGGGGCTGATGACTCTTGGGATTAAAATAGGTCCTGGCCCATGGGAGATGGCCAGGGGACTCTGGGCAGGACCAGGTCAGTCCAGCCTTTTAGGAAGCCCTGTGTGCTTTACTTTAAAAAAGAAAAAAGGACAGATTAGATTAATTTTTTTCAGGTTTGTAAATCTTTTTGATTTAATTAGATAGATCTAATCCCTCTTTTAATAGTGATTCAAAATCTTTGAACAATCCATTTGTTTCAAAGGCAAACTAATGAAAAATTATCATAAAATACTTTTTTTAAAGTGTGGTTTTTTTTTTTTTTTTTTTTTTTTTTTTTTTTTTTTTTTTTTTTTTGTTTTGTTTTGTTTTGTTTTTTTTTTTGTTTTTTTTCAGGAGAATATAGGGTGTATACATTGAACACTTTGATACTTGCTGGTGCTTACTTCTCCAATTCAGACTGGTTCCTCTGTAAAATAGGCAGGTATCTCTGATTGCACTTTGTGTTGCCATGATAAATGGTTGGGCATTTTCAAATGAGACAGTAAAATGAACAAACATTTGTGTGGCTAGATATTTCTTTCATTGCTCAAGGCTGGCATTCCTGAAATAACCCTATTAAAGTTAGTGAGAGAATTCTACATTTAATGCAGTGAAACCTGGCCTTCTGCAGTAACAGAAGCTGAAGGAAGAAGAGGAGTAGTTAGCTGTGTTGTGCCAGCTGAATTTGTACTCCTGGCTGCTGTAGTTTGTTAAAGTCCTAATTCTCTAAACTGAGCCCTAAACTCAGATGTAGCACATCCAATTCTTAAAATCCGAATCTGATAATCCTATTTGAAACTCTTTGTAGGGCTCTTGTTCAGCCAAAAAGGAGATACCAATAGGATTTAACATGGCACATGAAATCTTAATGAATAAGTGTTTGTTCATCAAAGTGCCAGTTAAATCACTAAACCTGGAAAAGACTCAGAAGAACTGCAAACTAGAATTTATTCTTCCATTCTCTCATTTTGAGCAAGTCTGTGGATGTATCTGTTTTATTTGCTGCACCTCTCATCTCTTTAAAACTTATGTTACATAGATAGGAGAATTGAATATCTGCAAATATAATGTTACACATTTTTTGTCAATTCTTAATTTGATAAATTGAAAAGCAAAGACATTTTATTGCCCACTAGATTTTCTTAGCAATCCTTTGTTGATAGCCACAATTCATTCAGTCTGTCTGCAGAAATATTTTATGGCTTTGCTTTTGTGTCCACTGTGTTCATGAAGAGAAAAAAAATACATTTAAGTAGTACTGATTATTTCCAATCAGACTTCTGAAATCTTTAGTGTTACTTGTTGCAGAAATGTTACCAGTATTGCAATCAGCAGTAAAGAGAGAAAAGTATTGCAAACAATGCTTTAGAGGTTTACATATTTAACCTTTTACATATAAATCACAATTAATATTCTGTAGAAGGTAAATATAGAACTAACTAGATAACCATATATATGTTCCACAGTAATGGTTATAAACCGTTTTATCCTTCTGTAGCAGAAACTCAAATCCATGCAACAAGTACCAGCTCATTTATGTGATCAAGGTTGCACCGAAAGCAGCAAAGCCCTGATTGTCATTAGCAGTCCAATACCAGGTATAACTGGGTTTTTTCCTATCTCCCATTTTTGTATATTTAAAGCCATTTTTTCCCCATAAAAAGAGCATAATGTTGGTCCTCAAAACATCTGTTCAGTGACTGCATTGGCCATTTTTTTCCAAATGCTTTGTGTTTTTTAAAATATTGCTATGTACTTGGATGTTGTGCTCTAAATTTGTACTATCATCAGATAACATGAAGTTAGTTATGAAGTACATTCAGATTCTTTAGTTTGATTGGTACTGCCTATAACAAGATTCAGGTATTTCATTCATAGATCCAGAACTGCACAGCATAGAAACATAAATTGCTTCCATACCTTTGAACAAAATATTCAAGTACAATAGCATGTCATATCACAGCCAATTTCTGCACACTCTTTGCAGTGGGTCCCATGCATGGGCAGAAAAGGAAAAGTAAATAAGAGAATTTAGTTAGAAACAATTTTGTGGCTAGTCACTTTTGTGGGTTGGTCTACAGGAAACTCTGATATAGTGCTGGCTCAGAAATTAGATGGGAGGTAAGAACAAGTGACTTATGTATTTTTAATTAATTCATAGATCAGTTAGCTTATTAGAATTAAAGAATCTTACTGGTTATATCTAGATTTTTAAAATTTATTTCTTGCACATATTGATCTGAAAGGTATGGAGGTGTCATTCACAAATCACTTATTAGATGGTGCACAGAATTTTTCCTACACAAAAGTCATGTCTCCAAAGCTGTTTCTTCTGATGCATGCTGAAGAGTTAATTTATTTTAGCATAGTTGATATAGTCTTTTCACTTTCATATGTGACTTAGTAATAACCTAAGAAAGGTCAGATGTTTCTGAATTTCTGTGTATTTTGCATAAAAAGCCCTCTTCTTTTTTTGGCATTTAGCAGAAGAATTTATTTTTGCTATTTCTGATTAAAAAAAAAGACACGTGCTTCTGTTTGTTCTTTTGTAACTAAAGCTTGGAACCTAATTTCACTTTTTTTCTGTGGATCTTTTCACTTTCAAGTGCAGAGAAATAATCGTTCTTTCTGCATTAGTTTTGAAAGTTTGCCGTTTGCATATAATGCCTGGAGATTGCTTTCATTTCAAAACTCTTTTCTTCAGCTATTCCAAAGGTACTAAGACAAAAGTATCTGAAAGAAAAAGAAAAATGGGAATTGCAGTGTAGTTTGGCTGGTGCAGGGAAAAGCAGACTATATCTCTTGTCCCCTAAGTCCAGAGTAACCCTGCCAGAAGGATTGCCTAAGAGGCAGAGACTGGAATTGAAGTAAGCATTGCCTGCCTTAAATGGAATCCTAGTCTGCTTTGGAGAAGAAAATTTACTTTCTACAACCTCCCCTCAAGCTATGATAACTTGTCAAGATATACTTCTGCAATTGAGAAAGCCATTGCAGACCTTGGAAGATGAATTTAGTTCTTTTTGAAGCCACTTTGTCACTAAACGCAAAGTCATAGAATGTTTAAAGAATGACTGGTAAAATTGAGATACCAGTTAATCGAAATTCATTAACATTAACTCCTTGACTAACTGCTTTTGGAACATAGGGATCATCACTCTCATTAGGTATGTATTTGTATTTAAATCTCTTTGGCCACTTACAGTTTTGCTTCTGGGTCTTCTGGATCTCCCTGGCTTGGCACTGATCTCTTCTTTAAGGAACTCACCTACTTCAGGCTCTTCATGACCCTGATCCAGCAAGAGTGTTCAAAAAAGGTGTGTCACTGAAGACACTCAGGTTTCCCAATTTTTCTTTTTTTTTTTTTTTTTTTCTTTCATAAAGCATAACTATCGTAAAGGATTCTAGTTGTGGAAAGACACTAAGTTGTTAAGTATCAGCATAGTAGAGAAACATTTCCAGCTGATGCTTTTGCCACTAGCCCAATTTAATTAACAAAATTGTACTTTTAAAAGGGTGTCTTGTACATGGGTGTATTTCTGGAGCCTTCTTACCTGAAGAATTCAATTAGATTCATTATTTACCATAGTCCTTCTAAGGTGACACAGTTTAGGTGCAGAACAGCTTGCACAGCCCAGGGGTTTGTATGCTCTGTAGCTGCCCCATTTGGGCACAGTCCGTATCAGCAGGGTCTGTTGAGCTACTGCTGCTCTATGGTAAGCAGAGTAAAAGTGCTTCTGGTCTGACCTCATCTCAAGTGTATTCCAGTTTTCTGCAACAGTAGAGGTTGCCTGTGTGCAACCTGCCTGTAGAAATGTCACAGAGGAAAAGGTAAGTTCCCAGAATTCCAACATCCCACTGCCCTCAAAAGAATAGCAAAAGGGTCTTTGTCTGCAACATTTTTCATTGGTGTTGAATCAATACCAGGGTCAGAAAAACTATATTTAGTACATAGCCTGATGTTGTAAGCCTGTTGTAATGTTAATTCTATGAACTTTGGATTTTTGCATTTATTTCTGTAATTTTTCCTAAACAATCTTTGGGTTAAGGAAAGGATTAAACCAAACTAAACCAAGACTCTTTCCAAAAACTAAACTAAACTAAACAAAAAACCAAAACCAATAACAAACAAACAAACAAAAAAAGGGGGGGGAAAGAGCCTGAGCAATGGATTACTCCACTTAGCTTTATATCATGATGCTGACACAAAACCTTGAGGACATATTGACTGTTTTGTGGAAAAATCAGAGTAAATTAATTCCATTTGGTAAAGGATTTACTTCCAGGACTTTGAGGGCAGATCTTAGTAGAAATGGTGTGTGATGGCTATTATTAAAATCTGCTTTTCATAATAGCCATTTATTTAATTCTATTTAATTCCAGTTCTTTCATTCAATATATTTCAAAGTAAATAATTCCATGCTGTCCAATTCTGAGAAAGAAACAGAGTTCTAATGACATTTTGCATGTTTAATGTTTAATACAGTAAAATATATTGAAACTATATGAAATTTTAAAGCTCCTGAGTTCTTTTCAAGTTGAAAAAAATGTTTCCATATAAAAAACAACTCCTTTGTCTCCTAAGTCTATGTGCAGAGATCAGGCATCATTTTGATCATGAGCAAAATAGCTTTACTTTCCAGGGTCACTTCAGGTATATAGGTATATAGGAAAGAGAGATCATTGCTTCAGTTTTAATATCCCAAGATTTATCCTTTCCTAATACATCTTTCCTCTGCTCTATTTCATTTCTTGAGTGGGATGTGATTTTTTCTACTGATCTGAAATTTCAGTTTGATGGGTACCATAAACATCATCATTTATTCAATTTAAGTAGTGTTGGTCAAAAAAAGTTTTTAGGGATACAATTTCCTATCAAAAAAGGCAGCATTTTTGGAAAATTATATTTTTCTATAAGTCCATTAATTCTCAAAAACCAGCAAAAGGAATATGGGAAACGTTTTTTTTCTATAAAGATCTTACTACTTCTGACTTTTTTGTCTCTCTATACTTTTGAAATACAGAATGTTACTTCTTTGCTTTCACAAGAAGCCCACACAAAATAACAATACAAGCTACAATGGCAATATAAGCCAATTTAGAAGCAAGGATAAAACATTACAGTGCTGTCATTCCGTGCCTGGTGATCTGGCACTGAGTGGGGGAGCAACACAACCCCCGGGGTCCCGAGAGTCCCAAGCCATCACCGTAGGGCCAGTGTAGAAAGTGGGCCTCACATGCAGTCTGAGGATCATTTATTGAAGCAACATAAATCCTAATGTAACTCAAATGCTGGCAGAGGTGAACACAGGGAACAAAGGCTGGACCTTTGTGGGTTTCAAGTGACAAAATCAGGGTGGGGTTTGGGGTCAAGGGGCCAATAGGGAGAAGACTGGGGAAGGACACAAGGTGAGGTTTACAGAACACAAACCAATGGGGAGGATAATGTGAGGAGATTTATATAAACAGACCAATGGAGCCTCCAATAATAGGGGATTTCCTAAGGGGCAGTCCAGGCAGGGACTGGTACCAGGGATAATTGACAGCGAACATTCAGGAATAAGAGTTCTATGTCAGGAAAGACTGACAGCCCAGTGGGTGGACACAACCCAGGCTAAACCACCACCCCGGGGAGGGTGAAAGGGAACAAACCATATGATATTAAAACACAAAATTATCCACCACTACACACTACTAAAAAAGGTGACAAAATCACACCCTTAGAAACTGCACTTTTAAAACTATTAAATGTAACACATCAGAAGCAACAACTTTGGAATCTACTTAACAGAACACAAGAAACTAAATGAACATCCTCAAAACCAAAGGCCAAATTTTCAGAATTTCCTGTATGACTGGAAACTAAAAGAAATGTGTAATAATCTGTCAAGATCAATGGTGTTATGGTGTTTTTATTACTGCAGAATTGTCCTCGTATGGTGATCAAAAGGAAGTTAAAGTCATCTTTCAGTAGGCACATTCCACATACCACCAAGACATTCTCAATTTGGTTGTACTATTGGACATAAATATGTATTTATGAATCTATAATTTCAAAATAAAGATTTAAAAATAACAAGAGAGAGTCATCATTTCAGTCAAGTTTACAGGAAGATCTACTGATCTAATATTTTCAAGCTAATATTCTCTGTATTAATATTTTTCAGGTATCTGGAGACAGATGCTGAAATAACAAAAAACATAAAACTGTACTCTCAATTTATCATCACAAGTCATACCCTAAGTGATTCATGTTTCTGAAGTCTCAGTGATATTTAATAGAACTTAAGAAAGGGTTCTATCAAGGAGTATACTTAATCCATATTTTTAAATCACATTAATGTGGACTGAAAGGGCAACAAACAGTACATTTTCACAAAGAAATATAAATTGGACTTATTTGCAATCATATGCACTTATTCTCTGCATTTTTCCTAATAAAAGAGACAGAAGTTATGTAGCTATCATTCATTCCTTTATCTCAGCTACAGTCAGTTTCAAAAGTAACACAAATTTAATGACTCTGTCTTCAAAAGAAAATCTTTCTTTGTCAGTTTGTGTGTCTCTTTACGCATGAGTGAAAATACATAGATGGAGATAATTCCTTGTACTTCAGATAGCAAAGAAAGTTGTTAGGACTCCAACACAGGCATAGTTATGTAGGATTCAACCCCAGATTTTCAGGTGTCTATTTCATTTGTCTACCTGTGTATCACTCCCTAATATTCCACTATAATCCATGGCATTCCAGTATATAAAAGTCTGTGAAGTCAGGATGAGATTGAGATGGAAAACCAGATATTTGGTGAGCTCTAGGGACCATTAACTGTACTGACTTGGTGTCCGCTGACTGCAGTGACCATCTAGCTCAAATGCAGACACACTGTGAACACTGTCTTCTATGTATGAAACTAAATTACAACAGCAATTTTTCATCTGATGGTGGATATTTAACCTTAAATGCTGCACTACTCTTGTGTATGCCATTTTAAGTGACATAACTTAATTAAGGGAATGACATTTCCATTACTAACAACATTTAGTTCTTGCTGGGATCTCATTAATGTATTCTAGAAGTAGAAATCCATTTTTTATGATTTCTGCAAATCCTCTGCTTCTTAATTTCTACACCTATAAGTAACATCCATATTTTTCTTTAGCAACCTGCCATCTCAAAAGCAACATTAAAACCCAGACCACTTAGTTATACCTAAAAAAGTATGTAGTTTTTTGAATCTGATGTAAAGAGAAAAAAACAATATTGTGAAAGATTCTCCTGAGGATCTGATAATGAATAAATACCAATGTCACACTACTTTCTGTTACTGATCAATCCCTAAGCAACTTTCTGTAAAAAAAATTATACTTCTGACTAATCTATAGAGTTTTTATTGCTGTTGCTGCTGAAGCACTTTTCTTTTGATTAATTTGGCTGCATTCTGAAGACTCGTTATGCTCTCAACCAGTGCAGATGGCTACATGTTCAGCTCTTTGAGATCCTCCATTGACTTCTGTTTCTGCCTTCTGACAAAGAGAAAATATCTCTTTTTGACATCAACTGAAGAGTCAAATAAGTGAAGCTTAACTAAGCAAATGCTGATATGTAAAGCATGGTTCACCAATTTCACTTGGGAGAAAATATTAGTATAGTAATATAATGTTAATATAATTAGCATATTAAAATAGTTAACATAAGAATCTGTGAAATGGATGAGCTCCTTAGTATAGCACACATCATGATAAACGGTGCTTTCACAGAATTTCAAGGAGAATGTGTGACACTTAGCATGTTCAAAATGTATGTTTATTAATCATGCAGTTATCCTCCATCAAACACTTTGGTATATACTACAGGAGCAAAGTAATTTCTCATCACAGGGATGTGCATCTCTATCAGAACCCAAATTTGTGATACTTATTATGTCTATGAATAATGAGCAATCTTTAAAGCATTTACCAACCAAATAATTCCTCCTTTTGCTGATAAAATAATTTAAATCACAAAAATTTACCATACAGAATATTTTGAATAATATCTTAACTGGATTATTATATAGTTGCAAGTCTATAGCAAATAATATAGTGATAAGAAAATTTCATGGTGCATCAGTAATACCTCTCAGCAGTAACCAAGGTAAAACTGCTAAAGAAAGTCCATTAACAAAGCTTATCCATGAACACAGAATCTTTTTCGATCACATTATGTTCATAATGAAGTAAAAGAACTTTTTTATTCATCTGATTAAGGTTATAGATTAAGTTTGAAAATGTCAAGAATCTGTACTGAATCATCAATATATGTGTTTTTCTGATAAGAGCAGTACTAAAAGCCTCAAGATATTATTTGGTAAAGCACAAAAATAAGACAAAACATCTCACTGAGCAGTATAATGTCTTATCAAATGTTCTTGGAATACAGCATCCATCACCTGTTATTGAATTCTCAAATCAACGTGGTCTAAACAGTGCAGGCAGGGAGAAAAAAAGACCTAAATCTGAACATGCCATAATATCATGGCAATGGAAGAGGAAGAACATAAGATTATACTGTGAAAATCTGCATCTTAATTAAAATCTTAAAACATCAATTTCACCTATACCAAAAAGAGGACATGATGGACTTTGTCTACTAAATATTGTATTTGTTCTCAGAGAAATTAATAAAGAAGGCATTTGAGATAGTACTTCATGGAAATAATCTAATCTTCTGCACAAGAATATATAAAAAAAGCCCAGAGAAAGAATGTAATTTCACAAAAAATACATAAGTCTGAGCAACAGTTGACTTCAGTTATGTTTACCCACTTCACAGTATCAAACATATGGATTATTCAGCTGTTCCAGCATCCAGAACTCAAATTAGTTTATAGTATTGTTAATTAATTACAAATGAATGCTCAGTAGAGAACTTTACAGAGAAATGAATGAATTCTATGCAACTTGATATTTTACCCTTAAGCACATAAGTATATATTTCTCTCTTTATAAAATAAAGAACAAAATAGTTGAGAACATCTACACAATATGTGTAGCGGTCGGCTTCCAAGGGATGCAGCTCCGGCCAGCCCTGCCGCCACTACAACCCGGGGGCCACTTAGCCAGCGGGGCGAGCCAACCCAACCACGGTGTGGATATCGCGCGTAGAACAGAAAAGCGGGACTCTCAGGTGCATCAACCAAGGGGGTGCGCGTTTCCCAAGGCAGTGCTCCGGAGAGACACGGACCTTGGGCTGACACGGCTTTTTATTGACTAGCTGACAGGGGGTGGGGCAAAGGTCAACCAACCGTAAGGTCTCTCCAACTTTCAACAGTAAGGTGAGTAAACTTTGAACCAATAGGAAGCAACCAGGGAGGAGGAGTGTATAATGAGGGAGGTGGGGAAGTTACATAACTCAATGATTGACATATAACCGAAAATGAGTAAACAACTATTACGGGATGTGGTTGCCGGGGTAACAGGGAATTGGTGGGAAGGTCTGAGGGAAGGGGAGGCCATCTTGAACAATTGAAATCAATGTAATTTAAATACAACTTTATAAACCAAACAACAAAGTTCAACTGGAACTGCCTTCGAACACCACCACAAATATGTTTTCATACATTCCTCATTGAAAATAAATGAGAAATGAGGCAAATATGAAGAAATGGTAAAGTCTGAAAGGGTAGCAGAGTTTTGGGTTTCATGAACAAAATAAACATCACTGATACCTTCCTGGACTTGACCCTTACTGATTTCTGCATTCATGAACCAATTGGCCATGTCTTCACATGCAGTTCTCTCTTCACAGGATATTAGGAAAATTTTCATTTCTCTTGAAGAATTTTCATGATAGTTATCAAATAATTTATATCTTTATGAAAAAAGATTCCTGCAAGATAGAAGTCATTGGCTCTCTACACAGGCTGTCCTTTTATTCTTCAAAAGTGCAGTTTGACCTTCTATTCACTGTAGCCACTAGTTCATGATTCCCAGTTTATATGCAGGAATATAAATTGTTCTGTGCATAAGACTCCTGAGATTTCTCTTTCAACAGCTGAAAGAACTTCCCTCCTTGCTCAGATTGTACATAGCCTGGACTATTGACCTTGTTAAAAACTCCTGGTCCCACTATATTGGTCACAAGCATACCTGTGAAATTGCGTGCAGGATTTGAATTTTGGAACAATAAAGCAGACAAAAACAGTTTGGGATATATTTAGTGGCAATGGGACTAAACCGAGGTAATGAAAATATTTAAAGAGTCAGGGGAAATATCTTGACACTAAGGCTTATTAGATCCTGGAATAGCTTCCTGAAGTGATTGGGCTTAGAGAATACTAATTTTAAAAATTTAGTACAAATACAGATGAATGCAGAGGGAGTAACCCAGATTTAGGATTTCATCATATTTTTGGAGGAAATGCCATTTAAACAATCAGACAGATTTATTGTAAGATCTATGTTTAAATAATAGGCTAATAATAATAGGTTGTGTAACATTCATTGACTTCATTATCTCAGGTCATATTGTTCACATAAAAAAATGGGAAAATATCCAAATTAATCTGCACTTTTGTTTAAACCCTCAGATAAGAACAATGACCCAAAAAGTGCCTGAGTACGCCCTAGAATTAATAAGTAAGTCAGCAGATATTTGTAAAGTTTCTTTGTGTACCTCACCATTGACCTCCATTAGCATTACCATTTTAGTCCAGTGTCAGCCCAAATATGCCAAATTCTACAGCACTTTTGACATTTCACTATTTTGCTGAGAAACTGGCTACACAAATAAAATTGACAGCACTAATAATATAATTCCATTTAAATATTTTTAAACAAAGTTTCTATAAGACAGAATATGTTAAAAAATGCACATGCATTAATTAAATAAATTTTGTATCTTTTTCAAGGTAGAGAGTTATTTGTACTAAATATAGATTTAGATATAGAATTGGCATTAACAACATATATTCTTCCCATATTTATGCTAAACAATATCCAACGTATGAAACAAAATGCAATTTACATCTTACATATTGAATTTGTTACATGCCTGCATAGCAAAGGGAAATCTCACTCTTTATAATCAGCAGTATCTAGTGTGAAAATAACACTCAGCTTCAGCTTCTTTTTACTGAGATTAGAATATTACTGTGTGTCAAGAAAATGACACATAGACATTAAAATAAAAAAATAAAATAAAATAAAATAAAATAAAATAATCTTTGTGGTACTTCTTCTCAAGAGCCTAATTCATTACACAAAATTTTAATTGCGTGTTCAGAAATCATTCTTTATTGGAACTGTCCTCAACCTCTATCTGTAAAAGTGAGTATTTTCAGAAAAAAAATTTCTATAAAAAAGGAAACAAATGGTTGATCTGCCTTGGAAAAAAATTGAAAAATGCTTTTATCACTAAACACTATTGAATTTTTTTGTGTTTTTGTTTCCTCCTTGAGATAATTTGAAGGAACAATTATTTCTATCTTATCCTCTCTTTTCACAGAATTATAGAATATGCTGAGTTGGAAGGGACCCATCAGGATCCTTGAGTCCATGTCTCAGGCTCTGCCCGGGACATCATGTTCCTTTGAGTGTTGTCCAAATGTTTCTTGAACTCTTTCAGGCTTGGTGCTATGACCACTTCCATAGGGAACCTTTTCCAGTGCCCAGCCACCCTCTGGGTGAAAACCTTTTTTTAATATTCAACCTAAACCTCCCCTGGTCACTGTCCTGTCACTGGTCACAGGAGTGAAGAGATCAGTGTCTGCCCCTTCACTTCCCCTTGTGAGGATGCTGAAGACCACAATGAGGATACCCCTCAGTCTCCTCTCTAGGCTGAACAAACTAAGTGACCTCAGCTGCTCCTATAAGCTCCCTCTCCAAACCCTTCACCATTTTTGTGGCCTTCTTTGGACACACTTTAATACCTTTTTGTCCTTTGTGTCTGGAGGCACCCAAAACTGCCCCCAGCACTTGAGGTGAGGCTGCCCCAGTGCAGAGCAGAGGGGACAATCCTCTCCCTTGCCCAGCTGGAGATGCTGTGCCTGATGCCCCCCAGGACACGGGTGGCTCTCCTGGCTGCCAGGGTACAATGACTCATGTTCAACTTGCCCTCAACCAGGACCCCCAGGTCCCTTTTCCTAGTACTGCCTTTCAGCCTCTCATTCCACAGTCTATATACACAACTGGAGCTGCTCCCTCCCTCCATCTCTCCTTCCCTCCCTTTCCCTTTTTCCCTCTTCCCTTCCATCCTTTCTCCCTTCATCCTTCTCTTCCATTATTAAATTAATGAAATCAAAATTAAGCAGAATATTTACGAAAAATTTCAGTGAGCTACAAAGCAAACCCGTTAATTCTGATTGTATCTATGCAGTATTTTCATGCAAGACTGAATGATCCAACGTACAAATGACACCACTTCTCTAAAGAGAAGATTACAAAATAAGAAATTGTAAAGATAGCAAAGCAGGCCTATGATGTCAGTAAAGAAAGAGGGAAAGTAATGTTGTGGAACGCTCCAGCCTGATATCAAATAAAAAAGAAACACATATTTTAAGTAGCAATTCCCTGTCTTCTGGACAAACTTCTCATCTTCTCTGATAAGTATTTTAAAACACATTTACTCTGACAGGCACATCTAACTAGAAGCCTGAAACAATCTGATTTCCAGCCTCAGAGCTCTTATAAATGCTGCTGCTGAACAGTAGCTGCTGCCTATTTTCTAATTTGCAGACTGAACACATTTGTTTTCCTGGTCAGAGGAAGGAATCAACTGACACTGACATTTACAGAAAAACTCAGTTGTGGAGGCCAGCATTTATGTTTGGCCCCACATCTGGCACTGCAGTCTGTCAATCCACAGGTCTCTACAAGGTCATTCATCTGTGCATGACATTCTCCAAAATTCAAGTTTTGAGAATATTTTTTTTCCCCTGTTCATGTTCATTTTCAATTTTTAATAGCAATCCACTACCATGCACATTTTTAACAGCTTGGATCTACACTCAACAAAAACTAAGAGTTAATCAACTTAAAACTGCCAGCTTGAAACAACTGGAGTTGAATGCACTGGTGTGGGAGAGAAGGTAAAGCAGCAATATTTTGATACAGACTTAAATATGTAAAAAAGAATTATTTGAAAAATATATGGAAAGAATTACCTATGGAGAATTGAAAGTCTGGAATCCAGCTGAAGTTCACTGTAGTTCTACTTCCTGACATAAATTAGCTCTTGATAATAAGTGCTTAATAAATTATTTTGATTTTTATTTTTAAATTCCTTCTTTTTCAGCCAAAAATACCTGAAACAAACAAACCAAAATACCTGAAACAAACAAACCAAAATACCTGAAACAAACAAAAATACCTGAAACACTTCAAACAGAAGTGTTAGAAAGAAAGTACAGTGAAGTTTTTTCTCACACTAATCCCAAAATGAATTTGTTAAAAGAGTGTTAAGAATGAAGTAGTGAGAGTGAGAAAGTTCAAGCACCAGACAGCATCTGATTAGATGTGTCCAAAGAGGAACTGAGTTTCACTAATAGGATTTCACAGGATCAAGTAGTTTTTTATCGCAGCTTTAAGCTGTCCTGGAAAAGTCTCTTCTATCTGAGGGAGCAGGCTCAGTTAGGAAATAACTAGTTCGAAAGAATATTTATGAACTGAGTGCCATTTCTAGCTAAACACCTTGTACAATATATAAATGTATGGCAACCTTCAAAATTTATGTCAGCTTTTCTCACTGACTGCACTAGAGCTCAGAGAAACAAAAATACAATTTATGCATTTAACCATGAGCTTATTTCGTACAGATTTCCATCCAAAGCAACTACACTTTCATAAAGTGTCATTCATTCCCTAAGGCTCTTCTGCAATTATTTGTCCATGGTTTTTGTGGTAAACAGATTATGTGTCTGACTAAGATGCTGGATAAAATTACTACCAGACAGGTTTCTAAAAGGCTTTGAGAAGCACAGCAAACCCAGATTTTTTTTTTCTTTAAACATTAGAAAAAGGGATTGAAAATGTACAGCATGGACTAAGACCTAGACAGTGGATATTTTTAGATTAATTTGCTAATTTTGTAGAAGTTTACTGGGTTTGTATATGTGATTATAATTCTTTTATCAGACAACTTAAGGAGTGATAAGACCTTAGATAAAAATAATATTTTCTATGCCAAATTCAAATCTAGACTAAAATCGAGTTACAGCAGTTTTCAGCAACATGGATCAGTGTAATCTTCTGAAGAAAATATTAAAAATGCTGATATATAAATGATGATTTGGAGACAAGGGTGTTGTTAATTTAAAAGTATTTAGAAAAAACTCTACAAAATACTGACAGTGTCAGTATGAAACTATGTGTATAAGTGTGTCTGTGTGTGTGTCTGCAGTGGAGTACTGAAAATCTGCTTTTAGTGTTGTTTTTTGCAGAACTGTCCTCAGGGGCATTAAGCTTACCTTCTTAAAGTCCTGATCTTGGACAGTGATTACATTTAAATGCCTAAGTGAGGGTTTGTATTTGGGTATTCTCTGTGTTCCCAGACTTGGGTTATACCAACAGAAATCATCTGAAATAACTTTTTGAAAGACCTCTAATAAAGTAGAGTGCTGAGTACAGATATTTTTGAAATTACCAGTTTACATAGACTTTGAAATGTTTTGATCTTTTCCTGATCCTAGATCCTGATGGTTTAATACATATTTAAGCATCTCTACCAACCTGGGGCATCTCATTTGCTTCCCACCTAATAAAGTTCTGTTCTTTATAATTGTATCAGGGTCCACAATTTTATTAAATCATGTAACAAAAACACTTGAGAAATTTTATTGACAATTTATTAGTAAAGACAGCATATACATTTGAACAAATCCAAATGTTTACTCCAGTGACTAAATTAATGCTTGATTTCAGCTTAATTTGCAGTTCCATCAAACGCTGCATGATATTGCCTTTCACTGCATGTTTACATTTTAGTTTAATTTGTTCATCTCCTAAAACATTGCTTTCCTTTCATTTTGAAAGCAGGAAAAAACCCAATAAGTTTCTCTTTCAAGTTAAGAAGTCTATTAAAGAGGCATAGCTGAAATAACAATGTTCTATTTCTCCCTGTGGCTAAATAATGCAATAACAAGAAAAACTGCAAGCTAAATTATTTCAAAGGGATTTTAAAGGTAAAACACAAACATATCCTCTAAAAAAGAATGTAATTCTGACAGCATGATTTGATTGGGAATCAGCAATAACATCATCTTTTAATATATCAAGGTGTAAACCCTTAATGATTTATAACTTGAGTGGGAGTTTTTCATATAAATATGCTTATGAATCAATGCTGGTTTATTTTTAAGCGTGTGGTAAGAATTCTAATGATTCCAACAAATGCAATTCTAGTACTTTGAGATTATCACATAGTTTGAGTCTTTATTTGATGCAGGCTTACACAGAAAATTAATGCAGATATCCTATTTTAGCCTGAACACAAGTTCAGGCTGGTATTACAGGTGGTGTAATATTTCTCAGTTTAAGTGTATGGCTTTTCTCACACACTACTTACAAAAGAAAAGGTGAAGCTGAATTGACTAAAAATATTCTGATCTCCTTAATATAGAATCTTTTCCAGCATCTTCTTCATGCTAAGGCTTGCCACCCTAAGGCAATCTGAAAGAAGTGTCCTTTCACACAGAAAGCCAAGGTGGATTTAAAAAAACCCACCTCATTATTTCCCCTGTTAGTTTGGGGCAAAAACTTTCTTAGTGGTTTCAAGCTCTCCACACATCCAGTCAAACTCAAAGATTTTCTCTAAGTGAGTCCCTACACAGTGCTGGCTGACTCCTAGTAGGCAATGGTTAAATGGTTAAATACTGTTCCAGAACTACTGCAGACATCAGATCCTGAGGTGCCTCAGCACGGTGCATTTCCTCTGCAGAATAAAGAGATATTTAGTGGTTTAGTGAAGAATTTGTGGCTTCTTCTAGTCCTTAGTCTTTAGTACTGTTTCTTTCCCAGCACTATCTTACCTCTAAAGCACGACAGGTCTGTGAGCTACAATGATATTAATTCCCAGTTTTGGTCTATGGGGTTGGTTATGCATTGTATCTTTCTTTCTCCAAATTTGCCAAATCTATGGTTTGCTGCTGCCTCACAAACAGTAGAGGCCATGGTATTGCACATCCAGCTGTAGTCCTGAATGAATTTAGCCATGGAGAACCTAAAGTTTTTGCATTTTGACCAACAACTTCATCATACATTGTTATAATGTGGTAGAAGCCTTCTTTCTGACACAGAGATGGATTCTTAATTCTACTTCTAGGAAGCCTTCATTGTCCAATAAAGAATATCTCACTATTATGGCCTAGGGAAAAAAAAAGAAAAATAAAAAAAAGAGAAAAAAGAAAAAAAGAAGAAAAAAGTGAAGACAAATGCAACAGAGTCCTGTTTTGCTAGTGGAATGTTGCAAGACAGCATATATACTTCTCAGATCATAAAACTTCTTTTAAACATATTTATTGTTTGTTTGTTTAAGGAAAAATCTTTTCATTTAGAGAAAAGTGACATTTTCTTTAAAGTACTCTTATTCACATGCTTGGTTTTCTCAGTATAAACTGATGAGAAGATGTATGAAAAGTCTATTGAGCAGCAGGCCTTCAGAACTTCAGTTATGCTGAATGTTGCCAAATCTAGTCACGACTGCTCTGTGTAGTTGGCACCACATTCAACATTTATTCTCCACCTGCACTGACTGCATTCATTACTTACAGAAATCTACACAAAGAACATGTGAAGAATCTGAGACAGAAAACCAGAAAAATAATTCCATTTGTTTTTTATCTGAGTTTGGAAATAAAAAATGCAAGGATTAATAGATTTGGTTTTGTGCATGTGTCCTCTATGCTTGTACCCACTCAGGGCTCAACTGTAATATTTTATGTGCACACTTTGTCACAATGTATACAAATTTCCAATTTTTAAAATGACAGAGCAAAATCAAAAGCTTTCATCTTGTTCCTAAATCATGTTGAAAGGGTTTGTGCCAAGTTGAGATCAAAAGCCTATTGTGTCTATTTTTCATTTTTACTTGTGTCTCAGCTTTTGAAAAGCAAGTTGCTCCTGATTTCTTTTTACCTTTTTTTATTGGCAACTGGTAAAACAGCCAGGCTTCTAGAAAAGCAAACAAGCTCTTCCTATGGTCCTCTGGGGTGTGATAAAAGGTCTTGGTTTAGCTCTTCTTTTAAACATCCCCTGTGTGAAAATGCAAAGGGATGTCCTAGAAAGGCTCTGAACCAGTGTGACTTCATTTACTTAAGAGAAAACAATACATATGTGTAAATATCAGAATATTTAGAAGCTGCCATGCTGAGTCAGCTCAGAGATACTTTTAGTCAGGTATGCTCTTCCATAAAGGATTCTTCTGGGATATTTTATGAAAAGTACATAGAAAAACCCAAAACTGTGATCACCATTCTAAATCCCATCAATTGCTCATTGAAGGACTGGAGATTGGTGATGTAGGTATGTCTGCTACCAACAGTACTGAATCACACAGGCATCACATTGCATTTGTACTCTCACATGCCCTGAAACAAGTATCAGATGAGGATATTTGATATATGAGGATATATGAGGCAGGCTTGAGCTGATAAAACAGCCTGATGTTTAAAATCAATCTTTAAAAATATGCATAACTTTTGTAAATTTTCCATTTTTGAAGTGCTACAACTATGTTCAGTTAATGCATGTTTCTGTTATATTAAACAAATTATTATGCACTCTTTAGAAAACAGCTGTGATAGGATGCAGTTAAACTAATAAAGGATGTGTGAATCCCAGTAATCAGAACATGAAGTATGTAACAATGAATGCACAGGAGTTCTTATATAGGATTGATATTTTTCTTTGCAGAATCACTGCTTGAACATCTTTGTCTGTTCAGTCTTCTTTTTTTTTAATAGATCAGGAAAAATAATGATTTTTGGAAATATTTATAATGTTGCTATTTATTATTATTAAAATGTGGTTTGTCTTTCATTTGACCATGAGGCCAGAGTTTCCATTGGTTTTATATCCCAAGGCTGAAAGAAAACTTTAAAGTACTTTTTGTATTGTAGCCCTAATTGTTTTGCATAGTTTCTACATTTGGAGAACCTAAAATTCCCATCTTATTTCTGTTTCACAGGTATAAGATAAGGCACAGAAAACATTTTAAGTGCCCAGTAGATCAATGAAATATTTTCCTCTACTCAACAAATAAATAGGAATTATTTCCAGTTTATTTGTCAGAGCAGAACAGACAAGGCTGCTCTGTCACCAAGTTTGTCCCTGATCAGCTCAGGCTCCTCCAAGGCCCAGCTTGCAATGACTCAGTTATGTGTGAACTTACGTCAGTCATGGAGTAGGGCCAGACATTTAACATGTTTACCATTGTATTACAATCTCAGTGTTTCACTGTGCATCATATATCAATGTATGGACTTCTTGGTTTTGGTGTAATATTATTTTAAAGATGCAAAAGTATAATTTTTCAGACTTAGTAAAAAGCCATGTCCATGCATACACAAACTTTGGATGAAAACCAAAATTTTTTATAGTAATAATCAGTGTTTTATGGATGAATAAAGAACTATTGAATTCTTAAAGACACAAAGCCATTTGTGCTGG
The DNA here is from genome assembly GCF_965231275.1 of Zosterops lateralis. NCBI lineage: Eukaryota > Metazoa > Chordata > Aves > Passeriformes > Zosteropidae > Zosterops > Zosterops lateralis. The sequence continues at coordinate 53,031,094 of NC_139765.1, forward strand.
GGTTTTTTGGGGGGAGAATGTATTGATCTATTTTGTTAGAACTATCACATGATAATTTTATAGAGCAATTATACAACACAAACAGTGTTTTGATGAGAGTGCAACAATGAAGCATCATTTCTTTCAAATTTTGAAATGAGAACTCTTTTTGCCATTCTATTTGCATTTCATGTGCATAATACATCTAAAGTAATCTGAATTTACAACATACATTTATCACAGACTAAAAAAGATGAGCTAATGTCTAAGCTTTGCATTTCATGCTTTCTAAATATGTCAAGCAATAATCATACTCTCCACAGAGTTGGATTATGAGTCAGTAGCTAATTCCAGGGCTAACTGTTGTTTATCAATACCTGTACAAGAAATGAAAATCTTAAATTTCATGTTCTTCGTCTCTTTTTATAATTTTCTGTTCCTTTGGAAACATTCATCCTTTTATTCCGTTTATAATCAAAATATACTTTTCCCTTTGCAATTTCCAAAGTGAGGTAGAAATATAACAGATTACTCTACAGAAAACAAACACACAGCTGCTAACCTCAATTCCTTACACAGACTTCCCTATAATTTATGTCATGACAGTTTGCTTCACAGCAGTTTACATCATGAGAGCCACACATTGCTAAAGATATTCTGTTTAAGACAAATGGTATTTTATGTTTTCTCTGAAACAATATACTTCATTGTTTTCTTTGTGTGTTTTCTGGTTTTCTTTCACTTCTTGCAGAACCTGGATGACAGATCCATTAGCTACCCAGTGCCATATTAAATCTGAAATATAACTCCTATCCATAATTTAAGGGTTTCAGTAATATACAATGAGAAGTATGTCAGAAATTATGACATGATTTTTAAGAATTTATATTCTTATTCTTTACAGCTGTCTAGGTTTAATAAAAAAAAAAAAAAAGTTTATCACTTTCAGCCTCACAGATGCAATCTTTGTTTCCATGACTGTGTGTGGGGATGTGGTGCTCTCCCTGCAACATCCCAAAGAATTCTTGAAGTTCAGATGTTTTCACAATATTTGCTCCTCTAGAGCTCTTCCTTGCAATTTTTATGGGTACATATTAAATTGAGGGAAAACACTAAGGTATTTAGAATTGATAATATACTTACTTAGCTTATTTGAAACTCATTTCAATTCATATGTGAAGGCTGTAAAAAGGCATGGTTCACCATTTGTCACTGCATTTACAAAAATACGGGCATTAGAGATCTTAAGTGAAGAATTTCACCATCATTTTGCAGAGGATCTCTGCCTCCTCCTTGTCAGGGCCCTGAGGGGCCCTTAATGGCTTTGTCGTCCTTGTATCTTCCCTCTCCCCTATCAAAGGCCAGGGGCCAATTCCAATCCCCTGGGGCTGTCAGTCCCTGCCCCAGTGGCCCCACAGCAGGGCTCCTTACACCTCTGCCTGCCCAGCTGTGGGTGCAGCAAACCAGGCCCCACACACAGGGTGACAGCTTTGCCTGGGGGTTTGGTCTGTCCCTGTCCCCAGGGAGGTCAGGCTGGGGCTGCCCCAATGTCCCTGCTGTCCTGTTCCTGGCTGGGGGGAGGGATGGGTCCTGGCAGCTGAGCCCTGCCCAGTGCCATGGGGACCATGTTCTGCTGCCACTGCCCAGAGAGCAGCAGGCCTGCCTGGCCCCATGGCACTGCCCCTAGACTGAGGTTCCCTATGGGACACCTGGAGACCATTTCCTATTAGCTCACTTGGTCTGAGCATGGTGCTATTGACATCAGTGTCCTGGTTCAATCCCTGCATGGGCCTCTCTCTTAATAGTTGGACTTGATGGTTCTTCTGGGTCCTTCTCAACTCAGAATCTGTGATTCTACACAGCATTGCATCACCATGCTGGCTGGGGACTGATTTAAATCTGACCAAAGCACCATCACAACACCAATCTGCCATGTGATGTTGGCTCTCCTGGGAGCAGTGTACCTGCTTTCCATATATGTTGGTAGTACCAGGCTGCATACTCTGTTCAGTTCTTCCAGAGAAGCCTAAACTGCCACACCTGCTGTGTAAAGTCCTTTTTTTTTTTCTTTTTTTTCTTTTTTTTTTTTTTTTTTTTTCATGCAATTTGCAGTCAACTCTTCTGTAGAAATGATTTCAAGTGATTTAAAAAGTGACTCTTGGGCTCATAAACAACTGAATGAGAGGTTGGGTTTTCTGTGAATTAAGTGCCCAATCCACCTATGTGAATTTTCACGTATCTTAAAAGAGTTACTTACTGGGATATGCATCTTCATTTTCTTTACCTTTACAAACAAACAACTTTGAGAGTTTTCAATTGAAAGACTTTCTCGCTATTCCCTATCCCCTTGATAACTGTTTTTAACATGTCTTTCTTTAGCTTGTCTGTAGGAATTTGACTCAGTTTCCCCCACAAAATGCCAAGTGACTTTTGGAATGGCTGGTAGTATCATGCTTGGCCTACAGTTGCAGGTTCAGATAGGAGTATATCAAATTTCCTTTGTTCATCAGCCAAAGCTGATGGATATGACCCATATGCAAAATGCCCCAGATTACAGCAGCCAGCCACAGAAAGGCAACTAAATAAATTCAGACCACTCTATCTCATTATAACTTTTCTTCCTTTTTCTTTGCTTCTATTAAGACTCTCTCTACTGAAAGCACACTTTGAGATTAGGATAATTAACTATATGCCTTTACACATGAGCAAGATTTGGAATCCCATTACAGATGATGAAGCCATGATCTTTCAAAGCAATTCAGCTGATTGGCTGCTAAAGATATCTAGCCTTTGCCATTTGATGTCCTTTACCTGTTTTGAAACTGTCTGTGACGTCTTTGATGTTTTTCCCACACTCACAAGCTTGTAATATAAAGTAATGCACAACAGCATTTAACTTTATTAGCAAATATATGAATCAGAATAACCAGACACTATACTTTAACCCAGATGGTGATTATTTGTGTGTTCCTGACCTCAACAGCCAGGCCTGCTCTGTACTACTCTATCTGCATAGACTCTTACAGTGTTTTTCAGACTTCAGATACAATCTTGTTTTATCATATATTTATTTTGTATTGGAGTTTTTGCCAATATCGGCAACATCCAATACACTTTATTTAATTTTTTTGTCGTGAAGGAACTCAAGGAGAATATATCTACATTTACGCTTCAATTTCTTCCCAGAGAAGTTCTCAGTCTGCCATATTTTCCTTCTGTTTGACACAATATCTGTTGCGCTTATTTTATGTTCTGTCATGTTTAGCTTTTTGTACAATAGTATGCCATGCACAGTACTAGAGTATCTGATTGCTTCTTCAACTCTTAGTCTAACTAGGGGAGAGGTAAGAAAGAAAGAGAATAAATTAAATACTTGACAAACCCACTGGAGCAAGCCACAATCCATATATACAAAATTACTGCAGGCTCAAAGAAATAGTTGTTTCTCTTGCAATCCTCCATCTTAAGTAAGTCCTGTCTCATATCTGCCAGCCAGACGCATGTCTTGCACAATGAGTATCTACAACGGCAATAAGCCCCTGTATTTAAAACTGGATCTTACCTCAGGCATCTGTTTTAGGGAGAGCTGAATAACAAGTACTTTGAATCATGATGTGAATCTCACTACTGGTGTTTATTCCTAAGAATTGTATCTGTCTTTCTCTTTCCAAACAGCCTAAAAAGCTGATGATAGTGGTTAGTGATAGAATATTAGTAGCTAGAAATTCTGAGCATGCAAGAATCTGTTGTTTTCAGAAAAAAGTAAATTAAAAAAATGAGATAATATCTTGTTACCTTCCAATATTGCCTGCAAAGTTCTGACTGAATTTGAAGGATTTCTCCTACAATCCCTGAGCTGACAATCATACAGCATCTTAGTCCTGTCAGCAGCTAAGACCTCTAAAGACAGGCAGGGAGAAATACGGCACAAGTAGGTAATAGCAGAACTAATACCAGATACCTAGTCTTCCTTATTTTTCTTGGTCATTATGTAATGCTCAAAATACTATTTTCAAAAGTAAGAAAGCCTAAGCAAAAAGAAGTTACTTGAAATGATGCAGAAAATGATGCATCTAGTAGCACCAAAAATCTTTAGTGAGCTAGTTTTACTTTTTTTATAGTACTTGTCACCATGGCAGCCAAACGTCTATAACAGAAGTGGCATGTGTTGAATGTATTAGATAATGGATCCTCACAAATTGTAGCTACTAAATTTTTTTTTTTAAAAAAATGGGGTCTTCTAGATATCTGTTTGAAGCCCTTATGTAAAATACTCCCCTCTGAAGTGGCCCATAGAAATGAAGATGAAATAAAATAGATTGATACTCATCAAGAAGGAAAAAAGAATACTTCTATGTTTTGCCAAAGTAATTTGTAACTGCAGCTAAAATCAGCCTAATTTAACTATTTCAGCATCTGCTGAACAATTTCATAATTAGCAGCTGAATCTCAACAATTACTTCACAAAACATTTTTTTTCTGCATTTGAATCACACTATCAATTTCACATTCATTTGAAAACTAAAATGGTTTTTAGCAATAATTATCTTCAAAACTCTAAAGTTGTTCTATGGAAAGCTGAATTAATTTTTTTTTATAATAACCTCACCGTAGAAGCAATTAATTCGTACAGATAAAGAAAAACTGTTGGTTTCTAGCCATGCTCCAAATTCTCCCAGAAAAGTGGGATTCCAAAAGGTATTTTTTTTTCTGTTATCTGCACTAAAATGTCATACCTGGGGAGCAGAAATGTTTAAAATGCTGCATGAATGAATGCAATTTGAAACTCATCCCTTATTCTGAGCACCCTGTTGTCTCAGTTAAAGACAATGTAAACGGTGGACACTCCAAAATGAGGTATGTCCCCTTTTAGTTTTAACCATTCCCTTTTCACCAACAAGGACAGAAAATGTGAGAATCAATAAGTGAAAAAATAAAAAAAAAATTAAAAAATGAACCCACCATAGTTAAGATAACAGTAAATAATCTTTAGACACAAAGATGCTGAATCCTGTGGACTGCCCAGGAACAAAGAAAACAAACAGTGGAAAAGCTCCTGTATGATGGGTCCTGTAAAAGACTGCATGGCCCAAAGGACAAAGCCAACACAGCAGAGAAGACCCACTTGCTCAACTTTCCCCCTAGAAAAAACCCAGGAAGTTGGGAGCTTATGGAGTTCTGGTAGCAGACAGGGGGTGCTGGTGCTTTCCAGATCAGCTCCAAATGTGTGGTGTCAATTTTTCCACTTCTCTTTGGACAGCTGGACACAGTTCATGCCAGTGCTGCAGTTTGGAGTTGCTGCGGCATTGTGGGGGAAAGAAAATGGACTCACCAGGCACTGAAACCTGCCAATTCTGGCTCCAGAGATGAGGGTTGCCTCCAGCAATCACTGCCAAAGAAGGTGTTCCAAAGGCCAGGAATAAAACAGGCAAAGTAGAGTTTCTGTCTTGTGCTGCCTCAGCTTCTCAGGCAAAAACAAAAGATAAAGAGGCTCTGCATGAGTGTCCTCCAGCTCTCAAAGGGACCCTGGCACCCGTGCCTCTCTAATCCAGGGACAGACAGCTCAGCTCCACTACTGGCCCTCAGGTCTAAAAGAGGCTGTAACAGTGTTTGGCAGGTTGGCATAGCACAGATATGAAGTGCAATACACATATTTTGGGTTACCCAGGACACTACCCTGTAACTGAAGCTAGAGTTTAAAGTAACAATTACAAGTAGGTGTTACAGACGCTAATGGACAAGTGGTCTCATAAATACCCTTGTACAATGAATATCCTAGATAAACTGATAGTAGAAGGTATAACTCCTTAAGAGAAACTGAAGTCTGGGAATAAAATTAGATATTTAATGCTTGGATGACCAGAAGTGGGAAACAGCAGAAAGTTAACAGGCAGATTGAAAAGAAAATGAACAGGTTAACTACCATCAGTAGCTAATATAGTCAAAATACATTTCCTTCTGTACAATGAGGTGTACAGGTTTCTGAAATAAGACATTTCTACTCCTGCTCCTCTTTTCTTTTTGGTGGTTTTTTTTTTGGTTGGTTGGTCGGTTTGTGGTGGTGTGTTGTTTGTTTTTTTTTTTTGTTTGTTTGGTTGGTTGGTTGGTTTTTTTTTGTTTTGGTTTGGGTTTTTTTGGTTTTTTTTGGTTTTTTGTGGGTTTTTTTGGTTTTGTTTTTGTTTTTGTTTTTGTTTTTGTTTTTTAATTAGGTTTTCTTTTTTTGGTTGTTTCATTGGGTGTAATAGACACACTGAGATAAAAAGTAAAAGTAAAAAGGAATGCTTTTATCTAATGGAAACATCTCCTCACACACACTGCAATGTATTTTATCAGTGCAGAGAATTCATTCTTCCTTTCAGGTCAGTATTTTTGTCTCAGTATATCCCCATGGTAGAATAAGTCAGAAGTATTTTGGGCCCAAGTCCATCAGCATATGATGTGTTTGTCAGGTAAATAACATTGCAGAAAATTTTTGATCACATACTTAGAACAGAGTTGATTTTCATTTTCCTAGAATAAAGTATATGCATAGGGAATTCATGTCTTTGCATAGAACCCAGTATAGTCATGCCTATTTCATCTTTGCAAACTATTTTCTACAGGCCTTTGTATTTCAGGAAATGTGCACTATGTTTTTTGTCTGCATAATAACCAAAGGATTATGAATCCAAGACAGTTCAGTAAAGTGAGAAGCTGTAAATGGAATAGCTTCAACAATGGTAGGGCGTTCTGCTCAGTTTTAAAATAAAAGCTACATGTCCGTTTATCTCAAGGGCAGCTGCTTAGGTAATAACAGTGGAATCTGGAAATATTTTGTGGGCTGAGGGATACCTATAATAGTGTTCTAGCTATATGAAACACTGTGAGGGGAAACTCAAACTATGAAAGCAAAAAATACTTATTTCAGTAATTGATATATTTTATCCTATATCTTGTTTCTGGATAGTTTTTTTTCACTTTCTTTTGATTCAGATGTATCTATTTATCCTTCTTTCCTCCATTTTTGTTTCTTTCCAATGAGCCTCTTTTTATAATGAATTAATATTAAGACAAGAAAGTGACTTGTCTGGAGTTTCTGTAAACCTGTAAAGCTACAATGTGCTGCAAAAACTGTAGCTGAAATTTGTAACACAGGATGAACCCAGGAAGGGTTCTCTTGTTCTGGTTTTGGCCAGAATGTAGTTAGCTTTCTTCACAGTGGCTGATATGAGGCTGTGTTTTGGATTTTTACTGAACAACAGGTTGATATTACAGAGATCTTTTTGTTATGGCTGAACAGGGCTTAAACAGAGTCAAGGTCTTTTCTGCTTTTTGTACTGCCAGGCTGGCAAGGAAATTGGGGATGCTTGGAAGGCTGGAAGAGACATAGCTGGGACAAGTGACCCAAACTGACCCAAGGGATATTCCAGGCAATATGGCATCATGCTTGAGGTATAAAGTGGGAGGAAGAAGGAGGGATATTTGGAGTGACGACATTTGTCTTTTCAAGTCACTGTTACCTGTGACAGGGCCCTACTCTTCTCCTGGAGATGGTTGAACACCCACCTGCCCATGGGAAGTGGTGAATGAATTCCTTATTTTACTTTACCTTTTAAACAGTCTTTATCTCATCCCATGAGTTCTCTGCCTTTTACCCTTTTCATTGTCTCCTCAGTCCTACTGGTGGGAGAGTGGGTGGGCTGCTGTGTAGGGCTTGGATGCTGCCTGGGGTTAAACCACAACAATACAAAGAAAAAAAAAAAAAAAAAAAAATAGAACCAAAATGGTTTTAAATACCTGAATATGACTGCCAATATAACATTGAAATGTTATCAATTTGGAAGAATTGACAACACTTAAATGTTATCATTTTGGAAGAATGAAATCAATTTTGGAAGAATTTTTGTATTTGTTAGGCTTCTAACACTAAAACACCTTAAACCATGTCTCTGGGATAGGTGTGTGAAGTTATATATGCACCAGCATCAAACAGTTCAGAGAGAATAGAGTGGTCATTGCTCTCCCACCTTGCTTCTTTGTAAGGTTTAATCAAGTGTGTGCTGACTATCTAACCTGCAGCTAGAAAGAGAGGAGCCATGCAATATCTAATATTAGTATAACTACAGTGACTGATGTGACAGAAGAACAAAATCATATTCTTCTGCCACCTGAGTTATCACACAATCATAGGTCTAGTTCCTGGTCACCTATGCAAGAGAAGAGGATATTAACAACCCTGCCAGTGTTGATGCAGTGTGTTCTTTGCATACAAACTTGAAGTATTCACCAGTGCACGTGCTGAGCTGCCTGACAAGAAGTCTGAAAGTCATGAACCCACAAGTCAAAAGACTACTGCCTGTACTCTGGAATTATCTTAAAAGATTTAAAAAATATTTTTCCAATTACATCATGTTAATTTCAATGAGAGTTCACTGCTGTCTCCAGGGGTGTACTTCTATATGCTCTCTGTTAAACTTGCTCATGGGATTTAACAGCCTAAATTCTTTTGAGGAACAGTTTTTACTCTTTTTGCGCTTAGCAATGAGAGGTGATTTTGCAGCAATGTGAATTGCATGTCCTTATGAAGGTATTAAGAAATTAGTTTCATATTTAATTTGTAATTTTATTGTTGGTTCTAGTTTTTTTAACTTATTGATTCAATAGACACAATTTCTGTGGCTGAGTCACCAGTATAAATTATATTATTTCTAATACTTATAGAAAAGGAAAGAAAATGAAGTCTTGTTTAATTCGAACCAAGATAAATTCACTCCTATTCATATCTAGTTAAAGTGTTTATGGCCAGACAGAAAATATCTAGCATTAAAACAAGAGAGAAATGACATCACAGCTGGTATATTTTCAACAATGGAACAATTATGCAAGAGAAAGTATTTAGAAGAAATGATGTTTTCTATGACTTGCTGTACCAAGGAAGTGTATTCAAAAAATACAAGCCAGAAAATGCTGAAAGCACTCATAGTGCCTTAGTTGTTTTGATTTTACACTTTACATTCCGATCTTGTATACGAGCCAACATATATAGCTCTTTTAATGTGATACCAACTATTTTAATATATTTAAAAAAAATATTTTTCAAGTTACATCTCCAAAACTAAATTGAAATAATATTTTCTAGGGGTCTGGATTTAGTCTCAAAACATGCAACAGAAAACTTTAATTTATGGGATCAATTTAAAGCATTTTGATTATTACAGGAATTTTTTTTTTTTTAGCAACTGTCAGAGTTTTTAGCCATCATTGTACAGGACTTTTCTCATTATTTTCTGTTCCTCTGTGGTTATCAGGTCTTCATAAAAGTTTATTAATGGCAGTGCATTGCAGAAAAAGAAAATGTTAGAGAAGGACAGACCTAGTACTGTAAGGTATCCACCTTAATAACTAATTGTACATTTCTATGTCTCAGTGAAAACAGTCAGGAATTGTTTCTTCTGCTCATTTTAATTTTTGTAGTGGTTTAGAGATTCTATTTTGACACCAAGTAGACAAAGGACAGGTAAGCAAAATTTGAGCTTTCCACATAGAAGCACAATTTTACAAAGAAAAATTGATATAAAGAAAGAGAAGAGGTCCTTTAAAAAGAGCTTTTTGTAAAGACTTGGATAGACTTATTGCTTAAGCTAGAAATCTAGAAATGGGTTTCTCATAATGAAATTGCTCTTTCTTTTTCTTCCTTCTCAAAAGGTGGTGTTTCATCCCATCTTTATTATTACATGAGGTCTATGCAATTCTGATGTCTCTTAACCCAAAAATGTCTTATACCAGCAATGTGGATAAGGGCAAATTAAGTATCTGAATCCTGGTAACAGCAAGATGGGATTATTTTATGGCAACCTGATTCAGAGTTGCCAAGGGTTTTACAAGGTCTGTATTTCTGACCCTTCTATTATCCTCTACTTTTTATTTTTATTTATTTTTTTTTTTTTTTTTTTTTTTTTTTTTGGTGTGTGGCCCTTGTACATTCTTTTCTGTGAATAAAATAATGCTGGGGATGCATGATGATTAGTTTACTGAACTGTGAGTTCTGATCACATGTGATTCAAGGTACCATTCATACAAGAGCAATACGTTAGTTCAGAATAAACTGCTCAAACTTTATGACAATGGAGACAAACTTACGGAAAAGCAGAAGAGTGCAGAGGGACTTTAATTCCATCTATTGTAGCAGTTGTCTGAAGTGAGAAATCCTTTATCAGCCTGAATCTTGTTGCTGAAAAAAACATTTTCTGACATAGGCTTCAAAATTTCACTCTGGTGACGTACGAAGCACTTTAACTCTCTAGTTCAGTACATACAGAGGACAACAACCTATTAGACACAATAGTAAATTGTTTAATATGTATACTGGCATGTAATTTATTGTTGTTGAATAGTCTGTTACAATGCCAAGTATTGAAAAATACCTGCTTTGTTTCCCACTTCTTTCTTAAGCTGATAAATCAATGATGGCATGTTGTAAAATCAATTTTTGGAGTATATTCCTCTACTCCCAATTTCTTTCTCTTTCATGCGTGTGTTTTCTCTGGTTGTCATCAAAACTCCCAATAAAAAAGATGCTTAGCGTTTATCATTTGTGACAGAAGACACAAAACAAAACCAAATTTCTGAACTAATTCTGGCTGCAAATCCCTTGGGTATTTGGGCAGTGAATTGTCAGGAGGAATAGGTTGTACGATCTTGGCATTGTTGAGCAACTGATAGCTGTCTGAAATTTCAAGTAACTGAGTATATATAAGCTTTCTGACAAGGCTGCTCTTCAGTGACAAGTTTTTCAGTGACAATTTCAGACGCTTCATGTAGACAGGAATTACGTTTTCATGAGTCAGCAAGACTGAAGAATCACTTTACCAGGGCAGTGCTCATTCCAAACTTTTGGTCCAGGGCTTTGGCTCAAATGCTTCAAGAAACCTTTTAATGAAGGCTATGAAGTAACAGGGCAACTTGTATTTCTGTCTGGTTCCTATTGTATTTTGGGGGGATTTATTATTGTGCTATTAAATCAGTGTAAGATCATATACCACAAATGCCCCAGCCCTAAAAACTATCTCAAGAAAATCCTCTGTTGTGTGATGACCCCTGCCAGGATTATCAGTTATTTTGACTTCACATCACCAATTTTAATAGAACAGTTTTTGGTAAGGTGCAGTGGTTCGGCTTTCCAATGGGTGCAGTTCCGGCCAGCCCTGCCGCCACTACATCCAGGGGCCACTTTGCCAGAGGCGTGGGCAAACTCAACCACGGTGCGGATAGTGCGCAGAATAGAAAGGCGGGACTCTCAGGGTGTGCAACCAAGGGGTGCGTGGTCCCCAAGGCAGCGCTCCGAGGAGAGACGCTGGCCTCGAAATGGCACGGCTTTTTATTGAGTGGGTTACAGGGGTGGGATTGCGTGGGACCAATCACAACCTTTTGCCAATGTATAATGAGGGAATGCACAACTTTTGAACCAATAATAAGTAACTTGGGGAGGAGGAATACATGATGAGGGGGTGGGGAAGTTATATAACTTAAAGATTGACACTTAACAGAAAGGTGGTAAACAACTATTATGGGATAGGGTTACCAGGACAACCAAGGTTTTGGCGGGAAAGTCTGGGGGAAGGAGAGAAGGGGAGAAGGAGAGAAGGAGAGGGAAGGAGAGGCCATCTTAAACAATAGTAATAATTACAAAATTATAAAACACAAATTATAAAACCAAACTGGAGCAGTAAAAACCCAATTGGAATTGAATTTAAGCACCACCACAGTAAGGTTTTGCTTAAATGAGCTCAAATAATGGAAGCATCAGCTTGGTCCATATAGTCCACTCAGTAAATATGTCTGAACTTAATTATAACCTAAGCTATCCATGACTAAATGTCATTGAACCAAGTAATCAGCGACAAGTTGAATTGATATGCTTAAAAAATAAAAGAATCTAACCCTTTGATTTCCCAGCTGAAAATGATGCTGAAACTTTTGGCCAGGATTTTTAATACCAATCTCTAAAACTGAAGAAATATCATTGCTACTGAGACCTAAAACTGTATGTTGTAGGTTATGGTATATAGAAGGTCATGGAATATGGATTCTATTCCCAGCTCTGACATTTAGTTTTTTGATGATTTTAAAGAAGATATGTGAGTGTCAAATTTTCAAAATGGACTAACTGTTTTGCTAAATCTTAAGTACTAAGTTAAATTTTTTATTCTTTCTTTTATTTTCAGAATTCCACTTATTTCTTAAGTGTTGTGTGGGTGTGTGACTTCTCAAATCAACTTCAACAGATATGTCTGTGGTTTTTTGAGGAATATCTCTACCCTCAAAACCAATTGCTCTGACTGACCAGAGAGTAAATTTGGCAGCATGACTCAAGGCTCAACTAGAGACCAGTGTCTGGAGTGAAGACAACTTTCTGAGAAAAAGCAGCCAGAAATGCCCTGTGGCATTTGATGGGTTGGTACCTTGCCAAGGTACAGTGTAAACCTACAATGGGCTTTTCTGGAGGCAATAATGAAGGCTATCTGTGAAGTCCTTGTGTTTTCACAAGGCAGATAGATTGGAGATCTGTTACCCATCTCACAGGTGCTAAGACTGTATAGGCAAGGAGACTGAGGCTGGAGACCTGTTAAATTCAAAATCAATGTCCTTAGAATTTGCAGTCCGTATCTATTTCATGTCTCACTTTTCTTACTCATCAAATAAGAATTATTCAGAACTCAGAAGGGCATAAAATGCTTAAATGAATTAAACCCTTACTTCTGTATTAATAAGCTTGCTTTCACTCTTGTACATAATCAATTTTTAGCATGAATTTTGCAACAATTATTTGATTTGTTCATACAAATACACACAAATTTTAAGTATTTTGTGTATCTATTACACATATATCTCCCAAAACAGGTTAGACAGCCATATATGACAGTTCTGTGATGTTCACAATGTAAAGAACACTGTAACTTCAGAAAACAAGCAAATTCTAGTTGCTGATGGGACTAATCCATTGTCTTCTCCTGCACTGCCATGTTTGTGGAACAAATGCAGGATACTCTATTTGTTTACGCAGATAAAATCAGATCACTGATTTTAAAATTCTCTGACTCAATAAAAGCATTGTATGTCATCCTCTTTCTATCTTTATCCATCACTATGAAAAAGTAGACTTATTTGGAAAATTAACATTATTAATGATGATGACCATGCCTGTATTGCTCTATTATACCTGTAAACCTCTATATTTCTCAGCAGTAATAATTTCATTTCCTCTGAGAAACACACACTACCACTGTACAATGTAGTACAGTAAATTGTATATTATTTTTCTACGAAGCATTGTAAGAAACTTAATATCTCAAGACAATGAAATCATATTTGCTCAAAGTAAGTTCATGTATGTGAGAAAGAGGGACAGAAACAGATGGACTGAAAACAAATGATTAGGCATTTTTAATACAATAAAAAACCAAAATAAAATACCAATTATGTGGATGTAGCTTTTGCACAAATAATTTAGCTTGCAAATGAATAACTATTTTAGAGGGAACTGAACAGGCTACTAGAAATATGACATCTAGAATTCTGCTTCAATAGCTATTCCAGGCAGCTTTGCCCCTTGAAGGCTGTATCACTTGTCATAAAAGACTACTTTGGAAGCTGAAGTAGTTCTCATTTAGGACTTTGCTGCATTCTTCTCTCAGAGGTGTGATAAAACAAGTACTGCAAGTAAAAGGAGGCTATTCAACATTGCCCTTATTCTTGGTAGAGTTTCCACAACTGAATTCTCTCTGACTAACTACTCATTCTTAACTGATAGATCTTAATAAGAGTTGAGAACACTGCTGACACCAGTGTTTGTTCACTATGGCCTTGGATCTTAACAGAAGTTCAATCTTTTCCACACGTGTGTCTTCTCACCAGTCTCCTGAAATAACTGCCACTTCAGCTAGAAATGTTATTTTATACAGAGGAGGAAAGGCCCTACATGGTAATATTGCTCTTCTTCACACACATTTGATCCATCAATCCTAACTTCAAAGCAGTAATGTTGCTAAAAGAGAGGCTAAACACTGAAGCACAAATACCAGAGCTCTGGATTCACCCAAAGGGCATTTTGCACTCCAGCATGCTATAACCTCAGGCAGTTTCTCTACATTATATTTTCATTCCTAACTATAGGGGAAGCTTGTTCTAGCTTTCTAATGGAATAATTTTGTGAATTATTTTGTCTGGTTTATATGGCTTTATATTTATTTTATGGCTATTTATTTTGTCTGGTTTCTCCTGGCTAAAAGTTGTGTATAGGTCTTTTAATGTTTTTTTTTTTTTCAAAATCAGAATCCCCTGCAAAAAGGCCAAACTTCTGAAGGCAAATATATTTCTACTTAATTAAATTAGGAAGTTTGATTTATGATGTAGTTTTCAGAGATTGATGTATAGAATACTTTCTGTATATACAGACATACACATGCTATTATATAGTTAATAGGTAGAAAATTTCTAAAAAGTGAAAGTGAGTTAAGAATCTTGATTGAAACAGGATGACAAAAATTGTTGTATTTTTCTTTTAATGCAAGAACACCTTAGAAATTTTGCTTAGGCCTCAGAAGAGTCTTCTGAAGGGTTCGCAGGATTTTCTTTACATGAAGTAAAACAGAGGGGTAATGCATTGCAGAGGATTTACTTATATCACATGGCAATTCAGAGGAAGATAGAATAATCGAAGCTTGATATTACCTCTGCTTAATCTGAATATTCAGTATTGTGTAATTAAAATTGTATATTTGAATAGGACTCAGAAAATTGTGTGTAGATTTATTTTTTCTCTACCTCTTTTGAAAATTGCACTAATGTAATTGTAAACTGTTGTGGATTAATCAAGTCTGATGGAATTGCCTGAGTATATGACCTGTTGGAAGTATCTAATCACCTACATGTAGATAAAGCAAAGAGACCGTTTGTAGAACTGGCATCAAATTTTATTGGATTTTGCACAATCAGATACTATTTATATGTACAAAAATCAGAATCAGCTATTTATCAAAAGAAGTTTATCAGAAGTTGTCTGTTTTTTAATCTTGTTAATGCGCAGCCTTACTGGTCTTGTAGCAGCCCAGAAGAGAACACATTAAACTCTGAAAGTCTGCTACAAAGTGAAAACCCTAACGGAATAATAAAAAAAGAGATCTTAACAATTAATTAAAATAAAAATAACTTATATCAAAACCACTGATTCCCTGAATTCCTTAAGTTAATTAGAGCTGAATTAAGAAGCTATTTAAAGTTTTGGAAGTTTTTTTGTTTTTAAATTCACCAGTAGAGGAATGTATTTTTTCTCTCCTGCTGAAATTTGTTGTGTGCGTATTGGAAGGGTTCTGGAAGAGTTTAAAGAAAGTTTGAAAATATTACATGGTAGAAGTTTGCAGCATCTCATTTCCTCACAGACTCTAGGGGTGAGAGTAGGTTTCACATTCTGTTTAGTGTGTGTATAGAGATGCTAAAAATTCTTGGTTTGTGGTAGTAGATCAGCTCCTTTAGCCAGCAAAGCACAAACATTTTCTGATAGCAGTTCCAGGTAATTCTGCATTCCTCGTCCTCAAGGAACTGAGCAGCTGAAGCTATTGTAAGGAGAAGAAGGGGTGGAGGGGTGGAGGGCTCATAGGATGATTATACAAAAGTAGACAGGAAAAAACTCTTAAGAAAGCAGTGAATTAAGTCAGAGGGAACATGGGGAGAAGTGAAAAGCTTAGTAATTACTCTGAAATGTCAGAATTACTAATGTTGATAAAGAAAGACTGTTAAATGCCAGAGGTGAGAAAAAGGATTATTTAAATTAAATATACTGTCTCAGCATAAACTCTTAGCTCTATAGCATACCAGTCCTGCTACATTAAGATTTTAAATTAATGCAGAAAGAAAATTTCTTCCTCTTAGGTAGTTATTTTATGAGTTAATTAAATTTTTATAAATAATCGAGAAAAGCAAAAGCACTGTCATTCTGTGGAAAATGTTGGAAGTAGGAGCACCATGGCAGAGGTTATCTCTAATGCAGGAAGTAAAAAATGGTCAAAGGGTGGTGACATCTGGGAGATTAAACTGGGAAATTATCCCTGTATGCTTTCATGGAAAAGCTGCTTTGCTTTTATCTAATTTTATACTTCCTCATGTTCCTTCATAGCCTCACAAATATTTTTGTATTTATTTTATGAGAAAGGATATATTATTGTGGAATTTATTTGGCTTCTCTAATTTACTTATCGTTATGTGTAATGTCTGTATAAAATAATTCAAGCTCGGAAATTAAGAAATATAGAATTGAGAACTCACAAGTGGCCACCAGGGAAGGCTAATTTGCAATTGTAAGAGGATGGGCAGCTCCGAGGAGGAACCACAAATTTACAACAGAAAAAGACCTGTGGCCGATGAGACTACGATGGGCCATCAGGGATGGTGGGCTTGGTTCTGCCTACGTGATTGATACCAGCTTTGCATCTAAGACACAACACCCAGAATTGCCATCCCAGAGAACAGAAGTCCCAAAAGAAGACGCATGAATATGCGATCTGAGCAGAAGTGGACAAAGAAACCCTGCCTTAGGGAAAATAAACCGAATATAAACTGCACCTTCGGTGGCGGGGATTGTGAATGAGGGAGGACTGGTGCAATAGAGGCCAGTCCGAGGTTCACCCACCTCCAATCCCGGGATCGGAGTTGTCCTTTATTTTGTGGCTTTTCCGAGATCGCTGTTACGTGAAATAAATTTTATTTTTGATTATCGATCCGGCTGATTAGTTTATAACACTTGTGTCTATAGCAAAGACACAAAGAGGAGAGAAGTGACTAGAAGAATTTTTTGGCTTTCAGCTTTTTTCTTCACGCTTTGTAAAGACTGTCATGCAGCACCTATAAAATAGCAACCCTCAAAATAACAAAGCCTACTTGGATTTAAAATTCCACATACTCAGAAGGAATTCAGAAGTAAAACTCAGATCTGTTGCATTCAAGCCACTGCAGAGAAAGAGCCATATGGCGTAAAAAGCTGTGCAATGATGCTGGGACCTCTGTGGGTAAGGGCAGTCACCAGAGGACAGACCACAGGGTCTGTCCTGTGGTTCTTCCAGGCAAAAAATGACCATAAACTGGAGAGCACCTCAGGTTTTTCAATTTGTGTCCCAGAGTTCTTCATACGGTTTTTTAACCATTTACCATTAGTGATGCACTGCCTTTGCAAGTGCCTAGCTACATATCCATTCACAGTTATGTTAAAAATGTTAAACACTGATGATATTTCAAATGGAGAAGGCAGCAAAAATGTCAAAGCTTTGTTCCAAAAGTCAGTGTCATGGCCCACTCTGCACCAGTGCTGACAGACTCGTTCTTTCCCCTCCAGCACACCGCAGCTCAGAGGACATCAGAGCCAACACCAGCACAGCCCAGCGGGCAGCAGGAGGAACCAGCGGGTGGCAAAACTGACTCCACTCGTGCCACAACTTCTCATCTGCAACTAGAACTGCTCCATGAGCTCCCACCTTCCCGGGAGGGTGGCTCTCATCCTTCCCTTTTGCCTCCCAGACTGTGTGGTCACCTTCAAAGGCCACCGTGCTGAAAGGGAGACACCATTTTCCCTCTGTGTTCCCACTCTTGGTTGGCAGTGAGGGCCACCATCAGGGAAAGAGTATTTCTGACATTTTGGGATTCTGTTTCTTTTGAGTTTGTGAGATTTAACTTTTTATCTACTGATTATTTACTGCTATTTTTTGCCTGTTACACTTGCACTTACCAGTAAACTGGTATTTTTTCACTTACATCTACTCATATTTCCCCTTATGAATGGAAGGGATTGGATAAAGCAAAGAGAGATAACTCATTTTAGAGTGTTCCCCTTTAAATTGTCTTAAGCCAAGAACCAAAGCCATGTGGGGCTTAAGGATGTCCAGAAGAGATGTGCAAGTGAAGTGAGCAATATTCTGAAGATTTTTGGCTGTTTGCTAGTTCACAAGAGATGGTCACTCAAGATAAACCCATGAGGTTGTCTTGGATGTTGACTTTCACTGCCTGAATTGCTCTACTTTATTGAATTTGTTCTGGCTGTTTAATATTGCCTTAGTATACCAGACTGGTAATGCAGTTTGTGCTTTTTTCTTTTTTTTAGCATTTTAAGCACTCTGTTTTTACAGATGGTTTAAGCTTGTAAAAGCAATTATGTTTTTACTGTATGGTTCTGTTGACAATCTGCTTGTTGTCAAGGACCACAGATGGTGAATGCTACTTATTTTTCACTACTTTGGAATCCAGAATTTTTTCAGCTCTTTTTCCTGCGTCATTTGCAAATCTTCAATTAAATTTTATTGGTGAGACTTCAGTGATCACTCTATGTATAATTTAAAGAATGCATTTTGTTCTCAAGCTTCTTTGGCATTTTTGAATGGAGGACTATTTGTTATATTTTGATATATGCAAGTGCAACTGGAAAAGACCTGTTGCTACAAGATTTTGGGAATGAGTCAATAATGCTTTAAGATATGTGTTATATTTATCTTAGAAGGACTAAAATTCATGCTGAAATGAAAATGTCTGTTTGGAATTTGAATAAATGGAACTTGGTCATTTAAGCATGTTTCTCTGCAAGGTAGTTCAATTTTGCTATGAATAACATTAAATAAGAGTTGTTCTCAGTATCATGGTCCTGAGAATTTTCACCACCATGCTTAAAGAAGGAGCTAACCTTAAATCGATATTGTCATGCCCAGAGAAGGGCTCTGATGTTCAAAACTACCAATTCCCTGGAAAAGCAGACTGCTTTTAAGTGCTAACATATAGATTTTTTTTCAGCTTTCAAGACAACTTTAAGCACTTTAACAAATGGCCTTTATTTACATATTGCTGAATTCTGAATACTGTTCAGAAGTGTTTACTTCTTTGCAATTTGCAAATGACATGGGACAGATTTTCACTCTCTCAAGAAAAAAAATGGGAAGATTTATCTGCCTTACACACTGTTGCCTAACCTAATTAGACAACTTAATGTATGGCCAGTCATCTCTTTTAAAAGAATTTCTTTCCTGAGTCTAAAGAGACCAGAGTATTGCATGATAATTTGTAACATAAGTTTTTGGCATAACAAAAAGTGAACAAAACACAAACTTGCTTTGCTTCAGCTGCTTTACATGCTTCAATAAATTAACTATGAATACGTGATATACAGATCAAAATTAAATATCAATGTAGAAATTGTGTTACTTTCTTGGCAGTGGATAGTGCCTACCAAAGACAAAGCATTGAGCACTGGTGCATGAAGCTTTCACATCTTCAAGCCAAGCCAATTTTCTTCCGTTGTCTTGAAGAATAAGCTTATGTGTTGCAATTTTCTAGATTAAAAAATGAGACTTTGTCATGCTTGCAATCAGAAGTAATAGCTCCTACAACTTCAAATTTAGAAATGATTGTCTCTTTTAATCATATACTGGTCTTGAAGTTGCTGCCTTTTTAATTTCAGAGATTATTTGAAAAGGAATTTTACAATTTTCAGCAGCCCCAGTTTAGTTTCCAAGTGGTCCAAGGAGTAAAGTATTTCTCCAGCAGATGGGCAGTTCTATTCCATTTCCTTCCTATCCTCTTTCTTTTTTGTGTGCAGCTTTTCACAGTACAATCTTTTCTTGAAACCATACAGCTTGATTTTTGTATATTCTTTAAAAGACCAAAGACATTATTTACAAATTAATGCTAAAAACATTGTTTCTCAAATAAAATTGTCTTACATTGTGTAGTAATTATAATTTCCATCACTTCTGCTGTGATTTCTTTCATAAATTATAATAATTAAATTAAAGGAAAACAGTGCTTGAAGTTATTGTACATTTTTTCTTTGTATTTTTTAAACATCCTCCCTGAAAGAAATATTGGGATTTCAGGTAACTGGAATTAATTCTGCAACAGCAGAAGTGAGAGTAAATAAAGACTCTTGTATCCTTAAGAACTGCAAAGACTTTATGTAGAGAGAAATCCTTCCATGAAAATGTACAATATAGAGCTGAACCTCTCTATCAATTAAAGAATGAAACATGAATGTTGGCACCCAGATTCTAAATGATATTGCATTCTACTACATCATTAAAAATGTAAAATAATCCCCTCCCATTGACATACAAAGTGCATGTATGAAATGCAGAGAGAATAATGAGCATTTTGTTGGTGACTGGGACACATCTGTTTGGGGGAACTGTAGCAATGGCTATAGCTGCATGTGGTGGAATTTGATTAAAGGTCACAGGAGTTTTTTAAAGTTTTGACAGTTGAGAATCTGTTCCATTATATCAAAATTTAGTCATGACTGATAATGTCTTCTCATTACCAAAGCTTCCAATCCTCACAGTGTAAAAATGTTCTCTTAATATAGTTATTTCTGCAGTGAAATTTAGAAATCACTAAGGCGGGACGAAAACAAGGAATATTTTTCAAGGCATAGAATTTAGCAAGCCAATGGCCTAGTGTTTTGTGAAGAGAGGGAAAAATCTGTACTCCTAGCCACTGGTCTCTGGTGCTACTCTACATAGCAAAGCCAAATATTCATCTGAAATTTCCAAAGCCTCACAATGCACTGTATTTTTCAGCTACTATTTTTCTCTAAGTAGGAAGAAAAGGCTATCTTGACTGCACTTAATGTCTAAAGATTTAGAAAATTCTTTCTTCTGTTGGCAGTGGTCAGTGACCTGTGCTGTTCATTACCTAAGGCCTGAACTGTAAAAGAACATGCCCTGAGTGCTAAGAAAATATGCAGGTCTTCATCTATCTGCATGCCACTCCTGCTGGCTGACAGTCTGTTGCCATTGAACAAAATCCCATTGATTGGGAGACTATGTGAAGCAGTATATGCATGCCTATGTTAAGAGAATATGAATCTGTCAGATCTCTGAATTCAAGATCTGATTCAAGGTTTGAGTTAAGATGGGCAAAAAAAGAATGCAAACCTACAAAGTAACGCTAATGCAAACCTAAGGCTTCTACAGGAATAAAAGTTATTTCTGTCATTACTCTGCCATTTGTGTATATACTTCTACAGTGTGTGACATGACCCAAAGTTACATTGGTCTTTAAACCTCAAAATCATTGAGTGTAAACATTAATTAGATAGGGAATGGTGAATGCGTATTTAATTAAGTAGAGAATTTATGCACAGAGAGATATTAAAAGCCATATATATAATGCAGTATCAATGACTCATTTGGTAAGATTTAACCTCACGTTCAGGTACATTAAGCTGTGTTGCATACACATCTTAATTTAAAATAGATCAAATTACTCTGTCAAATGTGTGCAGGTGAAAATGACAGGTAGTGTTTCATTGTTGTCTTATAAGATTGCTGACAAGGGGATACTGTTTGGCTAGATGAGTTTTAGATGAAAGATCAATATATATAGCAAGTCAAAAGTTTATCCTTACTTGCAAATAATTTCTAAAAATCCTATTAAACAGCTTTTGAAAAACAATTATTTGTCCGTATCACACTGGGCTTTATGAAGATCATACCATGTGAGAAACTGAAATGCTAAAGGGTTAATGGCTCATGCAATTGGCCATTTGCAAAAGCATCAGGTGCATTGCTGAGGCCAGCTTTGCAGCCCCCAACCAGCGGATGGAAAGAGGAGATGTTTTTGTGTGTGTGTGTGGGGGGAGGTAGAATCCCTGTCCCACATAAGATGGGTTTAGCAACAAGCTGGGTTTTGAGCCCGATGAAGGAAAAGGCCCGTAAAAGATTCTGCTATGTAGGAAATTCCTTACTTTGCCAGTGTCTTCACTCACACAACTGGCTCAGGTGTAAAACTCCTGCCCAGGACATTCACACACGGGCCTGAGGGTATCCATTCCGTCTCATGTGTCATAACAGGCTCAACTACACTGGCATGAGAAGAAGCAGTCATGTCCTAGAAAGGACCTTAAACATCAAAAAAGCCCCAAACTACCCCCAAAACCTTTCTGGGGCCTTCCACCAGAGGAATGTGCATGATCCAGTGTTGCAAAAGATCCAGTGTTGCATTCCCCTCCTGGGAACCTGGATGTTTAATAACACAATCAACTCAATGTTTTATGGGCTTCCCCCACCCCTGACAGACAAACAATTGAGTCCCACTGCTGGATCCACAGGTGGCAATATCTATCCTCTGAACTGTTTACTTTTATCCTTTCCCTCTCTTTCTTTCTTTTCCGTGTACATTTTCTTATGTGACATTGTTATAAATGCAATGGCAAAAATCGGATTAACAAAGAAACAATTTATTAATAAAACAATCCCAATCACTGATAAAAAGAGAAAACCACAAAAGGATTCACAGCGCAGCACCGGGTGGAAGAGAAGACTGCACTCTAAGATAAGGTTTTCCCAAATCCACACAGAGCAGGTCGCAGCTTGGGGTTTTATAGGGGTTTTCATGTCCCGAGGCAGAACAGGTGTCCAGGATAGTCCAAATAGTCCAAATAATTTTCGGATGGGCTTCCCGGATTTGCCGGACTCTGCAGACCGTATTCCGGGAAGATCCTTTTCACATGCGGATGGAGCTCGCCGGTCCATGTTTATTTCAATGTGTATTCCTCGGTGGAGAATTCTCTTTTTTGTTCAGAGAGGAATTTCTCTGTCTGGGTGTGATGCCGATTCTTATCTGGGTTGGCTAGTGTCTTTGTTTCTCGTAATGGTCCTTGTCCTGTTCTTTTTGTCTCAGGACTGAGGACGGTGGAAACCTGGCGGGGGAATAGTTTCTACGGACCATACCTTTTTATATTAACACCAATCTAACATATCTTGCTATATTCTTTTATCACGAATTTTTACCCAATGTCACATTTATCACAGCATCTTTATACCTTTATATTTTATAGTACTCTAGAGAATAACCAAAAAGGCTACATCCCTCCTTTCCATGGCAACCAATTCTTTTAAATGAACCCAAAATACACACACAAACACACATACAGATATATATACACACATATATATAAATAAAATATTTTTATATATATAAAGTAAATAACAAAGATATATATAATAAATAATATATATATATATGAAACAAATAATATATATAATAAATATTTATAAATACTTGTCATTTAGTGCCCTTTCACTCAAATTCACCACAAGGGGTCTATTAACAATAACCTCAGTTACCCCTGCCTTCAAGGGCAGGTTGAAACATACTCCAAGGCAGCAAATTAAGCAATCATTCACCATGGTTCTATCACCAGTGAATTTATAACATCTTTAGCTAATATCCAACAGGAATGGATCAAGAATTTAATAACTGGATGAATATCTAAAATTGGATATTGTGTGAAATAAACTAAATTTGGATAATTATCACTGAATTTACAAATATGTCATTCTTAACACTCTTGGACTCTGATTATACCAATATTTGTTCCCAGCATTGAAAAATATTTGCTTTTCTACCTTAATAAAGGTCTATCTTGATAAAATACAAGAGAAAAAGTCCTTGTTAACACCCTTATATAGTTGAGATTCTTTAGAATCTTAGCAGATTGTTATCTGCTAAGGATCATGAGCAATTTTGTATCTTTCTCATGGACCTTCTTCTGGTGTTTTAGGATGGTATTATTGAATATGCACTTTACTATGGTTGAAGTCAAGTAATGGACATAATAGCTTGGCTTCTGATTGGTTCACTGAAGTGTTGAATAGTTTAAGGATGCAATTCAAATTTTCACATCTGTCAAGGAATACAATTATGTAAAAAACCTTCTATAAAATAAAGAGAAAAGCTGTATGAACTGTTAGAGGGGGAGACAAAGTTTCAAACCTTTCCCATGAACCAGTCATAATTTACAGTTTGCTGTGGGGTACATTTGGCAAAACTCCCTAGGTCCCCATTTTCATGCTGTAGTGCATCCAAACAGCCTTTCAATGGCTTCCTCTGAAGCCACTGAAACACAGGTTTAGCTGTAATGTAAAGTTAAATCATGCATGGACCACACAATGAATCCATTGAATCATTAGAACTCTGTATCGTGCTATAGAAGTTATCTCTTTCTTATTGCTCTGTATTGTAAACATAAGTATAGTAAGATGACTGTTCATAATGTGACACTTTAATACTTTGAAGATTCCTTTGGAAAATCTATTTGATTATTTCCCTTTGGAAAGTCTATTCAATTATTTCCAATGGAAAGAATGAAGTGCCAGTGTTAGTACATTAAACTAACAGTTTAAAAAACCCCAAAACATAGGTATTAAAATGCCACACTAACCATACATGGCTGGTTTTCAGTTTCTTTCACTAATGTGGTATTTCACTAAAAATGGCTTCATGTGGAAAAAACCCTCCATGATGAATTTTCTTTCTTAGATTCTAAACTGCAAAGGGGGGATTCATCCAACACAACTGTCACGGTGTCAGCGCCTTCTTGCCCCGGCCAGCCCTGGCACCACGGTAAGTGAGGTACGATTCCATGTCCTGGGACACCTGCGCAACCCTGTGAGTCTTGGCTCATCAGGAAGCAGAGCGTGACTATGGCAGGATGTCAAGTGGGGACTCTGAAGAGGGTACAACCGACTGAGTTTATTGGAACTCCCAACCGAGGAGACCTCACCTCAGCGTGCCTGCCTCAACAGAGACCAGGAGCACCCAATTACAGTAACTTTTATGTGGGAGTGGAACAGCGGGATGGGTTCTGCTGTGGACCAATTGGGAGCAACATGGGAGTGGCTCTGAACATAACGGGCATATACAATGACAAATCACAAGGGAGTAGGAGGGCAAAACCAGAGTCCTGCCCAATCACTCGAGGCTCTCACTGGAATTTTCCAGAGGCAGGGAGAGGCCCCGGAGTGACAGACAGGACCCAGGGGTTACATAACACGAGACTGACAGATAACTGTAACTAGGGTAGAACCAAGAAGGGGAGGAACACAGGGGGTACATGGAATTAACCATTTTACATATAACAACATAAAAGTAAATCATGAATACAAACATTAAAACTGATGGAATCAAAAACGCACTGCCACACACAACTTTGCTGTGTAGCTAGTAAATCATATTACGTATGCAGAAAGAGAAGTACCCCTGCAGAATCACTGACTCCTGATATTCTAGTACTTTCTTTAAGATATTTATCTAGGCACTGCCTATGGAGAGAGTGTAGAGGCTCCCAGTGAAGTTATTGTCTCATTTAATTTTAGATGTCTGTAGGTTTTTATGTGAGTTAGTCACATATCTAGTGATGATCCTGTGAACTCAAACACTTAGAGAGATGCTTAAATCTAGGTGTCATGACCTGGAACTCAATTCTAGCAAGAGATCATATTAACATTGCTAAACCACAGACGATCAGGGAGAGAGCATAATGAGAGATCAAAAATGAGAGAGAATCAATCTGCAGCTTCCTCCTTAATTACCACATTATGTGCAGACTTGAATTTCCGTATTTCAGAGTTTCTCTCTTTCCATGACAAGAAGTTTCTTCCAAAAAAATAGAGGATTGATAAGAAAACTTCTAGTGATATTCTGCAAGGATTGGACTTGAGCATATGCTCTTCAATGTATTTATCAAATTTTTGAAAGTAAACTTAAAATCACTACTAATATAAACATGTCTTGTGATCATGACAGGGGAATAATTTAGAATCTTTTTAGTTGCAGCATATTAAAAAATGAACATTGAAATGTTGCAAGATGTAGCTACATTGTATTTAGAAACCAGAAAAGAAATTAGGGATACAAGATGACCATATGTGGAAACTGTACTCTAATGAAGAATGTAGTTTCAGTTCCCATTATGATGCTGTGGTAGAAGAGAGAACGCAGACTTTAAAGCAATAAAAAAGAGGCTTAAAAGGTACAATGTATAAGGATGATTTTATCTGGTTGCAGCATTTTTCTGATACTGGAAGACTGTGTGAATTTCTAGTATTCTCAAATTTAATGTAAATTTAAAAACTGAAGAAGAATCAAAAATTTCATAAAAGGGTTTAAAAATATGGAGTTTTTAAATTCAAATATCTTGATCTTACAGTGTCTCAAAAAGAAGATGGAATTATTATTCTTTTACAATTTTTTGCGTATCCTCATGGATGGAAAATTTCAGTTATACTTGTAAAACTGTAATAGGAACCAGTGACTGGATCATGAAAACAGACACATTTGAATTTGAAAATTAAATTATCCTCATTAATTGAAACAGTAATTTAGCCCTAGAATGAACTGTCAAATGAATTGGCAGTGTATCCATCTCTTTGTATCTTGGGTTTGAGAGTGAGTGATATACAGAATGATATGCTTTACTCAAGTGCAAGTTATGCTGCAATTAGACATAAATCATCAGGCTTGATATGAAGTTCAATGACTAAAATGCAGCACCAGCCAAAAATAAGAGGTCACAGTAGTTATCTGGTTGTCTCTCCTGGCCTTAATTTCTAAGAAACTGTCAGATGATGTAATGGGTCAGATTTTGACATGTCAAAAACTGATAATAGAGATCCTGATTTGAGCTGTTTCTGAAATATTATTTTTTTCTCTCTTATTAAATACACTGAGTATATTACTAAAGCTACCAGAAATAAACAATTCACTGAAAATCTGTTCAGATTTTGTGTGTAATGATAATTTTGTTTTCAGTTAATTTGCTGAGGTAGCCCTTGAGTTTGCTTTCAATTATTGAAATAAGGGATATTATATTTTTGCGACATTCTTACACTTTAGTAGCACTGATGTGTCATGAAGACTCTACCTCAAATCTACTTTTTTCAATCTTTTTCTAAAATACCATATTGAAGAGAACCTGATTGACTAAATGTATTTAGCATTAGTCACTAAAGTTAGAGGAAATGAAACTGCATGAGACCATGTCATTAAGTCAAAAGATATCAGCTCTAGTCCCTCTGAAATTTTTCACATGATGCTTGTAATCTGTGCCCGTACTCTTAACTGTTTTTTAAAAAATTAAATACATATGAGACAAACTTGAAAGTCAAAGGTCTCTGTTTTATTTCAGTAACAGAATTAGATTAATGTTGCATAAGAAGGAATATTGGCTTTATAGCCAGAGCAGGAGCCAAGTGCGTTTATTGGGTTTTAATTCATGTCTCAGTCATACTGTGGTCTTGGCATCTAATCATAATATGGTAGGGAAGCAACAGTTTGGCTCCAGTGACATAGATTGGTTAAAGGAAGTTTTATATAATTTGATCTAAAAGAAGCAGCTATATGTTCAATATACTAATAAAGGATCTGTCCCAACACTGGGATGTGGATTGAACATTTTAAAGATTAAATTACTATTTCATAATCTACAGATTTTTCCAGAGTCTGGCAGAGTCTAATGGAAGCTCTGTTCATTGTAGGGACTCTAGAGGGTCCTCCGGCAAAGGAGAATATGCAAAAACTAAAAGAGAACCAGGTCATATAAATGACCAAACTCCTTCCCAGTGAAGATGAAAACCATACTCTTGTCATCCAGTGTATTCACCTTATATTGAGCTTCAATTCATATCTGTTCTCAAGTATAGACTTACTTCCCATTTGCCTTAGACACAGATTAGAGAATAGACAGTTTGGGTTTTCAGTATCTCTTAGTGTGGGATCAAGTGACGATTTTTTTACAGTGGAGATAAACCTCTTATTTGATGCTTATTATAGCAACCACCTGCATCCACTGCCCTCTCAAGAAGGCTGCCAGTTTTGGCTGTGGTGAGAACCATAAGCATCTGAAGGCTTCCTGAGTGGGCTGCTTCAGGCTGGGGTGGACCTGGCACTTGATATGTCAAACTGTTAGGGAATGCAACAAGTATTGGGTCTGCTACAGGGTGAATATCACACAACTGATGTCTCCTTTTAAAGTAGTATAAAAATTGCTCTAATGTATTTATATGTCAGGAGAGAACTAGATGAAGAAAACAGACTCATTTGTTCTAAATCACACCAAATCAACTTTGTAACCTCTAAATCTATGTTGAAATGCATTTTGAGAGAATACAAAACCTAAACCACTTCCTGTTCTTCAGAGATGTTTTGGGAGAAGGATGTATGTAGGAGTTTCATGTAGTTTTTAAGGAAGAATCAAGTTCTATTCACCTTGGCAAGCACTTCAGAAATTATGGATTTGCTTGGTGTTACAGTGAAATGTGTGAGATATAAGCAAACCAAAACTGAATGATGATTCTGGAGAAAATATCACTTCAATTGAAATTACCTATTTCATCAGAATTCTGACTATGACCACTGCTTTTATAGGAATAATTGATGGACTACATAAAAAAAATTGTTGGCCTTATTCCAGTTTCTCTTAAATGTACATACAAAACTCTGCCAAGCTGTCACCTTTGCAGGAACTTTCAAAGATAAGGTCAAGAGCTGAAAGTGCAAAGGCATTGAATTACCCAAAGCAAATATAAATAGGCATATGCTCACACAAGTCACAAAAAATTTTATACAGCAAGTTGCCTGAAGCAAAAGAATATCCCAGGAACACTAGTCTTCCAGATCACAGTGAAGAGCAGTGAAAAAAAATTATCTAATCTGGAATAGTGGTGGAATTTGGTGCTGTTTTCTTAGCAAAGATTTACGTTACAAGATAGAAGTGTTACATTTCTGTCATTTTCTTCAAAGAAGACTGGGTTTTTGAACTACTTTTGAAGTACAAGTTGTGGGTTAAAAAAAAATATATATAGGAAAGAAGCTCTTGGCCACTGCTGAGAAGGGCCCTAAACAAATCAGCTAATTAGAAATAAGATGTAGTTCTATAGTTATCATTATTAGTGAGACAACAACGAGCTTTAAAAGTCAGTTGAGAAAAATGTTACATGAGTGTAAGCACTGAATGTTATGTGTAGTCAGCAAAGAAACTGAATAATGAAATATTCCATAGAAATCATTTGAATGATAGCCCTCAGATAGGCTAAGGAACCTGGTTATATAAATGCTCAGAGCCTGATTTTTACTTTAAGAGTAATTTCTACTTTTCAATGTTTTGTTCTTTTTATTCTGGTTGGTCTCTGAAAAACAAAACAAAACAAAACAAAACAAAACAAAACAAGCCCCCCTCTGCCCCCTAAACATTAAAGGTCACCTTAGGCTATTAAAAACAAGAGCAGCATTATTTTCAGAAAAGAAACTTAAATTATCATATCTAATGTAACACTATATAGATCAGAGTAATTCCATTCTGCTTAAGTCTGAAATAGGAAACTGCAAAAGCCTCTGTTTTGATCTTATTGAGGTTTTTCCTTTCCCTCAAGTGTTTTAAAATTATTAAAATTGACATATTCTGCAGGAATACGTAGATTTTGACAAAACTGGCTTTATTCCTAGATGAAAGGAAAGGTCACAGAATGATTTTGTACAGTGCTAGTGAGGAATACTGTACCTTGTATACAAGGCATGTATCTTCAGGTACTCAATGCTGCATGATTACAAGGAGTCCTGGATACAACAAAGTGCTTCCTACTGTAACTAAAAATCAGGTTCATGACCACCTGAGGAATCTGAATGTACATCAGACTGTTGGACTTCGTGAGGTGAATCCTAAAATCCTGAGGGAATTGGCTGTATGTAGATGTCAAATCACTCTTCATGATATTTGAAAAGCCATGTCAATCGGGCTCAGCCCTGCTGAGAAGGGCCTGGTGGGTTCTGCTGGATTGGGGTGCTGGTGGATGAGAGGCCAGACATGACCTGGCAATGGGCACTTGCAGCTCAAAAACCCAACTTGGGCTGCATCAAAAGCAGCATGGTCAGCAGGGTAAGGGAAGTGATTCTGTCCCTCTGCTCTGGTGACACCCCACCTGCAGTGCTGCATCCAGCTCTGGAGACCCCAGCACAGGAAGGACATCGACCTGTTGGACTGGGTCCAGAGGAGGCCACCAAGATGGTTAGAAGGATGGAGAATCTCTGCTGTGAGGAAAGGTTGAGACCATTGGGATTGTTTGGCCTGGAGAAAGGAAGGCTCAAGGGTGAACTAATTGCAGCCTTCCAGTACCTGAAGGGAGCTTATAGGAAAGTTGGAGAGAGAATTTATCCAAGAGCATATAGTGAAAGGACAACAGAGCTTCATACTCCTTCATACTCCTTCATACTGAAAGAGAGTAGGTTTAAATTATGTATAAGGAAGAGATTCTTTACTGTGAGGGTGGAGAGGAACTGGAACATTTTTCCCAAATGGGATGTTGTGCCCCATCCCTGGAAGTGTTCAAGGCCAGGTTGGATGAGGCTTTGAGCAACTTGGTCTAGGAGAAGTTGTCCCTGCCCACAGCAGAGGGATTGGAAATATATAGATTTGAAGGTCTCTTCTAACCCAAGCTATTCTGTGATCCTATGATATAAAATGATCCTAATAGCCTTTGCTGCTCTGTGCTTTACCCATTCTTTCTACCTTTCCACCTTTCTTGCTACAACTGTTGATACTAATGGGACTCAGATGCTTCATTCTCAATCTTTGCCTTTCTTTCAAAGGAACAACACTAACATCTTGGGAGTTTTATTCTCTAAAAGTTGGAAAACTTTTCCTTCCTAATTTGGACCATAGAACATGTTTGCCCAACTTTATCCAGCCACATGGAGCCACCTAACTTTTGTGTACAGCCACACTATTTTTTCACATGCTGGAAGGGCATTAGCCTCTCTGAAATAAAAAAGTTCTTTTTCACTTATTATTAAATGAAATTTAAATGCTTAGAATGACTTATCCACTTGGTGCTCCTTCAATCCTTGTTTCAAATCAAACTTAGTTGACAATGAGTTGGTGTTTTCTTGGATATTATTGCTAAAAATATCAGAGAACATAGGTTCCAAAACCAATTCCTGAACAATTCACTGTGAGTACATACATAAAATACTGGTTCACAGTTGCATTTTCTCATGTATTATGACAACTAGCACAGGTCTAATATACTTAAAATTTGTATTGGCTTATATGTTGTGAGGGACTAAGTAAACTTGCAGAAATACCTAAACATATTAGCACAATACTGTGATATTTATGATTTATTTTGCTTTTCAAAATTGGATTCCTTAACAGCTGAACAGATACTTTCCATTTTGAGCATGTAACTCATGCTTATTATTTAAATATATTGTTTTATTATCTGAACTAAATAAAATAAAAGTTTCCCATCAGAACAGAACACATCCCCTCAGGAGACTTCTGAATCTTCATTCTTAAGGCCAAAGTATGTTGTGGACCTAGACTGCCCAAATTTTTGCAACAGAATCACTCTCATTTACCTCCTCCATACTCATACTGCTTTTCTGAGCAAAAGGTTTTGTGTTTTCCAGAAAGTGGTATAGGATTTTTTGAGATACAATTATGTCTCATCATTTACTGTTTTAGGGAGAAAACTATAGCATACTAAAATCTGACTAGTATTTCTGTCGCGTTTATCATATTAGTTCTGTTGAATAATTTCTCTTACATTTTGCCAAGGAAATATATTATCATTTGATAGCTCATGTGAGAGCAATGGAGAAGGAAGTAAGTATATCAGTATTGTCAGAGTATTTGGGTAATTAAATAGTATTTTAAAAATTAGGCAAATTTTGGGAAGTGTTGGTTAACCAATAAGAGATGTTGACAGCGATGATACTGGTCTGTAACAATACTTACAAATAATTAAACTTATACTTTTAAATGGCACTTTTCCCTTTATGGATATATTCTCATATTCTTTCCAAAATCACACATAAAGAAATACTTTTCATTTTGTTCTGAAAATAATTTAATATTTGTAAAGAGTCACAGGGCTACCACATAAACCAGATTAACTAAATGAAGGACTGACCACCTCTTCAGGATGCAAAGGGCTTTCAGGAAGAACAATACTATCAGACATTTTATCATAGATCAGGACATTCACTTAGCAGAAATCTTTGCAAATTTTTCCATGGACTTCTGAAAGTCCTTATCTGAGAGGTTTTACTTTTTTCTATAATTGGTGGAAATTTTGCATACCTAATTAACTGACCTATTGTGTCATTGAATTGCATTTGGAGAAGATTATGTTAGTTTACACTTTTTCATTTATTTTCTATAACCTGTGGTTTTCTTCTTGTTGTTTTAAGTGTTGAAAAAATTACTCATGAGTAGCATTACATTGATCAGCTCTGGAAATGAGATTCCCCCACCTCAGATATTTGTGTTGATGGGCCTTACTCTGCAGGTCATGGGCAGCATGGCATTAGTCCAAACATGGACATGCGCTGGAGGCACGAAGCACTTCTGAAGAGTGACATCAAACCAAGTTGACAGTTGTTTTTATGTACTTATATCCAGTAGCTTTTCTACTGGGGATTAGTTGTACAAATATATCAAGTATACTAACCTATACAGGAACACCACCCCAGTATTTCTTCACTCATAAGCCTCTATGATTCATGACACCTACAAAAAGAAGCTAAGGAATCATAAATTTCTAGCTGGGATTTGAGCCAAGGCAAAAACAGAAGGCTTAGCTGATGAGAATAAGGATTTAGGATTCTTGTCCTACAGTAATTAATTATGAGTTTCTTTTAGTTCAGCAGGCAGTGGATCAGGACATGTCAGACAGAAGGGAATTATTTTAACTCTGCCAGTCAATGACAGAATCTTAATAAGGAGTTTTCACAATAAAGAAAAAACTTTGATTATCATTCAAGAGAAAAGCATCACAGACCAAGATTTTTTTGCCTGTTATCTTTCCTGTGCCAACTTCTAAAAGGAAAGCACTGTATTTTTTATAAAGAAATTTGTGGCTTAAGTTACTTTAAATCAGTCACTTTTACTGCCTTCAGACTTACCATGAATGAAGATGAATTAAAAAACAGAACAAGCAGAGAAAAATGACTGATGGCACTAATGAAGTTTATCTTCTTATAAATCTGTGTTCTGAAGTTAGATTTTCTGAAAATATCTGAGCTCTGTACTAAAGTTTGTACTATGTGTGGAATGTTCATAAACTTGTTTTCTGGATTCTGTGTTTCCACTAAGAACCCTGGAAGTGTTCAAGGCCATATTGGATGAAATTTTTACCAGCCTGCTCTAGCAAAAAATGTTCCCTGCCCATGGCAGGGGGTTGGAACTCGATGACCTTCAAGGTCCCCTCCAAATCAAACCATTCTATCAAATCAACAACCAACTATTTTATAGTTTCAGATAATAATATTTCTAATTAATCAAAATTGCAGAATTGTATTGCAGAATATACATCCTTGAAATATATCCAACTAGAGAGTAACAGAATTGGGCTTGGATTGTTGTCATGTGTCTGATTTATGGACCAAATGCTAAGATAAGAAGACAGGGAAGTAAACATATCTGTCAAAAATTATAAAGTCTTTTCTATGCTATTAATATTTTTTCAGTATGTTTTGAAAATAAAACAGTTCATAATGGTGATGCTAGAAAGCACTCTTCTCATTCTAACAAAAAGCCTGCAGAAAAGATAGGCAAAAACTTTAATAGTGTTCTTGGCAACCCACTATGCCACATGTATTCTGAAGCAGATTTAATTTAAATTAAATAGAAATAAAAATTATTTACAATTGCACTCTAATGACTGTAATTTTCATGCAAGCTGTTACTTACAGACACAGTATGCTGCACCTTGTAATATCTTTCCTGTTTTTCTGTCTTGAGGAAAAACTCTTGCTGCATACATTTTTAATCACTAGACAGAAAACTCTGGACTCCACTGGAAAGGATTATACAAAAGTAAAACAGAAAAATTAATTTTTTCTGTTATGATGGAGTTGATACATTTTAAACTGGCTCATTCACCAAAACTTGCATTTAACATAATGTTACTACCCTGTTTTTTTATTCAAGGGTACTTAATTCCACCAGGATATCTGTATTAACCATTTAGCTCACCAAATAGCTATTATCCTTCTCATTTAGTGTTGAAGCCAGAATATCTCCATTATAACTGCAAGTAGGTAAACTCTTCAGTGCAGATGGTTTACAAATCAGTGTCATCACAGAGTAGAGGATGTCATCACACTCATGATTTGTTAATAGTACAAATCCCCCTCCTCCTGGGAACTTAGTATGACAGAGTTCTCTAATTTAATCTCCAACTCAGCAATTGATGTGTATTAAAATCTATTATGAAATGAAAATGTAATAATTAGCAGAATATTAACATTTCAACATTGTCAGCAAACAAATACTCAACTTGAGAGTCAGTGGAGGGCTAGAAACAGATGCACAGTAAAAATCAGACTGGCTTTGCAAGTGCAGTTTTAGACCATGTTAGGTGAACACTCCAAAGTGGCTTTGTTCAGCTTCTCACTAAACACTAAAATTTTGCCATGTAGGAGCACTCAACTAATCATACTAAATGAACAAAAATAAGTCGCAGTCTACCTTATGCCACAAAAGTTCCTCCCTGAAAAAGATTTATGACTTAGTCTTCATGCTCTTGTACATTACAATTTCAGTAACTTAAGGGAATTTCAAGACTAATGCATGATAACAGCACAAGTTTTATCTTCTGGAAACAGCTAAATGTAATTTTGTGTTGCCTCCTATTTGACTTAACTGAGAAGACCTCAAAATAGTTAAATTCTGGCTTTAAAAGTTTATTCCAAAATCCTAAATGTATCTTAGTCTGCAAATGGTTTTCACACAGTCAGATGGTTAAATAATACACTTTTTTATACTTTTTTTTTTTACATTTGAAAATGCAGGTGCAACTACCATTTCAGAACATTCAATAATGCAGCCAAATTATAATGACATTCACCTATAAAAAATTAGTTGCTTGGAAGTTACCAAAGACTTTTTTTTAATTACTTTTTAAAAAGAAACATACTTAGATAGGGATTAACTTCATCTTAACTTCAAATGTAATAAAAGAAGTGATATTAAAACATGTAGTAAAAGTTCTTACAATGAATCACAAAGTTCTGTATTCCAAGGCACTTCCTAACTGAGCCACTGCTGTCTTTGCAGGACAATAGAGTACTGATATATGCACCTATTCTTGACATCATGAATTAAAGTCTTACCTTTACTGAATGAAGGTGTATCTTCATTGTGGTTTTCAAAAATTATTGAGTAACCATGAACTACTGCTGCAACAGGCACCAAAAACACAGATGTGCTAACTAGAGCTTGACTGGCAATTTGAGAGCACATTGTCTCAGTTAGACCCAAGCTTTTGCTTTGTTGCTGCAGTTCAAACTTTCTTTTGCTGGGAGACATCCCAGAGTTCTTGCCAGCACAATTTTAAAGACCGCACAGACAAGTACCCTCTGCTTGAAGGATGCAGTCCAGAGCTCCTTCCAACCTGTATTATTCTATGATCATATAGCCTATCAAATGAAATTGAGCTGGATTAGAAACATACACAGCTTTTCCCTGTATTGAATAACGTATGTCCTCAGACTAGGTTTTCCAAAGCTCTTCAATGGTCTATACAATTTTTCTTGGTTTTACTTGTGGTTTGAACATGTAAATATATGAAAGCCAGATAGTACAAGACTTTCTGTGACATTTTAAAAGCCTCAATCATTCAGAACTCTTGCCTTTTTGATTTCATATGAGTTACACTGAACACAGGTCAGTCTCTTAGTATACAATTTTCTGGTTACTGGCTTTCATCATGTTCCTGTCTCAGTCTTGTTACTTATTTATTGATCACCCCTTTCTCTAAGTGAGACTAGGGCCACAGAACTGATACTTTTTAGGAAATGAAAGTCATCCCTTAATACTATTAAAGTCTCAAATCAAGTTGATTTTTCATGCTTGCCCTGCTAAACCATTTTTCAAGAAATTTGACAGTTTCTTTTTCCAGTGAATAGAACTTCTTTTCATTCTATTTTCTTCCTCTCTATTATGCAGAATCTTTAAAAAAGATGAATAAAAACATCACACATTTTTTTCTGTACTTCTGTAGCACCACAGTGGTGGATTTGTAATGATCTATAAGATCATTACACACCCCTGCCTGAAAGTGAAGTTCTCTATTTGAAGTTCTCTATTTTCTTTTCAGACATTTTGCAAGAATTGATGCTACCAAACTAAACTTCTAGTCTTTGTTCACTTGAGCTCTGACAGAAGGCCACATGCTTCTTTATGGTAGCAGACTTTGCTTAGTAATGGCCAAACACTGAAACTGAGGGAGAAGATATGAGCTGGATACTTCCAACTCTTCAGAAAAGCTGGAGAGAAAACAAATTTCTTATCCTTAAAAAAAGATTTTCAGAGTTGCAAAAAAACTTGCACTGTGCTTACAGATGAAGACAGCCTGTGGAATCATACCTGAAAATACACAGGGTAATTCCTTCTCTAGTGTAGCTAATACTTACATGACAGAACTGCAGACTCTATATTAGAATCAGCATCTCCAGTAATGAAGAATCATTCTTCCTGTGTTCATGGCTTTCTACACTTCTTTATCTGAAAAAAAAGTAAAAATCCTTTGATTTCTTTTATAGCACCTGATAGGTTCATTCAGGAAAATCTTTTGTTTAAATTTCTGATATTTTCTGAGTTAAAAAAACTTCAACTTAAATACCATAAAGTGGAAAAAATATATCCTTGATGATGATTCACAGCTTCGTTCCTATGAAATTATCTAAATGTGCATATGCACAGCACAAGTTATATATCTGAAGATGGGAAGATAATTTTCAATCAACAAAGAGATTTTTAAATTTGCAACAGAAGTTTTGTGTTTTCTCCTCTGGGTAAACAGCGAAAACATCTCAAAGTAGATGAAGATGCTGAATATAAATATCAGAAATGCATCAAAGGAAGAAGGTTTGGGTAATGGCTTATAACAAAAACTCTAGGGATGAGAAATTATCTGTTTTCCTGTAATATTTGCCACCTAAGCAAAACAAGCACCAATTTTATCACACTGAAGGAAATATTTTTCATCATATTAAAGACCTATGACCTGTTTTTATGGCACTGGTAAACAATCAAAGAGAAGTTTGAGCTTCTGTAAGCTCATAGTTTCTCATTAAAAATGTAAATAATGGCTTCCCTTAAAGTAAGGAAGTAAGAAAAATGCTCACATATAGTTGGTACAGCAACATTTGCTTATGTAGACTAATGAAATACTTTAAATGACACTAAGAAAAGCTTATGCAAGCATACATTGAAAACCTGCAGGATCTATTACGTAACTTGATCAATGCAACTCTTTTTGAAGAACTAAAATGACCACAAAAAACATAAGTGCTGAGTAAAAGTGTGTATGATACCATGATTATATAGTTTTTGCTATATTTCCCTTAGTTAATCAGTCTATTGTCATGTTTTAGAAATTTCTATGCAATTTACTTTTTCCTTAGCTGGTGCTTGAGCTCTGAATTTTCAGTGTTTATTAGCTAGGATTCTAATCACTTTGTGCTCATACATCATGAAGTCTGAAATAACTAAAATCAGTAGGTAAAGAAAAACAAGGAAATGCCTGGATTTATTTTTTTTTCTAGAATGCATTTAGAGGTTATCCACTCTTCTCTGTTTCCACTGAAAAGCTTATGGATATTTCTGTTTGACTGTTTACTTTTCTTCCATTCTATCTCCTTTTACTTTGAGCTTTTATAAATACTACAACAAAATAACTTACTGTGTAAATAGCTTTGACCAATCCCTACTCCTGAGACTTAGTTTTGTTCTCCCTTTTCTCTCTGTGAACAGAAAGTTCACATTTATATTTTCACACTGGCATTTACCTAATTTTTAGTTTCTCTCATGTGTCTTTCCCAGCTGGACGGATTTTTCTTCTATTGCAGAACTTCCTCTCATGCCTCTTTAATGAAATTTCTTTCAGATACCTGTACTTCTTCAATACAGGTCCATGTACCCCGTCTCAATGCCTCTCAAGTATTCTTTTCAAAGTCTTTATTCCAGGACTCTTCACAAGGGAGATGGTAGGGAAAAAGAAAAGGAGGAAGAGTACACAGGGACAAGTATTTGCCATGAACAATTGTAATTTTTATCAAAGAGTTGCCTGATTTTCTTTACCTTTTGCAATAGGATGACTGATTTCAAACAAAGGAGAGAAATAATGAGATGGAAAAATAGCAGATTTCCTGTAAAAAGCTCTGTGGAAATAACAAAATAGGTAGTAGAGTTCTTACTGGGTTTGATTACAAGTTCAAATTCTTGCTCATATTTCCATATTACTGCTAAAATTACAAAGTCTTATCTGTAGGCATTTCATCCTAACATCCTTCTAAATCCTGCAAAACTCTTAGCACACTGTGTTTGTTGAGGCAGGCTGGCAAACGCTCTGTTCATTTCAACCAGCAGCTGTGCTTAAGAGATTGTGCCTGAGCTTTGGTTTGGTTTAGACTTTTGCTTTTTTACTGCAGAGGCACCAGCAGAATAAATACACAGGTTAGACTTGTTAGATGAGGAGGACAAAAGAGACATTGGAAGAAAGCATTTTGTGAAATGGGTATTGATTTGGTAATAACCGGTTTTAATTGCATGGTAGAAGGAAAATGAACACAATTATTGTTCTGTGGGTAAAGAAATGTCTTTTTTATGTTTAGAAACAATTCCTAACACAGAAAAAAAATTATAAAATTTTATGAGGATCTCTTCAAGGGATTTAAATGCAAATTAACCCTGATGTATTCTACATATGTTTCATGCCACATAGCAAAATCTACCATTAGAGAAAAATAAAATACACTAAAAAGAGCTGCTTCAGCCTTCAAAACTAGTTAATCAGGTATCACAGCAGTGGAGATTAATCAAAGATTCCTTAATTGCTAGTTAACTGGACTTTTTTTGAAATATATTGTCTTACTCAGTTGTAGTAAGCTGATTGAAAAAAAAAAGACCACTGTGGTTTAGCAGAATACAGATTTCTTAAATGAGGTTAAAGTGAGATGTTTGCTAAAAAAAAACAAAAAAAAAAAAAAAAAAAACAACAACACAACAACAACAAAAAACAACAAAAAAACCCCACAAAAAACAAAAAAACAAACAAACAAACAAAAAAACCACAAAAAAAAACAACTGTGGGCTGTGGCTTCAGTAGAAAACAACCTACCTCACTTCATTCTTTTCTCTTTACTTCTTTCATCCTGAATGTTCACACCAGCAGGGTTGCTCTGTGATACAGAATAAGGCAACTGGTCTAAACTAAGGTTCTTCAGTGCTTCTTAAAAGCTGCTTTCAGCCAAAGACACAACAATGCCAGCAAATATTAGCAGTGTTGCAGACCTAAACAAGGATTATAGCTCTGCAAATTAGAACCAACTCACTTAGTTTGGCTGTATCTCAGTACTTTGATAGCTAAGCAGGGCCTTTTCTGCAGCAGTTCTTTTGGATAGGATGTGGTGTCCTTTAGATATTGCTGTTTATTTTATATTACAATTTGTACTGAGAGAGCTGCACCACTGCCTTTTTCCTTCCTCTGTTATGTGATGTTGCTCATTGTGAAACTAGAAAGACAGAACCCCAAATTTAGAGGTGAAATATGGTTAAATTGAATGTATAAATGCACCTTGTTGAATTTTGGCCTTCCCTCTAACACCTAGTGGCTGTGGGCACAGCAAAATATCCAAGGGGGTTGTGTGGTATAATTTCTTTCCTCTTTTCCTATTTAATTAGAAAGAAGAGGCCTAATTTATAGTCAGTGTGGACTACCACTACAGCTCTATAATTCATGCAAAATGAACTTCTGCTACAATGGTTTCTCTGAAAGCTATCTTACAATAATTATTCAAATTGCTTTTGTGTAGAAGTAATATGGAAATTTTACCATTATGCTTTAATTGCTTTAATATAGGGAAAGCAGCAAACCCATAGTAAATTTCATATATTTTGTAACTCTTACTATTAATGTAATTTTTACTATAGAACTACACACAAAATGAGTGTAACACATAGACCACCTAGCAGCGATACATATCACTTAGGTATCACTTTGAAGAACATCTATTTCCTTCCCATCTGACTGCTGTAGCCTGTTAAATTTCTTTAAATATTTCTTGCCCTAATCTCTTTTTAATTGTAAGATCTACAGTACTGGTTTTGCCTTTAAAACACCCTCAAAACACTTTGTACAGAAAAGTAATATCTATTGGTTTTCTTCCAAGTCTACCAAATTCTTTAACTTTTCCAAGCTACACTTCTGAGTCTCAGGCAAGTGCTAGAATGCAACCCACAGTTAAAATGTACAAAATTCATGCTTGTATTAACACTTTCTACTGGCTAACTAAGAAGCTCCATTACAGAAATATGAATTTTACGGAGGAACTGGATACTGAAATCATTGTTAGGTCAATAATTTGAGAGCTTCAATTTCCTTTATGAGTGGGTGCCTGAAACTGTGAAAGGTTTATACAAATGATGAATGTAGTAACAAGCACATCCACACAACATCCAGTTTATGCTGGAAAACTAAAAATATGGGCGTGGAAGAATTGTAAGCAGAAAGAAAAGATTCTGGCTGGGGCTTCTGTAATGAACTGCCCCAAAGGCAGAGCTAGCTGAGGTTTCTTGTTAATAGATCCCTTGGGGAAGATTAGAGTGAAACAACACCAAATGACCAGTGGTTTTTAAATATACGTATCTGTAGCAGGTTTCATTTTTAAAAAAATTGGTTGCAACAGAAAGGAGTTATGTAGCCATTTTGGTTATTATCTGTAGAAATGCAACAATATGTCCAAATTCATAGTCACAGTCTTTATCCCTTGCTGGTGAGGGAAGCCCATGATGCACAAAATTCAATGGGTAAAATACCTTCAGGTACCTCCCCTGGGTGGGGGAGTTTTACACTGTCTGATGCAAGGCCCCAGAAATTAGTCTGGGAGCACTTTGGGGGTTTTTTGTGCTTTATGACCCATTCTAAGACATGTCAGTGTAGTTCAGCCAGTTATGCCCCATCAGAAGGGCCATGAAATGTTTCAGGGCTATTTGTGAATATGAGTATCCCAATACCTTCCCAGGTTATGGGGGTGGGGGATTTGGGGGATTTTTTTCATGTGAGCCAGTTGTTTAAGGGAGGACATTGGCATGATACAAAGCACTATCCCACCTATCAGGATTTGCTTCTTATCAGCCTTTTCCCTTTTCTGGCTCAAAACTGCAGCTTGCTGCTAAACAAATGTTAGTATGGTCATTCTGTGGTGGATGCTCAACTCCTCTGGACCTGGGCTATTCTTCTGCAGGTCACATTTTTTACCACCTTACATACAAAAACTCTCCTCCTCCTTCACTTCTGTTGGGGATGCAACTGGGCCTCAGCAAAGCACCTGCTGCAATTGCAAGTGGCCAATTGAGTCACTGACCTTCACCATTTCAGTCTCTCACAGTTTCTAATAGAGTTGTGCTGAGGAAAAAGATGTTATTCGATTTTTTGAAGTTTTGCTCCTTAAAAAAAAATCAAGAATCTAGTTAATAAATATTCACCCCTTAAGTTTTTGAACAATATTGTTAAAAGCAGGCATTACCTTTCTAGAATGAGAAGCACTGCACATAGACAACTGGATTCAGTGAGTAGATGTCTGGTCTCAATTTCTAAGGAAAGCAAGAGAAATTTATAGCATTTTATATTTCCCAGGGTGAATGTGGAAGTATCTTGTTAGCTCATACACAATTTCCTGGCTATACTCAACCCAAATTAAAATGCAGAAATTAAGGAAACTGAGTAGCTCTTAGAAATCTTTCCTTTGTCAAAATATTACTCATTCAGAGTTTCCTGTTTATCGTAAATATCACTCCATTTTAATGATCGTCAAAAGTAGTTTGAAAGTAAATTTCATATGTCTCAAATACCCCTGAGAGGTTTTCAAAATTATCATGCAGACCACATATTCTCTTGTCTCAGTTTTCTTATCTTTATTTGTAATAATACCGACTAGTCCACAAGTAATCAATTATCAAGATGTGGACACATCCTAGAAAGCTAATATATGTTACTAGATTTTTGTTTATTTAAGCTTATTCATACTGCATAACAAAGCAAGAATTTTTGTAAATATCCTGTCCAATACCGTCCTCAGTTTTGGCTGAAGACATTTAATATTTTCTACAGAAATAA
This sequence comes from Zosterops lateralis, assembly GCF_965231275.1. Taxonomy (NCBI): domain Eukaryota; kingdom Metazoa; phylum Chordata; class Aves; order Passeriformes; family Zosteropidae; genus Zosterops; species Zosterops lateralis. The sequence goes on from NC_139765.1 coordinate 53,073,039, forward strand.
AACAGAGCCCACTAGCTGATTTAATGCACTTTGCCTGATGGAAAAGACATTTTCTGTTTATAAAGACAAATTAAAATGCTAAAGTTATTTCAGAATGTAAGAAGAATTCACCTTCAAATTTTTCATTTTTGAGGGTCCATAATAAATGGACCATAATAAATGGAAAAATTGAAAGGAAATAAAATAAATAATGAATAAGAAAAATAACAAATGAAATAAAATAAAATAAATTCAGAGGAAAAGGATGCTATTTCACAATAGCATCCTTTAACAAGTGCCTTTAGCAAGGCACAATAACAAGTGCCTGTGTCTTATCTAATGAGTGCTTGATTTTTTTATTTTTAAACCAAGAATCCATAAATATCCTTTGTGTTCAAGTTTTAGCAAATCAGTATTTTAATGTGGAAAAGTATTCCATTTTAGAATTCATGGATAACTAACTGCAAAAACTTTTATTGTATTTGAAGAAAATAATTTGCTGTGTGTGGACAATCTAGCCCTCCTTTTTAGCAGCTCCAAAAAAAAGTGCATGGGAGAAAATTTCTGGTTGTTTTTTTTCCTACCTGTATTTCTTCTTGAGAATTTTTTCTACTTTTTTTTTTTTTTTTTTTTTTTTTTTTTTTTTTTTTTTTTTTTAACTTATGGCTGCTACTCTTCTATAACTTAACCTAAGACTTTCAAGGGAGAAATTCTAGGAGGAAGACTAATAAGTGGATTGAGAAATGGAGTCCGAGCAGTAATTGATACCAGGCAAGCTCAGATCCTAAGATCACTGTACAGTTCACAATGAAATAATAAAAATATTCTTAAAACTTTAAGGAGATACATTTTTAGTGCTGTGATGCACTGCGTGGAGGCAAGACAAGTAAATGTAGCACTAAAAGGGACACAGCAGTATTTTATTTAATTTTCAGCATAATGGTTACTATGAAAGTAAAAAGCTGAAATAAATCTACTAAATTTTCATCATGAGCTCCGAGTCAAGTTCATTCTGCACTGTTAGATTTCAGAGTATCTTTTGACTTGAAAAATGAACTGTTATTTCATTGTACATAATGAAGAAGGGGAGACATAATGAAGAAGAGAAGATAATTTGCTTTTCACACTGTTAATTTTGGGGAATTGCACTTTGAAATATGTTTCTGAAAATCCATTGGAACTGGATCATGTCCTTAATTTTCACTTCCAAATCCCTGACCCATGATTTCCAGAGCAGTAGATTTTCCCCAGCTGTTAAACATGGTTATAAGTCTAGCATTTCCAGTTATAAAATCTGTGATCAGTAGGGTCTCTCACTGAGAGCTGAGGACAGCTGTACAGCCAAGTCATTAACCAGTGACAATGGTAAGACAGCAGTCTGTTGTTCCTGCTGGGCATGCACAGTACACGTCTTGCCTGCTGGTCTATTACTTTCCCAATGACTCCTTATGTGCTTGCTTCCCATACTTTATTGATTGGATCCTTTGAATTCTCATGTTTGCTTTCATGGTTGCAGCTTTAACCCCTCTTCCCCTCTGCTCTTTTATAGGCTGCTATGCAAGACTGCTATCAGACATTTTTCTCCCTGTATTTTCTGAGTCTATGCAGCATTTTCTAGAATCCTCAGTCAAACTTTCACTCAATTTCTTTTTCACCTCTTTCAATTTTCAATTTGGGAATCTGGATCACTTTATTGCAAAATTTTCTAGGCTATGATTAAATTTTCTTATTATGATAAGTTGTGCATGTTTTCCCTGTCCTTTTCCTAAGATCTCTCATTCTCCCAGTCCTGGAAAAGCTCTTCATTTCTACTTCTTTTTACCCCCTTCCCTTTCAGGACCTTCATTTCCCCTATTCTAGTATTTTTTATGCAGAGAGTTATTTAGGATACCAGTGTCTTAAATTTCATTAAGACAATGACAGTCCATTAGAAAACTCTATGATCTGCTCGGAATTACAAGTATCCCTGCTAGGATATAAAATCCTTAGCATCCATGTCCATCAATTTTTCATTTCTGATTTTCTTCTACAGTCTTTCAAAACTATCCATCACTTTTTTCCCCATTGTTTTGGAATGTGCCTTCACTAATCATTAAACACCCTGCTCTGCTAAACATTGACAATAATATTTTTTTAATGTTCCTCATTCTTTTCTTTACCCTATTTTCTTTAAGCTGATGTTTTTCATTGCAGCAATACTAGCTCAATAAGTTTGGACAATGCAGATACAGTTTTCTACAATAAAATATTCATGCATTACACTGGTGTTAGTGTAAAATACTGTGCCAACAAAGCAGCATTTCACTTCACTTTGTTCTGTATTTGTTTTGCTGGGCACAATTTTATTTAAGTAAAAGCATAACTTTATGTTCAGTTGCAGAATATTTCTTGAAAAGCTTTCATACATTAAAGCTTTTGCTGTTTCTGGCTATACAGAACCTCCACATTTCTCAGCCATGGAAGATCAACAACCTCTGCAACAGAGGGAATATTTTTTGACAAGTAGGAAACCCTGAGTGATCATATTTGCATGCTGGAAGTGTAGCACAGCTAGTCTGAGGTATCACAGCTCCCTGTTAAGGACATATACCTAACTTACCATCATCTTACGTCTTTTCTCAATTTATACCATGTGAACAAACATTGCCTGTTTCATTAGAGTTCTCTGTATTTTGGTTATGTATCTGAGGAATAATTACAGTCATCACCATGGCAATTCCATGCAACAACACTCATGTGCATGGTTTGGGGTCTTTTGCTTTCAGTGCTCCAACTGTGACTGAGATCAGATCAATTACTTTCTGTATTCTTTGTCTTGATCATTGGCATAAACACCAGGCTAGATGGGGCTTTGAGCAATCACTTCTACTGGAAGGTGTAGAAGTAGAGGGTTGGGACTAGATGATCTTTAGGTCCGTTTCAGCCCAAACCATTCAGTGATTCCGTAATAGAGCATAATAAAAAACCCACCACATCAGTGGATATATTTTGAGTATGTAAAATTAAAGCAAAAACATAGTAAAATCTAATTTAAATAACATTCAAAATAATTCTATTTGTTTTTTAACCACAGTTCTTCTGTAATTAAAACTGTATTATACTTGATACTCTGATTACTTTGCTTTTCTATTTTTCTCCAAGCATCGCTGCAAACTTCTACAGGCAATAAGATATTGGAGAACAAAAAGACTCTCCTAAAGCACTTAAAAAACCCTACAACGAGCCATTTTGGCTACTAAAACACGATTACCCAATGTTCTGTCATTAGAAATAGTATAAATCCCTGTTTTGTCCATCAGAACAGGAGCTGTAACCACTCTGTCTAATGGAAAAACAAGATGTGGGTGTTTTGGTGAGCTGTGTTTGTGGGAGTTATAAATCGAGTAGTTTTCTGAGTTTTAGAACATTATTTTAAGGTTGAAAAGTTCACCCAACATATGCTTAACAACTTGAAATATAGCCATCACATTTTCTCAAACTTTCTTTCTTTTACTACAGGAGCTTTAAAAGTATAAGAGCTTCAACTAACTTTTTTTTTCCTTTTGCAACATTCTTCATTCCTTCAACATGGGAGATGAATTTGCTTTCTGCCTCACAAGTCTTCTCACATTTAAAAGGTTCCCATCTGTCACACATACATTTTTTCTGAAGATTAACTTCTTCCTTTTCTTTCTATCTTTCATATGCCTCCTCTGTCTTAAATGAGAAAATATTGAATTGGTTTGTTTTTTTTTAAATTCTGCTTTAGCTATTCCTGCTGTTCTATTGCTGAATTATAGATAGTTTATGGATTTTTTTCAGCATCACCATAAGCCATTATTTTGTTTCATCTCACATGCTAAATGGCATAGAGATTTATTACTTCACTTACTAACTCCACAAAATGTTCTCACTTGTTGATATGCAGTATTTGGGTGGTAGATCTCAAGGGAAAATGTGTGTACAGCATTCACGGGAAGCAGATATCACATTCAAAATTAATTCAATGCTCATGAAAAAATTAACATATTTGATTTATATGGGTAATTGAGAAATGTAATTTAAAATTAAGTAACTTTTATGTCTTTTTGTTTGCCTTTCTAGATTTTGTATTGCTGCCATTTTTAGACTAGAAATGTAACTGAGATATTGAGCATCTCAGTAACTACAAGTCATCCAGAACTTTAGGGGAACAGGATTATTTACCCCACTTTAATGGACATAACCCTTTTTCTGTTTGAATACAAAATTTCAGTATTGTTTATGGATCCTCCATTTTCATGTTGCTATTAAATATTGCTTATTATATAGCTATGTCTTGAATGCTTATTTCTTTGAATAACAGAAAATCATTTTAAAATTAATAAAATAATTCTAGAGACAAAGGCTTTTTTTTCAATCTTCATGCATGGAAAATAGTAAAGGGTTAGACTGTATGTTTTTCAGTCTTAAGAATGACCTTTGCTTTTTCATTTAGTTACTATAAGGTGTCATCTCTTAAAACTGTGTATTTTATTTGCTTAAAGCCTTACAGCAGTATTCACTAAAAATTTCTTATTTAAGGGAAAAATCTGTTAGTCTTCTGATAGATGAATCTTCTTTTCAAAATCCTAGTAGGCAGTTTAGCTAGGAAATATTCTTTAAACATCTAGTATACATTCTCATAAGAAATGACCTTGAACAATATTTTTTGAATTTATGCCACAGTAAGCCATGTAATTCAATAGTTTGTATATTTAAAAAGTTATATGTTGATAACTTTTGCCTAAGGTTGTAAGATTTTGCATACGTTAACAAGACTCAGTTGTGAATCCCTGTCTAATAATAATAGTCTTTGACACTTGTCCAGTCTTGTTCTACAAGGCTTGCTATGTATGCTACATTACAGTGGAATTTGCATGATTCTTTAGTATTGTTATGCATCCTTGTTAGGTGACTGCAGATATATCAAACTGGCAGCTACAGTGCCTTGAAATTATTTTCTCATTTAGAAAATGCTTATGACAATGTTTTTACTGGGCGAAAAAACTATTTATGCAAAGATCAAAAATTTCAGTTTGGTTTATGTATGAATATTATTTGTTTCCATTTTACCTGAAAACATTTTAAATGCATTTCATTTCTAATATCATATTATTTTGAATGAAGTCTGATACTGATGCCTGGGATTTTGGCCGTCATTTGTATAAGGATGTTCAGAGACCATGCACAAGACAGCCTGAGACCTAGAGCTATGGTCTCTGTCATACAAATATTATAAGTTGCCCAGTCTGACTGTTTCAGGTAACAGTAATCTCATGAATCCAGATGGAAACAACATGCTCATAGCTTCTGGGGCTGATCACTGTGACAGGTTTGCCAGTTTTTGTATGAATGTTGTGAAACAACCTCAGGCTCTTATTATAATCCTTCTGCCTCTTTTGAAACCACTTTTAATAGACTTTTAATGATGAGACTTCATGCAGTTGTTATGAGAGTTTTGACATAATTTTGGGCATCCTGTGACTTATTTATCTTCAGAAGTATTTTAAAAAGACTATAGTTGAGCTGCATTTGTAAGTCATCTGAATCATTTTAGAGTTTATGTATTTTGTTTGTTATGTTGTCACCTTCATGAGATAATGGTATTTTTTTATTATTTTTCTTTTTTTTTTTTTTTTTTTTTTTAATATTATATTTAGATAAGGTGTCAGATCCACAATAATCTATACCAATTTTTTAAGGTAGCCTACTTAACAAAAGTTAGGTAATTCTGATTCCACATGCAGTGGTCAGAAGATATTTCTAATAGCATAAAGGTGACCTTGTAGCTCTGTATTGGGCATCACAAATTGAGATCATTATGGAAAAGCCAGGGAATATTTCTGCATTTTTATGGTGAATGCTGCTTATCCAACAAGCATGGTAATTGATCCAATGAGGATCTTATTTTTACGAATCCTATTCCTGCTTTAGCTTCACAAAGTAAAGTCCATTCCCACTAGACATGTTTTTCTGTGGGACAGCATATTTAGTTTTCCTGATCCATGAATAGAAACAAGCAGCGACTTTTACAAGTGAGTATCATTGCCTGTGGCCAAGTGGACTCACTGATGACATGGCTTCCCATTCAGTTTTCAAAACAAACAGGAGGCATTCCACGAGCTCAGATCTATATTTCAGAAATACCTTTGAGCTTAACAGTGGTATGATAATTTTACAAGCAAATTTTCTACTAGTGGCTGAAGACCTTTTGGTCAATAGAGATTAAATATAATTTGACAGAGCAGCTAAATAAATAAGGGAGCTTTTTTCATAATCAACTGCTCATCATTGATGTTGCAGGGCTGAGAGAAATCTTGGAAAGTATCATGAACTTGGCAGCCATGATGGACAGAACAGAGATATTTTGCAAAGTTGTAAAAGCTTTGTGGGGATTTTTTAAAGTAAACATCTTATACTATTTTTATTGCCAGTTGCTGTCAAGAGCAGTCAGATAGTAAGCCAGATTAATTGAATAAAATCTCTCACCAACTTAGCTTGTTTTGAGTAAGATCTTTATATGTCCTATTGAAATACATTTTATGGCATTCAAATGCAGTATCTTGAGAGTCGAGGCTCATGTTTAAATAATTTTCCAAAAAGAAAATGATATATGTATTTCTATCTTACAGCACCTCATGCCTGAAGCACCGAGAGCAGCAGGGCAATGAAACAAATTAGTTTCTGAGGTTTTCTTTTGGAAAAAACCTTCCCACTTCTAAAAGGCAATTGAGTAGTTTTTGGTGGTCATTAGCAGGCCCTCTCATTTTTAAAGACACACAAAGAATATATCCTCTGTATGGTAAAAATATTGCATTCTGCAGTGCACAGGGATAAGTGGACTGACTGCTGCACTGTATCTTGTGGGACATTGACTTTTTTAGTGACTACAGTTAAGTTTGAAAGGCAGCAGAAAGTCGAGAAATGTCAGTGTTTGGTCCTTCTGCCATTCAGTTTCATTGTTTTAAGACCAGAAATTCAAAGTAGGAATTTGCAATTCCTGAGTAATATCACTAACCACAGGGTCCTAGAGTTGTATTCCTCTTATCCCACCTGCTGATGTCCCTATGGCTCTTCTTCCCACAGCTGCAGGATTATTTTAATTTACTGTAAAAAGCAGAAAGGGGAATACACAGGATTATGAATTCTTCTTTACCTTGCATGCAAAACCATCTCATTTGTTTTGCCATCTTTATCAACCACCATTAAATTATTGTACAACAGAAAAAGTAAACATCCAACATGAGACCTATTGTAAGACATTTTGGTCTTACTAAATGAGGGTAATCTCATTTTTCCTTTGAGTCATAAAAACTGTTTCTATGTCTTATTCTTCTGACCATGCTGACTGGATTGGTAGCTCCTTTGTCGCAGCAGGAACAAGAACTGGGAACTGAAATGTCTTTTTGCATCCATCTGGATTTCACCATAGGCTGATGTTTTTATAGCCATACCTTCTCTGCTCTCTAAATTGTAATTTATTTGGAAAGCCAGCTTTCAGATCTATCTGTGAGAGGACATTAACAGTAACTTCCAGTGGTTGCTTTCAGGAAGATAAATCTCATATCAAGTAATAACTTTTGTGCTTAGTTAATTATAGTGACAAGTTGGTTGAATACCTGGAATTATCTGAAGATAAAATATTGAAAAAGGGCTGTGATTGAGTAAAAACCTTCTAGCTATTAGTATGTCGGAGTAGAATATTGATCAAATAAGTGGAGTAATTGTTCTAGAAACCTTGAGGAGTGGCATAATAAACAAGGGAATGTAAGTAGGGGCTCAGAGGTAGCTAAAGAAATATTTATAAAACAAACATAAAACATTTAAATTATTTTTCTATTTTTTTCCCTATGTGCCTGTTAAATTATAGCACAACCTACTTGGATTTGTGCAGCTATCCATACTTTAATATTTGAAGATGCACAGAGTTAATGCAATAAAACATTAATTTTAAAAGATAATTTTAATATTAAACTTAAGCATGACATACTGTTGCTTTTATTATGCTTGTCAGTATTTACTTCTAAGATAGAATTTACAGACTCAAGTTAGTAACAAATCAAAAATATTGAATTTAAAATTTTAGAAATAAAACGCTATGCGTCCTATTAATAATGTTGGATTTAACTCTTACTGTGAAGCTGCTTATGATATTTTTCGAATTTTATAGGGAAGTAATGGAGTGAGTTTCAGTTATTCTATAGAAAAATAGATTTCTATTTTCAAACATTAATTTCTATATGAGATACACAACAACTCTGTTAAACTTTCAGAACAGTCTACTTGCCACCAGAGAAAGGAACTGGGTTATATTGCTTAAGCAAGATTTAGAATTTTTCTGTATATGGCTTGGACAATGCTTTAGTAAATATAAGGTCATATTATGAGGAAGAATTAATTATGAATAATAAGCGATAAGTAGCCTGAGATCTCCAGTTTTCAAGGAAACAGACCATGTGAAATGTCTCACAAGAGAAAAAACATGTCTGATTTTTTGACACATGAGAATCAAGGAGTTTACACCCTAGGAAAAATGTCTTTAAAGAGCTGTCAGCTCTTTGGTAAATTTCAATGGCACCAACCATTCATGACTGTTCTGAATAAGCCAAAAACAACGACAAAAAAATTTGTTCTTTTTGTTCTCAAAATTTTTTCAACTCCAGAGAATTCTGAAAATGTAACAAAGTCAGTATATGTTATTTCAGACTAAACCCCTAGCTATCTTCAGTCATATCACATTAAAGGCTTGTCTATATAGTTTGTGGATGATTATTTGAGCTTTAATTAATTTTACACAAGGTTTCTTTGCTGAATTCTGATTGCATCCCTTAGGAGCACAAAGATACCCTCCATTCATGTTTGTCAACTTTGGTAGCCTCCTAGGATATGATGAAGATAACTCAGTGAAAAAACATTAAGTCTCTGGAGATTTCCAGTCAAAGACATCAAGTGTTGGTGAGGGGATTGAAAATAAATCACCTTAACTGAACTTCTCTATTAATAGAAGTTTCTAGTTGTTTGTAACATTGGACTTCCAAAATTGTCATTAATATTTACTATTGTGGCCAGAGAAATAGGAATTGGTTTTTATCAGATATACATTGGTGATAAAATTAGTAATGCAACATGTTGAAAGGGGTATACTGCCTTCCAGAACACTAAATAAACAGCCTCTATATTAGTTTAGAGGGAAAAACTCTTGAGTCTGTGTGAAGTCAGAGTGCAAAGATTCTGTAGGGTTGTTTATCCTAATGGGAGAAAAAAAAAACGGAAGGGTGAAGTTTTATAGTCACACAAGCAAACAGTGTTTTATTAAAATACTCATTAGTATTCTGCCTCCAATAGTGTTTTTAGATTTTACAGTAACATCTGTACAGACCATAATGCTCAAAGCCCAGTGTTGCCTATCAGCCAGAGTTGCCTTCAAGGCACAGGCAGAAAAGAGGCAGCGTTTTCACTGACGTAGCATTTCCTGGGCAGTTCTCAGAATTTATATCTGCTTCCACATGTCCTAGGGCAATTGAGGACAGGGGAACTGGATGGAGTGAGCTCTTGGAAGGAAAGAAGACAGAAACCTCCTCTCGAAGCCTCTATTATCCCTGTTTCTTCCTCATGTCCTGTTATCTGCATTGACACTTCTCTGTCCTCCCCCATCCTACCCCCATTTGTTTGTCCCAAAGCCAGTGGGGCCAGGGTATAGGAAATAAGCTCTCCTAAATGGCTTTCGACCACAGATACCTGCTTCTCTCTCCTGTGATGTACAACTGCAGTGAAATAGAAATCTCAGCCTCAATTGCACTCCAACTGTGAAAGAATTTTGACAAGCCTCTCATGAATTCAGTCTTAAGGAGTGAAGTATAGTTTTGCTGGCCCATGGTCTGCATAGTTAAGATGAATGAGAATTGATTAGAAACCTGCTGAAGAGAACAATATACAAGTAGTTCACACCCATGCTGGACACAGAACAGACAGTGGTGATACAAAAGGCTATTTAACAATCCAGTATTATGTAATTAAAAACATAGACAGCTGTGAAAGTTTACTGCATGATGCTCACTCAGTCGTTGCTGAAATTTTTGATGGAGAAAGAAAACAAAAAAAATTGAAAAGAAATTGAGATTATTTTGGTTTTTTACCCAGTTTTAAAGAGATTAATAAAATATAATATCACAGATCAGAAGACTGCTTCCATATACACTTCCTCCTAATTTGGCCATCAGAATTCCTTTTGTATTATTGCCCTTAACATGACCTCCAAGGTTCTATCAAGCACATACTGAAATTAATTTTAATCATTACAACAAAATATAGTACAGAGTAGAACATTTTGATGAACTGTGGATAATTCTTCTTTGTTCCCATGAAAGAATTTTATAGTCTGCTTCATTTAATACACTCTGCTTTTCCATAACAGTCTTTTTAAGGAGTGTAATTAAGATTAGTGACTAGCTTTTCCTGAGAAAGAAAAAGTAAAATGCACATACATTTACAGAAAGACGCAACAAAAAGGGATTTTATTGCCTGGTCTGTTTCTAATTGCAACATTTTAGGGGGTTTTATGTCTTTATATATTGTGTGCTTTCTGTTTCTTCATCATTAAACATTTTAGCATCTTGCCACAGGAGTAGCTGTTATGGAAAATGGTAGCATAAGTACTAAAATAAGTACCTTTTTTTTAGTTCTGAAAAAAGATAAAGCTATAAATAAAATTTTAAAAATCCCTTGGGTCCACCTTAAAGCTTTTCTTTCTTACATGTACCTCAAAACTAAAGATTTCACTAGGTGTAAACAACAACAGTCTTATGAATAAGAATCTTTTTAAAGAGTTCTCTTCCAGGTGAGTCATAGCTCTGAATCACACAAAAGTATAGTACCAAATAGCTTTCCTCCTACAAAATGCATTGGAAATAAAAAAATAAAAGAGACTAAAGAAAGAAAATCAATCTTCTCATTTCACTGTATTTGCATATGAGGACAACATTAATATCCTATTATAGTCCTTCTCTCTGTAAGCCTGTAGAAAACCCATAAATTAGATTACTGCTTTTAATCTATGTTACCAGAAGGCCTAAAGGAAAAGATAAAGGAGGAATTCTTAGAGAAAATTTTGGTTTCTGTCCTGAGTATTTAAGGGAAATGCTCCCCAAACAGCTGTTAGCTGGGAGGAAGCCCAAAGAGAAAACAGAAACCCAAAGATAAAATTTAGGGAGCTGCTTAACTGACTTATGATAGTCACAGGGATGCTAAAACATCTAAAATCTCAGATGTGCTTAAAAAGCCCACACAGGTTGCTTGAAAAGGGCTCTCGATTCTGACAGAAAATATAGGAATTAGATACACTAAGATACTCCATTGCTTAGTGCTCAGTTATTAACCCATTATGTTCATATACTGCTGTGGGATGTATCTTGAACACTTGTGATCACACCTCATGTCTTTTAAAATAACTTAAAAATTGCTAAGTAGTATGTGTACCCATTTTTCATTATTTTTGTTAAATAAGGACACTGCCTGTCTCCAAAAAAAGATTAAAAAAAAAAAAAAAAGAAATTATCCTGTATAAGTAGAGATAAAACACAAAAAAAAATAAATTCTCTTCTCATATGCTCTTCAAACAGATTTGTACAAAAACTACTGATATTTGCTGATATACTGTTGATTTCCTAAAGACAAAATATCTTTTAGGACAAGATAAAAATACTTTGTTCTATGAGCAAGTATATGTAATATGAATAAGAAAAGGATTAAGTCCTTGGGAATTGGATTAAAGGTTACCAAAATTTTAAAATTTATCTGGTTGGTATTATATACCTTCTAAAATAAAGATCAATTTTTTCTTGGACCTAAACTCTCCAATAACAGAACCATAATTTTAACTTTGTAAGCTAACATTCTCAATATGGAACAGTTATTCTCTTCAGAGAGTAAGATTTGGAGACCATTTTTGGACACTTGAACTGATATTACTATGTGTTGCTCTTAATATTGTCATTAGTGTTGCTCTAAATAAGGGCTAATTTAACTAACGCCATAGTATTAAAAGCCAAATGAGCTGTTAGAAGACAATATGTACTCTTCCCTGCTTATTTCTGACCCATTATTTCCTTCTCCTTGAACTGGTGGATGGTGTAGTGAACCAGCTGAAGGAATGAAGGAAAGGTTTGATTTTATATTTTTATTTCATTGTTTAAAATAGTGGCATTTTTATGCATAAAAGATTTTCTGGGTGAGTGTAGTGGTGTGTTGTGGTTCCTTTGTTAAATACATATTAATATTGGTTCATCCCATGTATCCCCATCCCAGTCATATTTTGTTGGTACCTGTTTCGGTTATACATCAATCTCCTGTTCCCCCACCCCCGACATCTGTCGAGGCCTCTCCCTGGGCATAGAAAGTTCCAGGGAGGGCAGCGAGTGATTGGATAGGCTCCTTTACCCCCAGGAGTTAGTTTCTGGAGGAATCCCTCATCCCCAGGACCACTCCCAAGCCCTTCCCGATTGGTTCCTTCCCCAATCTTTCCCCTGCTCCTCCCCTGGATAAAAGTTGCTGTCACAGGGCAGTCTGTGCTCTGCTGAGGCCGATCCCTGAGGTGAGGCTGCTCCATTGGGGACCCCAATAAACTCCAGTGGCAACCCCTCCATAGAGCCCTCCTTTTTCTCCTCTCCATCATCACATTGTGCCAACGCCCGGGCTATCGCCCTCCAGGACCCATGGGCTCGGGTGCCCAGCCTGGGCTGTACCAGAACTTGTCCCTGGGGCCAGGGCCAGCCAGGGCAGCCTCAGGAGAACACTCCCAAAAAAGGGGGCCCGATGACAGGGGAGGTCCCTGAATGGCTGCCTCAGGGCCCCAACTGGCAGCAGCTGAGCAGCAATTTTCCATCGTCTTGGTTGCTGCTTAGGAGTCTGAAATTTTGGCTTGGGATGGCAGTTTAACATTGCATATAACTGAGAGTAACTGGGAGCTGCTGCTGAGAGCAGGATTTGCGTGGTCACATCTCAACACAGGATACCAACTGACATCCATTATACTCAACATACCAAATTCTGCTTTTTGCCCAGACCTGTCTGTACACATCAGTGATGCTGTAAGGAGTTAAAAGCTCCACTGCAGGGTTCCTTTCAAGGGCCAAATGAGTCCATTACATCCATTTTAGCTATTGTTTACAAGAACAAGTAGTCTATAGAAAGTATTGCTTAGAGCTGGGTTTTTTGAAATTTTTGAGGAAACCAATCAAATTTTAATGAGATGAACATATTTACCTGAACTCAATGAGAACATGTCAAAATAACTGAAGTCAGAGGTACATTTTGTTACATGGTTATCAGGAACAAACTGTGTCCAAAATTATCTGAATCCTGTCAGGTCTTCAAAAACATTGATTTAAATCCACCAGAAGATGCAGGAAAAATCATCTTCAGTGCTTAAAATTTCCTCATTTCTCCAAGTAAGAAGAAAGAAATGGATGTTATCTTAGTTTTGCTTGGCTACCTCACAGAACAAGAAATGAGACGTTTTAGTAATCAAAAATGAGGGGGAAAGACAGACTGTTGAAATGATGGAAAGTATTTCCTACCTCACCCAGAGTATCTGAAGGTGAGGGTTAGTCTGAGGCAGTCTATCAATTATGTCCATCTTTCCGACATGTCAAAAACATTCATAGCAATCTGACAGAGGTATCTGATTAAAATGTCTGTAAAGACAGCAGAGTGGAGCAGGTGTGCCTGAAAAATGGTTTGAAATTTGTCTCCCTTTCCTCCCGTCTCTATTTGCTAGTTCTGTAGTAATATGTGATTTATAGAATTGCATATCATTTTCAAATTATCTAATCTACTTGAACAAATAAGAACTGCAACTCATTTTTGTCTTAGAATCTTCTGGAAAACATTGCATTACTCTGCCTCATGGTTTTTGTTATTGACCAATTACCTTTTAGTAGATGTTTTCATTGAAGTATGTTTACTTTGTCATTTAAATATGACTAAGCATTCTTCAAAGGCATGTAACAATCTTCTTTATTAAACACTGTTCAAAGTTTAGAAAGACAGCTGCCAATCTCAGGAAAGTTTTTGTTTTGTTTTTGTTTGGTTTGATGTTTTGTTTTCTGGGATTTTTTAAAATATTTTTGATATTAAAAAATGAAAAATATAGCATTTCTTGACATTTTCAGCTATTTTATCTTTCACTTTTGCAAAGTATGCTGTTTTTTACTGCTAAAACTTTATGGACTTCTAAGTATACATGATCTTCTACTTTTTAAGCTAAAAACATCTGACATTGCAGGGGTTCAGTGTGCTTTTCCTGGCACTTGCACCAAATGTGCATTTGAGGGTACAGCTTGCTACCTTTCCAGTCCTGTGGCTCTGAGCCTCAGGCTGAAGTGTGGCGATGGGGAGGAATAAAGGAGGACTTCCACATGGGTTTCAGCCAGGTTTTATTTCACCCAGAGGAAGGCCCATGTAAAAGTGAGTTTTTCCTCTTGGGCTTCAGCTTAAGTCAACAGGGGGCGTGTGAAGGGGCAGAGGACAATCTAGAACCAATCCCAGAGAGAGGGAAAGTAACCCAGAACAAGAGAACAATCAGTAGAACAATCCCATGCATAAAAAGGGAGGGGATGGCATGGACTCTGCCAATCACCCCAGCCCCCCACTGGAACTTTCTGGCCATCTGGGCAGGGTTGCAGAGTGATTGACAGGACCCATAATTAAGGAAAAACCAAAAGGGGTTTTAGCATGGGGATACAGGGACAAACCATTATAAAACAAATAACAGAAGCATGCAGAAATTTGGTAAAGCCAAAATGCATACCACAACATGATATAACATCATATGTTGCATAGGAAACAGGATAAAAAGAAAAAAGAATATAAGAAAAAAGAGAAAAGAAAATCAGTCAATACACACATGCAAACATACATTCAACAGTCAAGAGTGTGACCTTTTAAAATTCTTTTTCCCAAGGAACTGTGTTGGAAGAAGGCAGCTTTGAAGTTCTGGAAGGGAGATTATCCCAGCCCTTCTTTTTCTGAGAGGTAATAAATAATGTTTGTAGGTAGGTATGAAACTGAAGCCATTTTTTTGTATCTGTGACTCTTATAGGTAGGAATCACCAAATCCATGACACTCCAACATGCTTGAGGATGTAGATCATATATGTTCATAGGGAGAAAAAAATGTTGACGGTGATGCCTGGGTTAACAACTGCAATTTCCAATACATAATCATTTCATCTGGCATGTATGAAAGTATTTGCAAAAATGGAAGATGAGATTTTTTTTTTTTTTGAAGACTTCAATAATTTTGGTTTTTTACAGATGACTTACCAGACATAATGATTTGACAATCTGAGAGCCTTCAGTTTCCCTGCAACTTTATTTCAAATGCTAGTCTGACACTTCCCTAGAGTTCCTTGAATAAGATCTGAATGCAATTGCATTTAATGAAAGTCTCATAATAATGTTGAGTTTGAGTCATTGCCAGACCTATTTGTTCTAATGTAAACAAAAGCAGGTGATGTCTTCACCATCATTTACTAGGAGATGTCAAGACCTTGATTCCATAAAGTATTGAAAGACATGAGCTTGATATCTTAAGCCATGTTAAACAAGAAAGGAGACCTGCATGATTAAAATCAATTACATGCTTAAATGCTTTTCAGGATAAGAGCCAGCATGGTTGGCACTCAGCATCATACTACAGATAACTAATTGTATATTGCCTTTATATATCTTGTGTGTTCTCCTGCAAGACACATCTGACTGTTCTTTATTTCTGATGAAGGTTAGCAAGTAATTGAGGCCTCTTTCCAGGTCATTCAACAGCTTACATAGTGTTGTATGGTTAGTCACAAAAGCGTTTTGGGGTTTTTTCTGAACTGGCATTAGAAGCTTGTCTGACATTGACTTCCTTGTCAGAAGCTTCCTCGCCTAGCTTCTTTTTCTTTTGCCTTCCCTCTCATCTCCCTCCTTATATCTCAGATCTGATTAGAAAAAATAGTCTTAACTGTTAGTACTGAATTTAATGGATCAAGTTATACTATACAACTTGAAAGTATACCTGATTTTCTGGCAAAAAGGATGCATCTTCTTTTTTGAAAATACATATTTTCAGGGTATGGTATGTCTCTTATTAAACTGAAAAGAACTCCTTTTATTGCATAGTTTTCTACCCCTGTCTACAAAAAAAAAAAAAAAAAAAATCTGCATTTTTCTCTTTAGGCCATTGTTTGCTTCCAAAGGGATTGATAGATTTAAAAACTTTTATCAAAATTAAATACAAGTTACAATATTCTGGAGTAAATGCTGCTTAGTGTGGGAATATTCTTAGAATATGAATAATATACATCAGATTCTAATATAAACTAGCTTTCTCAACTTCTTTTGAAGTGATTTTATAAATGGTGTTCCACCACTGTGCAATTCATTTCACCTCTTATCTCAGACTATGTGATAGCTTTCAGACTATATGCTGGATTCTCATAAGCATAGTCATACCTAAGGTCTTAAATACATCTTAATTTTTCCCCACATCTCACTTTCAGAACTGACAGCTATTGACTAGCAATCATTCTGTTTTCTTAATATTCTCACAGTCTTATAAGAAATGAGGTTTGAAACATTTTTCCTCTTCTAGTTTTCAGATTTCTTCAGGTCACAGGCTAGGACTTCTTCCCTTCAAACCACTCACATTCTAGTGAAAGAAAATAATAATTTACATAGTAGTGGTCTTATTTTCCGTATGGTAATCATTCTAGTTTCTCCAGGAGTTATGTCTGAATCTAACTTTTTTTCTGGTAAGGCTGCTTTCATTCTCATTTTTGATATGTCAAATTGCTCACTGTTTCCCTAGACATTGATTGTTTCAATTTACAATATGTGTCTCAGATTGCAGTGCAGCCCTGAGGGGGAAGAGAGTGATGTACCGCCACAATATGATACAAAAATATTTTTGAGAAGTTTGAGAAAATTCACCTATTAAATTCCTTCAGTGCAACCACTGTACTAAACAAGTACTTTTCTAGACTGAGAAGTTAAATCACAAGAGTTATATATAGCATTAAAATGTAATTATGTGTATGATTTGATGCTCCACTGTATATAGTCTTGAGTGCATATTTAAATCTATTACTTTATATAAAATCACATAGTTAAACGTTGTTCTTTATTTTGTAACAACTTTTGTGAAATATTTATTATAACTATATATATTATATATGTAAGTATTTTCCTGGCATAAATGTACTAAGTATTTAACCAAGTATTTTATTTTCAATTTCTTCTTACGAAGAAGACAGTCATGTTCATCTGACAATGACAAGAAATGATAGATAAATCATTTTGAACAAGAATTGAACAAGAACCAAATGAACAAGATATTTTCTGTAGTTGCAAATCTAGCCTCAAACTGTCCTTTTTTCAGTGCATTAGATTATAAGATACCTATTTTGCTGCCCACTGCTTCCTTAAAAATATTCTGCTTTATTGGTCTACAAGTATGTTATTTCCTTCTACTCAATACTTTTATCTGAGTATATTTTTTCTCTGGCACATCAGCTTGCATTTACAATGATTGAATGAATTTCTGTTTGTTACCTGCAGGCATCTTAGAATTAAAAACTCTCCTGTCATTTTATTGTCTTTTTTCTCTTTATCCTAATGTCTGTAATGCCTCCCACTCTTGCACTCTTTTAGAATTGAATCTGTTTGCATTCAACTATTAATTCAGATAATTAATTAACAATGTATGTTAAATATACAGAAGATGTTCAAAGATCACTGAAATCAGAGAGCATTTTCCTACCCTAGTTATGACATTGGGCAATGTCTTTTTTTTTTGGTGTCTTCACTTTTGATTTTCCTTTGAAATTGAGTTCCTTGAATTTGAGCTTTTTTTGGCAAAACTAAAATACAAATTATGAAGTAACCAAAGGCATTTATCAAGGTTATTTAATTAGGTTTGAGCCACAGAATCAGGAGATCTCTCACAATTACAACCATGATGAAATTATGAATTACATTCTTAAAATAATTAGCTAAACAGATACACAAAATAGAATAGAGAAAAATTCCTGGGGATATGTCGTGGTTTAACCCAAGCCAGCAGCAAAGCTCCAGCCAGCTGCTTTATCATCCCCCTATCAGTGGGACCATGGAGAGAAGTGGAAAGGTAAAAGCTGGGAAACTCATGGGTTGAGATAAAGGAAGTTCAATAGGAAAAGCAAAAGCTGGGCACAAAAGCAAAACAAAATGAGGAATTCATTCACTGCTTCCTATGGGCGGGCAGGAGTTCAGCCATCTCTAGGAGAGCAGAACCCCATCATGTGATAGTGAATTGATTTCATGAGAAGGATCTCTGATCATCTCATGAGATAAGGCAAAGGGCTTTGCATGGAAGGAGTAATAGGTAGCCCTTTAATAAGAATCCCTTGATAACATATCTTGGTCCAAGATTTCTCTTGATTGAGAAATCCCAGAACTAATTCATATGAGAAGAATCAGCTTACTCCTATAGCAGAAATTAATAAGGAATTGTTGTAGGTATAGAGAGGTCACTAACAAGAGCACTAGAATGGTCCAGCAGAATTGGGGATTGGAGGAGTCTAGCTGAAGGAATTCAAGCTGTATTTGACTGCAAATGCATATCCTTAGCACAGCTTTTCTGCCACTATAATGATGATTTATCACCTATGCACAAGACTGTGTGTAATTTCAGTGACATCATAACATGTTGACAAAATTTTTGGTCTGGCCCAGCTGAAAAAATCTTCCAGGAAAACTCATTCACTTGAATATATTTGTATTGCACTTCATAGCAGCCTGAGTGGACTGCAGACCAAAAGCCTATCAGTGCAGCCACAGGACATTCTGTGTTCTCCAGGACTGGTGAAACCTTGACTGCCTGAACACAGCATTTTAGCCTGTGAGGGCTGACTGGCAACTGTCCTGAGGAGGTGTATCACACATACAGAGGAGGAGGAAAGCTCTGGAAGTAGCACCTCGGAGTAGTGCAGTAATGATGGACAATAACAATGCGAAATTACAATTATTCATGTGCAGCCATGGGGATAGAAGTAGCCAGGCTAGTTCTTTCTGGGAAGGCAGAGTACCAGGTCATCCCATGGGCATGGAAGCCTAACACTGAGTGGTCAGGTAGTGCCTAGCAGCAGGTGATACATACACCGTGGCAAGACAGAAACAAATAATTTCATCAAAGTGTGCATAAAAGAGATTTTTTTACAATAACACTGCAATTGGTACAAAGAAGAAGCTGTCTGAATACTCTTCAGAGTAACTTAGCAACACTTTCCTTCATCTTTGCTCTATCTCTTCATTATAATGTTTCCTTGAAGAAATACTTTTAGTTAAACTTTCTCATATGGGCTCTGTTACCATCCCTAACTGAGGCCATCTGTCACTTAGCTCATCTGCTCTAACTGATGAAATTGACCCCAGAAATAACATCTGAAGTCCCTTAAATTTTGGGCATATGGCATCTAAATCCAATTTGTACAGCTCAAAGCAATCACTACTGGTATCTCATCTGAGTTATTTATTGCCCAAATACCTTGTATTTGTACATATATACTTAAGTCCATGAATACTTCCTTTGAAAAAAGTCTTATCCACCTTATTCCTTTAAGGCATTCTCTTTCTTATTTATCATCACTTTGCCCTTGAAGACATCTATATCTCTAAGAACCAAGGACTCTCCAAGCTACCTTAATGTGAATGTGTACTTCATTTCATTGTACTCTGTGAAATTCAAAACTTATTTTCAGCCTTAACTCTGAAATTACTTTGGTTTTGTCAAGATCCATAGAAGAATCCAAAGACAGATTTTATGATTTAATATTATAATTATATCAGAATTCCTTGACTTTATTTGGCATGACTCTTCTTAAGCTTTCCTATTTTACAGCACATTTTGACAATAGATTGGTCCCAAAGGCAGTTTAAATTTTTGGGTTATCTGCTTCAGGTAAAAATTAAAACATGTTATTATGCGTCTACCAAATAGAGTGCAGTGCTTCAGGCATTCCAGCTTGTTGGAAAGTGATACAAACAATATCTGTTTTGTAAGTGCCTTTTTTAATGGTGTGCCGAACTGTGTATGTGAATGTTAACATAAAGAAATATAAGGCATATGGAGAATTATAAAAAAATATACATGGGAGTTCATAACAGATATTTCTGCAAAAGATTTGCTCTTAGAATGGGAAAATGGTACATAAACCCCCATATTTTTTGTCCTCTTCTTTGTTTAGTTTTGCTTCTTTTCAGAGCCACTGAATTTTTCTGTCTTATTTTTGAGAGTTTTTTTTCTCATATAATCATATTGCAAGGTTATAATTTTGGGGGTGTCAGTGGGTGCTTTATTTCTTTCCTTGGCTAGAAAAATTATCCTCCTGTCCCCTGCAGCCAACTATGGTAATTTTCAGTGAATGCAGTAATGAGGGCAGAACTGATTAAATGTAGGATTCCCTCTTGTTAAACTCAGCCAACAAACTGCCTGTCAGTACCCACAGTGATTTTCTAGTTTGGTTGGGTTTGTTTGCTTGTTTTTTGTTGGGGTTTTTTCCAAAGGTAAAGGAGCATGTTTTGATCAATTTTTTGGTATTTTTTCATTTCTGCTGGGAATAGATACATTAAAAGACAAGCAGAGCTTTGCTAAATTGTGCAGTTGGGTTTGAACATAGGATTGTGTCATCGGTCACAGCACTCTACCAGCAAAGTGTGCTTCCCTGGTCATCTGCTTTACCAAATTTACTCCGTTCTGGAGGCTAGCCGCTTTTTATAAAAAGGTTGCTGCAATGCATTGTCTCAGCTTTTACAAATGGAAAACTTTAGCACTATAGGAACCATGTCATGTTATAGAAATAGTAGAATTAATATGTTAAGCTGTGTAGAAAAATCAGGAAATATTAACTTATACAAGCAGTCATTTCCTCTGTGCTGTGTGGTATAAACTCTTCCCTCTTCTCTACTGTTTAGAAAATAAGTTTGGAAAAGTCTGGAAAAGCTTGGCCAGAAGTAAGACTAGCACTGTTAAAATGCTAGTCAAACAGGATAAATTCTTTGGAAGAAAAATTAGAATACCTCTAAAGATATTGTGGTGTCCACAGAGCTACTGCTAATAAGCAGTTCTGCCCAGGAAAAATCAGTATTGCAGCAAATAAAACCAGCCTAACTCTTCTGCATAATTCTTGATCCCATTTGTCAAATTTAATTGAATAAAATTGGGCTCAAAAGAATGTTCCCAGATTGAAAAGTTTCTGTCACCATAGCAAACAGAACAATCATGGTAAAACCCTTCTGAGAAATATTTGCATGAGTAGTCGGTAGGGATGCATTTCTCACAATCAGCAAGTTTTCCATATAGGGAAAAGTTTAAGACTCACCCCTTAAGGTAAAGAACCCAGAAACTTCAATAAGCTCCTGACAAGGATTGGCTCAGGCCCAAGAGAAAAGCATCTATTGGATCTTGTCACTGTTCTTCAAAGCCTGTATCTCCCTCTATTGGCTGCAAGCTGGGTTATCCCTCCTAAAACAGTCAGTATTTAAGAAAGAGCACAAAGGGAAGTAAAGGCTTTTTGGGGTGTCTTAGCGAGTGCAAGAGATTTCTCAGACACCTGTGCATGGCTTTATTATTTGTTTTCTGTAACATTTGTTATTTTGATATTTTTACTTATTAAACAAAAAACAAAACACCTCCAAGGAGCAGTCTCGCTCTAATTAATTTTAGCCACTTCTCTGCAGAAGGCTGGTCCCTCAGAGACTGATACATTAGCAGGTTGCTTCTTAGACTCTGGGCACATGCTATTCAGGATCAGTAGGCCTTTGTTCTTTTTCCAAGACAGAGCAACCATCAAAGGATTGCTGTGAACACATATTTACACATAACTTTTCTAATATTCTGCAACCTTCTGCATGATTCTCCAGGGACTTTACGCAGGATCCATCTTCAGGCAAAAAATACATCCACTTTTCTTGGCAAAAGCCATCCTTAAGAAGATGCAACAAGGTGTTTCACTTTGGCCCTTGCTGTGAAGCTGCACATAGCACTGGCATGGCACTGACCCTTTTGGCAAGTCCTTGCTAGTCATTCCTCGTGGATGACAACAGGAAAATTTAGATGAGAGAGTTTATATATGGGTAGGTAACTACGG
Organism: Zosterops lateralis; assembly: GCF_965231275.1. Taxonomy (NCBI): domain Eukaryota; kingdom Metazoa; phylum Chordata; class Aves; order Passeriformes; family Zosteropidae; genus Zosterops; species Zosterops lateralis. The sequence goes on from NC_139765.1 coordinate 53,095,181, forward strand.
ATACATATGCATACATTTGTAGCAGTGCATATGTATATTTAATCACATATTAGATGTATCTAATTATGCACATATAAATTCTATATAACATAGATATAGTAATTACTACACTGGACAATTTTTTCTGTTGTTAAACTTAAAGCAAATTGACATCGAAATTTTAGCAGATTGAAGTAAGAGTTCTTCAGATATTGAGAAAAGACTGGATAAATCATCAATGCATTTGTCCCCCTAGTTTGAGTGTTGGAGTGTCAGTTTCTTTTGAAAGAAATAACACCTCTTGATAAGACTACCAAAAATACCAGCAATACCATCATTGAAATATTGCTAGTAGAATTATTGCTTGTTTAGCTTAACAAAATAGTGACAGCAAAAATGATTTTTCCATATAAATACATCAGGTAGGCATACTCCAGGAAGGCAAAATAGGTATATAATCTAAAAAAGATGTACGAATACGTACCCAGAATACTTATGGACTGAAAATTATAAGAAAATGAATATATTTTGGAGGAATGAGATATTTCAAAAGGATAGTACAGGGAAATAAACCTTACCAGTCTTGAAGAGTAATCTGATATAGATCTGTAGAAAAAGGTTTATATCCTTTGGTCACATGAGATAGAAGAAACGTAGGACTTTATGACACAGAATGTCTTTTCTATACCTGATTCCACAAGGATTTTTTCTATTTCCATTCTGTTTAATATTGTTAATAACTCTCACTATAGGAACAAACAAATAAACAAACAAATCCCTGATGTCTTATAAAGATTAGCATTCCTTTGGAAATGTTGAAAAATATCCTCTCTTTGGTTAAAATGATTTCCTGCTTCCACTGGCACCTCCCTAGGTTGCACACTCATCCTGGACACTGACTTGGTAAACAACACTTTCCAAAGGAAAGTATCTACACTCTCAATTAGTTCTACTTGTGTTCTTAGAAGCTTATTGTGCCTTTAAGGACTGACTTTGGTAGTTTCATAGTTCAAACACAAGGGTTTTGTGGTAAGGTTTGCTCTATCCCATTATACAGATGTGTCACTCTCCAATATCGATGTGTTGTTAATGTTTGTATAGTCTGTTATACTGTTAGGAATGTAAAAACATATTTTGCTTAATTACTTTCCCCCAATGGGTTTGAAAATTATACTCAAATTCTACCATTTATGCTGCATTTAGGAGTGCTATGGATAATGAAGCAGAAAGTAAAAAATTATCTGGAAAACAAATAAACTTGGGATGAAAAATGAAATAGCAGAAAAGCAAAACCGTATTACTTAGAGATGGATGAGAGTGCAATATGAAATGAATTAAAAAACAGATGCAGTATTTCAGGCTTAAATTGTGCTATCTTGATTATTTCCTAGTGATCCCTTTAGAATAAATATACTCTTCTTCAAGCACAGCACACCTAAATTTTCAGATTTTTAAGACTTGTAATTTAAAAATTTTTAGCAAACTCTTTTTGTGTGTCTGTATGTGAATTCTAAAAATTCTCATGGTTCTGTGTTCTCCTTAACGAGTACAATTCGTAACATCCTGAGGTTTGAAACTGTATTCTCAAACAGCAGTAAAGTGGCATACAGGCATGTAAACCCTGCTTCACCTAGGTTGTAGAAACAAAAGAAAAGGTTAGCTTTCTCAGCCTTGCTATGTCTGGTTCACATGGCACTTCTGATCTTTTGTGTTATGTGTCAGAAGGACAGATTGCTTGTTCTGGGCATAGCACTGCCTCTTTAGGATGTTTCTGTGAGTGTCTGAACCTCCTTTCAGAACCATCCCTTTGTTCCCTTTTCTGTCTTGTAATTCCTGAAGTGGAAAATATTCTGTGAATGCTTGCAGCCAAGACATTTCTGCTGATGATTTAAATGCTGCTGAAGAGAAGGACTATTATAAAGCAATATGTATGCTCATGAAGCGTGACTGGTGTAGGATCAAACTCTGAAGATTTTGTGTGGGTGTTCTGCTGGGGACGTGTATTGCTCCAGGTTATATACATACAGAAGCACATCACAGCACCTCTTATTCTGTCTGGATAAGGGTGAGAGACAGATGCAGCCCTCAGACTTCATGTCTGATACTTAAATTGTATATATAATGAAGAGGTCTCTTTTCATTTGGGTAACGTTGGCTCACACAGGCAAGACTTACATTAAATGTCAGATTTCAACTGACAAAAGAGCAAAAGGTAGCAGGAATCATCACAAACCCTAAACTTGTACACGGGAAGACTGGTGATCTCTGTGACTCTTTTTTCAATGTCAGAGGGATGCATACAAAGGGAGATGGTTTGATTTTAAAGGACACAGAATAGATGCATGAAAAAAGAGCCCAAATGTTACAGTTGAATTAAGCCACACACATGCACAGACATGCCAAAATATTTGGCACTGCATTTTAAGGCAGACAGACCATATGGCCTCCTTAGCAATTCACAATGCTTTTTGCTGTGTCCCACTTAGGGCAAAAGAAACTGTTGTAGTCCTGGGTGTGCCAGATGTCTTGTCAGTCAGCCAGTTTCACATTTAACAGTGTTCTCTGCCTAAACCTGACATAAACACAGTGGCACTGCTTACTGAGTAGCCAGCTCCTTACACTGAGGGAAAATATCATTAGAACAGCATACAATGACAGGCAACCATAGATCATTCTGAGTGGACAAGGTTCCTTTGAAGAAAAACTACCATTTTATACTTAAAGGAGAAAAAGAAAGGCTAACTCCAAAAGCATTGAAAAGGAGAGAAACAGATAGGACAAGTATATTAATATTTTTTGCCTATTTACCAGTGCTTTTAATGGTGCATTTCTCAAGTGCTGTGGCCACTTGCTGGGATTTGTAATGCTGGAATAATTTAATATACCTAAGGAAAGGCATTGCAAGTGAGCAGGATGACAGCTCTGTGTCTGGGAGCTGTGACACCTCTGTAATGATCTTCACTTCTTATGAACCTTCTCTGCAAGATGACCAGTACTGATCATTAGTTTTGGAAGGATCATTGTCTAAACATAGAAGTGTCAAACATCTGTGGAAATTTTGCCTTTAACTACCTTGGTAATCAAGCCTCTAACTTTCGAGATGACAGCACATATGCATTGAAAACAAAGAAAAGTCAAACCTCATTCATGAAGTAATCTGGTAGTTTTCAGGAGGAAAATCACATATTTTTTTAAGTTTCTAGTGCTTTCTGTACAGCTAGTACAGTCAGTACTAATGGAAAAATGGCTTAAGGAGACCCACTTTCTTTGAAATTATAGTCATAGTTACAGTTATGGACAGACACACCATATTTCCCTCTTTCATTGAAGGCATCAGTTATGCTAGGATTTGATGGAAAAATATAAATAATCATTAATTTTTTAAACATAAGACATTGCAGATCGAAACCTGGTGTTCTGAAAGCTTTACACCCTGAATGATGTGAATGAGTTTGTGGTTTGAAACATACATTAGTTTCTGAGTGTTCTGGTTAAAAAAGTGACTGAGAAAGAGTGAGGAACTAGTACATTTTCAAAGCAATTCATAAATCAATGGAAACATTTTGTTTTTTCAGTTCTCAACTTTTTAGTAAGATTTGCCCTTCATCCTCTTCTAAGAAAAAATGATAAACCAAATTTTAAAAATCCACATTTGTCCTTTTTCTATTCATAACAAATTCTCATCCAAGGTTTTCCCTGTCTTCATTTACCTAGATGGTGAACAGAAAATGAAGAATATTACTTTATGTTTTCCATGGGGTGTGTGGTATTTTGTTAAGGAAAATATTTTCAGATTTGCCATGCCATGTATCTCCTTCAGTGTTTAGGTTCTCTTTGGTAGAATATATTTTAATGTTTTTTTCTTTTTCTTCTGCTACTGTTAAAAATATTTTTTTTCTGAAGCTAATTAAAAATGTTTATTTACTATATGTAAGAGTAACATTACTTTTCTACCTACTTGCAACATTATTCTTAGTCTCTCCTTTTGAAGTCCCCATGTAGGATAATGTTTCTACAGAAAGTAGTCAAACATTTGAAGAAGTTACATGGAGAGCTTATGAAATCTGTGTCCCTGGATATTATCCAGCCTTGTCTGGCCATGGTCCTGAGCAACCTTATCCAACTGGCCTTACCTTGAGCAGGGTGTTGAACTAGGTGACCTCTAAAACTCTCTTCTGAGGTAAATTTTATCCTTCTGTGTTTTATTCCTTTTATATAAGTAAATATCAGTTAGTGTAATGTCATTTGAATACAACTTCATGCTTTATTTTCAGGCTTATCTGCTTCATAGTTTGCTGAACGTGCTATATGTCTCTCTGTATATGTATACATCTGTCTGTCTATCTATAATATACAAATTAATTGGCATGGTACTGGAAAAGAGTACATTTATATCTTTATAGGTAAATAACATTTTTTGATGACATATTGATCCTTAAAATTCTTTAGCTAATTCTAAAGTTTGTTAAATTAGTTTTTCCAGACTTGGAAGACCTCACATGAAACTCTGAAATTTTCAGATTATTCTGAGAATATAAAAATGGATTATTTGTATGATTTTTGTTTTGTCAAGTACATAAAGAAAATCAGCCTAGTCAAAACAGTATCATGTCCATTACCTTCCATGAGTACCACCCATTGTGCTCCACAGTTATGTGGAAAGTAGTGGCATAATTCAGAACAGTTGAGGAATTTAAAATTGCATGTTTTGTATGTATGCTACAGAAGTCACCTTGATTTTTTAGCTCTCCTATGCAAATATACTACCACTAACAAAGTGGAGGAATTGTCATTTGTGCAAACTGGGAAGCACATTATATACAAGGTGCTTCACTGAGCCCCTGAATAAGTAGATGCCATGGTATCTATTTAAATGTGTTTGCAAGTATGGCTTTTGGAGTATATCTAAATGTTTCTATTGTGTTTATCTTTATTAATCAACTGGATAATTCCTGTTATTTGTTACTGTAAAGCTACTGTTTTCGGAGCACTTCAAAGAGAAAGATGAAATGTAATGCCATGGTGTAGTGTTAGGGAGAAATAAACCCAAGGAATGTTCATCACTATTCAGATTGTGATTGAGGTCCTCTGAAAGTAACAGAGACTGGAGAGCTTAAAACTATATCTTGTTCCAAAAAATTATATATAAAATAATAAAATATGCTTTTAGTAAAAATAATTTATAGACAATAATAAAAATATAGTAATTGCATGGCACCATGGTATAATGCAATACTATAAAATATTAATAAATAAATAAAAAATTAGAAACTTATAAATAGAATTCAGCTTTTACCCTTCACAAAAGGGTCAAATCAATTTCCAGCAGGGCAATTTACTATCCCAAAAAGAAGGAGTCTTTTAGCAACCGAAAATCCACTGTGGAAATAGGATGTTGCCACCTACGTTTTGTGCTCTCCTCAAAGAGAAGTACATCTGGTAACTGGCATTTCTTAGATAAAACAGCATATGGTGAAATAATGACACCTTGAAAACAGTGACGAATTACTGCACAGACTATTGGGAAGAAGTGATTTGAGCTGTTTTGAGTGAGAAATAAAAAGTGGAAAGGGAGATCTGAACAGAAGCATTTTCTTTATGTAGGAATTTATGGTAGAATTTTCATTTCTCAGACCTTGAAAATGTACTCCCCTTTGGAGTATGGCACTATGAATTCCCATGCAGAATAGCTGCCTCAGAATAGCAACATCTTCTTTCCTCAATATATTTTCATGCAGTGGCCATATCAGGAAAGCTGCTGTAACAAAAGATACAAGAAAGATGTCAGAAATCTGGGAAACTTCCAACTATGTCCTCATTAAGGGAGAAATTAATTAATTGTTGTATTTTTAAAGTAATATTCATTAAGTAATACAAACAAAAATTGTGTATGATTTCCATAGTTTGATATAAATTTAACTTTCTCCTTTTCCTTTCAAAGTGAGTTTCCTATCTTTTCCTCCTGAAATATTGCTTTGCCCATCAAGAATTGAAATCTTACTTCATTATAGGGCACTTATTTTAGATATTTTTGTTGCCAGTGCTTACAGGAATTAGGAAAATAATATAATGCCTAATAAGAAGGAAGTTATAAAATGTGCAAAATTAATTTTTTTTATCAGCTGACAAAACCTGACCCAAAAGTGATTTCAATGGGAACTCCAATTGTGCAAATAACTTCATCCTCTCTCAGCGCTCCTTATTAATCCATGTAGATGTTCCACTGCTCACCATATCAGCTGCTATGCCATGCTATGCTATAACTTTTCTTGTAAACAAAATGGGCTTGGGTTTACTCTCTGACCTTGAGAAAAATATACAGTAGTATACAATTTGCTAAGAACAGCCTCAATTATACTCCCTGTTGGAAACAGTCTCTGGATTGTGGCTGAATAATGTCTGGGAGAACACTAATTGGCACAGTTTGGAAGCATGCCAGACTCCAACAGCTAATGTAAATGATTCCGTGCAGTCCTGGAGACCAAGAATTTGCTGTTTGCTTTATTAATGTCACTGTAACACCTGTGCCTCCTGACAGACATCTGAATTCTTCTACATACTTCATTAGTGTGTATAGATTCTGATAATGAAACCCCTACCCATTCATTACTGATTAACAGCACAAAGACTTATGGAAGATCTGCAACCTAATATTTGGTTCCTGGACCTGAAATGCTCCTAGGGTTATGGTGTTCTCTGATAAACATAGGAAGTAACTCATGTTCATTTCATTTTCAGGTGGAGTGTTTTAAATGATAGCTATTTAATCCTGATGTTGCTTGAAATTATTTATCTCCAGTCTATGGTGAAGGTGGGTAAGATCACATTTAGCTGCATATGTTTAGCTATCTGTATCTATATAGAAACATATAGATACTATGTGTTGTATCTATACATATGTGTAGGTACTGTGTATCACTGCATCGGTACTGCGCTTGAAACATCCATAAACCTAACATTATCCGCCATGTTCCCAAGCATCACATTTAAGCATCTTTTAAATACTTTCAGTAGTTTCTACTACTTCCCTGGGCTACCTCTTCCAATGCTTTATAACCCTTTCCATAACGAAAATTTTCCTAGCATCCATTTGAAACCTTTGATGATTATCTTGAAGCCATTTTCTCTCATCCTGGCAATTGTTACTTGGTAAAAGAATCAATGTCCACTTTGACTGAACACAGGATTCAAAGTGTGGCCTCACCAGTGCTGAGTACAGGGGGACAAACACTGCCCTGTCCTGCTGGCCACAATATTGCTGATACAAATGAGATGCCATCGGCCTTTTCAGCCACCTGGGTTATGTTCAGCTGATTGTGGACCCTAAGTCCTTTTTCACTGGGCAGCTTTCTAGCCACTCTGCCCTAAGCCCTTAGAGGCTTGTGACCTACCTTCAGAACCTAGATATAGTTAAGGGAACCCTTCCAGCAGCCTGCATAGGCTTGCTGTATATATCCATCAATGGGATCCATATTTTCTCTAACAAACTGCAGAAACATCAGTGAGCCCAGTTCAGATGATGGTCCCAAATTAAAACCTAGCATATTTTAAACACCTATTTAGAAGGGAGGGGGGTTTGTAATAAGCAATTACATCAACGTGCACTGTTCATGTGGTGAAGAGATCGAAGCTGGTTTTCAGCATTCTGATGTTTCCTTTTTTCAGATAGAGATATAAATACAGGTTTAATAAGCTAGCATGCTAAGCCTTCATTTGTCTGTGTAACTACAGTCATTTATAAGGGAAAAGGAATTAGAATAATAACAGGATATACATTTCATTTGCTTTTGACCAGACTAGAAAACAGATGAAAGATGCACAAGATCGAAGGACATTTTTGTAAAGAACTTTGGGGAAAGATGTAGGTCTCAACATTTTAGACCTCCATTAGTTTTCAACTGGAGATCAAAGGCAGTAAGAAATTCTTAGATGAATCCTTGAATAAAACCCATTCCAATACCTTTAACTCATTTATAATTTAAAAAACAACAACAACAACAACAAACCAACAACAACAAAAACCCACCAAAAAACAAACAAACAAACAAACAAACAAACAAACAAACCCATATCTTTTGTACAATTGCTAAAAAAAGATGGAAAAGTAATTGACCCATGAATTTTCTCACCTTCATAAGAGTCAAGCTGCAATAAACACTGAGAAAACAACTTTACTGTATTTAAAGACTGTGCTTATTCTTTTTACTTCACCAAAAATCATGTGCAAAAGAGGTCTCAAGAAGATAGAAGTTCTTCAAAGATTGCACAGTATCAACTGATCAATGCCGTATTATAAATTCCAAGACTTTATGTCAGTTGCTAAAAAATGCTTCCTACAATGTTGTGAAGTAGTCCCTGTGAAGCACAAGTATGACTTACAGAGAAGACTTAATGGCTTTATGCTTTATTGCACATAAAACCATTGCATGGGCTCCTGCCTTTTCAGTCACTACTGCTATCTGAATTCTCACTATCCATAAGGTGGTAGAAAAAACAATATTTGACCTGATGCTAATAAGGACTCCCAAGCTTTGTTTTAGTTGAAAGAGATTCTTTTCTCCTTTAATAAAAAGCTACATTTACAGGATGTAAATTTCATTTTCCATCCATAGAAATGTTTATTTTTCTTCCAGAAAAGACCTCTGAAGAGGTGAGAAGAGACTGGAGATAATCTGAAATATTGTGCAAATAATGACTTTAAACAACTCAATATTTGGGTGCTGGTCTAAGTACACATTTGAAACCTCTAATGCATAGAGATTGGTTTCTTAGTACTCTGAACGCAAGGAGCATAAGAACTAAGAATAACAGAAACATGGCAGATTCATTATTCAGATTCTGAAATGTGCATAAATATTGTTCCTCCCTGCATACTTGTAGTTTATGCTGCAATCTAATGACTATCAGCCTGCAGACACTGATCTCTTCTCTCTGCTGCCCAGTAACAGGACTCAAATAAGTGGCCTGAAGTTCTATCAGGAATGCTTAGGTTGGATATTAGAAAAAGATTCTTCACCCAGAGGGTATCTGGGCACTGGAACAGCTCCCCAGGGCAGTGGTCACTGCACCAGCCTGACAGAGCTCAAGAAGTGTTTGGACACAGGGTGTGACTCCTGAGCCTGGGGCTGTGCAGGGCCTGGAGCTGGACTGGATGATGCTTGTGGGTGTCTTCCAGCTCAGCATGTTTTGTGATTCTGTGATTCAGCAATGTACCTAACAGCATATTCACACCAGTGATTAAGTATATATAGATTCATGCACCATAAAAAGTACAACATATGTACACTGTATGGTATTGTTTTTCCATATTACCAAGATTCATATAATATAATTTCAGGCATAAAAATTTAGATTTTTAGTGCAAGCCTCCAAAGGCAATGAAGAAAAAGCAATACATTTAAAAACTGATTTACTCCACCTTAATATATACAGAGACAGACAGTATCTGTCTCTCTGTGGACAACAGCTAAAGGCTACCCTAAACTATGCACCTATATGACTAAATACTGTATTAGGCCATGTTTTAATCACAGATCTTGATTCATTTCAACCAGACAGTGGCTAATATGTAATGTTCAAGCCTGGTGAAATTAATCTAACTTTAAAAGTACACAAAAACTGTATCACAGAAGTTTGAGGGGGAAGTTTTTGTTTTCCTAAAAGCTTTGAAAGACATCAGATCAGAGCCTTTGCTGGTATAATCAGTGGAACTGAATTCACTGCCAACCTCACTATTTACACCAGCTGAATCTCTATCCCATAGACTTTAGTAATGTGACATCTTTATGTATATGCACAGTAATTGCAACTAGAGCACAATTCTGGAAAGTCTTCTATGCATGACATTGCCAATGAACCCAAAATCATCTCTGTATGAGTAAGGCTTCCCCTATGTGAGGCTTAATTACTACTTTAAATAATCTATTTATTTTTAATTACTGTGCAATTTTTGTAAGGACAAATAATATTGGGAACTAGCATGTTGCCATTTGTTTTCACAGCTGATTTTTCTCCAGATAGCAATCAAAATATATTTGGATCTAAATGGAAAAAAAATTATATAGCTCAATATTTTCTAGGTACAGCTGGTCATGCAGAGATATTAATATATCTTATTGAAGCTGCTACACCAGGGTTAATCTGATAAAGCTCTCAAGATGAGCATGCTGTTTATCCTGTTGACACAAAGCATTAAGTCTGTCACCACATCCTGCTTTTGCCAGCTACGTGGGTGCTATTGTTGAGGCTCAGAGTATTAGTAAGGAGGAAGACATCACTAAAGGACTTAGCTGTGCTGAGTCAGCTGAGCAGCGACTAACCTAAAGAAAGGAAACTAGTTAACGATAATGTGTTAATCAGAAGGAGGGGTTTCTATTCCTTGAGAAAAAAAAAAAAAAAAAAAAAAAAAAAAAAAAAAAAAAAAAAAAAAAAGGAATAAAAAACAGCAACAGATTTTACCCCCTTCCTCCTTTCTTTTGTAAGAGTTGTGGCTATAAAGGCTAGCACAAACATAAGCATAATCTGAAACTATAAGAAGAATTGATTAAATGAGAAGTGGTGCTAAATAGTGCCTGTAATTATTCATAGAATATCTAGTGATCTTCAGAACACAACAATTTGGCAAATATTTAACTGATATTTGTTACTATAAAATGCTTAAATCTCATCTTTGAGTCCCGTGAAAAAGATCATTAACACTGAAAAAGGACTGTTCTGGAAATACTCAAAGAAAAGAGAGATTTATTTCTGAGTCTCTATTTCCATTTCCCACAAATTTATGTTTAATATTTTTACGGAATTAACAAAACTTTAACTAAGTTTAACTTAGTTAAACTATAGGGTTCATATTAGTGCTTAAATTCGTGCTTTATGAATAATGATGAAGCAAAACATTTGGATGGCATGACCATATTCCCATATGAAGTCTGTGGGAGATTTTTTATTATTGGCTTCAGTGCTGAAGAATCCAACATACAGAATTTATAATAAGCTCATAACAGTGATGCTGCATTTTTAGGTCTTGAACCTGTCTTAGAGAATTACTGATTATCGATGTTCAAAGTAAAACAAAAAAGTTCTTTCTTGAATAATTCTTGTCACATCAATAATAATTCCTAATATTTTAAAATTAATATAAATTTATTAACATCAACCTGAAAATATACATACATACACACATATATATATATACTTTCACCTACATAAAGCAGATATAAAATAAATTTAGATAAAGGTAAAATAAAAGTATTAATTGAGTTGAAAAGTTACCTGTAAAGCAACTAACTCTGTGATAGGGAAGGCCACTGAGTGGCACCATTCTTGTGTAGTGGCACAGAATTAAATAATGACCAACTAGGGCTGTGTGTCAAATGTCACTGCAGGTATTTTTATGATTTATGCAAACATATACTTTTATTCTGATTAGGATTTTCCTTCCATTATAGATTCTAGAAGAAATTTACAAAATTTAATCATATGGAGTATAAAATAATTCTTCCTGTAAGCAAATTTAAGAGCCTTGTCTGTTAGCTTTGCTGGATGTAATACAATAAGAAAGGCTGATGTCAGAATATATCTTATCTACAACAAGCATTGTTTTGTTTATTCTGTCACGTTCTTTGTCTAAGCTAATCATGAAGCTTTTTCTGTCTCTTATCATGCTTCAATCTCTTAGTACATCTTGACATTGTTTCATTACTGTAGACAGTCATCATCACTGTACACAATGAACTTGAATTTGTAGTTTAGATAATGTTCAAGTAACTCTTCCAATTACACAACATCTAAGGGCTGCTGCCACTCACCAGTGGGATTTGCCCATGCACTGAATTCTTTCTCCTGGTGGAGTTGTGGAGGGAGTAAATTATAGCAAGTTCACATTTAGGCCAAATTGCTGTTCTGGTTGTTTGGGGCTGAAGTGCAAAACAATACACCATACAATGAGTCTCTCCAACGGGAGGAGACAGAAATCAATGAAGATTTATCAGGTGCTTTATCTTCAGTGGGCAGATGTTCCTTTAGAGACCTCAGAGTCACAACTGTCCATTGACTAGAAAACAAACTAGTGCATTAACTCAAAATCAAGTCTGCAGCAGCAATGGAGATGTAAGTCAGTGGATGTGTGTCTTTGGTTGCAATATGTAACCGAAAATGTGTAGTCTATTGCCACTTGTTGAAAGCAGCCAGGGAGGTGTTTTTCTTTATGTATTCTATGACCCATTCCTCATAACTCCAGGGGGAGAGGGTGGGTATCTTCTGTTAATGTCCAGGTGGGACAGTGTTCTTTATCTCTTCCACAACCCATCCTCCCTCCAGGAGGATATCTGCTGTTAATGGGCCATTAAGGCTCACTGCATGACCAATAAAACTACATCATCCCATTGTGAGATGCTCCACCCAGTGGGAGGAGCCAAGCATTCCTAGCTGGATAAAATCTGAGAGTCAGAATACTAGGACAGCCTGTTTTCCACTTGATTCTCAGAGGAAGACTGGATCCGTCTTGCCACCACTGGATCCTTCTACAGGATCATCTCTACTCCAACAGAACCAGAATCTGTCACTCTGCAGGAGGATTTATTTGGACTGCTCCCAACACCCTGACCAACAGGGTGTCAGGTCATATTCTGACTCTGTCAGGGTTTCTAGGATTTTTTTTTTGTTTGCTTGTTGATTTTTTTTTAATACTACTGCATTTGTTTTTTTAACATTCCTAGTAAAGAACTTCCCATATCTTTGCCTGAAAGCTCCCTTAATTGCAAAACTATAATAATTTGGAGGGAGGAGGTTTACATTCTCCATTCCAAGGGAAGCTCCAGTTTTCCCTGGCAGATACCTGTCTTTCCAAACCAAGACAATGCTTTAGATGAGTGAAATCCCATGTCATGCTTTATTCTTCTCATGCTTGCTAATATCTTCCTGAATGTTAAGTTTCCTCACCATCACCTACTGAAGTTTATACAACACCACTATATTGCGCAAGAAATGTATTACTAAGAATAAATTAAATTTCTGTGGCACCTAGACTCTACTAATAATCAAGGTGCATCAATGGAAAATTAAGATCCACAAACAAATTATCTTAAAGTGACATTAAATTAAAATTAGGTAACACAGAAATACCAAGACATTTTATTCTGTTAGATAACCTGAAGTTACAAATAAAGGTGAGCTATCTAATTAAACAGAGATTTTATTCAGTTTTAAAAGCTAGTAAAGAAAAGATGCAGTTGAATAAACATTTTAATCCTGCAAATACAAGGCTGATGACAAAGACATCCAGTTTGCTTTTTATTTTGTCTTGTAGAGGGCTTTGTTCCTGTCCATTGACTTCAAAGAGACCATGAGTGATCTGGTGTTAAAGACAGAAGATATGAATATATGATTGCAGGAAAAAAACATATTTTTCATCTTTTTTCAACATTTTCCTTAAAATATATTGTCTGATTCAAACATATAAATATTTAAAATAAAAGCCATATTTTCTGCTGGAGAACAACCGTATTCCTCCATGGATGTAGGCAGAAGATCTGGTAGCCAGAGTGATCCTCCTGACCATTTTGTTATTTTGAGCTTCATGTATTGTTTTTCTCATAACTGGTGAAATCCTTGAGCCATACTCGTTATCATATTTTCATGACAGCAGTCCAAGAGCCTCAAATTAAATGTAGGATCAATTGTGAAAGGCAGCATATAACATAACAAAAAACAATCCTCAGGTCCTTGTATGTAAATTTAAGTTGGACATTTGAAATTAATGAGGCCAAGAGAAAATAGGAAATGAATAAAGAACTATTTTGGGCACAAATTACTAACATGTTACTTTAAACATTTAATTAGGATCTTTATTTACCTAGAGGTACGTTTATATTCCAGACAGAGAGGGAGAAGGAGGGAGGGAGGAACTCCACAGGGGTAAATGATCCCATTCAAGAATGAGGGAACAGTTTCTTCATTAGGATGCCCTTACCTGCTTTTTAACACGTCTGTTACTTTATCTTCTGGACCAGCACCTATTTATGGCAATGATAACAGTAATATCTGCCCAACCACACACCTGAATTTCTTTTATGTGAAAGAACCAGGCAGCTGACAGCGAAATTTTGTTCTTTCTGATCCATGGATATCTAACCAGGCAGGGTGCACACCCGGAGGCAGTGGGTGATATGGCAAGGTGGAATACTAATAAGATTAAGTGAATTAGGACTTAGACTCCATGTGAATAAAAATAGATTTTATGTTTTCCTCTATTTTTTTATAAAGCCTTTTTTGTACTACCTGCACCACAATTAACACTGATTTTATGAACCTGAAGCTGCGTTTCTTATTCCCATTGTTGCATTGTCATCCTAAAGTTTCTTCATTTAAGAGATGAACATATAGAAATGAAAAAAGAAGAGGGAATACATGTAATGTATGAATGAACTCTGTATGTTAGTGAAGATGCAAAGATGCATTATTACTTGTGGTAACCTCAAAACAAAAGAAACACCTAGCCCTTCAAGAAATTAAGGTATGCGTGTTTAATTCTTTTGAAAATTTTAACATTAGAACACTTGGTAAAGGTACAAAAGTCTGTGAAGCCCATTAATAGATCACAAAATTGGCAGCAAATAATACAATACAAACAGGATATTTATAATTTAACAATTTGAAAAAAACCCCATGGAAATTGAATTTTCTCTGTAAATTATTCTTTTTATTCAGTGTTAAGGAACTATGTGTTTACTCTCTAAGAAAGTAAAGTTGTACCTCAGTCGCTTGATTTTAGTACAGATTTTGTGAGCTAAAACAAAGAAATGGAAGGTAGGGAGATTAAAGGTAAAAGAAAGTCCATTTGTCTGTAAATAAGTAAATACACATGGGAAACTCCTGCACCAAAACAGATGGCCAGTAACTACAAAAAATTAGCATATAGACAGTCATAACTAAATTCAATTAAATGGGAATCTAGATATTAATTAGGATTTAAAAGCAATATCATAATCAGGAAAAAAATGTGTATTTCTAGGGCATAGGGAAGTCTGATTACTGGGGAGGACTTATTGACATTTACATTATAATTTCACGTACTAATAATTGTATGCCACGTGAAGCTTTACAGCGAATGGTATCATATCTTGTGTGTGCTTTGCATGGAGGTTGGTTCCAATCTACTACCTCGGAGTGGGATTGGCCTAAGAGATGAAATAATAAAGATTTTTTTTTTTCCTAGATACTACTAAGTTTTTCAAATGTACGTCTAAGGTTATTTTGAGCGCATTGGCAAATATTCTAAAATACAAATGTAATTCCAAAAATAAATATATTTTCTGTCTAAAAAAGGGTTGCCTCTCTGAACAGAAGGGCCATTGCCATCACATCCTATTACATTCTAAGAGTACTTCCAGAGAATGTGACAGTCTGATTGAAAAAACTTCTGTGAAGACTGTAGAGAATTAGACTAGGGTCAAGAACAAGCAGTTCTGCTTCTGTAAATTAAATTGGAAATGGGAAATAGTTTTTAAAAAGGCAGAAATGTAAGGCCAAATTCCAAAGCAGAAGTTATGCTTTGCCTTTATAAATTTCCTGTAGTTTAAGCTGAATTAAGTTCTTTACTTAACGTTTCACTATCATTTTGTACAAGAAATTATAACCCCAAGATACTGTAACCTATTATCATTGCTCACAGCTGTCCATAAGCTTTGTACCGAGTCTGTGACTCCTGAGTTAAAGCTTGTCAAGTCTGCTTTGTTTTAACTGGACATAGCTATGAGAACAATCTAATCAACAAAGTGTTTATATCTAACTTGTTTTGTTTGGGTTTGATTTTTTTTTTTTTTTCTTAATCCTTGTGTGGTTACAAATGTAGTTTTGTGTATTAGATATTTTACATATTTTTAGCAACCTAAGGGAAAAGTTTTTGCAGCTTTTTATGTTAACAGATCTGAGCAAGAGAACACACTGCTGGAGCTGAATACCTGTTCCATTTCTTAAGCCTTTCACACTCCCACGCTTGGTACTTAATGTAGAGACAATACAGAGGTCTTTCTCAGAGTAACTTCTTTTCTCTCCCTAGTTCTTCTGAGCAAAACCAAATTTATTTGATTATTTAACTAAGTATATTCTTAATCAAGCCATGTTTTGTGATATTCAACCAAAATATTTCTAACTGATTTTACTCATTTTACAGACCCCAAATAGACTCACTGTATCCATACTCTATATTTGTTTTTATTTTCAATTTTTTGCATTTGTTTAAAAAAATCTGTTGGAGGAGCAAGTGTCACTGTGGCGTTTGCAGTAGGCAAAGTAGGGCAACATGGTTTGCCCTGGATTTGTATAAAAGCTGAGCTGGAAAAAAAAGTGTTGTCTTTGCTGAGTTTGAGTGACACCTGAAAGGCACTAGTGAAAAGAAGGAGAATCTTTCTTTCTATACCTGCAGTCTTCATATATATACATATATCTCTATATATGTGTATATATGGAGAGAGAGAGAGAAAAATTTGAAATTGGAATATAAAATAAGTGTCTGGGAACATGAATATTTTTACAAATATAGGAGCAAAAAAAGCACAATTTTACATTTCACATAAGCCTTTCCTCAAATTACATTGCTTACCAAGATATGTTTGTTACTCTGCAGCAATCCTAGTGCAGTTATCAGAAACTGCTTCCCACATATATTTGTTTGTTTGAGCTAATGTTTCTCTCTACACTAGCCATAAAGTAGAAAAATTTACATGTATTTCTTCATCAGAAAATATGGAAGTAAATAGAATATCAATGTTTAATTTATTTAAAACATATTTTATTTTTGATTTGCAGATAATAAAACCTGTAAAAATTCAAATAGGAAGGAAATGAGAAAAAAATGCATTTATGGAAAAGAGAAATGTCTTTTAAGATCATATTCAATGTGACATATTGTGCATACATAGGAGCCTGTTCTTAATATCTCCTAAATGCCAAATAAGAAGAGTAACATTAACTTTCTCCGTGTTTTGGTGAGGTTTTTTTACTACTTCTCTGTAGGACATCTCTTTTAAAATACCTAGCAATGATCTTTCTTAAATACTGGTTCTGTGATAGTTGCTTATAAAAAAAATTTAAGATGGTTGTCCCCGTGGAAATTATGATTCACATATGCCTATATACTTTTTGAAAATCATATATTTCTATGCTTTCCTTTTTACTGTCATTTATTTTGGCCATGCTCTTTTTAAAATTACCTTTAATTTGCTGTAAATTGCATTCTAACCTGAACTATCTGAGCCCATCTGATTTAATTTCTATATTCTTTTGAAATGGGAGTTTTCCTTTCAGAAAATATCTGAATACATTTAAAGACCTTGTTTGAATACGGTAATTTTGATAGTAGAAAGGTGTAATAGGAATCAGAAAAGAAATGGACCATGAAATTCTGGGGGGAGAAGGAGAAAGGGGGAAAAATGGCATTAGGTTTTTTCTTTAAAAATAAGAAAAAGTATTAGTTGTCACTATTTTTTTGCCACCTCAGGAAATTATACTATTTCCATGTATAAAACGCCAACATTTAATTTTTAACAAGTATCTGGGCAGTTTTGCAGCCCAGGTTGAAATATTAATGCATTGAAATGTTAATTTATTGCAGGTGTAGAGGACAGATAGTTGGTGTTTTCTTGAAGCTAAACTATGCCTATTATAAGAGGTTGACTTAGCAGTAGAAAATTGTGGTGCTAAGAAAACTTTCAGATAAATTTGCTTGTATTTTCTGATTTTATTTTTATATTCATATATGTAGAAAATTCAATAAAAAACATCTATCTGTCAGCAAGCAAATAGTCAAAATATTTAGTAGTTAGTGCATCCTCCCACCTGAGGTAAAAACATCATAAAGAAAGATAAACTTGGAACTGTAGATTTCCCTGAGTAATTACAAGGAGGGAATAAAGACCACCAAATTAGAACCAGCTAACCAAACAAAGGACTCAAGAAAGTTGGTCAATATTTTTTGTTCTATATTATTTGGATGTAGTGCTTTCTATGTTAAATTTATTATGTCTTTTCCCAGCCTGAAGTAGGTTCTTTGAAGCTGAAAGAAATGGACAGAGCAACACTATCAGTTGCCTCTACCAGCACTGCCTTGGTGCTGCAAATCTACTCTGGAAGGAGTGACATTCTCTTACACAGTTTACAACTTATGTCAACAGCACTCAGAAACTGTTGTTTTTATTTGTAAGTTAAGCATCTCTCAACACAAAGGGCCATATCCTCAATGAACTCTGGTAAAAAGTTTTCAAATAAAGCCTGAAGAGCACAATATTATCTGGGCAGTATGAGAAATTACAGACGTGGGGACGGTAGGGAGACTGTCACGAGATGGAAGCTGCAGAATCCAATGACAGTCTCCTCATGAGTTCTCTTACCAGAGGGTGAGATAAGTCCCCTCCTCACAGACATCACTGCATGCCTTACTACACTCAGAGCAGCCCTTCCTCATTTAAAGGTTCCCTCCATTCTGCTCCTGGTTCCCTCAAGCAGGTGTCTCCTTTCATCTACTTTGTGTTAATCTCCTGTTCCTTATGGTCCTCCAGTGCATTTGGGGAAGAGTGAGTGGCAAGGCAGGGCACAAGAGATTTAGCCCAGCAGATTCAGTCAGTTTTTTAATTCTTGTTCTAGGGAAATTTCACCCAAGAATTTGGGGCTTGAATGCAAAGGTATAGTATAAAGTCAAGTGGCAAATAGAGCAAGAAGGAAGGAGAGGTGCTACATACCTGGGAGGAGATGTGGGAGATGGGAGGCTTTGCAGGACACTGATAGAAATTCAGGAGGCCTCAGTACAAAAATGAAATTTCAATAGGTTTTTTCTTGAATTCCAGTCTCAAACTGATTGAACCATTCCTTCACATTTGGGAAATGATTATGTGTTGGATGATTTTGAGAATTAAGAGGTTTAATTGAATGGCCTTAGGGAGTAAGCATAAGTGCTTTTTGCTTGCATAAAGTTTTTCTGCCTATTTCAGGAAAACAAGATCAATTTTAGATCAAAGAAGCTTCAGACACATCAGGCTGAAAACAGGAGTAAGACTAAGCAACACAATGGAGCTCAGTTCTCATGGTTTTAGGGCTATTAATTGATATTATCATGTGGGAATAGAGCAGAAATAGGCAGCTTTTAGTGGTCCGTTGTGATGCCTGGGTATAAACCTCAGCAGAGTATGTGTTCTGAGACTAACTCCTAGATTTCCAAGTGCTGGCCATTGATGCTTTAATCAGACAGCTGTAGTGGGCTAGGATACTGAGTATGAGTTTTTCAGCTGTGAATTAATTATCTGTGTTTTTATCAAAAAGTATCAGCTGCAAGAAATAAAAAAAAATTAATAGGATTTTTGTTGCTGTTCCACAACATTAAAGAACCACACTCACATCAGGTTCAGAGGTGAGCAGAGAAAGAGAAGGGAAGTTTACTATTATTTGGGGTTTAAATGGGATTTGGAATGTGAACAAGGATTGGGAGATAAGAGGAACACCTCTCTGACCCCAGTGGTCAAACCAGCAGTCCATCACAGAGAGGGATGAGAAAACAATCTACTTGTTTATGTTACATGTGTGAGAATCTCCAGTAGAAATATGTAAACGATCATCAGAAGGCTAAAGAATCAGGGCAACAGATTTTATATGTGTTTTAGGCTGGGATTCTTTGTTGTTGTTGTTGTTGTTTTTTGTGGTGGGGGTTTTTTTTGTGCGGGTTTTTTTTGTTTTGTTTTTTGTTTTTGGTGTTTTTTTTTTTTTTGTTGTTTTGTTTTGTTTTGTTTTGTTTTGTTTTGTTTTGTGGGTTTTTTTTTTTTTTTTTTTTTTTTTTTTTTTTTTTTTTTTTTTTTTTAATACCAGAAGGATAAAAACTAGTTAATTTCCCTAACCAAGCTAGAATGGATTCAACTAAAATCCTCAATTAATTTCAAAGGAAGATTAAGACCTTTGTACTCTGTGGTTTTATAACACAATCATAACACAATGAAGACAAATTGTTTTGTTGAGTTGCCATAGATTTTCAGTGAGAGGCTTAGTAGAAATCTGAAGCTTAAAGATTCTGGAAGCATGAAAAAGAAGAAAAAATTGGTTTTATGCTACATATTTTGTATATTTACTGCAAGTTTATTCTTAAATTAGTATTTTTTATATTTCTGCTCATTTCCTAATATAGCTATCATTACCAATAATATAATATCCCATGACTGTAACACATATCTGTAATTTAAAACAAGTTTGTACCAACTTCATTATAATTAAGTTTAAAAATAAATTTTATACAGTAGAACTTTGTAAAGACAAGGTAAAAAAGTAGAAGTTTAATATTATTACTGACAAATTGCCACATTTTGGCAAAAATATATTGGCATTTTCTCAAAAAAATATTAATGGTGTATTTTTTGGTCAAATGGAAAGAAAAAATAGAAAGTTTGGATTTGTTTCGGGTTTTTTGAATTTTGGGGGGTTTATTGTTTTTTCTAGTTATACTGCTGTCATTCTGTCTTCTATTTACATGAAGATGAATGTCATGTGAACACTAAAAGTGGTGTATTGCTGATACAAGTGTTACTTATGGGTGTACTTACAGTATCTTGAAAACTTGTCAGTTTTCAATGGCTGCCAGAACAGGCAGATCTTGCAGTTCTGGGACAGGTCATATTTCAGAGACAGAACACAACATCTCTGTCCTGAAAGGGAGATCATTATCAGCTACAGCTCCTGCTCCCTTCATGGGCACCAGGGGACTTGCATTTCATGTGAAGATGGGAAGTACTTGAGTACAGTTGAGATGTATCTTTTTATCCCACAGTCAGATTAAAAGATTTTTCTTCCAAGGTAAAGTGCATTATTTGGCACAAAAGTTTTGTGTTTTACAGAACTTGCTTTTACGCAGTCATTGCAGACATGGGATGTCAAAACAGCAGAATGTTGATGGTTTTGCACTGTCAGAGGCAAAGGTACTGGAATTTCATATGAGCTTATGATTCTTCAAAGGTAAATGATGTTGCTTTCCTTATGGGTACCACATTTTACTTTGTGCACCCATAGTGCTCCACAAAGATGGGTGGCAGCCAGGGCAGCTCTTCATGAAAGGTTTTGACATTTTTCTCTGTTCAACTTTACATGTGAACTTTAAATAAATTTTCCTTCAAGCATCTGATCTATATGGTGTGCCCATTTTTAAAATTTATTTTCCAAGTGAAACAGTTTTGCAAAATTTATGTGGATAGCAATCCTATTTGTAATGTATAATCTGCTCGAATTGCCATGAAAACTATTCTTCCATAAATGATGAGCTAGGCAGAAAGAAAAGCAAGCACCCCATTGTTTTGGAAAAAGAGGTAATTTCGTCTGTTTGCTATCTAGTGGTTTGAATTGCATCACTGTTTTTCTTTACAGTGCTTTGAAACGTCAACCCTAGCAATGCTCCTGTGGAGGGAAGTAGAATAAAATTATATGGGCCAAAGCTTCTGAATTTTCAGTCTACTGTATCATATTATGAAGCAATGTTTACAGGTAGATACCAGTTTGTATTTTCTTAGATGTGAATTTTAAAAGCCACAAATTGAACATGTACACTATGCTGTCTTTTTATTTAATTCTGTCATATAGTTTAAATGTTCAATATGTTATTTGAAAAAAAAAATAAGCCTAAACCAAAGTTAAATATTCTAAAGAAATTTTCAAAAACGTTTAGGTTAGTGAAATGAAAGGAAAAATAATTTGTTCATATTATACATTTACTGAATCAATCAAGAATTCAGGACAGACCCAAATGTCAATCTGACACTAGTAATACAGCAATTAATTTAGACACACAGTTATGTTGGTATTCACAGAATCAGTTGTCCAAAGTGCTCTCCACTAATGAACTAGTTCTAGCAAGAAATATGGGAATGTGCAAGAAAACAGGGGAAAACACCTGCAGAATCTAATAGCCAGGAGATTTGGAAGAATCTTCAAAGAGCAGCCAGAAATTTTGTCTATTTGGTAAGGTAAAGAGAGGACAAGAGGAAATAACTCTCTAGGTTATTTTTAATAGACATTTGTAGAAGATTTTATTACCTTGACTAATCTGATACTCCATGTGCAGAAGGACTATAGTAGTTGCTGTGCAGTAATATTCACTTGAAAAACCACACAAGTCAGACCTTGTGAGGATTTGATATTTAGTTGATGGTAAATTGGCTTCATGGTCAGTGAAGGAGCTCACAATCAGTATGTTCTGAACTGGGTTGTTCTAAAGAGTCCCTTGTGGCTGTGGGCGAGGGGTCTGGACTCCTCTCTGGGTAGCCATAAAGCTTCCCGAGAGATTTTTGGTGACTGTTTTACTCCTTAGAAATTTCCTTGAGCAGTTAAGAAGGTGGAAAATCCTTGACAAAATCTGATTAACTCCCCTTTCTGGAGAAACAGGTGAACAGAGTCTCCCAAATGAGCAGGGGAAAAAAAAATCAGAAAAAATCCCAAAATGTTAGGTGACTGGCTACAACAAAGCATGGTATTCTACAATATTATGAAAAAATGACATGATCTGTAGATATGGGATTATGGAGTCTGTGAAGCCCTGAGTGAGATAAATGGGGAAGTTCATTGCTCTCAGAGATATAATTTCAAATATTCTTCATCTCAGGAAGACATTTGGTTACACTCTGTTACCTTCCATTGGTTACAGGCACTGCTCATGCTTTCAAGGTTATAGCAAGGAAGGTTGGAAATAAATCTGTGTTTTATTTTTGGTTTTAATGAATACTGAGGTGCTAGAGTCCCTGTTGGCTGTGAAAAGTACTTCCTATGAAAAAAATATAGCTATGGAATAAAGTGACCCCTGGATTAATTTATTACCCCACACATTTCTTTGTCTCCGTATTCTCCATTTCAGACCCACTACACGCTGAAAGATGACTTTTGAGGGATTTTCAGTGAGGTCTCACTACCATTAACAAGTAGCAACACCTAAGTAAAATAATGCAAAGTACATACAAAATTATCTGAGGCAATAAGCTTGGCTGTACAATTCTGAGTGTGCAGATTTTTATTGCTTCAAATGATGGCATCCTCCTAGAGGTTATTAGGTTCATCCCTTCTACTTTCCAAGGTAAAAATGCAAATGGAAAGAATCAGCCTGCATGTCATCATCATACAGGATGCTCTCTATATATGGCTAGGGACCAGCTGGTTTCAGCTGTAGTACATGATCCCTCCTCTACATCTTAAGTATCAGCAGACAAACATAAGACTAAACCCCAAAGTTCAAAAGCAAGGATTTCTATATTACTGGACACTTGTGAAGGACACTTAAATTAATCAAAGAACATATGAAGTGAGAAGAGAGATAAGAGTAATACAAAAAAGATTAAACTCAAAATAAAATAAAATTATCTGTGGTGAGATAATTTATACAAGGTGTAGCTAAGTTTTTCTCATCTTACTGTTAAGAATTGTATGGTTTTGATCATACAAAGGTATTCTTGAAACTGTTTCTGTGATGGTACTTATAAATAGCAAAAAATCCCCTATGCTGGTGTCCGGTGCAGCTTTACCAGCTGGCTCTCTCACCGGTCAGAATATGAAGGGTACAGCCTTGTACCTTTGATGTTTGGTGGGTCTGAACCTCAGGCTGAAACGTGGTTATGGCGTGGAAGAAGGAGGACTCTCACATGGGAAGCAGATAGGTTTATTCAACCCCGAAACCCACGTGAGTCTCTGGGGCTCAGGCTGCCCATTAAGTACCAGGGGTGTCTCCTGGGCAAGGAAATACCTAGAACCAATCCTGGGGAAGGGGGGGAGTGACCAAGAACAGGGGACAATTGGCAGGGCCATCTATGAACAGAAAGGGGAGAGGGGAGCTTGATGCTTGGCTGAGTCACCCTGAAGCCTTACTAGAACTTTTCAGGCTTAGGACGTGGTGACAGTGATTGACAAGATCTATCACCAGGGAAAGACCACAGGGGATTGGGGATGGAGGGTGTAGGGATAAACCATTACAAAACTAATAGCGAAACATACAGAACTTTGGAAAACCCCAAAATGCACACCGCAACAAAACCCCAACAGCTTAGAAGTTCTGGATTCTAAAATATGTATGATTTTTTCCTTGCTCATCAAGATAGTTGGAAGTATATGAACTAAAATCTTGCAAGAAATAAAACAAAATGCTCTTGTATATCAATGGTACAGATCTGAAGGATATGTAAAGTGCACATATATATATTTAAATATATTATTGATTCTTGTTCAGAGATTCCATATTTTTTCTAGTTTGTCCAGCTTCAAATTGCAGTAGAATGCAATGGGTAACATACTAAGTTATACTATTATAAACTGAGAATATCATTCTAAGGGAAAAAAGCTCAAGACATATGAGCTTTTATGTAAAAATATAGAATACCATCGCAGATCCAAAAGACAATTATATATACTTCCTAGTTATAACTGATGACGTTATTTCAGATTACATGAATATCGGATGCATAAGACCGACATGTTTAAGTTCTGGAAATATCTGCACCAAGGGAAATATAGGTTGGATATTAGGAAAAAGTTTTTTACAGAAAGGGTGATAAAGTACTAGAAGTGTCTGCCCAGGGAGGTGGTGGAGTCACCATCCCTGGATGTGTTTCAAAAAAGACTGGATGTGGCACTCAGTGCCATGATCTAGTTGAAGTGTTAGGGCTGGGTTGGACTCTGTGATCTTGGAGGTCTCTTGCAACCTAATGATTCTGTGATTCTATATCATGGAAGATCAGTACAGTGGTAATTTTATATTATGTCTGTAAACTCCAAGCCCATATGCTTTTATAGGATTTTTTTCATGGGGCAAAATGACTCCCATTAATTTAGAGTATATTATTCTTGTTTATTCTTAGGTTAGTTAGGTATACACTGGCATTACACAAATCTTTCTTTGTTGAAAACAAAAAAAATCAAAAATGAAAACTATTTTGAAAAGAGAACTGTATATTAGCTTAGAAAATAACGAATGTGAGATGAAATGAAGATTGCGAAAGACCTCATTCAGAAACTTAATGTCATAAACATTTCTTTTTGCTCCTATATTAGGTTTTATTATTGTCTTTAGAATGGTTTTCAAAATCTTGTGAAAGGTGGGTTTGGTCTAAAGCTGAACACAGTTGGAGTCCTTTCTAACAATTTCTTTTAAAGAAGAGAGCCTATCAAACAGTTGCAGTTCAGTTTTTGAATACAGATTCTCATTTTCTAAGTGTACTGCTGCTTTAATGTCACTTACAATTTTTAAGGAATGAGCCTTATTAAATATCTGCATAAATCAATCAGAGTAATTCTGAAGAAACTAATGAAATTTCTAATACAAGAAGCAAGACTAGAAGGATATTTTTTTAATCTTCTGCTTAGCTAGAGCAAAAATTGGAAGAACTTCCTTCCATTTACAACAAAATATGTCTGTTTTGATTCAGAAATTGATAGTCTGTGTAAAATTAGGCTGTACTTTGATTTTATGATGTTTTACTTAGAATGAAATGTGTTTTTAAAAATGTATAGTCAGGCAGTCTCCTGAAAATTCTACCAGATTCATTTATTTCTTGTTTTTTGCCAGTCAATGACAGGTGTGTGGTACATACCAATTATATCTTACTTTCCTCACACACTAAGGTGTTATTATTTCACACCTTTGAGTTTGTCAGTGCAAGTTGATTACTCTTAATTTTCCTTTTATAGAACAGACTCTAGAGTAGTTTCTTTTTAAAGTATAGAAGTACTGAATTAATTCTAAGGTGTTGTCAGGGACTGGAAAAGGTGATCTGGTTTGAGACGTCTCAGGGGCTTGGAATGTGTGGTAGGGGGTGGTCAGGCCTTCTTCTGGTGAGGCTGTGCCTTGCCCCCATACCCCCAGCCCCACAGTCTGTCAGCCATGGCACCCCAAAGTCACCTAACCTGCTCCCTAAGTGGCCAAGAAGACCAAATTCCCACCTGGGAGGGAGGACCAGGATGGGCCACAAAGGTTTAAGAAGGTTCACCATGAGCCAAGCATATTGTCTTTTAATCCTATCTTCACCTTGGAGTTTTACATTGCTGGAACCCAGGAGCTGGTAACTGTATTTGTTTTTCTAGATCTTGCCTGTCTTTCTGTTTTTCTCTCTTTCTTCTTCAAATTCTCTTCTCATAGAACGTAACATCAAAGGGATTATGGGTTTTCTGTGTTCAGTGGGCCAAGTCTGCGCTGTGATATGTGATGTTATATTGTATTTACTCTTTTGCCAGTGTTCCTTAATTTTCTAAAGTTTGTCAGTAAATTTTTGTGTGGTTTCCACCTCAAGATGTGGAATAAGTGGCTGGGATCTTCTCCTTTTCCTCTACCTAGAGCAAAAGAACCTTTATTTAGCCATAGATTTGATTGACCAGGTGTAAAACCTATACAACTCCATCCTTTGTGTTTCCTTTAGAAGGCTACACTATTTTAAAGAGTTCTTTCCTTGGAGAACTATAAATTGCAGTGGTCCTCATTGCATGACCATAGAGTTAAGTGGTTCTGATAACATGATTGTCACTCACCATACCTCAAAGGACACACAGTTTTGTATAGAAATATGAAGCACTCCAAAAATACTAGCAGAGTTCTTCCAGCCACTATGTGTATTTTATAACTCATAATCATTTAGAGAACAAAAAATTGCAAATCTGCATATGTGAAGAGTTATTAGATGTTCTCTAAACAGCAGTAAACAGGGGGTTAAAGCCACAATGGACACATAGTTTTCAAAAATGTTTTACAGATCTGTTGGGTTTTGCTGCAGAATGAAGATTTCCATGTTGAGATGATCTGTTAGTTCATTAAATGGAACAATTTATAGTGGTTTGTTCTGTCAAAGGAAAAAAAAATAAACATGGTAATTCATTAAAACCTTGCACATTCTAGAGTTGCAAGCAGATGTATGTTTCACATATCTGAGAGTCATAGTGTATAGCCGAGGCTCCTTACAAACATGGGACTTATTTAAGGGTTGATTGATAAGGCTGGAGACTGCAAACAATGCAACAGGACTCTGGTTCTTCATGGAGGCTCAGATGAAGTTTTAATACTGCTTCAGAAGTGGAATTCAGAAGTCAAGGACAGAACATATGGAATATTTTATTTAAAATTGCCTTATTTGAAAACTAAATTTCCTCAAAAAGCAAAGCAATGAAAAAAGTGATAGCCTCTTCTGCTCCAGTCAAAGTATGGAGTATAAATAGAGGTTTAATAAAAACATTTTTCTGGAAAATATGTCCAAAAATTTAATTTCCTTAAGGCATGCATTGCTTTTCTGCTTCTGAAAAATTTGATGACATCAATAACAAATATATGTCAACCATACTTTCAGAAATAAAGGAAAATACAGACTGGTGTTTTATTGGCATTACTAGAGATTTTTAACAGCTTTTTGTAGTATTTAAATTTCGAGATCTCACATGGAAAATTTCTTTGTTCCTTAATTTCTATCCTATTGTCTTGACTAACATAACATTTGTCTCATGGTAAGGTATCTAGAAGAACAATTTAAGAAATTATTTTGTGACATAGTCTCCAATACCAAATTCTCTAAGTCTGAAAACAAAACAAAATAAGTGGGTCTTATTTACACTGAAAACCAGAAACCATGATGCCTCTAGACACACTGCCTTAGAGAAAAGGTCAGTAAATGATACATTTCTGTTCATCTTGAGACTAATAATATAAGAGGGCAGGAAAAACTGACTGACAAAGTTAAAAATTAGAAAATATTTTATATATCAGCCTGCAGTTGTGAGGGTATGAACTAAGGTCTGATACACACAGAAAAAAATAAACAGATAGAATTTTAGAGGGATTTAAGTTTCTCCATCTTTTTTAAAAATCATGATGTGTGTATAAAATAAAAGAGAAAAAAACCTATATTTTTTTAAAGAATTAGTAATGGCTAATTCAGTCAAAAGCTAGTAAGAACAATGGCAAAAACCTTCCATTCAATTTATAATTCATAAAGTATTTTCTTGTCTTGACAGCATAATTTCTATATCAAAATTTCATTTAAGGACTTTAAAATTTTGCTATCTTGAAATTTCATGAAGCTGCAAAATAATAAAAATTAAAATTAACAGCTAGATAAAACAGTTTTACAACAAGAATGCAGTAGGATAAAGTGACAGAATGGAGGTCTGAAAATTAAAGACATCTTAGTATTCACCTAGTTGGGCTTCTCTTCAAGGTTAGAAGCTACTTAATGGGGAATAAAATGCCTGGTTATTGTCCTAGTTATTTGTAGTTTTCAATAAAGCATTTTTTTTCACATTCTTTTAGCGGGGAGACGAAACTGGTAGGAGATGCTATGACTGATATTTATTACTGCACTGTCATAGCCTCCTGTGGATTTTGATTCATCCTCAGTGTGTGTGCTTTGAGGTATCAAGGAGATCAGGTTTTGGGGGAGAAGAACACAAATAGTGTCTGTAGTCCTTCTTTGTATAATACTGTGATCAAAATCTGGATTAGAGCCAAAGGTATATAAAACAACATTTTAAGGAAGCAAACAGAGAAATTCTCCAGTCATTCCTTTACTGCCTAACCCGAAAGAAAGAAAGATATTTAGTTATTACATTGACTAGTTGTTGCATTATCTCTGCAATACTCAGGGAAGTTCAATGAAAAATGACAGGAAAATCAATATGATGCTGTACAATTGCATTTTTGTAGAGAGAGGAAGTCATATTTGTTTTTCTAAAACAGTCTGGAAGCTATGTTAAAAATAGATAATCTTGACATTTTTCATAATTTCAAAAATATCCTCCATGTATAAGTCCTGTGTAGCAATCTCTGATGACCGAAATTGGTTCATTTTTCCTATGGAATCCATGCCTCATTCATTATGCAGGATAAAGTCTGAGATGAAACAAGGTTGTACAGGACAGGGGCATAGCATCTTTCCTAACATAAGATGGCAGGAAGTAGAGTGGAAAATTATGGAAAGAGAGAAAACTGCTCTGGTAGGGAAGAGTGATCTGGTGATTTGGACACCCTAATGCCCCTGGTCAAATAATTTCTGTCCCTGACTGCTTTATGAAATTTCCTTGTAATCTGGGAAAGTATAATGCTTTTTTGCCTGCCTGTTCATCAAAAGTACATTCTTTCATTGCATTGTAAAATTTGGAGTATTTTAAGAATAAATATTTTGAAGACTGTGTGTCCTCTGACCTATCAGTACATAAGCATTTTAAATTGAATAACTAATTCTAATTACAGCAATGACTCTATGCTCCAGTGATTATAACACCACCACCTCACACCAAAGGTGACAGACAAAATCAATACTGATTATTCAGAAAATATAGTGACAAATATCAAAAGCTTACAAAAAGTTAATAATTCTGTTCTAATAGTAGGTCATAATTAGTATGGCTCTAAAAAATAAAATTAAATGTTAAGCATTTGCATATTCTGTGCTAATTCTGTAAGCATCACCTATTTGTAAGTAAGGTAGTTTTACAAGAAAAAGTATCTATATTATGCTATATATAGTGTAATAACAACATTATATATATAACGTAATACATATTTAATTAAAACTGAAACACAAAAATGTATAACAAATAAGTGAAATTTAAGTAGCGCAGGGAGACTTGGTTCAGGTAGTTTGACGTCAATATAAAACTTGAAGTGTTCCTAAGAGATATACACCAAAATGTCAGTGAAGTTGCTGGGGGAAAAGCTATTATATTGATCTTATACAACAGCGACAACAACAACTCATAATTAGGGCAGCACTCTGCAGTACTGTCTCTCTTTCTTTAACTACCTTGGAATCTGTAATTTGAGTCTTTGTCTTCTCACAAGTGAAATGTGCTGCATGTTTTATTCTGATAACTTAATCCATTTTACAGATTTTAGTTGTTTGAAGACAAAAGAAACAGTTTTGCTGGATTGAGACTCATAAAGTTTATGTCAAGACTTATTCATAATGTTTCCAATTACTTGTATAATAAAAGAAAAAAAAAGTTAGTCTATTTCTGATGAAATAAAGGAAATAATAATAATTGCTGACCCTCCACATCTCATTGCAGTACTACGTTTGTGGTTGGTTTCATCCTGAAATTCAGAAGAAATAATGTGGTTTTGCTAATATGAAGCGAGAAAACTAAATAGGCTGGGAAAGTGTGGTCAGAATAAAGTTTGCCTTATGTATGGAGAAATTATTTTGACTTCACAGTAGGATCCTACATGAATAAGGCAAGATTGACTTCAGAGTTAAAACAATAAGT
Organism: Zosterops lateralis; assembly: GCF_965231275.1. Lineage (NCBI taxonomy): Eukaryota > Metazoa > Chordata > Aves > Passeriformes > Zosteropidae > Zosterops > Zosterops lateralis. The sequence goes on from NC_139765.1 coordinate 53,125,397, forward strand.
GTTTCCAATCAATTTGTATTGGACAGATTAATGCATTATAGGGCAAATAGAAGACTGCCAAAACGTCCCGGGATCCACAACATTACCTCTCTCAGTGTGCAACTCCCTGCCCCAGGGAAGGTACCTGGGCAAATATAAACCTGAGTAAGTAAAAACCCAATAGATTTGATGTTCTGAGGATTTATCCCACAACTTCTTTGGAACTTCCCCCACCACCCAATGGGTCTGGTCTGTGACCACTACCTCAGCCAAGATTGCACAGCTTTTGTTGCCAGTTGGTGAGATCTTCATACTCCTGTTCTTTCCCTTTCCTTCTTTTCCCTTGTGCATGTCCTTGGGTGACGTTTTGCTTTCACACTGCAATCCTTTCATGTTCTTGTTACTATAGATAATAATAAACAAAATGGTTACATACCTGTTTTTCTTTTAACCAAGTTAGTCTATAATAAGCCCTACATACATGTATTCATAAACTGATCATTCAGTGTCATTTCACTATAACCCATCCCAAAGGATCTAGTAACTAGAACCTGTGTTACCCTCACCTTCCGTGGGGGGTCATAACAACTTACCAGTTTTAATTCTGAATAATTATATTAAAAAGATACATTGGAAGCAATACTTTATGAAGGATTAGCAAATTATTATGATGATTATGATTATTATAAAATATAAATATATTATTATGATGAAGGATTAGCAAAGGATTTCTGTGTTGTGAAGGAGGCCAAAACAATTTATAAAATTTACACAATTGTCACTTCAGTCCAGAAACCCAAAATTTGGAACACATTGAAATTCCTCACTGATCTGTGGTAGGGTTTGTACAGAAAATTTAATTCAGAAAGCGAGAGAGATGCAAACTAATATTGCAGCAGCGATCAGTAGGATCACTTTGTTTCTTATCTAATTTGATTATTTCCTGAATAAACATGCAAGAGAACCCAAGCAAAGGGAAAACAATGTAACTGTTCACTTGAGTTTCCTTATGACATTTCCAGGGCAGTCTGGCCTTGTTCAAAACCAATTTTTTTTTATGGAAGATATTTTCTTGTGGGAAGAAAACATATTTGGTACTAAAGGCAAAACTAAACTCCAAACCAGTACATGTCACATACACATTGGGGTTTTTTCATTATTTTTAAATATGCCAGTTCCAAGTTCAAATGTGTCTTTCATATCAAATTCCTCTGGCTTTGGAGAACATCTCTGAACAGCTTTGGTTGCTGTTAAAACTCTGGTGGAATAAAAGCACTATGTCACATTCAGTAAGGTCACATCCTGTACATTTTTACACTTTATCACTTTTTTTCTGAATATTTAATAATATTTTCCGAGGAACACACTGAAAAAGGCTGGGTTTCTACATGGAACCCACTTTTGTCTCTTCTTTGATCCTTACCATCTTTTTCAAAGGCAGGAGAAGACTAAATCTTTGCAGTTATGGTATGCAATTAATTACTAATTCTTTAATTGCCATCAAAGAGAGAGTTTCTGTAAGTGCTTTTTCCAGTACCTTCAATTTTTTTTTCCTATGTGAGTATGGCATTCCACTACCATATTTTTTTAATATAAAGGGAGAGGAAAAAATGTCCTGTAGCACTGGTGATGGTTTCTGTTCCAGGGAACTTGGCAGAAGTGCAGAGGACAGGGACTGTTCCCTTTTTCTTTTGAGTTACTTTCTTAATACTTTTTAGGATAGTTTGCAAAGTTTCCCTATCAAAAATTGAATAGAAAAAGAAGTTGTATCAAAAATTCAGTTAATCTAGGCTGATAGCTTTAACATTGAAGAAGACACAAAGGAATAAAAATTGTAATGTCAGAGGTCTTCTAGCTGATCTACAGCAGCTGCCATCAGATCCAAGACTTTACTAAAAATATGATTCCCTTTAGACCAGCCTGTCCTTTTACACAGTCCCTGAAAAAGTCTCAGTACTGGGAAAATTTGTTTAAGGTTTAGCATTTCTTAATTAACTGGCTTTGTTTGTTTGTTTTAATTCACATTTTTATTTCATCCACATTTTAATACGTGTGACTGGCTATCCCAGAAAATTAAACCACAACTTTTGGATTATGCAGCTATAAATACTCTTTTGGATCAGTTAAAGCTGAAGAAGGAAGGCAGTTTTCCTATGCTTCTATATTGTAATTTTGCTGACACCTTTCACTCTACAGGCCATTCACAGATGATATCTTTCATTTTGTCCCATGCAACTAATAAAGATACACACAGAACTGCCACGTCAGTGTCTACAAGACCAGGCAGCTCTAGGCACAGGCAAAGTCCTTGTCCCGGGTATCACACTGCTGAGAGGCAAAGTGCCTCACCACTGCAGGGCTGCTCTGCCCATGATTGCATCCAGGAGAGGAGCCAGCTCTCCTGGGAGTGATGCTGCGGCATCTACTAGAGATAGAACAAGGTCTATCAGTTGGAATTATCTGCTGCTGATCACTGTCTCCACTTACTTGTCTTCCCACCCCATCTTTGCTCCACATGCCTTCCCTTGTAATCTACTTCTACCCTCTCATTTGGTGGAAAGAAGAAGTCTATTTGTCTATGCATCTCAATATCCTTGAGCTATTTTTCTTCAAGAGTGCAAGTCTCATTGATTTAATTTTTTAATTGTTCTTGGGGCATGCTTATTTACAGATCAAGCTTTGTTCAGGTTGAATTGATGCAATGAAATTACTGGTGGAATGAAAATAACTTCAAGCTACTTTCTAATTTCTTTACTAAGTAAAAAACTGCTATTGATGGCAGGTAATAACATGCAATTTCCTTTTCATGTTCATAGCATCTGGGCATCTTTTTCTTCTGCAGCTCAAGTGGATGAACTAAATTTCAATGTTCAGTAAAATTATATTTTTTTCACATTTTATATATATACACTTTAAAATACATATAATATATAGTTACTTTTTATTTTGTTCAGAAAGTTCTCTGTCCTCCAACCTCTCTCTGTCCAGGTGTTCTGTGCTCTGCCATAATACTGATAAAGTGGACTGAGATCCGTTTTTAAGTTGTATTTTTAGCACTGCTATTTCACTCATGAAGAAAAATAAAAGAAAAAATAAATCAAAAACAATTTTCAATAAAGAAAAAAAATTTACTCTCAAAGAAATTTATTAAAAATACATATTTTCTGATCTTAAGAGAGAATTTTCTAGGATTACTGCTGACAGAAAATGATATGCTTATGCAAGTGATCATTTGAAAAAACTGGTTTGGAATATCACTTTTTTTACAGAATTGTTTGCTCTATCCAAGAAGAATATTCATGCAAATAGTAAATAGTTTTTTACAGTGATTATAACCATAAAGGGTATCTTATAGTATAATAAAAGAATATTTTATTTTTCTAGAATATTTGACCAAATTTCCCATAAAAATCAAAGAGAAATAAAAGGTAAAATGACTTAGCAATGAGGAGAATTTTATGAGGCAAAATCATGTTTTATTGTGTTACACTGAACATGTTTGTACTTAGTAAAAAATAGAAGTTTTCCCATTTACGGGAAATTTTCAAGACTTCAGAATGTTTTGTTCTATGCATAAGAAATAATGACTACAATTTTGACTTTCCATAAATAAAGCTGAAATGAAAAAAAGGAAACTGTTTGTCTGGAATACTTAAAAAGTTTTAACTTGCCTCACAAAGGAAAAAAGGTTTTTTAAGATAAAAAAATCCCCCAGTATGCGTACAGATTTGTATAAAAGATGTCAATAAAAAATATTTTTCAATTTTTGTCTTTTAAAATTTAGGTCAAGAATTTAATGGAAATAGACTTACTTCTGAGAAAATTTTATTAACAATAAAACATTTCTACCATAAGGAAAAGCTGCTAACAGCAGGAACAAAGACATAATGCTTGCAAGGATCTCTCTGGGATTGTAATTAACGTATCTTTTGGCAGAAGTACAGAAATCCTTGTACTTGTGCTCCTCTTTCTTAGGATAGCCCATTTTTTCTCCCTGTCTTTTTCTACATGGCATATTGTGGAGGATTGCTATTGCAGATCTGAAGGACTAGAGCAAGATGGACTGGAAAATGAGAAATACACTAAGTAATATTTGATTCCTATTGTTCTTCTGGGGAAAATGAATGATCTGGTGCTTGAATAATTTATGGTTAATTTTCTGATACTGAAATTTATTTTTTAGTCCTAATAAAAACCACCCATTTTTTGTGTTTGTTTTACTGTTTTATTCCTGTTAAACACTTATGCATACAGCTGTCTTGCACACAGGGCAAACCAGAAAACAGCATTTCTGTGATCAGCATAGTTGGAGAAGTGTTCTCTATTTTCCCAAATGCTTATACAATTGTCATTATGTACTTCCAGTATTTTCTTTTTTCACTGATTCAGTATTCATGTCATCTAGATTTCTTCTGCTTTTACTTTCTTTTGAGATAAGAAATACTTTGAAGTCCAACAGTCAGAATCTATGAATTGGTGTCTTAAATCTTCTAAATAAGAACATTTCTTCATCTATTAGCAAATTTTCTCCCAAAGCTTAATTTAAATACCTCCTGAGTGGCATAGAAATATTGATACAGAATTGCCAGGTGGAAATTTCAGAGGAATACCACAATAAATCAGTGTCACATACCACAGAATTGTGGAATCATTGAGGCTGAAAAACAGCTTTAAGATCAGAGAGTCCAACCATTAACCCATCACTGAGAAGTTCACCACTTAAACCTTGTCCATAAGCACTATACCTACACATCTTTTAAATACCTCTAAGGATGGTGACTAAACCACTTCCCTGGGAAGCCTGTTCCAATGCTTGACAACCATTTCCATGAAGAAATTTTTTCTATTATCCATTCTTAACCTCCCGTAGCACAACTTTAGGCTATTTCCTATTTTTCTGTCATTTCTTACTTGGGAGAAGAGACAATCCCCTACTTGGCTGCAATCTAATGGTGGACAGCTGCAATAAGAGCTAAACAACCCCAACCCCCTTAGACACTTCTTATAGTACTTGCTAAGAGCTTGACTATTCATCAGCTTTGCTCCCCTTGTCTGGACAAATTCCAATACCTCGATGTCTTTCTTGTTCTCATATTTGTAACTTCCAGTCAACTGACCCCACTGCAGTTAGCCAGAACTGCAAGTAAATGATGGAGAATGGCTTGGAGAGCAATTCTCCCAGCTTTTTCAGTGACCCCGAGTGGATGCTGTCTTGCTGCATAGATTTGTCTGTGTCTAAGTGGTGCAGTAGGCCTCTGACAATTTCCCTTGGATTTTTGGGGTCTTATTCTGCTCCCCATCCATCTTCCAACTCAATGGTTTGGGTACCCTGAGAAAAAATTGTTGACTATTTAGAAATACAGAGACAAAGAAATCATGAAATACCTCAGCCTTTTTCTTATCCTTTGTCAGTATTTCTCCCCACATCCAATAAAGAATGGAGATTCTCCTTAGCCCTCTTTTTGTTATTCATGTATTTATATAAATATTTTTATTGTCTTTCACAGCGATAGCAGGATTAAGATCTAGCTGGGCTTTTAATTTTCTTTGCACACAACCTCCTAAATCACTTATTCTCCCCTTTTGTAAAAATTCATTAGCTCTTCCTGTTGTGTGAAGTTCCAGACAAAACTCTGTTCTCCCAGGCCAATCTCCTCTCCAATGGATAGTCTTTTGGCACGTGGGGATGTCCTGCACCTTTAAGATTTACTTCTTTAAGCACATCAAGCCTTCCTGAACCCATTTGCCCTTCCGGGCTCCATACATGTTATAATATAATCTCTTTGCTCCTTTTGAAAAGAATAATGTACATATGCAAGGTGATGCTTTATTTTGTTATAATTGCTATAAAGTGCTTTTGTGCAAAATTGTTTTGTGTTGGATAATACTATCATACAAGCTATCCAGACATAAATATATATGCAAAACCTCTTACTTTTCTAAAACTAGGTTATGAGACCAGAATAAAATTGAAATCTTATTCTTTAGCATTGGCATCAGCTTCATATTCCATAAAATAAATCAGAATCTGACAACTTGTCTAAAACATAAAAGTACAATTGAATACTAATGTCTGTTATTTTTCTCCTGAGAATATGTTTTCAGGCATTGAATATAGTTGTATTTATGCACAGAACTATATACACTTTTGAAGCTGGACAAGAATGCTATAAAGTAACTTAATTTTTCATTTCTTGTCTCTAACAGAAGAATAATACGGTTTTGATTTTTCTGTCTTATCATGAAAGACATGATGGAATTATTACAATTATAAAGGCAATTTGGTGAAGAAGAGCATCTAAAAAAGCAGATGAAATTCTAGGTTATATCATTCAAGCTATTTCCAGTAGACAAATGGAGATGTGATTAAATTGTGATTGTGCAAGCTTCAGTTGGAATACACATTCTTTTGAGCAAAACAAAAATGACATCAACTGCAAGGGAAATTACTATATTAGTAGCATTGGAAAACTTATCAAGTGAAAAGAAACTGAAAGAAACTTTGGCTCGTCTAGCCTTCCAAAAGAAAAGTTCTCTCCAAAACCTTGAAGGTACATATCAAGACATCAGAAATTCTAGAGTGGTAGTGGTATTGGTTATTATAGATACTATCCCCAAATTGGGAAAAAAAAAAAAAAAAAAAAAAAAAAAAAAAAAAAAAAAAAGTAAATATGCTAGCCTGAAAGTTAGGAAAAAAGAGTTCTAACCCCTAGAAGAGTAAAACTTCACTGTACTGGTCCAACAACAAGAGGTAAAATTAGAACTCTCTGCACTCCTTTGCTTCATAAATGTACATTTATATAACATGGTTTTCTGTCATAATAGCTACCTATGAACAGCAATGCTAAAGCCCAATGAAATTCTATGCCCTATGTTCCAAATGTGAAACTGCAAAAATGTATCTATTATTGCCTGTTACAGCCCATCAGCTGCAGGTTCATAAAAATATGTCTCTCAGAAGAGACATGCTGTAGTTTGGAATGACAAGTTTTTACTGCAGTCTTGAGCAGTGGGAGTGAATTTCACAGTACTTGAAAGAAATTAGGCATATTTGAAGAAAAGGAAAAGAAATTGCTCCAGGATAAAAATCTGTTAAAATCTGTTTGTGTGGTAGAAAATTAACACTGAGTAGTACAGAGATTCTTTAGCATTTTTCAAAATCAGCTATACCGATCTGTTCTAGTTCAACTTTTCTATTAAATAATTTCTATATACTTTCTAAAACACATTAAGTAAGCTATCACACATGAATATCTCACCTCTTCTATCAAAATAAAAATATTGTTAAAATATGCTATCTTTTTCGTTCAATTTCCTTATGTATTTTTACTACCAAGTCCTTATATCTTTGCAATCTTCAATTAAGAGCAGATAAAATTTTATCTCCCACTTCAACCATTTTTGCTCTTTAACTCTTCATTGCACATGAAGAAGGAATCTATCAACCACAGCCTATGTCTAGAAATCAGTTTTTCTCAGGGTGGAAACATCTAACATTTAAACATGAAAATTAAAGAAAATTAATCAATCCAAATATGACTTCTGTTTATTGGACGATTTGGAATTGACAAAGGAGAAAAATTAACATCAATCAGGAAGTGAGGAATACTTCTAATGTTGGCTTTAAACACTTGTTTTCACTCTGGATTTAGGAACTGACTAAAAAATTTGACATATGCCAAAAAAGCACTAAGGGTATAAGCAATGCACACATTGCCTTCCACAGAATCTGGAAAATTTAGAAGTTTTTAAATAGACTTTTCATTTTAAATTTGTTTTAAAAACCTGAAAATTAAAGTATTGAAGTTTGTGTCAAGCAGAAGCATTTTCTCAACCGTGATATACAATTGTTCATTACTAAAGGAAATGCTCCATGTGTCAAAAAGGGTAGCAGTTTTTCTCATGTAATTTTGCACAAATTAAACCCAGAATTTTCTGGAATGGTGAAAAAAAAAAAAGGAGAGTTATTTACTTACATAAGCAAAACCAAAACCAGCAAGATACACTTACTAGATATTCACAGCAGTTCACTTTCTACTAAGAGAACATATTGTACCCTGTGCTATATTGAACTGTATGAATTGCAGATTATGTCCAGCTGCACAACAGAAACCAGTTAATAGACAGATTTTATGCTGATGATACAAACTTCCAAGGTGATTGCTTTTAAACAACAATTAACTCAAATTAAACTTATGTTCTAGGCTTCCGCATTTATCTGCAGGTGCTATTTTTCTATAATGCACTTGGTGGAGATCCTAAAGAAAAGAATAGTTGTTACCAGTTCAGACATGTTGCTATGTGCAAAACGCAGTTTTTAACAAGAACAATTCTCTTTGTACATCATACAGTTACTAAAAGGTAAGAGATGTCTTAAAAGTAGATTCAGCTTTGTGAATGTCTCAAGGATTTTCTTTCTCAGTTAGGAATAGGATCTATCTCATTATCAGCTCTGAAAATGTATAAAACAATCACAGCTTTTATCCCTTTTTCTGGAAGGGTGAATTATGTACTTTGCTAGAAGTAAAGTTTATACAGTTGTGATTTATTCTTCTTATTCCCTGCTGGTTATCTTACTACACTCTATTCTCCTTTCCCAGCACTATGCATACCTGCTTTGTCATGTTTGCTAAAGGTTGTAATATCACTTCTGAATGTGATCTAGGTTGTGTTTAGAATGAGATAGTATAGATTAAACCAACAATTATTTAGAGCATGGTGAATTAGTTTATGTCTATCTCCAAACCAGCCACAGCTTTCCTTGCTTTTTAGTTAAAAAAAAAGTAGGAGACATAAAACTTATCACTACATGAAAAATCTTAGGAGATGTAATACATAGAGTCCAGGGAAGCATGCATTTATCAGTGCCACCAGGTGAAGAATACCTGCTCAGAGAATAATAAAATAATCTAGTAGTAGCTAGAAGTAATTAACACTCTTTAAGTAATCGCCAGATCTCCACATTATGAGTACATCACCTAGTTTTGGGCTCCCTAGTGAAATAGAGACAATTCTCCTATGAAGTCAGGCTGAGAGTTGGTGTTCAGTGTGAAGAAGAGAAGGATCTGGGGAAAAATTATTGTGGCTTTCAACTATTTAAAGGAGGCTTATATGAAAGACAGAGAAAGGCTTTTTACTAGGGCCCATAGTGACAGGACAAGGAATAAGTGTTTTAAACTAAGAAAGAGGAGATTTAGATTGGAAATTCTTTGCTGTGAGGAGGGTGAAACACTGGCATAGGTTGTCCAGAGAAGCTGTGGGTGTCACATCATTGAAAATGTTCAAGATTAGATTAGAGGGGGCTTTAAGCAACGTAGTTCTCTTTGTTAACTCAGCCTCTGATTCTTACTCAGGCTTTCAACCTGCTCATGGCTACTCTCCAGAGACAAATTTGCACATTCAGTCGACCTCTTGATGTGGGTCTCCAACATTCACTCCTTCTCTGTGTCTTCTGAACAGTCTGTAGCCATTGATAGCTGTACTCACATCATGGGACTCATCTCACACAGTTCCAGTAATAACAAGGTAATTCCTTTTCAGCAACATACTGGCTTCCAGTTCCTCCTGTCTGTTGCCTATGCTGAGTACATTGGTCTAAAGGCTCCTCAGCTGGGCTGTTGTCTGTGTCACCTTTGTAGGGGAATACCCCTTAATTCTTTTGAGGTATTTCCTGCTGGCTTCTGTTACCTCAGGAAACCCTGGCTCATCTCCACGAGACTGTGAGTGTTCTCTGGTGAGGCCAATACAGGTCACAGGCAGAGGACTCTTGCTAGCACCCAGTCCCCTCTAACTTTGCATCTCATCCCACAGCTTTCCAGGGGTAAGCCTGAAGTTGTTCCTCTCCCTCACATAAACTAACATATAGTTTAAAGCACTGCCAATGAGCCCGTCTAGTTCCTGAGCAAAGATTCTCCTCCCCCCCTGAGAAAGTTTTGTCCCATCTAATGCCAATAAGCCTGGTGCTGCATAGGCCATTCATTCCGTTGTCAAAACCCCAACATTTTGATGGTAACAGCAGTCATGGATCCATGCATTAATAGACTCAGCCCATCTGTTTCTTCCGGTGTTTCTGCCTTCAACTGGAAGTATAGGGGAAAATATAACTTGTGCCCCAAATTTCATTATCAAGTATCCCAAGGCCCTGAAGTCCTTTTTGATTGCCCTTAGACTACATGTAGCCACTTCATCAACCTCCACGTGAAAGCTGGTAGTAGTCTGAGGGCCACACCAAGTTAAGAAGTTTCCTGGTGAAGTCCTTAACTCATGCTCTTGGAAAAAGAACTAAGATTTTAACCAATTTTACATTTAACTGTGTATGTTAAACATGTGAAACCAGTCCAAAAAAGGGAAGACAAATATTTCAGTAATCATGTATGTTAACAAGAAGGTATGCCTCAGTAGTCCCTTTTGACTGGACTTTTCCTATTCTAAATGCTTCATGTCCTACCATACTTCAGCAGTGTAATCTGCCTGGAAAATGAAATATATATTAATAGAATTGACTATTAATATTGATTTTGTAGAAGTTTAATGACATCAAACAAGAAAAATTCCTAATTGAACTGAATCAACCACATCTGGATGTGTACTTTGCTGCCTACTTAGGGTTAATAACTAATGACAAGAATGTTTTTAAGGGCTTGAATACTCAGCTTGAATTAATAAATTATCTGGTCTCTAATTATTAATCAATAAATAAAGAATTTATGGTTTAAAGTATTTATGGTCTAAAAAAATCTAGTTGCTTTGGGCAATCTAGCTTAGGACAAAAATGTAATGGTGAATTTTTTCAAACACAAGGATCAGAAACAAAGTAGATTAGAAAATAACAAAATCTGCTGTTGTTCTGTTTGGGTTCATATTTTTGTTCAAGTTGATTCCTTGAATCAGCAAGATTGAAGATATCAACAAGAAGGTGTTGCCAACAACTTACTCGAAGCAGCAGATACAAATACAGTATATCCTGAACTGTGTATTTTTGTTGTAATTTACTCTGTAAATTAATATTATTTTGTCCTTCAAGTAATTTATGTAAGAATATTAGGATGAGCATTGTTACAGTGTTATCACACTGAGAATTTTGACTATCCAATAATTTAATTGCATCTATTGAAGAACAAAGCAGTAGGTAAATAATTTTTAGTCAATATAGGTCTGAAAACAGAAAGTTTCTCTAAAGATAAAATCAAACAAAACTGGGTAGATTAGCATTATTTTAAATAAAAACTAAAACAAAACCCCAAAAATATTTAGGTCTCAGGCATAAATAATATACAAAGAAATAGAAACTTTGTGAGAACATATTCGGTGCTAGCATTGCTGTGATAATATTAAAATTAATAAATCCACAGAGATAAAAATTACACGTTTTTTTCCCCATGCTACTAATAGCAGCCAATGTTAAAATGATTGCTACTTTTTGAGTTTTTAAAGAAAGATACATTTTTCAAGGAGGGGGTTACTTCTTGATACTTTTTGTAGTTATTTAATGTTTGCTTCAATGTTTTTAAAGTATTAAAAACCATTCTAGACTTATACAAACTTTGACTAAAATTTTGCATTTTGAGGGGTATAGAATCTTTATGGTGGCCTATTGACAAATTTCAGAGAGTAATTTATAGTTAGATCATTTGATATGACTTAATTATATTTTGGTTAAAATCTTTTGAAAAAAAATCTACTTAACATCACCTCTGAAGATCAGTTTCTTAGATTCACAAAACTTTAAAAAATAAAAGATAGAAAAAGAAATCCCATCATATCTACATCATAAGGGTTTATTTGTTTAAGAAGCTTCCTAGGTTTACAAATTTAAGGGAAGTATATACATTTAAATTAACAACACTGAAATAGGACCATCACTTGAAGGCAATATTCGAAAAGGAAAATTAAACCAAAAAATCCTGGATTTGGTAGGCAGAAAGAGAAATAAATGAAGGTACAGATAGATAATGATCAATTTGAGTTGTTGAAACTCAGTCTTATTTTTCTCTGTATGCTGAAGGCAGCTGGAGGAAGGCATAAGCTTTTTTCAGTTCATGGATTGATTTCGCTTCCTTACTTTGCTTTCTTGACATACTGCTTTATAGTAATATAGCTAGTCATTAATAACATAAAGCACGCTTTACAAATGGTTTTCTTGAAATATAGACATTTATAAAAGAATTACAGATGGGGAAGTATGCCTAATGGGATTTCTTCTTCATTATAGAATTATCCCAAACAGCATTTTGCAATCACATCATTATGATTGTAGAACACATAGGAAAATCAAGTGTAGCTATCATGATAGCAATCTTTAATAACATTAGTTGTTCAAACTCAAAAATTGATGGATTGTCTCACTATGTAAGAAACGCCTTTAAGGAAACATTTACTGTAGTAAATTATTAGACAGAATTTCTCCTTACTCCCTGTTCAATTTCGTAAAAAACATATTCAGTAGAGGTAGCTGCTGAGACTCCATTACCTTACAGATGCTGTTAAATTTAAAATTTCAGATTTGATAGTAGCAAAACTTTCTAGATGTGCATAAATCTATTGTGGTGCCTCTTCCTCTTTGTCCTGTGGATTTATATTATACCCTTGTAATATCTGGCCTTTACAGCTACTGTGGTCAGTCCAGTAGGAAACAATATCTCACATGTTGGCACTCAGATATCTAAGAATCTCATGTCTCTTTACTGGCATATGCAGTTTATCCTGCATATGCACCTGCTTCCTTTATCCTCTCTACCGAGCAGTACTGGAATATCTAGCTTTTGATGAGCTGAGAAAAAAATGAAATGCTTTCTCGACTTTCTTTTTTTCTGCCATTTTTTTCCCAAACCTTTTAAATACAAAGGAATCTGGTAAAGCCTGATTACAAGTAGCTTTTTGGAGTCTGAATTCACATTAACATAATGCCTAGAAAATCACAAAGTTCCGTGAAAATGTGAGATTTTAATGCCATTCACTGTCTGAGGGTAGGCAGAAAAAGGTATGGATTTTTTGTAAACTTCAAAACCTTTATGTGCATTTAGTCTTACCTGTAAGGTTTATCTGGCTGCCATGAAGTAACTGTATTATCTTGATAACAAGTTTCTGAGTCTGATACATGATGGAGAGGATCTAATCTTCCATACCTGTAGAGGAAGAATTGAATTTCAGAATTTCTTCTTGGAAAGGATTTTTAAGTATTGGAAAGGACTGCCTAGGGAGTGGTGGGGAAACAACTGGTCATAGCACTCAGTGCTATGATCAACTTTAAAAAGAGGTGATTGGTCAAATCTTGGACCAGGACACAGGAGCTGGGGGAATGACATTTCTGAGCTCCCAGCTCCTCATCTGAATCCCTCTTTGAGACAAAGGCATGGACTGACAAAACAAATGGGAATAGCCTCAAACCTACAGAAGGCAGGGTTAGATGTTAGAATGAAATTCTTTACTATAAGGTTTGGTAGACACTGGCACAAGTTTGTCAGTGTTGACTCCTCATCCATGAAGGTGCCTAAGACCAGGATAGATGAGGCTCTGAGTAGCTTAGTCTAGAGGAAGCTGCCCCTGTCTGTGGCAGGGGATTGGAACAAGATGATCCCTAAGGTCCCTTCCAACCATTCTGTGATTCTGTGATTCCATGTTCTCGGCAGTCTTTGCCTGCCCAAAGTGATTCTGTGATTCTATGAGGAGCTGTACAACGCAAATTGTCAGTCATGATTTTTATTAGGCAAATTCAGATATTCTCTCATTTCTTCTCTCATGTACAGAATATAACTCATTAAGCAGGTAAATGTCTCATAAAGAGAGTCATTGGAGATTTGCAAGGGATGTATGATTGAAGCCACTGCCCTCTTTCCAGAGCAGGAGCTTGTTCTTCTCAGCAACATATACCAAAAAAAAAAAAAAAAAAAAAAAAAAAGGACAGCAAAAGGCTTGTGAACTTTACTAGTGCCTTTGGAGATCTCCAGTTTCTCTCTTCTGTCACAGACCTTTGGCACAGCAAGCCTGTTTATGCATTTTGTCCTGAGTTTTTCTAGCTAACAATTGTGTATAATAAAATCTGCCAAACAACCAACCCATATTGTTTTAATATATCTATTAGAATGTTAAGGAACTCCAATGTTGTAGTGATGGAAGATCACAAAATAGTCAACACAATTGCTTCCCTTTACAAGAAACAAATATAGAGATTCTTTTAGCAGTCTGCCCAATGTCAACATTTCAAATCTTGTTAGCTTCATGTTCACATCTTTTTTTCCTCTTGTACTAAATCTTTTATCTCAGTTTTTCTTAGCTTTGATTATTCAATAGAGCAGAAACTGAATTCATGTAATGAAACCTTAAATCATGAGTATGAGGCAGAAAATAAAACTTGACATCATTATATAAGGTACATAAGAAAGCAAATTTTATGCAGCCAAGCAATTCCAGATGAGCAAACTTAAACCAGCATTTTAATACCATAGACGTGTCATTCAGTGCAATGGACTTACATAGGATTATTCCTATCCACCCAGGGGTCAACTGGTTTGCTGTCATAATTACTACACAAGTACAGTTACCACATGTCAGTTTATGCCTTGTGGCAAGGAAAGCTTTGATCAGAATCCCTGGAACCTGTGCTCCTTTAAGTCATTTACCCTCCTCTCCAAGGGAATTCTAAGGAGTTTGTTAAGCTATATGCCTTAACTGCTTAATTCTATGAGCTAAACTAAACTTTTTTCTTTCTAAAAGATGCTGATAATGATGATTAATAATTATTATGTTATTGTGCATATCACAATATCTTTAGCTATATATTGTTAGAGCTATTGCTATTAAAGCATGGCATAAGCAGACGTTGTACCACTCTGAATATCAAATCCAAATAGACAGGATGGACCTATTATTTCCATTTCTACAGAAAAGGAGAAGATATAAGACTCTATGGTTTACCAGAATTCCTGTAATTACAAAATAAGCTGAAACAAGATGGACTGTCTGTGGTTATCAGTCGTTTTCCTGATGTTTCAGTCTTTTTTATATACTGAAATATTGTTCTGTCTTTCTAAAAATAAGCTACTTGCATTTTTTATTTGGGAAGACAGCAAAAATTTATTCTTTTTTAGTTTTTAATTATTTTTTAAACCGATTTTTTCACATATGGAATCTATTATCATTCCTAATATTTAGTTTAACAAACTTGACCAATTAATTTATCTGTGTTAGTGGAACACTGCTCCACTTTCAGTATGAAAACTCAGCCTGTGGCTTGATGTGATTATTCTCCATCTAGTTCTAACAAAAATTCATTTCTGTTTTTATTCTATTTTTGTCTGGATATAACTTGAAAGACTTGCCTTCTATGATCTTGGTGGAAGAAAACCTGTCAAACTATAAAAGTTTTTCATCAAAGCCAATTACCTCTTTTTAGTTAAAATTTCAAGCCCCATGGTTTGTAGATGTGAATGACCTTTGGCTTTTGTTTTTACCTGTAACTCTCTTTTTCAGCTCCTATAATTATTGAGGTTTTTATTTGAAATTCTAAAGGTAGTGATTGTAACTTCACAGATCATCATTTGAAGGATAATGTGCCTATTCAGTCTGAATAGAGAATATGTTTCTGCATGAATTATATTGATTAGTAGTGCATAACATTGGTTCATATGACTGATTGAACTTCAAACTTTGTAAGAATGATCAGCTGCATACTATAGAGAAAAAAAGCAAATTCCAAGCAAACAAGTAATTTCCTGGACATTCTTACAGATCTTTGCATTCTTTTTGTGTTGGAATAAGTCAAAGAGAATAGTCCATTTATTAGGAACTGGTGTTGGGACTTTAAAAAAGCCAACTATGCATTCTACCATGCTCATCCAGCTACTGGCTGCTTATAGAAATCTCATACTTTTTCTTATTCAGCTTTGTTACCAGATGCCTTATGTTTGATTATTTTTTCAGTTGTCAGCAGCCAGCTGAGCAACAATCTCATCTCTTTTGCAACTAACTTATATGCTATGTACAGCAATACTACCTAAATACCTACCGAGCTCTAATTCATGATTTTGTGCAATACCTAGCAAAAACACTGACTGGGAAGTGACTGTCTGGGGATCAGCTTTCAGAAAAGGCCCCAGGGGTTCTGCCTGACAGCAGGCTGGGAATGAGCCAGCAGGCAGTCTGTCTGCATGAATCCTTCATCTGGAAGCAAGAGAGGTCAATATTGGGCCATATTAATAGGAAAACAGTCAGAAGGTCAAGGGAAGGGACTATCTCCTCTGACCAAGACTTGTTAGACTACATGTAGAGTTTTGCACTTCCATCCCCACCTCAGTACTAGAAAGATGTGGATAAATTGGACTGAGTTCAGTATAGGGTCACCAAGACAGGAAAGTCAGGGACCAAGGCATTTTTAACTATGAAGAGAGGTTCACAGGGAACTGTTCAAGTGAACAGCTTGAGGGAACTGGGCTTATCAGCTTAGAGAAGAGCCCAACAACCTCCTCCCCTACCTGTGAGGTTCTCCACAGTATATGCAGTGGAAGGGTAAAAGAAAATACGCATGAAACAAGATAAGTTCAGTTTGATATAAGGAGAATTTTTTTCCTGTGAGGACAGACAGGTGGTGGAACATCTGCAGATTTTTCCATTGTTTGGGGTTTTAAAGGCCCAGCTACATAGCTCTGAGCTGTCTCATCTCATAACTGACCTTCCTCTGAGCCAGCAGTTATCCTAGAGACAACTTCAAGTTGCTCTTGAATTATCCAGTGATTCTAACCTGGAATAATGACTCCATGGATTGAAAGCTGAGGAGGTAGTAAATGCACAAAGAACTATGATAAGAAGGAACTTGTGGCACATCCTGAGGGCAAAGCACTGACTGGGTGACAATAACTTTCATATCATTCAGCCTGTTTGCACCTTTACAAGGAGGCTGTGTCTGCCATGCTTACATTCAGATTAACTAATTTCAGTATTGTGAACAATGGAAATTCACTTTCCTAAAGATCTTGCAATACTTTAAAAGTGATTGAGCTATACCAAGATGTCTTTTTTACAGTAAATAAGGGTAGGAAAATTCAGGTAAAACTTCTAGTGTCCTCCTGCCCATTATTACAGTTTAAAAAATTGATGGGTGTTCAGTGTTTCTGTTGTAATGCCACATCACTGAGCAGGCCTTGCAGTCAAATTATTGACATCGATCAGTGTTAATGAAGTTCAAACTCATCTTCTAGAAACATCCATAGGACTTGAGAAAACCAAGTCTGTATGTTTATTTGGAGGAGGCATGATTCACATTAAAGGAAATAGAAATAAGAGAAAGTCTATAATATACTTGACTTTTCCAAGAATTGTATTATGCATGCAGAAAGCAGGTAAAATGGTTTGTCTGTTAAATATTAAAAAGTATCTAAATCCCCATATATTCAATTCTACAACACTTTGAATATTAATTCACAGTGGAAAAATCAATTAAACTCTCAAGATAAAGAATATTTTTAGTATTTTTAACATGACTTCTTTCATTGTCTGGGGAACATAAGATTTACTTGTTTCTTAATACATTGACAGATTTTTTCCTTTGAAAAATTTTTACTCAGAAAAAAGTTACTTAAAATAACATATATGCATTAATTCCGCATGAATACCTAGGTATAATGGTCTAAATAGTGTCTCAAGATGCATAAAAATGTTTTTGTAGTTGTGGATCAACTACATGAAGATGTACTTGTTCCAAGCAGAACTTGCAATGCATCCTGTCATCCAAATCAGGAATCAGAATGTGATTTATTGTTTGACTTACTTTCTTCAGATAATCTAGATGAAATAAACACAATTACACCAAGTTTAAACTGATTTTACTTAGCAAAGACTATACATATTAAGGCAGTGGATTACCTCCAAATGTTTACACACATATGTGCAAAGACATTTCATTAAATCAGAGGTGGAAAGTAGTGATAGCCATGTTCTCTGATTTTATCAATTATTAATTTTACTGGCTTCTAAGTATTTGGAAAAGTCTCAACAGATGGAAGTCTCAACTTCAGAAGAAGAATAGTCCAGCACACATTCTCACCTTCCAGAAAAATGCCTTAAAGCCCAAGAGGTAAACTATGCTGGGATGTAAAGGATGTTTTCTTCACTCTTATTTGAGATAGGCTACTACTCAACAGAGAGTGTTAAATTAAGTAAGTAAGAGTGTGTCTCTGAGTATAAAAAAGGAGAGGTTTATTTTGTGTTACAGTGTTATCCAATAAAATACATTTGCAGACTTGCTTGCAGATGTAGATGTTACCTTTCTTCTCATCTCCTTCCCCTATTCTATGACTGTTGAACGGACCCCTAACAGTGTCTGGGGCATTCAGGACACATTTCCTTTGGTATATGTAGACTTGCATATCCAGTTCTGAAACTAGTGTGGTTCCAGGCTGAATGCTATTGTAACCACCTCACTTGGTATTCTGAATCTCACTATTATGATCAAGCTTAGCCAACCTTCTTGCCTGCTTGGCTTTGATTTTGATCATATTCTGCAGCCTGTTTTTATCCGAAAAACATTCTTTCACTGTGAATGTATGGATACAACAAATTCACTGTGGTAAATCTGGCTATTGTTGATACTCCTCCAAAATACTTTTCAGCTTTGAATAGTTCAGGAATTAAGCAGTAGTTCAAGAAATATTTCACAAGAAGTATCTGGATCTTTAGGTTTCACTGGTAAATATGTACCACATAAACTTCATGCATTTGTAAGAACTTAATAAGTTCATAAACAGAAGACCTATAAAACTACCTGATGTAGAAGGCATTTGAATTTAGTGATCAAATAGCAACCTAATAGTCAGATGGGAGGAATAACGATTTGGTGAATTCTGTTATTGAAAAATTTGTTTTGTTTCTTGTTTTCTAAAAAAGAGATCAGTTGCATCTAATTTTCTTCTTTTTAACATACTTTGCATATTTGATCATTTTCCTGACAGTCTACAATTACACGTCTTGAATTTCATATACATGTCTACTTTAGCTAAAGCAGTTGTATTTTTTTACTTTTTAATATATATTTTTAAGAAATGCCTAACTAGGAAAAGTTGAAGAGATCAAAACTGATTGCAAGTGGATCTGTGTATAGGTGTAGGATATGTATTTACTCTGTGTAAACCACATAAGGAGATTAAAATTAGGAACGTAAGCAGATGTATACATTCAATATACCTGTAAAGATACATGTTTATGATTCAGAATGTTAGAAAACTACACAGAAATGTACTAACTTTTTTTATAAATGCAGGACAATAAAAGATTAGTTACCTTTTAAAGCATTTAAAATCTGTGGGAAAATAATATTAAGCTTACCACTTAATCTGAGTTTGATTGATACAATAAGTAAAATGCTGAAATTCAATCTGTACATTTCCCCTCATCATAAAAAAGCAACTGGATTTATAACTGTTATAAGTTATAACAATAACTTTCAAACAGTCAAAGAAATGTAAGTGTCTGAGAATACATTATCTCCTCTTCATAAAATGATATGGATCTTTCCCACACTAGAATGCCTGTTGTGGATTGTTGCCTCCAGATCATTCAATGCTGTGCTCACTGATTATTGAAGAGGATGAGTCTTCATTTCCATACGTACAATTTCATCCCTAAATAGTCACCTCTTCCATAAACTGCTCCAAACTTTGTACTCATTCTCAGCAGAGAAAGTACATATCTCAAGTCATCCTGCCTCCAGCAGTTAAAATAACTTAGGGGCAATTATTTTGATGTCTTTACCATGTAACATTTACTCTGTGATTCCTGTTCATATCAGATAATGTCAAGCAAACACCTCTAGCATGGGAAAGGAATTATCTTCTGTTGTCTAAGAGCAGGATGTTATGCTGTGTGTGAATAAAAGATTAGCTGTTTGTTTTATGATTGGAGAAAATATAGAAAAAAACCAAAAACTGATGGTATTTTTTTTAAGTAGTGAAATTATAAAAAGTGCTTTTATTGATTTTAAAGAAAGAGAAAGTGAAAATGCTATGGTAGTAGATTCCTAGTTCTTTGCTATGATTCCAAGCTGTAGATCCAAATCATGCTGTAGACTAATGCTGAATACTGTCTGCTGACAGTTCAGGTATTTATGGATATTTGATTATCAATTAATATTAAGTGCCTGAAAAAATATTAATGACTTCATAATTCTTGATTCTCTGGAAACACTTTGTTGTTAAGCACAGTAGTTAAAAATGTCTAACTTTCAGAATCACCAGCTGGAACCATCCTTGCAAAGGACTGAAAATCCTTATTTTGTTAATGTTGCCTCTTTTGTAAATAACATCTTGATCCTGTGAGGTCTGGAAGTTGTTGGGCTACCTAAGAATGAATGATATGTGTAATTAGCCAAATTTTCAGCCAGTGAGCTCACCTGAGTATGGAGTGTAATTAGGAATGTCAGAAACAATAATAACTAAAATCTGTAATGTCCAGACATCAATCAGAGAAGTATGTTCACCTGTGTCATTTTAAGAAGCAAGATTTATATAGTGAGATATCCCAGTTCCCTAGAAGTTGTTGTGAGAAAAAATTGCATTAACAGTTTAGAAAGCCCATCCTCCTCTCTGGTATAAACTAAATTAATGTGCAATGACTGGTGCAATAACTGTACCTCACTGTTCTGGTGATGCACCCTAAAACATGGAATTCTACACCTGTCTTCTGGCTCTGACTACACTATCTACAGGGAAGAGCTTTCTGTATCACAAAAAGACAAGCATTTGATCAGAAAATTGTAACTTGAACTCTTTTTGACAAAAAAACAAGAAGAATGAATCCAGCCATTGCTGCTTGTTTCAATCTATCTCTGGATCAGTCAGTTCAAATAACGTACCACAGTACATTGTACATGGATAACAACACTGTAGAATGCTGACTGCAAGAGAAAAAAAACTAAGTAAAGCTGTGTTAAAGGTGTATGTTTTACTGATTAAAAAACATTTCAGTGCTAAAGTGGAAAAATAGATTACTGACTAGAATGGAATAGAGACACATAATCTGAGAAAGATCAATGAACTCATTCAATTCAGTCCGGTTCATCCTCGAAATCAGTGTCAGTAGTATCATAGAACAATAGAATAGATTTAGAGCTTTCAAGATTGATCTCACTTAAATCACATTGTTGACTAATGTAATTGTTTAAAAACAGGACAGAAATATGGTTTTAACAGATCAAGAACATGATGAGGTGCTGATATAGTGGAGATTACAAGAGTAAATTGTTCAAATACAAAACTGAATCCCATTATCTGACCATGTAAAACCTCAATAGTGTGGAGTACGTTATCAAGAGACATAAGAGGTGCCAAAATGAGCAAGCAGATGAAATAAATGACATAGATGAATGTCAGAAACAAAAGCTAGCAACTGAGCTGAGGGAACAGATGGACTGTGAATCACTGCTGGTATAAGGACTTAAATTCTGGGGAACACATGAGCAGGAATAAACCAAATAATTTTCAAATAAAATTTTACAGCCTGTAAAAGAAAGTACAAAAAGCAAAGGGAGATAATTCAGGAAAAAGAGGAACAAGAAAGTGTTGGACAAGTGTATAATGACTAATAGAGGACAGTATACAGCAAGGATGAAAAGTTTTCAGTTTCTTACTGAAACCTGAGCAGGCCTCTGAAGTGCTTTTGGCAGCCTGAACAAGTGGTAGGAATGTTTGTTTTAGCTAGCTGTAACACAGGAATTTGTACCTGTGGACTAATGGTTAATATGAAGGGTTTATGCCTAGAATAGATATAAACTTCATAATTACAGAAAGATGTTGAGAAAAAATAATGCTAATACATGTAAAGGTTTTTTCAATTGTTGCTGATATTAAATTCATCAAAACTTACACTCTAACATTTCAATCATTGAGTGTTTGAGTACCTTTAACAGGCTGGTCTGTATTCTACAGTTTATAATGCAAATGGATTCTGACATGATTGGACTCAATTAATATTACTATAAATAAATGAAATTCAATGATAAAACACATATGGTGAACAACAACTACTGTCTGCCAGAAATTATGAGCAAAAAATTAGTCACTGAATTATTAAATAGTGCTATAAATCCAGAAACTGTTTGCTGATAGTTTGCTTTCTAAGTGTTTCATACAACATCCTGTAAAGCATGTTGTAAATCATGGTCTCTATTAAAAACTGTTTAGGCTCTAAGCAGTGGTGGGTTTCTTAGAGGAAGAACTCCAAGTATACAATACAAGCAGTCAAAGAACCACAACAAATATATGCCAAGTTTTTGTGGGGCTCTAAAGAATCTCTGTCAGAGCTTGTAATCAGAGAGGTATCAGCTCTGCTATCCTTGAAGGAAACAGCCTCTCTTAGATTTACATAAAACAGTGCCAGGAAAGTCTTCCTAGCATCTTTTTCTTCTGTTAAGGCTTTTCTTTGAAAGTACTGATAGACTATAATAGGGGCTTACATGATTCTAGGATACAATAATGATTGGTTTCTCAAAAGTACTTAAGAGAGAAGGATGAGACAGATGGGTAATTAAACCACTAGTGACTTTTTTATTTCCTGGGATATAAAGAAGTCGACATAGCCTTTGCTGCTGTTTCTGTTATTCCATTTCTTACATAACTTTGTCTATTCTTTGATGTGATTTTTCTTTTTGTTTGATTTTGTTTCGTTTTAGACTTTATATTAAAATAATGGCAATTTCACATATTTTTTCAGATAATTTTGCAGTAAGGCTGTATAGAATGCAATACCTCATGCATTATGATTAGGTCTACATTCAGATTATAAATATATTTTCAATACCAATCTTTAGTTTGTTATGACTGATGCGTTCCTTTTCCTTGTAACTTGCCATTTTCCAAAGTTTTACTCTCCTCTTCATTCATTTTGGTCTATCTTTTCTCCAATCTTCAGGATTAAGATTTATCGAGAAAAAGTGCATTGAATTTTCTTAAATACAAGTGTCTCTTTTCAGATGACTTGCCATATGTTGTCTGTCTAATTTTGCATTTGTAGATTTATGTGTGTGTGTTTCACGTGTTATGATTCAGGTGCAATTAAAAATTTAATCAAAATTGACTTTTTACTGCTGCCTAGATCAATAAAGAGAATATCAAATAATCTCCATTCCAATACACTAACTCCAGAGGATAATGCTCCATTTCCTGTCTTAGAAGTCTCACAGGAATTCTAGCATGAGGCAGGTTTTATTTCTGACTGATATTTCTGCTTTGGTTCATATTAATTAACCATGTAACAATATAAAATGTCTTTTTTTATTATTTATTATATCTATAGCAAAACGTATGAACTACAACTAAACTTACCATCCTAGCCTTTACTCTGGAAGTCAGTGGCCTAACTGGTTATAAGTTACATCGAAAATACAAAAAGATAGGTACTGACGACTGTTCTAAATAGCACAGGCCATATTCAATGTAAAGAGATCCTAAAATAAATTAAAGTGATGATTAAAATTTAATTAAAAGCTTGAGACATCAGTTTCAGAACTCTTGAAACAAGTGACTAGAAACAGAATAATTTCATGGAATATGCTCATGATGTAAAAAATCCAGACCAGTAAAAGAGTGAGCATTTGGAAATACAAGTCATTGTGACTGGCCTAGAAACAGTCAACACCACATAATCTGAAAAGTGAGAAAGTGTTTTATTTACTGAAAAAGGCCAGTGGACATATGAATTTTGCTTATTGCTGTCCACAATTGGGTCCATGTGTACCATACAAATACTAAAATTCCAAGGAAATAGAAACTGATAATCCAAAGAACAATGAAACTAGGGGTTTTTTTAATGGAGGAGAATCAAGAAATAATCACGTCCAAGTCATCATCTCAAAAACTGTCACAAAGAAGGTGGAAAAGCAGACCATGTGAGACTTTCAAAAGCATAAAAAAATAACAGTAGGAAAGCATAATAACACAATAAAACTGATAATGTCCCAATAAGTCTTAAGACATCCTGCTGACACAAAAGGCTATTTTCAGAGAGGAAAATTACTCTTTTGGAAAATGAGGAGAAAGGACTCCATTTTTGGTTGATAAAAAAGCCTTCTTTCAGCTAGTAGTAGCTTCTTAAATAAAGCAACTGATATTTTATATCCTTGTGTTAAATAATTTGATATTCATTATTTAAATATAGAGAGAGAGCAGAGAAAATTGAAAATCCTTCTGCATTTCATTAGAGTAGAAACATTAAAATGATTCTCAGGATATTTTTCTGATAAGTAAAACTGTATGTAAACATCAAAAGATGTTCCCACTCACTAGTTTTAAGAAATATAGAATTTCTTCTCAATTTTCATTGCAAATCTGAAATGGAAAGTAAGTCCTGTGCTGCAACTGGCTTAGATTTTTTCACTTATTCTTCAGAAAAAGATAAAGTAGTTTCTGTTCTGAATCTAAAATCTTCTCCCTTCTTTATCACCCCTATCTATAAAGACCCCCTGAGAAATTAAATAAAGTCAGCAAGAGGCCAGAATTTTCTGAATATGATTCATTCTTAAGAAAAAGGAATATATTTTAAACAACACTGCTTTGGAAGGAGAATCTGTTCTTCTATGATATTCTTTGTGTTCATTTGGGCTTTAGAGTTTCTGACAAAAAACCATCAGTGACCATGAGATATTTAAAACAAGGTTGGCAGACTGGGCAGATTTTCAGATCCAATTTATCCAAAAGTATCTCAGAGTGCAGGGAGTGGTCATTTTCCTAAATTAAGGTTAATTGTTTTGCTTAAAAAGCAGCAAGATATTTGAATATGTTTTAGTGTTGTGATTTCTTGGCACTGTTAAGATTTAAAATAAAAGAAAAAAACCTTCTTCCACTATATTCAAGCTTTGTCCCTAGTTTCAGTTTAGAGTAAAAATCATATTTTTTATTTGGGAAAGACATACACATGATGAAAAAAAATCTGACTTCATCTACAAAAATACAAATCCTTAATTTTTCTACTAATTTCAGCATTGCACTTTACTTATTTTTTGCCTTAAGATTACTTTGATGCCCTGTAATGTCGCCATATTTTTGGATGATATACATTTATGAAAAAAAAAGGTAGGAAAAATTCCAGCATACTTTACTTTCCATGTGTGATAGAAATTTTTGTCACCTATCATACAAACTGTAGGTAGGTTGTGCACAGAGTAGATTCTTGTACTGAGTATGAAAGAAAGAGCACAGAAAATTTTGGACTGACTCTTTTACTTCTTTATTATTATTATTATTAATAAGAAAGTTTTCATAATTATTTGAAACTCCATAGCTGCATTTCAAACTGCTTAAACTCCCATTTAATCTCTTAAGCAAATAGCTAAGTCTTAAAGATAACTCTTTAATAGGGACATTGGGAGGCACTATGTTAACACCATCATGCAAAAAAGCTTGGTGATCTCAGGGAGAAGAATGCATGAGACCCTTTCTGAAACACATTTTCAGCTTTATTCTCTATCCTTACCTACCTCTGTTATTTACATTTCTTAGTAAGAACAAAGTTTGGGGTTTTTTTTTCTCATCCACTGACCTATTCTAGACAAAATGACTTTAAGGATTCCGGCTTTTAAATTCCAGTGAATTTGAGTCAGTACAAAAATTGTATTGTTGCTCTATCAACAGTATTAAACCAAAACATTCTTCAGATTAAATGAGGATGAAGACTTTTATTAAAATGACTATTTTGTGGTACACACAAAATTACCAAGAAAGTATATTTTAATTGACAGATAGAAAGAATAATTACTTTTCTATGTATGTGTGTCATGGTTACAGCAAGAATTATGCAACATTCTTAGTATTAGTTTGTTTCAGCTTTATAAGGA
Organism: Zosterops lateralis; assembly: GCF_965231275.1. Taxonomy (NCBI): domain Eukaryota; kingdom Metazoa; phylum Chordata; class Aves; order Passeriformes; family Zosteropidae; genus Zosterops; species Zosterops lateralis. The sequence goes on from NC_139765.1 coordinate 53,151,189, forward strand.
AGCACTGACCTATTCTAAAACAGTTCTGTTTCCAAGCCTAGATTCTTCTTTTCAAATCCATTGTAAAACTACCATGACAGATCAAACTATTTTCCAGGATACAGACATAGAGATTCTCACCTTACCTTACATTGTTAAAAACTGGGTATCAAAATCTCTCCAACTACCCTACATCTCTCTAGAAAACCGTGGAGAGAAAGATATTCTTCACTAGTGAATCAACTCATCTGTCTGAAGTCACACTGTGATCATGTTCATCTCTCCCTGTGCACTATAAAAGTTTTGTAATTACCCTACAGTTAGGTATGCTGTACATTGTAGACTTCTGAAGTAAAATAAACCATCTTCTCTCATTTTGTTTCCTTAGAATTTGCTTGCAACCGCAATTCAGCACATAATGGTTTCTATTGTAGTGCAAGATTCCCTATAACCTAAGAATTAAAGATATATATTCATTATATATAGTTAATAATAATACTAATAATACTACTAATATATCACGTTATGTGCATGGCATTTATTAGATGATTGTCTGAAAATGGCAGCTTACTGGTTAATAACAACCTCTTCTTACATGTAACCTCCCTGTATTTGTAAACCTCCCTGGATTTGAGAAAGTTACTGATCATCTGAATTTGTAGATTCCTAAATTCAAGTTCTTGTTGGTTAGTGGTTAAATCTTAAACTCAAAATAGTGTGCAAATATAAATAGACATGGGCAGAAGAGAAAGCAGTAAATATGTCCTATATTTCCTTAATTTTGCCAGAAAGGTGGAAGAAATAAAGGTCTGTCTGCTTAGGCAGTGTAATCACCTATAGATATTTAAAATGTAATAATATTGAAAATATTGTTTGTTAAGGATAAAAATTTATTTCACTTCAGACAAGAAACAGAAAAATTTAACAGTAGAACAGGACTTAACTGATCAAGACTGCTAACATACTCAGCACATCTACCTTTACATCAGTCCTGTTTGTGAGAGACAATATTTCATCAAAGATTACTTCAGTTTTGGTTGCTTCTGGAAAAGTGCTTTTATTTATTCCAGTTACAAATCTGTCTCATGTTTTTTAATCAGAACTTGGTGTGATGTAGTCATAGCAGAATAAAATTTCCTTTCAGAGACACCTACAAAACATGAAACAGTCAAAGTGTGCAGACCTGGAAGAGGCACCAGGAAGCCCAGTTCTCCACTCACAATTACAAATCCAGCAAAAATAGGATAAATCTAGTTTGCCCAATCTGTTCTTTAAAATTTACTATGATCAAAATTTCCCTTTTTTCCCCCCAAGCAGTGTGCCCCAGAGCTATTTATTTTTTGCTTTCAGAAGTTTAGTATAAATCTCTATTGCTTTAATTGTTTCCCTTGTCTGTTGCTCTTCTTTTTTTTCTACTTATTACTCAAAATTATGTTTTTCAAATTTTTAGTTAATTGTAAGATTATCCCTGAGATTCTGCTTTTCAAGTAAAAGCAAACTCAACATTTCCTCATGGCTCATGCCAACTATTTCTATTTTCTGTGAGCTTTATTGAGTTGTGCCAAATGCTGTGAGCTACCACGCTGAAAAGCTGGACACTGGATGCCTTCACTGCTCAAGCAGCAAAGAAGAATGACTTACAGATATCTTAGATATGACTTACAGATATCACAGACAGCACTGTTTCTATATCTTGGGATGGTGTCTGCTTTTTCAAGGTTGTGCAATTTACTCTTGTGCAGTTCACAGTCTATCCCTTATAGGTGTTTTTTTCTGTATACAGTGGATTTGCTTGTCTTTCTCTATGTTCTATCTGTAGAATATTGTTACAACATTAGAGAAATTTTTATTTGCTCTTACCAAACTGAATGCTCTTTATCCAAATATTTATTTTGTCTATAATCTTAATTTAATTATAACCCTGTACCCTGTTAGATTTGCAGATTTCCGCAGTTTGTGTGTTCTGCAAATAGAAAAGCAACCTCTATTTTTAGGCATCAATAACATAAATAAAATTTAAAATAACATTAGAGTATTCTGGAAAAGATCCTTTGGTGTCTCCTCTTTTTTATGTATTACTTCAAGTAGTTCATTTAGTATGGGCTACATGATTTAACTCCAGAGAGTTAAAAGTTAGATTTAGCCTCACAGGTAATTTAGGATCTATTCTAAGCATTGTATGAAAATCAATGTGCCCAGATGCTTAAGATTCATCCCCTTATGGGATATCTTTGATACTGGGAATCTTTACCCATACACAGAGCCCATTTTCTTCTTTGACCTTTGCCCAGATATTCTCTATTTGTGACCAGTCTTCATTGATTTCGTAGTTTCTTTCAGAACTCTCCTTCAGAAAGAGCCAAAAAAACCCCCCTAAAATAAAGAAATTTTATATTAAGAAGAGAAAAAAAATCTTCTCTGTTTTTTACATCTTTTCAGCAAAGCAAAATAATTACAGAATAAAAACCATAAGAGGAAGCAAAAATTCAAATATCAAGAGAGTCAGAAAGTGTATTCTAAAAAAACTATTTCAATAAATGTTTCATTATATCCCTACTCACACAAAGATAATTTATTTTAAAAAATACAAAATGTAATAAAAGTTCAATAAATAGAAAATCTGTAGGTATTACTCTAGCACATCTAAATTCTTTCTTAAAGCTAATTTTTTTCTATGGAAATCTTGGAGCACTTTATAGAGGACATCCTCAAAAACTCAATTTTATATATTTGTTAAAAACAGAAAACAAAATATTATAATTTAAATGAGACCTTTTCTGAATTTTTTTCCTTTGTAATTTTGAAAATCTTGCTACAATTCAATACCTGTCAGTAACTGTGTCAATTTTCAGAACAAATAATCAAGTATTTCCTGTCATCAGCTGTTTGAATTGCAATAGTATTTGTCTCTCCAATGGATTAATATTAAAACATCAAAGGGATAATTTAAAATTATCTCTTTTTATTCAAGTTTAAGCTAACTTTTTAAAATAACTTCCTTTCACTCATGAGACAGTAGCCAAAAACAACAATTCTTTTAGGTTTATAGGTGGTTTTCTTAAGAAGAATGTTCAAAAGTAATTTTACCCACATTTATTTCCTCAGTTCTATAATTCAGGTTTTTGATTTAGGATTTGGAGCTGTTATATAATAATATGCTAGCATAGATTCAGCTTCTCAAATTCATTAAATGACCTTTAAAGAAGTTTATATTATGCTCTGATTTCCTAATCTGCTTAAATTTATTGAGGAGCTGAAGACAATGAATAATTTTGTAATGAAAAACATTATAATTTAATCAACACAATCAGTAATTTTTTTAATATTAAAGGAATTATTGCCTTGAATTCTCTAATCAAAATTATGTCAAAGACTAATATTCCACAAATTTCAAGACTTTCCATTTATTTGATGATATTGCTGAAAAACCTGTTTGCAAATTAATGTCCTTGATGATGATTGGAAGAAACCTTGTCCTAATATAACCTGAATTATCACAAATTATTAATCACTACTGTCCAAGATTATCCCATCAATTTCTTAAAACAAATTAGGAGCTGACAGAAACGTAAATATATTAGTTAATATATAGAAAAAAATAGCAATATATATGATGAGACTATTTAATTTATTTATGTATTACAAATTCTTTTTGGTTTAAAACCTGTTATTTTCTGATATTTGCATTGACTAAAATTTATCTTATTTTATATGCTACTGTAGATCTCTTGCTTATTTGATCTTTTTTGTAGGTACAAAATAATTGAGCTATTCATATGATAAGATTTCTACACGTAGTCATGAGAGTACTTAATATACTAAAAAACAGACAAGTACTCTGTGAGAAAAGAAAGTCTTTTCATGCTTTAGGTATATGTAAATGTGCACAAACTAGCTTATAAGACTTTCTACATTTTAACCAAATTCTACGATGACACATTAAAATCTGTTTTTTTCCTTTTCTGACTGGATTGTGTAACATTAAATCTCAAATCTACTGTGCTTAAAACTCTGATAAGTAGTCATTAATGTTCTCATTCAAAATTCAGAGAAAGAGTACCAGTTTCTTGGAAGTGAAAATATTTCATCCACACAAACCAAGTAAAATACTATTTCAAAGAAGAAATTAGAAACACATGCAGAAAAAAAAAATGCTCTTCTCCAGAATAGCTTTTGGGAAAAAGGAAGATTGTTGTGTGCAGTTGAACACCAGGAAGAGAAGCAAGGAAGGAATGGCCTTGGTGACTAAAACTCACTGAGAACCTTCAGGAGAACCTTTCACTAGTTAGGCAGCAGCCATCATGTGGCACACACAGATGTACAAACTATGGCCTGGATTGTGTGGATGGCTGCTAACCATCTGCTCACAAAACAAACAAAGAGAAAATAGTGAATCAAATCAACTTAAAATTTCAGATGTATGAATACTAAAGCAAAAAGTCATGAACACACAGGAACAAATTTTAATACATGATTCCAGATATTTAATATATTTCTTAATGTAGTTGCACCTGATTCATTCATGTAACCCATTCATATGGAAGGCAGCTGTTTTTTCAAGGAGAATGAAGCCAGAAAACAACTCCAAAGAGGACTTCTTCTTTGCATGATAAGGAAGGGAGATGTGTTCTGATCTGCCGAGTCTGAGGGTAGCAGAAAAAAAAGAAGAAATTAAATCATGAGTCATGTTTTTTTGCACATCACAAAATTTTAATTCAGGATAAATTATTTTCTGAAAGGTTAGTAGAATCTAAAGCATGAGACTTGGTGACAAAAAGAGAGTATAACTACATAGTTATCCATGAAGAAAGGAATAGAGGAATAAACATACACCCAAAAATGTTTTAGAAAATTTGGGTAGAAACTTTTGATGGAGGACTTGGAAAAGCAGGTAACTCCAGCTGTTATTAGTTGACAACAATTAATTAAATTAATTAAAGTTCCCTTAATCAAGTCTAGTTTCCCCATTGCAGTACTTGGTGAGTGTTCTCCCTTTTCCTCAGCTCATGAGGTTTTTAATCTTATTTTCTCCCCTGTCCTAGTGAGGAGGGGAGTGAGATAAAGGCTCAGTGGGTGTCTGGCAGACGAGGTTGCCCCACCACTCTTGTATTCAACATTACTCCAAAGACACCACTGCTTTATTTTTATATTAAGGTCAGAAGCCAAATGAAGTTGGAAATTGTTTTTCTGAACAAGTTATGACTTCTTGGACACTGCCAGTTTCAGTGGTGATCACTGCTATATCACCAAGACAATGAAATATGTTTGATGTTAAAATAGCAACATAAGTACTTATGTTTTGTAAGGGAAGTTGCTATCTACAAACTCAATTTCAATTGTATCAAAGTGTAAAAGGGGAAAAAATTGTATTGTCTTTAAGCCATGAGGTATCATATTTTGATGCAATTTCCTGCTGCTTGAACAGGCTTTTCCTCCCAATTTACACTTCTGAGGAAATGTGTGAATTATAAAGTAGATGTTATTTTCAGAATTTTCCACTAAAAAGAACTTAAGTGGAAAAATTTACACTTGTATGGCGTATTTAGCAAATCAGTTAAAGGATATAAATAATATTTAACAGGGATAATATATTTTCCAAGCCCAGAGGGAAAAAAAAAATCCAAATTGAGTCAGCTTAATTTATTTTTCTTTACCATGATACCATCTTGAACAAAAATGGAGATTTTTGACTAGACAGTGAGTCACACATAACAATATTTATATATATAAAAGCCTCTTTTTGAATGTGTGTGCTTGTTTCAATAACTTAACATATATAAAAGCATAACTGAGCAACAAAACTAGATGGGGATTTAATAATCTCAAAGCTTTCCATGCCAGGTGAATGACTACTTCTGTTAAAGCTACCTTATGGCCTTTCTATTTAAAAAACAAACAAACAAAAAAAAAATCTTTGAAGTGATTTAAGGACTGAATATTCTCCTAACTACAAATATTTGTAGCATTAAGTTTAATGTTCAGACTGTGAATAAAGGTCAAGATATCATGGTTAACTTAAACCTTTTTATTACTAAATCACAGAGAAGATCAGCTATACTCAAGTTTGAAAGAGAAGTCATGAATGGAGAGCTCTGAGGACAATCTGTAATCAACACATATTTTAACTGATCTAGATCCTCAATTGGTACAAATCAATATAATTCCTGTGAAGAAAATGGTCTCAGTATTGATTTACCTCTTTCGTGAAAATAAGCACAGCATTTGGTTCAACTTCCTGTGTGAAAGAACTTTGCTTGGCACAATGGAGAAGAAAATAAGAGCTGAAATTGTCTAAGAACAAAAAAGAATTAAAACTGTCTGAGAACAGACATTTCATTAATGTTGTCTTTTCTATATATATATTTTTTTTTTTAAGTTGGAAAGCTTAAAACATATTTATTAAAGAAACAATGCTATTCTAACTTTTCACGGTGTGATTCTACACAGCATTACTTTACTTGGAAACAGTATTAAGCTTTTAAAATGATTGTTTAAAATTATTCATAATAATTAAATAAAGTTAAGGAAACCTTGCTTACATATTTTCAAAAGGAAATTAGCATTGTCTGACATTTTCCATTGAAAATCAATGCTTCTGTACAGAACAGTTAATCTTAATAAGGCATGTGAGAGAAGAACATACAGAATCAGTGCATAGATTGCTTACTGATAGGGACAATATAGCAGCTAATGTCCAGATCTCTTTAGAGCTCTTCTACCTATATTCAATAGGTAAGCAGGAGACATATGTGGATAGGGTAAGCATCTCAGAAAATTCTGGTCTGAAACCATCTAAAATCAAAATGGCAGAGCTTCCCATTGGCTGCGGTGCGTGCATAGTAAATGTCAAAGACATAAAGGCAAAAAAAAATCCTTTCATCAATTAGGAAAGACTAAGGATTTTTTCCACATTTTTCAACAAGATATGTTTCTAGTTTATTCTACATAAAAATGTTGACAATGACAGAGATGCCATGTGTAATCAGCAGTAATTAATGCCTCAGATAAGGAAGAAAAGTCTACAAATAAGTGAAATTAAAGAAAATAAAGGCTTTAGACACTTCCAAAGATTTTAATACGGTTTCCATCTTTCTCTCATTTTGGCTAAATCAAAATATTTGACCAGTAAATGTTCCAATGTTCTCAAATCCTATAATTATATTGCAAAAAATCTTAATTTCAGTGAGAACATATTTCCGTTGTTTCTGCATTGTGTGTGGTGTTTATGTGGAAAGCCAAGTCTAATATGTCTCAGGAATAGAGGCAGCTGGGTTTAGGGAGATGATATTTAGGAGATCAAATTTAGGTTTTCTTCCTTTTGAGGGAAAAAAAGGAATTAACTTTTGGAGCTAATTTTTTTACATGAATGGGTAAATTGATTGCGTGACAGTCAATTCTGACAGTTTTATGAGAGGGGATTATTTAAAATGAATTACTGCATTCAATTTGTTTTCCTTGGTTGATAAAAGAGGTTTTCATTTTAATTCATCCTATAGTCATAAACGAAGACATGTTCAAACTATTATCTAGTGCTTATTGGATTTTAAGAACATTTTAAGTTTATACAGGAAAGAAAATATGAGAAAAAGACTGATATATATATACCTTTATTTTATATTAGTTTTGGGGTTTCTGAAAAAGAGACTTGTCTTTCCCAAATAAGGTTTCTTTAAAAAGTGAAAAATTTCTAAAAGTACTTTGTAATTGATGAATTGACATTTTCAGACAAAAAAACATTTTGTCCAGTTCTACTTAGTTTGCTGTTTCATTAAACAGATTTCCTGGTTTGAGTTACAGCACACTCTGTGAAATTCCTTATGTTCCACTTTTTTTAGTCAGTGGAGAGTGGAATATCAATTACGATTATAATTTATTGTTATATCATCTTCAAAGACACTCTATCCTTTCTTGAGAGCTGTTACAATTTGATTCCTCCAAGGCACAAAATACCAAACTAGAATTTTTCCTCAGATGTCAGAAAATGGTTTAACGTGAAGAATCAAGTGAGTAAGCCTATTCACAAGACCACTCAGTCAGAACTACTTCACATCTGATAAGAGAGCTTTCCAAAGGGAAAAAAAAGTGTCTGTGTAAAGCCCTGAAAAAAATGACAAGATTAAGGCTGTTGACAGTGTTTACGCTTATTGTTATCAACAGTTATTTGTTGGAGATATTTCCACTCTCACCAGTCTGCCATGATGAGTAGAAGACAGTTTATGCCTTCTATGATGCTTTGTTCACAATGGTGATTCATGACACTCTTGCCCAGAAGCTCTCTAGTGACAACAAAAAGTTTTTTAACCTGGAAAAGGGCTCTGGAGGCCATCTAGCCCAAAATGTTGCTAAAATCAAGGCCAACTCCTAAGTAGATTCAAGAGAAAGATATAAAAGTCAAAAATGGGAGTCATTGTTTCAAGGATCTCCATCTGAAACTTAGTATACAACTTCATTTTTATCTATACACATATTTGAAGTTCAAGTGTAAGCCTGAAGACATAAATGTATAATACATAAAATCAAAATATTCCTCATTGCTCTCAGAGTTTAATTACCAGTCATGAGTTGATTGCCTTTTATGAAATTGTTGCTAGCGGAAAGGTAATAGGTAATGGATTTCAGAGCAACTCAGAGAACCAACAGCTTTATCAATAGAAATGTATTTTGTTACAAGACATGACGCAATTACTTGACAAACTATCTGGGGAAGAACTCCAGAGAGCCAGTGATGATTCACCAAATCCAACCTCTGGGGCAGACCACAAGCCAGACTGAGAGCAAAAAGCAGGGTCATTTGTTGCTTTAATAATTTCATAAACACACTTGATTCAACATGGTAGAATGATCACAAGCTAGAAACTGCCAGTTTCACTAAAAACCATGTGTGAACAGTTAGATAGAACACTGTTGGTCAACAACAACCTGGAGATGGATCCAAGCTGATAAGCAGTGTGTGGCCTATTCAATCCTGTCCCCCAGCAGCACTGAGCCTGAGCAATAAAGCTGTGATAACTGTAAGCTTCATGCCACAAGGCAAGAGTAAATAATTATAGCAGCAATCTTAAAACAATAGTTGCTGGAAGAAACAAAATATCTGGTTCTTACTCTTAGAACACCACAAAATATGATGCACACCCTAGAAAAAGTTGAGGTGGTATAATGAAGCAGGTCATGTGAAGCTCCCTTACCTAACGACATAATGTAGAATTAGAGAGAAACTCAGATTTGTTTCTCTGTTTTTCAGACCTTGAGACAAAGGAATAAAAAAGCTCCAACCTAAATAATTTGGATCTTGTTTTAGAAATAGTGCTTCTATGGTGATTTCTTTGAGGTAAATTTTGGTATATACTCATAGATATGACTAACTGATTTTTTTTTTCTTCGTGTCTGGAAACATTTGGAAAATTATGAAGCCAGATAAGAATCATTCCATGAAAACTTTTGCTAGAGGATCTACTTCCTTTTGGTGTTCAAAATCTGTCAATTTCATTTGATAATCTTTTCTTGTTTTGGAAAATATGACAAGGAGATAATCCCTATATGTTCTTTTTATTTCTTTCACAAGCTACTGTGATGGATTTGAAGGCCAGAACTCAGAATTTTTAATCTACTGTAGTATCAGGTGCTATAAACATTGAACAAAAATAGTTGGCTCTATCCTTACTGCAGAGAAAAAAATAATTCTATGATCAAAATAACAAATATATTTAGACTCAGATACATGAGTAATTTTAAAATGAAATTTTTTTGTGCCTCAGAAAATAGGTTAGGAAACAGACAGGAGGAAGGCAATGCTTTAAAAAAATCACTAAACAATTTTTAAAGAATTCATGCAGCAGTTTCAAAATGCACATGCTTTTTAGCCTAATTAAGCATATGCTTTAGCAATTATTGATTTGATGTGCTCACTCGAGGGCTCAGAATGCAGAAAGTATTTTGTGACACTGGAAAATACTTTGCTATGCAATTCTAAGAAAACTCTGGAGGCAGCAGAGTAGAGTTTATCTTACTAATGTTGTTTATAAAAGCAGATTCTTTTCTGTCAGATCTACCAAGGGAAAGAGTAAGATCTAGACGTGTGAGACTATATGTCTAGAGTATAGACAGATGGAAAGAATGATATATAATACCCAACCCACTCCCTAACCTCTCTGTAAATTATCACATACTCAGTTGTACTCAGCGAGAGTTGAATAAATTGATCTAAAATTAAGTAATTTTAGTCAAGTACCAGCTATTTTTGCATCTAATTTAAGATCCAGTTCCCTTTTGAATTCTCCTTTAGGTGTGTATAAAAGATAGTTTTGGCCTTCCCAGGATCCTTTGGTTTTTGATCTTTCTGGCTTGATGAAACTTTTTCTTTATCATTGCTAAGAAAATTTGCAGAGGAACAGATGTTCCAACCATCATTCTGTGAAGGGTGCATTGATGGAGGTGTCATTTTCTTCACAGACTTCTGAACTGAACCCATTTTTAAATGTCTGTTTGAAATGAAGGGGTTTTTTTCCTAAATAAATATATTATTGCTACAACTTGACATGCACAAATAATTTAAGAACACTGCATATTTCATGGACCAAAAAAGCCCAGTCCATTACTCTATGAGAGTACTTAAAAATATTTTATTTCTCAATGGTTAAGTTTCCTGTGTTTTCCATTACTTCAGGTATCAATAACAGCATTGATCTTGAAGATGATCTTGTTGTTCAATTTAATTTTAAATGTGACAGTACTAAGAACAGAAGGTTTTCTTAGACCCAGAAATAGCATGTTTACTTCATTTGTGTAATTTATATGCTAATAATGTGCAGTCTTGGATTCCTTGAGATATTGTTTTACTGCTTATAAATTTATTCCTGTGATACCGTCTGGCACAGCAATTTCATGTCATCTATTATCTGTGGAAACAGATTAAAACATCCCTGAAGCTTTTTTTCTTCATTTGAAGAGAATTTTCAGTCCTCTAAAAGCATTCAGAGAAGGGAAGGGAACAGAAAGAAACATGTTTTCCAGTTCAAGCATACTCTGGCTCTTTATTATGGACACAATATAAAAAATAATACAGCATTCATCAGTATTGTTTGACAAAAATTTACCACTATCCATGAACATGGATTTTTGAGGCAATGAGCAGGGAGTAACATCACTACGTACTGTCATCAGTGTGTCAGAAAGTTTATTTGCCAGAAAAGGTAATAGAGAAGGTTAAAATTAATAACCAGAAGGGATAGGAATTTTTTAGGTAACACCTTAAAAGTGCTGCATTCTGATAAACATTGGCTTAAATGGTGTAAATAGTATTTGTGTTTGTAATACAAATACTGAGAAAGAAATTTTATTCTAGTGAACATCAACATTTTTCATATTTCTTCTCTAGTTTCAGAATATCTGAGTGTGGAGGCCCATAAGTAAATTGCTTCATGGAAAAACGCGGTGTTAAATTGGCATTTTATATAATAGGCTGTCTCTTTTTGCATTCCTTAAGGGCCTCCCAGATGATATGCAGACTCTGGAGTAGAGACATGAGATTTCAAAAGGCAATTAAAAAATATATGTTATGGAAGGTCATAAATATGTTAAGGTCGCCAAAGATTTCAAAAGAAGCAGCTGAGGAAAGCAGGAAGGCTGAGAAGGAAAATGAAAGAGAGGATGAGAGGCTTAGGAAGGGAGAGGTCTTACTGATAGTAAGTGAAAGATAATTTAGAAGCAGTTTAAGGGAGGATTAGCTTCTCTGGGTGAATGTGAGTAAAACCCATGAGTCCGAATCTTACATCAAGACAGTTTTAACACATTAGACATTAGGAAGCTCGAATGTATCATTAAACTCCAGCAGTGAAATTGTTTCTTGTCTTTTCCTTACTTGATAAAAGGACTGAACAGAGATTGACTCATATATACTAGATGAAATAGAAGTTGATTAATTAGAATATATGTGATTTGTCTAGGAAGGGGAATAATATTTAGGATTTCAAGAACCACCCTCAGAAAGAAAGGGATATGCTTTTCATCACTGGCTGCCCAAAAGAACATGCCATACTATTTTGTAATGATTAGCCTTAAGATGAAGTGTCTCAGAATGGTCTAAAATGGTTATTTTGGTCAAAAGGGGGAAAAGAGGAAGTGATTTTTTAAATTAAATATATCTCAGTTTGTAAAAAAAAAAAAACAAACCACCCAGCTTTTAAAAACGTGTATTTTGCTGAACTCAGATATAAGTTCTTTGCACTTGATTTTAAAATATTATATCTTAATAAATGATGTCAAATTTCCTTCTCATGATATGTATTTCATGATTTCCATGTGGTGGGAGTACATTCAAATACAGATGGTACATATTTTTAAAAATATTTTTTTCATCCTGTGTGTCTCATTATTAGCAATTTGATGATCAACATGAATTAAAACAAGCATGAAGACCCATGATGATTCATATAGTCTCCTAATTTAGATTTCAAAAACATTTCAGGATCTCCTAAATCTCTGAATGAAAATCATCTAACAACTTTGATGCATGGGGAAGCTAAATATATCTGACAATGAAAAGCTACCTTTCTTCGTAAGATTTCACTGATGCACAAAAACCATTGTATTAGAAAATTTTACCAGAGGAAAATTTTGCTATTAGATTTTTACCAAAGCTGTGAACAAAAGATCTTTCCATTTCCTCCCTTGACTTCTAAAAACTGGACCTCTGACAACACAGAATATGGTTGTCTTTTTCTTAAGATCATGCTCTGAGCACACACAAATTTTTATAGCTGAGTTTAAGTAGCAGCAGTATTTATCCCAAGGTTGATTTAATTAATTTTAATTTTGCAGACTCTCTAACCAATCTCAGGGGCCACACATTTATCTTTTAAAATCACATATTTCTGCTTTCTTTTAAACATTTATGTTTATTGAGTGCCTATGGGATTCAATTTTTCTAATATTAATTCTAAATATGTTGCAAATGTTACTTTACAGCATGTTACTTCAGGCACAGAATACAGAGCTTTTTTTATGCATTCTCTTACTTTTGGGGAAAAAACATTCACTTCATTTTGGATTAAGCTGCCTCACTAGTACCAACGGGAAGAAGTGCATGTTAATAGTCATAAAGATGTCACTATCCATAAATTTTAATGTATAATTTATAAATAAAAATGGAAGACCTCTAATATGCTCTTGAAACTTGCTTCTGCTGTGCCTTCTCCATCTGCGTATGTACAAAATCATGTGAAAACAAGTTAAATCAATACTAAAGCAACATTGATTTGAAAATCCTTTGGAAATCTTAGAATATATTTAATGGAATTGTACACATTATTAAATAAAAGCAGATTTTAAACTGTGTACATGGAATGAGGTTATATTATCCCACTGGGCCATAAATAGATCCTTACCAGAGTCCAAGTACAGATGAATTCCTGTAAGAATCCTAGAAACATGGAAATAAGAGATTTAAGTAAGGCTACATCTATGTTACATGGTGATTTGGTTCTTGTGTGGACACTTTGACCTATAGAGAAATTACCTCCTCTTTTAAAGAGAAGGGAAAAAAAAACAATCCATAAAAAGCACCTATGTCAGCAAGGCTTGCAGGAACTTCATAAAACAGCAATGACCAGGTAGAATGATTTTTTTTCAAAGTAATCATTGCCAATGAACCAGTTTTTATTCAACAGCTGTAGGAAAAGGCTGTTTTTATTAATTTTCTTCCTACTCCCTTTAATTAGTTTGAAAATTGCTGTGAACTGTAGAGTCTGTAAATGACACAAAATATTCAGGGCAGTCAGACCTAAAAATTGCAATAAAGAATGACTAGCAATAAAATGATTGATATAATTCTGTCAGCAATGCAAAGTAATGGACAAGGAAGAAAACCAATCTTAACAATGTAAACCATGTTTATACACCAGCAGTCACAAAATCGACCATTATCTTCTGGGAACAAGGTCTCTCAGCCACTGTGAACTCTTCCCTGAAATCATCTCTGAACACCAGCTCTTGAAAATGGCTGAGATATTCCAAATTGCCAGAAAAGAAATGGACCCAAAACAGGTTGTTTTGATTTTTTTACTGCATAAATTCCTGAAGTGCCTACAGATAACATAATTTTGTTCATTTCTGTTCACTCTACTGAAAACGACTTTGAACATATTTATGTTCTAAATCTGTATATGGAAGTGAAGGTTTCAAGTGAAATAATTATGGCAGAAGCTCTCAAAGAAGGGGAAGAAATAAAGAAGAGGAAGAAATTTAAAGTGAGGAACTTTCAATTTTGTTTATTGTCTGGATTTTTTTTCCCTAATTAATATATGGGACTCCGAAAAGTTGCAGGCTGCTGTGGAAACCGAAATCAGAAAGGGGTGACATAATTGTCCAGGAAGGGTTTGTTTATGCCCAGCTTGAAGATTAACCTCTTGGCACTGAAGTCCTCCTGATCATATGATGACAAGAGCCTCAAAAGTTCTTCGTGTCAACAGAGATTCCTTCGGATCTCACAAAAAATAAACCTGGATTTACAGGGACCTCCTAGACGTCCTTCACCATCCTCCATAACCAGTGGACTGAAAGCGGAATTTATTTTAGGCATCTGATTCAGATTAAAGTCAATTGCATCTTAAATTGCATGGCCATGGCAAGAGTCAGATGCACTGTATATTATTTACTTCAGGATGTATAGAAGGCCAAAGACAAAAAGAATAGCACATATTCTCAGCAAAGGGTTTCTGAGTGGCCCTCTCAGGTCAGCATATCTGGATATCTGATATTTACTTTTGGTATTGTATGTCCTACTACTGACCCCTGGAAAAACTGAGTAAAAAATATGACCATACATAGCTTTCATATTTCTAGGTCTAAGGGCTGAAGACAGAATTGGTTTGAAAATATTGCATTGCATAATTACTGCTTTGTTGCTTTCTAGAAGGCAGATTGCTGACCTAGATATGAAACACAGTTTTATGCTGGACTGATGTAGGGTCACAACAACTGTGGAAGATTTGGCTGATGATCTTGTGGAAAGGGATTCTTTTAATTTTGGCCTCAAGATTAGAAACAGAACTGAATGGTTTCCTCTTTTAAAAGAACCATAGTGAACAGCAGCAAATCTGTATTTTGTAGCATTTCTTTGTCCAAACTCTGCTCTCCTCCTCACTGTGCAAGCAGCTTCCTTACCAATCCAGAGTCATATTTAAGAGTTGATCACTTTGGGGTTGTTAAATCAGAGGCTCTGTGTTCACTGAATTCTCCAGGTAGATGTGTGCACCTGACTTAAAACAAAATGACTTAGTGATAGATAGAACTATAGGTTTTATACACAGATGAATGATTCTAATTCATTTAATAGTACTTCATGCTTAAAAATTGCTTCAGGGGTTTTATGTTTTACTTTGCTTTACATCTGAGGTGTTAGCTTCACATAACCACTGAGGTGTATTTAGAGTTTCTGCTAACAAAATGCTGTTTGTAAAATTTTGGTAGCAGAAACTTTATATGCATATGGATTACTCACTTCCAAAATCTGTCTTAGCTGCTTCCTGCAGCTCCTCCTAAAATTCTAACAGAAATTTTCACAAGTAGATTTATTTCATTACTGCAAAATTGTCTCACTGGACTTCAGCGCCTTGCATATTGAAGCAGATTAGTGTGTTAAATTTAAATCTTAGCAAGCAAAATTACTCAGGGTCTTCTGTATAGAACCAACTACGGAGAAATTGAAAATAAATTCACTTAAACGTGTTACTTAGACCTTTCCCAACAATCCCAACTACTTTGCTCCTTGTCTTTTTAAAGATAATTTTTCCTATTATATTTTCAATATTGTCATGCAGAGCAAAGTATTGTTCATTCCTATGAATCCTGCTCCTACATCCTGGGGTTTGGGGGTTTTTTGCTTCTGTTTGGGTTTTGCGTTGATTGGATGTTTTTAATAAAAGACAGATGGAGACATTAAAATCAAAGTTTGTTCCTGCAAACATTCATACTGAAATTGGTCAAATTCTGAAAGGACAGGGAGAAAAAAACCCCCAATTTTCTTGTATTATGAACAGTTGCAAAAACCCCAAAAAACTGTTCCTAACAATTGGATGAACTATAATAAACACTACATGGAGCAAACAACATGCAAGATCCAGTCATCCACAGAGAATGGAAAATGAAGAAGAATAGTGAGAATTTTAAAACACATATTTTGAAACCTTCCCTCTTTACCTCTTATTAAATGTTTAAATTGGCTACATTGTGCAATATATTTTTTGATTCCCTCATATTGGCAGTTGACTTGGAAGATGATGATAAAACCAAATTGTCCTGCAATTAAGAAAAACTTAGCAACTATTTACATAAGATAATAAAATATTTATGTAAATCAAATATATATTCACTTGTCAAATTTTTTTCTCATGCAACAATCAACTAAAGCAAGTATAATAGCAACATTATATTCAATATATGATTACATTATATTATGTATGCAAGGCATCATAAGTATATTTTTAATATTAAATTCCAAAAAATAACTTTTTGTTTTGGAAGTCAGTATGATTACATTACAATTTTTTTGGCTTTTTCCTGTTATCTCAGTGATAGGACTGTTTTCTGAAAGATGAATTTAATTTGTTTATGCTAATAAGGAAGAGCAGCAGATTTCTATTACTACTTATGCAACTAGAAGCTATCAATTAAATCAGATGAAGCCCTATAATGATTAAATTTGAAATTCCATTGACATATAATATAGATTTAGATTTAATATATTAATGTTAAAGTGTAATGTGGATAGATCAGAATGTTGATGCTAATTACTTTTAAAATTTCAGTATCATATTGCATTCATTTGATTACTCCCTATGACTTGTAGATGACAGTGGGAGATTTCTTCTCAAACAATTTACAAATAAAATAAACAACAAGGTTGCTTTGCTTGTTAAATAAGACTAGACATGGAAAAATTGTGTATAGACTAACAACCACATTTCACTGTGATCATCAGCAAGAAAAAGGGTATTAAATAAACAAAATTCTTGTTCAGACAATTTTTATTTGGATCACATATTCTTGCTCTTTCAGTACCAAAAGGAAAAAAAATCATATTTTGTTATGCCATTATCACACACTCACAGTAAAGGTATCACCTGTAAGTGGCAAATTCTCTCTTTAAATGGTCTCCACGCTAAAGAGACATCACCAGTGATTCAGAGGAAGTGACAATCTGACAAGTTGACCATCTGCTTCCCAAAATGTAAAGTGACATAAAGTGACAAAGCTTCTATCCCAGGGAGCCTATTATCATGATTTGATAATGCAACAAATAACATAAAACATAATATAGATATTTGCTGCTTGCAGTGAGCAGATGAATATGAAAAAAATGTGAACAAGTTAAGTTTGAAGAAATTTTCTAATTGCTTACTAGTAATTAAATTAGAAGAGAGAATCTTTCTGTGAGAGAATATTTCTTTTGTTGTGTATGTTCCCATATAAAACAAAAATCTATTTTAAGAATCTAAATTTCTTCTTACAGTGTAAATTCCAAAATTCAGATCACTTTAGCTGGGGCCTTTGCTTTCATTCTAATGCATTTCTATGAACTCTCAAATGGCACAGCACATCTCTGGAGCTTCAGGAAACACGGAAAACTAAACCAAGTTAAGCCTGAAAGCTGAGTCACTTTTCCATTTCAAAGCAACTTCTGTCACTAAAGATGTAAAAAATATTTTTTGTTTGTTTATTTGTTTTATTAAACATATATTGTAGAAGCTTCACTGGTCCTTGAGTCCTCTCTTCTGTGTAGAAATGTGTAGGATATGACACTGAATGTTAAGTTAGGAGAGTCTGGTGGTCCCATTTCCAGCACTGAGCTCTCTGTCAGGATGCCAATATTTAAAACTACATCTGTATTCTCTATTCTAAATCCTCCTTACTCTCCGGGTAAAAGATTAGAGGAGGTCAAAAAATAAATCAGTAGAGATGTTATTATGTAGACTTGTCCCTAGAGGTGGGAGTGGCGTGGGCGTAACTGCAAGAGAAGAACCAGCCAAGCCTGTGACATAAAGCTTACAGCTCACTTTCTAAGGGGAATGTGTGTAGCAGTCTAGAGATCTGCCCTGCCACACACAGGACACACACCAGGACACACAACACCCCTGTGTGTGCCTCTCACCCAGGAGCACAGGAATCAGGAAGTGTCCTTGGGTGCCTGGGCTGTATAACTCTTGTTTTTTGAGTTAAGTGGTTAACAACCCTCACATAATCCTACTGGTCACCTATTCCCAGACTGGTTAACTTGGACCCTTTATAAACTCCATTAGTAGTGGCTTCCTGAGGTAACACTGTCTTCTGATCTTCAGCCCAAAATGTGTTACCAGGATCCACCCACCCATTTGGGTTAGAAACTTATATTCAGTTCTTTCCAGTGCATGTCTAAACCATTACAGAAGGGCAGATATGTGGTTCATATCTCATCTAGCAGGACTTTCAGGTAAGAGTCTCTCATAATAATTATTTGTTCTGCCTTGTCTTTACACTGCACACCAGAATCACCAAATCAGTTGGAGGTGACAGAGAAAGACCTCATTTTATCTGAGCTGTGCTTTCAGGTAGGTTTTGTCCTGTCACAAGGCT
Source organism: Zosterops lateralis (assembly GCF_965231275.1). Taxonomy (NCBI): domain Eukaryota; kingdom Metazoa; phylum Chordata; class Aves; order Passeriformes; family Zosteropidae; genus Zosterops; species Zosterops lateralis. The sequence goes on from NC_139765.1 coordinate 53,169,774, forward strand.
ATTTATTTTTCAATGTATAAAACATTTCAAATCGAAAACTTTATGTATAACAACCTATAGATAACACAAATTTTAGTGTGTGGTGCATTCTTGGTGTATCCCAGAAGAACCTTTTTCCTTTCCTCTGTTTTCTTTAGCAGGAAACATGACAACTTACAAGTGACAAATCCTTACCCCAGATCCCAGTGCAGTTCAGTTTGTCAGTTTGCTGATTTTTGATTTCTTCTGCTTTCCACTCCTCAGTAAGCAGCACCCATTTATTCTGTAATTTCTGGACCTATTTTGATACATTTAGAGAGTTTAGAGCAAAACAAAAGGAATATATTTCATATGACTAAGATAGTTGATTCAGTTAGTCAAATCAGGAAATTGTACTGGGAAGATGTACAGAACTAGTTGCTCTTCATTTTTTCCTCCAAGATTTTAGGCCACAGTTTTGATACAATCCCTGAAGACAAGGTCTCCATGAGCACCTGTGAAGGACAGATTTTAACTCAGAGTTAATACCTTTGTTTTCATGTCTTGTGAAATATTCCAAATATTATTAATGTGTCATATGTGCTGTTGTCAAAACAAATGCTGGTAGAGATCGTGTTGCAATGAATGTGAAATATACCACATGGCTGTCCATCTGCTTCCAGTCTTACAACTACAAATCATAATCATTCTTTTTCATTTATCATTTGACACTTAGATTTGAAGTTTCATCTTCATGAATGCTTGCTAAAACACATATTTATATACACATGAAAATGTACCTTCATATGGAAATACTATCCTTAAAGCTTCAGGATGCAAGAAAAGTCAAGAAAAAATTCGGTTGAATTTTTTTCCAGTTTTTAATGAAAGTAATTTTTTTCAGTGTTTCAATGTTTCTTTGTTTCTTAAATATCTTAGGACCATATAAGAATTTAGATAACAGCACATTTTTTTTCTGTGCAGTCCTTAAATGGTATTTTACCTACTTTGGTACTGAGAGCTTCTAACTATGTTGTACTAAATAACATCGAAGGAGAGGAGCAAAAAAGGAAAATTGCAATGGAAAACTGGAGCACTAGTTTTATTGAAAAGGAAAGAAAAGTCAGGGTTTGTAAATAAAGAGATGTGAAAATGGTGAACTGCAAAGATGCCAAAGAAAAATGAAGAAAAAAAACCTATAGAAAAGAATAAGACAACATATGCACAAGATAGGTGTTTAAATTTGAGTTTAAACTCAACTGGCAATAATGGAAATGCATGATACTGAAATAGTTTAAAACTATTATAGGATTAAAATACTGACAAGATTAGAAATAAAAAAGATCAGCTAATTTCAACCCTAGATACTTCCTAACATCAAGTAATATATTCTCATTTTTTCTAGGTGAAAATTCCATAAATGGGTCATTAAGTATTTATAATTCCTTCTCAGTGCACATATCTTTATTTTTAAATATATATTTTTTTAAAGTTTTTTTCTTTGAAAACTTGTTCCTTGTTATCTCTCACTATCCCAGCCACAGTAGCACATAGAAAGACTAAAATAAAAATACTTGCTGGATTTTAATATATCAATACATTTGTCTGAGGCAGCCTGCTTGGTGATGAAACAGAACTGTGCCACCAGCATCAGCTCTTCAGAAGAGATGTTTATTCATGGGCACGAGTCCCTCGGCACCAGCCTAAACTGAAACAACAACCCCCAGGCAGGCCTAATTGCCATCAGTCAGTGTTTTATCATGAACTGTGGAACAAGCAACTCATCATACCTCCTCAGCAGTTACAAGGTGGCATGCATCATGTCAGTCTACAATGACGGGAGGTTACTTAGGGCCTCTTTGACAAGACACAGAAAACTAGCTTGTGCTACCAAGAGGCTGGCAAGCAGATGTCTGAGATTGTGGCAAAAGCTAACTTCACAGCAAAAATGCTGAACTCTGGGGAGCTTAAACAAATTTTAACACTACAGTGTTAGTACAAGATTATTGGTATTTTCCTGGGAGTAAATTTCTACTAATGTTCAAAATACTAACTAAAGGACATACTTTGTATCAGGGTGGGCCTGATCGATTTGTTTGTCTATTGTTTCAAGGTCTTATACATCTATGCATTCATCCTGCTTCTTTCTCGTACAAGAACTTACCCAATAAAATGGTGCTTAGCATATACACCAAGTTATACTGACCAATGCCAAATTTATGTTGCAAGTGTTTGTATCTGCAAGGCAGAACTCACAACACCATGAAAGTATGGAAACATTCAAGACATTTCCTTCAGGATGGGAACACAGTTTTGGGGTTGAGATGTTGGACTGATGCTCTGGAACAGTTATTTAAATGTCAGATTTTCCGCTTAATTCAACAAGTCAGCACACATCCAGCCTCTCCCATAAATAGACTTACCACCAGAGGAGTGGTAGAGAACATGTTCTAAAAATATTTTGGTGCTTTAGGGAGTTAAGTTTGGAAGTCCTAGCTATATGTGTATGTCCTTTTTCAGCTTAAACCATGAAGTCAGGCATTAATCCCAGATACAAGGCCGTGGGGACAGCCACATATCCCTGCTACTGTTGCCTTCCCCATAAATATTATTTACATACATAAGGAAGTTCTTGTCACCCCCCGACAGAAAAAACCTACAGTGGAGCAAAGGAAAATATCATCTTCAGACAGAAATCTCAGGTACTAAAAAGCAAACTAACAACAATAAATAGTAGTTCAGGTTGTGCTCCCTGCCTCAGCTGAAACAGGGGATTTGGCTGGAGAAGACATTTTACAGGAGGATACTTGGTCTTAGCTGTCATTTGGCAGGTAGCAGCTGTTAAGTAGCAAAAAAGGATTTGCTAAACAGGCGACAGTGTAAGAGATTAATTTTAGAACTGAGCCAAGCACATGAAATCAGACTTCAAATACATAAATTTGATTTCAACTCACCCACTTCATTTGCTAAGGAAGACTCATCAGTTACCGCTGGGGTTTTGTGTTAGTAAGCTGTGCCTTGCTTCCTGTCAGCTCTTACTTGGCTGGTCGTTTGAGAGCTCAGTCTTCCCATCCTAGCTGTAGATGTGTTCAGTCTTTTTCTTTACACAGCAAATGCACAGCAAACGGTCTGGCCTTATTCTTGAACTCGAAGGTCACAGCCACTCTCTATAATTGTACTGTTGGGTTTTACTTCATTAAAATGTGCAGCAAAATGATTTACAAGACTCTCTAAAGGCCTGCTAATATCTTAGCTTGCAAGGACTCAGTTACAGCAATGGCATGAATGTTTTACAAGGCAGGCCATTCACACCTGGTGGCCCTACAACTAACTGCACCTTCTGTCCCATACAGATGGTTGAGCTATACTTGGTGTATTGAGTCTGGGAAGGTGAGATACAAAGTTCTACCAAAGAAAAATAGGAAAGTAAAATAGGAAACTGCGACTGTACCGCTTAAAAACCCAGTAAATATGGACACAATAGCTGAAACAGTATACACTTTTCAAAATTAGTACATTTTCATTTGATAGTATTACTTTATTAAGGGAAGGTTAAGTCTGATTTATTTAGGAAAGGTGTGAGTTTGGTCTGGGTTTTTTGGCTTTTTTTAGGAATGAAGCAGTGCCAAATTGTAAAGCAATAATTAAAGTAGAGTTAAAATTTGATTAAGCAGAACAGGATGAGGAGAAGAGGGAAATGAGGATAGCAGACAGCATTCCTAATTAACATTTATCCCTCTAACGACCATACAATTAAGATCTGACAGGAAGGGTCAGGAAAATATAATCATTTCCAAAAACTCCAAATCAGATGAAGCAGCAAATTGCAAGTTCTTCTGTGGGATCCAGATGAATATATGGGTTGCATAAGCCAAATCCTAAAATGAGTTTTCCTGTCTGTGTGGAGCTCAGTTGGCTGCAAACAAGATTGATGCAGTGACATCCTCATTCATCTTTTTTTCCCCCAACTTTTTCATTTATTTGCTGCCTTTGATGTTGAGCAACAGGATTATGTCAAGGAAAATTAGCAACTTATACCCATCAATAACTACACTAAATTTCTTGCAAGCTGAATATTATAATCTCTCCTAGGGCTAGATTAAAAATAAATAAATAAATAAATAAATCAGACCGGTGAACTGGGTCTTAGATAGATATTAAATGTTTAAACCTGAATCTGTAACCCTGAAAATCCCTGTTTAGCTGCTATGTCATACCAACACAAGCATCTTATTTTTACCTTAGTCCATAAAACTGCGTCTGTATTTTCAGCAGACAGAAAAATAAGGGGAAAAAAACACCTCCCAAGTAATTTTTGTGACCATAGTATGCAAACACCTCAACTACCTTGCAAACTAACCTTATCAATGCTTTACTCCATTCAGGATAATAAAGCTGAAATATAAGGCTTTTAAACTGAAATTCAATACACACTGCTTCAGTGTAAGAGACAGAGGAGAAATGAAACTAAATTTGTGAAGAAAGATTATATAGTAAAGTATCAGGAAGAAGAGATCCATGTCCCCAAGAAGGTGATTAACCAACAAGTACTTTTTCAGCTTTAGATGGGTTTGATTAACTATATTTTTACTACATTATATGTTATAGGTTATACCTGCAGTTCTATCCAGCTGTCTCACTCACATCCCTTACATCCCTTAAATCCCTTAGATTTTTACACACATCTGCAGTGGTGGGTGCAGAGGCAATGCCGTTGGTTCGGTCCATTGCCATCCCTGAACTGGGGGCTGGGAGAACTGCAGCGCTAGGACTAATTGAATTACACAAGTGACCTCTGCATGGCAAAGCTATGCTAAAAGTCCTTCTTTAGCCTTTCTTTCTCTCTCTGATTAATATCTTTGGGTTTTAAATGGCTGTCATGGCATTTCCCTACTTTGTGCAGGAGAACTGTCTTAATGTATTCAACTGCAAAACATGTTCAGATTCTACAGTCATTAGTGCCATACAGTTCAATGAAAGGAATCATAGTGCATAAAATCACCAAATCTGTTAAGTTGAAGAGATTCTATAATGTGAAAGGGACACATGTAAATTTTGATAACTTGAGAAAAGAACAAGTTGTTGCAGAACCAGGGAGCCTTCATTTCCCAGTGCTCCACTCTTTTCAATCCTGAATAAAGGGAAAGCATAAAATCACAGAATTTATTTAAAAAATATTACCTTTCAAGCTCTGCAAGACTGATTTATGTAACTATAATGTCATCTGCAATTTGAATTTCATAATGGCTAAATTTTTCTACATATGCATTTATTCTACTTGGTTATAAAAACCTAAACGTGAAAGGTAAGCTGGTACTTCTGATGAGGTTAATTCAAATTAATCAATCAGTTTACTAGACTTCAGGCTGCTTCAAGGGCCTTGCTGCCATAAACCTCAATTTGAAAAGGTTTTGTCTGTATGTGATACCAGTCTGACTTACTGCAAAGTCCTCCTTTTGAACACATGGTCTTGTTAACAGTTTAAAACTGTTTCCATTTACAACTGACAGAATGCTTATTTATGATAATTATGAAAGTATTCAAAGAACTTCAGAATTAACAGTATTCCTTAAATATGACAAAAGCAGATGACCTGAAAAAAGATATTTTACATTTCATAACTGTTGCAGAAGCTTTATTGATGCTTTTACTGTAATTGAAAGCCTTTTTTAATAAACTTCTCTGTCATGTCCTTAGGAGAAGTTACCAGACAACAGAATAGCATACACTTGATTTGTTCTCATCACTTCCATGTCCTGTAAAAACTAATGTGCTATCAATTAGCAGTGTGTTATGATTCCTTATTAAAATGAATAACATTATTGCTTTAACATAATTTAATGTATTATACAAAATGTTTCTTATGCCATCACAGTCTGTTAACAGTCCTGGGACTTATTTGCAAAAGCTCATAAAAACTACTGGACACCAGGGAGCAGTTTTTGTGGCTTCAGAAAAACAATTTTTCTTTAAACTCTTACACATTGCCTCTAATGCTCTTACAGCAATATCAGTTCTCTATAAATGGATCAAAATAAGGCTTGCTGATGGCTAAATGTTCCATGGAATTGTGTATGCCCAAACACTTGCTGCCATGTAAACTGAGAAAAATCAAGTCTCAAAGATGGCAGTGGTTAAAAGGCAGTATAAGTATTAGATGTCAACTGTGAACACTGGAAGTAATTCCTTTCCTTCTTTCTCCCAGGTGTGAAAATGTTTGTCTAGGTGGTCTTAAAGACCGGCAGTTCCTAGAGAAAAGTTAACGGTTTTGCTTTATGGTCTCTACATTGCAGACATTCTTGTCTCACAGTAATTCTCTTAGATTGCAACCTTACTTGATTTCCCTTTCCAGCCATGATACTTTTCAACAATGCAAATTCAACACTTAAAATCTACGTATGCTAACTATCTATAAATCATAACACACAAAGCAAACAACATTAATCAACTTCATGTAGCAATTAAACTCTTTTGTTTGAATTAGCTCCAATTCTGTGAAGTTCAGTGTTGACATCTTGGCATAGAATAAATCAAAACAATTCCATAAGATTTACCTTCTGTCTCCTGACATTCTAGTTTTTGGATGATTGTCCTCAGTCTTCATAAAAATGTACCAATACATTTCTCTGGGCTGTAGAAATATATAGGAGAATTTCTAAATATATAGCTAAATAACTTTGGAACATTTTCCACAACAACTTGATGCACTGCACTGGGACCAATGATCTTATGATCACTAGTTAAAGAAGAGTCAAGGAGAAAAAGAGGGAAAGAACTTTATGAGTTAAATGATTTTCTTCTTCGTTGTTTGGCAGATTTTCAAGCCATCAACCCTCCTGTAGTGTAAATCAAGCAGGAACAAACTACTACTGAAAATTGCAATCTAAATAGTTTACTCAAACATAAAGATGATGAGGGAAATTTTTAGTTTGACATTTTCTCCTTATTTGTCATTAACTCACAACAATCAGGTATTTAAGACTTAATCAGTACTTATATTCACTCTTCATTCACATACATAATGTCCTTGACCCCCATTTTTATTTGGGTCTCCCATCTGCGCAACTACAAAGTATCTGGAAAAACTTCTCAGAGCAGTACAACAAGATAATGCTCCTGGTCCCATCATTCTACCCAAGAGTGGTGATAGAGAACTCTTCTTCTCTCAATGCAAAGATTCCATCAATGAACTAAAACCAACAGGTATTAAGCTGACCCACTTGACTTTGATTTTTAATAAAAGATGGCAAAGTATTTGCACATATGGCTGGGACACACTGTCTTAAATAGTGTGTCAAGTGTTGTACTGCTTGTGATTTTTTTTCCTATTCCCGTCCAAAATTAAATTATTCAGCTTAACACCTTTTATTAGGTAGACTATCAGTTGAGTATAATCTGTTTCCCTTCACACTGGGCAAGAAGGCGGAGGAGAAGCAATGGTGTGGGCATGGAAGCACAACCTACAGCTAAATGGTAAGTCCAAATCCGTTCCCATCTGATGACACTCTTGTATTTATGTGTCCAAATTTTGTTAGGATGCTATCCGGGTCAAAGTCCTACATTATGGCCTAAGTGACACATGCTGTGTGTTAGAATTAGATCAAATATACCCATTGTATATGCTAAACTAAGCACAACACTCTGTGAAAATGTCATGGAAATTATTAATATGCATATTTATTTTATGTTTTTTATTAGAAATAAACATTTATTATGTTACATTGTACTTGCAAAAGTTGGAAAAAATACAAGTAAAAGGAATAATTTTCAAAATAGCAAAAACTTTCAAATGTATTAACTCATTTCTGAAGAAAAAGAATAGAATTATTCTCAAAGTAAAACATCTTAAGTTGAGCACATATCCCTAGTAAAAAAGTGTGAGTTCTCACATGATTAGATGAGCTAAACTGGCCTAGTTTTGTTGAATTAAAAGAAACCATAGTGGTATATCTTAGGTGAAGAACTTTAATCCATATGTGTAACTCAATACTTGAAAGGGGGAATCTCAACTTTAATGACACTGTTCGGGTGGTCCTTTCATTTCATATGTGATTAAGTGATTTCCTGCATTGAAATACAAAAGAAAAGGTGTCAAATGTGGAAAGCTCAATACTGTATGATACTTAGTATTTTCAGTTCTATGGAAGTCAATTCAGGCTGAAGAATTTCAGTATATGCAAAAGAATATTCAGTATATGTCCGAAGAGCAATCAACTCACAAAAATTAGACACTGTATTTTGTGAAATGTTCAAGATGTGTTATAATTTTTGATATCTTATGCATATATTATTTTCTTTAACATCCTAATGAACCATTTGACACACTGAATTAAATTTAACTTCTTAATATCTCTTGATCTTAGAGGAGCTTTCAGAGATAAAACCACATGCAATTAAAGAGACACTGACTCCATCACGTTTCACTTGAAAAATTCTTATAAATTATTCTGTAGAGAATATGGTCAATGGACTAAAATCTGACAAAAAGTCTGTAACAAAGAGTAATGAAATTAACAATTATATAAGTATATGGGAGGTATCTTGTGCTGACTCTAAAGGCCAGAGTTCTGACTTTCATTTAATATGCTCATTGATAAACTGGAAAAGATTTGAGAAAGTAAATAAAGCACGCAGTTGATATTTAATGAAAGGATCTTGAGGCAACTTTTCAAGATCAAGATGTACTCCAAAAGTTCCTGGATAAGTGTAAATAAAGAGAATAAATGATATTGATAAACAGCTTAAGCTTTGCAAAGTGCTTGTTCGAATATATCTCTGCTGTGGGTTACTGCTGCAATCACTTTCTCTCCTAATAAATTACTGTAATTTGTACTTTCCCTTTCCAATTTTTCTTTTTCTAGATGTTTTCACGAATCTTCATTGATTAGGTCCTGAATGGACTCTAGAGGTGCTTTTCAAAATATCTGGTTTACTTTTTCTAAAATTGGGCATTAATTTACAGCATAATAATCTCAAGAACTGTTAATACACATACAGATAGTATCAGACTCTATTTTACTCCCTGTTTCCAGTGAGCAATGGACATGCATTAGAAGAAATACATGAATCATCTAGAGAAAATTACAGACACAACTAAAGGATATGAATTTATTTTTCAGATGTACACAGAAGGACAAGTTAGCTGCACGTTTGACAAGGTGCTAAAAATAACCCCCTAATATATTCATGTTCTTTTTGCATAAGCAGAAATTAGGAATTAGAGCAGTGTGAAAATTATCAATTCTGTATTTTCCAATCTTTGATTTCAAACTTCTTCATTTGATCTCAACAAGGCTCTGATTTTTTGAAAACAAATTGTTCTTTGGATGCTTCTCTAGGTAACATAAAAAACCCCAAACCAATCAGTGTTGTAGAACACCCAAAATGAGAGTGTGATTCACCTAGCCAACCATAAACACATAAATCTGACTGTTTCATCTATTGTGCTTCTGTAATTCATGGTAAAAAGCAGATTTTGTTCTAAAGTAATTATTTAGCTTAAGACAGAAAAGTTATGGATTCTTAAAGTCCCCAGGTTTTTATTTTTTAGACAGAAACATTTCATTCCATAAATATGAAAAGATAATATTTTGATACTTTTACAATATTTCATTCAGGTTCTTTTAGTCAAATGAAGCTTCATTAGCATAAATGAATTTGTCTAAATATTTGGCACATGTTTGGAGAAAATTATTTTGATGCAAACTTTTAAATCCTCTCTAGTTATTTCTTATATGTGTAAGGTTTTAAGGCAGTTTTTGTAATGAAATATTCTTTGTAATTGCCCAGGTTTTATAATTTAAGTTAACGTAAGGAAAACCAGTGTTGATGAATAGCATGAATAGCAATTTGTAAAGTCCTTTTATAGTGCCAGAAATAGTTTACTTCAGCTGTGTTAGCCATTAGGCATGCTGCTGCTGGACTCTTATTAACCAATAATCTTAGCAGGATATTTGAAATATTAACTTCAATACAGATGGCTGTTCTCCATTTAATGTCCCTTGCTTTTCGCAGTCATTGAAGCTTAAGCATTTATATGCCTGTTGAATCTCTTGATGTGGAGCCATTATCTGCTTCTCGGGTAGGAAAGTGATGTGGTACAAATAAGCAGAGCAATAAATCATTTCTTCACCTTTGTCTAATGCCTTGAAGCCCTTTCACTGCTTTTTTCCCCTCCAACCAGAGACAGTGATCAGCTTCAAGAAAAATGAGAAAAGCACAATCAGAGCTCTCCACAGGCTTCCTGGATCCTTGAACACTGGAATATTAATCACCAGATTTTTTTTGTCAGTGCTCAAGTGCTAATACACAGTTCAAAAGGAGAGACAATGTTCAAATTTGCTATTGTGTTACTGACAACATGAACAAAAGGTTTACAGATACAACATATAGTCCACATATTTAAATGAGGACGGCTGATAAATTCATAAAACTCTTGAAGGAATGTTTCTAACAAATAAATACTTTGTCACTCTGTGTGCCTAGGGAATGTATATGCTCCAGCTGGAGACCTTATTGCTCTCTACAGCTCCCTGAAAGAAGGTGTTAGTAGAGTGGGTATCAGCCTCTTCTTCCAGGCAACAAGTGATAGGACAAGAGGAAATGGCCTCAAGCTTCACCAGGGGAGCTTCAGGTGGAACATTGGCAGGCATTTCTTCATGAAAAGGTGTGTTAAACATTGGAATGGACTGCTCAAGGAGGTGGTGGACTCACTGTTCCTGGAAGTGTTCAAGAGATAACTGAGCGTGGCACTCAGTGCTGTGGTCTAGCTGACAAGATGGGGCTCAGTCAAAAGTTGGACTGGAGTATCCTTGAGGTCCAACCCAAATGATTCTGTGCCTTTGTGATTCTGAGAAGACAAAAAATGATAACGTCAATAAAAAACACACCAAAAAAACTCCTGACCCTACAAACAAACAACAACACCCTGGAACAAATAAACAAAACCAACCCAAAAAACAGTAAAGAAATTAATCTTCCCCAAGTATAGTTATCTAAAATATGATATTCTGATATGACTTATTTCACTAAGCTCTCTACATAGAGCAGAGACTTTTGGAAACATGTCTAACATCTGTGGAAGTTGCTATTGCACTTTTTTCTTTCTTTTGATAAAAGGGGACATCAAGACAGTTAGGTCAGGTTAGATAATGAATTTGAAAATGAATATACAAATACCATTCAAAACAGTAATTATGTTAGATTGCGCCATAAATAAATCTGGCTGCAGATTCTCTGTATACTTCTTCAGGAGACAAAGCAAAATGTATCTGTCAAAAGGTATTAGATAAAAAATACATCCAAACCTGTAGTTTATTAGTTCTGTGTGTTCTCTCTCTTATGGTCTGGCAGTTTGCAGCTCCTGGATGGTGTAGATGGGAGTAATTGAGCCACATGCAGAAATAGTTGATGAGGAGGTGCTCCCTGGCAAGTAGAAAGGAAAAGGCACTTTCAGGGTTGCGATTCATTTCATTCTAAAGCAGACTTCTAAAATAATCTGGATTAATTATCCCTATTCTAGACTTGACTACATGTTCAGCATCAGGTAGCTGGTAAAAGCACAAAGATTTACTGTAGAAACATTTTAAGTTAGCTAATGTTATTCCTCTCTTGTGACATGTTATTTCAGATTAATGGTTTATTTATGATCTACTAAAGATTTGATTATGTCTTGTCTAGGTGTATCTATAACAGGTTTAACCTGGTTGTGTGAAATACTAATAATGTATTTCCTAGTGTGTTTCCATGGCAGAGCCGACCTCAGCAGAGAGCTATTTTCACAGCTTCAAAAGCTGGCTTTGAATCTGAGGTCTGCTGTGCTAGGCTGTCAATGCTGGTTACCTAAAAGTTAGTCTCAGAAGTTTTGATCTTGTCTTAGGCTGCATGCACACGTAAAGCATTACAGTTTAACAGTCCTTTGGGCAACATTCATTTCAGCAATTCTTGTTTCCTGTGAACTTTTTAATAACCAACAACTTTTAATCTCCTTCATCCAAGTTATTTGGCTTGAGGAGTGCCTAAGGCCTAGCAGGATTAGAGCTTTTTTTTTTTTTTTTTTTTTTTTTTTTTTTTAAGTTTTTCTGGTGCATTCTTTAGGAACTGAAGTAAAAAATACTTTGTGAATTTGAGACTTCATGTAACAAGTATTTTTCTGAGCTTCAAGGCTGAAAAAAATCTGTTTCCATGGACTTGGAACAATAATAGCTCTTAAACCACTTACCTGATTTTCTTCTGAACACCAAAAAAAGTATTTTTTAAGAAGTTGAATTAAGAAAGCAATTTTATGTATTTGAATAAATAGGCTGAAATGAAATCTTAAAATTAACTTTATGCATAGTGACACGGTTTGGTTTTGCCTTTTTTTTTTCTTTTATATATTCTCTGTACTCTCTACACATTTATTTGCAGTTCTGTAGCCTATTGTATTAGTAGCTAGTTCTTCCAGTGCTTTTCCATGGCCTTTCCCTAAGCAGAAAGACAAAACAAATTCCAGAGCTCCAAGCCCCAGGGGGTACAAGGCTCTGTGCTACCTTGGCTCTTCCTGGGAACTAAGGTTGAGAACAACTCTTTGAGATACATTCTCATGGAAAAAAAGACAACTAATAACAGTGGGGAGACTCCAGAGAAGGGGCTTGACCTGGGGGGAAATTGCATCACCACTTGTCCTCCTAATTGGTGCTTTTTATCAATTATGTTAATTTCCTGAAACCTATAAATGTGCATTCATCCCCGTCAGGGGTGGGCTTTTGTGGACATCTTTCCATAACTGCCCCTGAAGCTCTTCATTAAAGAACCTCTTTTATATTACGTCCTTACTAAAATTATCTCACGTTTCATTTCCAGGTTGGGCAAAAGGCAATAATAGCATATTGAAAATCTTTACCTCTTTGCAGTGTTGTAATACATTTGTAATCTCAAAATATTTATTTGTGGAACAAAGAAAACCTACCACATTGCTTAAAATATCACTGTACCCAACTAAAGGTCAAAAACATCCAAGAAAAATCTAAAAAATCAAAATAAATTTTCTTGCCTTACATTGTGATAGGGTTTCCATGGGTACAGCCTTCAGGGGCTCTTGGATCTATTCTGAGATGGAGAAAAAGAGTAGAAAGTGCCACATGAATGTGGCTTATTTCCCATGTAGTGCAAGGAACATCACTTGCTCTCTTCAATATTGGAGAAAAAGCTTCAGTGAACATCACTTAACGCTTAAATGGGTATTGTTCATGTCCAAATCTGCTGGTGCAACACTACTTGAAGTCGGGGACAGACTGACCAGTGAAATGGTACTGAAGATGTAACTCCATAAATTGGCTACAAGCATACTTATAAACACCTAAAACTATTTTACTTTTTCAGACACAAATCCTGCTCAGGTGTGTTAAAATTCCAAATGCAAACAGAAGTCACATCTCTGCTCATCTGAGAACACACAGTCATGCCTGATAATGTTAATCTCTTCCCTTGCACCAAATGTCAGCAATGAAATACAGAACTAATGTTGCACCATTAAGGTTATAGTAAATACATTGGCAGAAAAACTGTTGGCAGCAAGGTATGTGGAGTAATAAAAACTTTCTAGGCTGGTTACTCCAATTGTGTGCATGAGTATGCAAGTATACCTGACAAATAGAGAAGCAGCATCACTAATCCTTATTGCTCACATTCCTTTGTGTCCCCATTCCTCTACTCACACATCTACCTCCAAGGAAGACAGGAAGGAAGGTTCTGCAACTCTGAGTGAGTGTACAGTTTTTATCAGCAAATGAGTGTGGTCTGATACACACTAGAGACACCTATTCTGTTCATAGGGCCCTGAACCTCTCTTTGTGCATTTAAATGACTCTTTTGAACTATCTAATTTAATGTCTGGCTATCTATATTTAAGGTCTTGGCTGCACAGTGAAAAAAAAATGCATACAAATGGAAGCAAAAATACCAAGCCCCAGGAATTATCATAAGGATCAAATCCCAAATCTGTCTGGTTCAGAATATGTATTTTGCCAGTGACAACAGCCATTATCAGATCACACAGAAAGGCATAAGCCTCTGGCTCTAGAAACTAGAGATTGGTTTGAGTCATAGAGCACAAGATTTCTTATTAATTTTTTTTAACGTAAGTTCTTTGTGTCTGCTCTCTGTTGATGACTCACTTTTTGACAAATGCTGCACTTTAATCCAATGCTGTCTGAGTGAAAATGTTTTCTTTTAGTCATGAATTTAATATAGTCACAATTTAAGGGAAATTGGTTTAGAAACTAAATTTGTAAATCATCTCGTCAAACCATCTAAAATTGGACTTGTTCAAAAGAGGAATATTATTATTCCTGTAAGAATTTACCTTATTTGCATTCTTCATTGCAATAAGATTTCAAATTAATGAAGTCCACTGTTGTGGTTTTTCTCCCTAGGTCTACTTTTATTGTTGTATCAGATATATTTCAATACTAATAAAGCTTTATTGTTTTACATCTTGAATATGATGAATTTTGGTCTAGCTTTTTGGCTGGTAGCCAAAGAAAATGATCTTACTTTTCCCAGGGAGATGAGGGTGTGGGAGGGGAAAGTTACACTTATATGTTTCATTTGTTCTAGGGCCCTTAAGTCTTGTCTATTTTATGCAAAGTTACAGCTTGACATCTTGCTGATATAATAAGCTCAAACATGTTTATAAAATTAAACAGGCCAGAACATGTATTTGTGACGTAAGCCTCTCAGTTGAGAATGTTTAGGCATGATGTGTTAACACTTTGAAATACAGACAGCTGGCATATGATTGCATTGTGTGTTGGGTTTTTAATAAAAATAATAATTTGATAATACTAATGCAGTTTTTTTCTACATTCACTGGCTACAGTCTAAGAGAAGGACATTTATAGTTATACTGATAAGCATCAGCAATGATAAATTTTTAGGTAACTGTTTGATCAAAGACCAATTTGAGTCTGATCTAGTTAAATATGATTTGGTTCCTGTAGTCTTAAACACTAATCTTGCACTAAACAATATCTTTTAACTGAAACAGATTTTCTATTAAATAAAATACTAAAAAAATTTCTGCAATATTCAGCTAAAATTCATCAGATGATGGAAGCTCGGTTGAAAATCTTTGAGCCAAGTCAAAATAAAAGAAACATGGAGTACTAATTTTATTTACTCTTTCTTTGAATTTTTATTTCTTCTTTAAAATGAAAAAAGAAAAAAAAACTCCACTTAAAATTTATTTTTATCATTAATCTAGAAAAAATAGCTAATTAGATATTCTTAATTGGAAGTGTTTTCATTTAGAAAATAATAATACACCTCTCCTTAAGAATAATTACTTTAGTGAGAATAGTCTTGTCTGTTATAGATCTTACAGATTTCAGCTCTTTTTGCTGGACTGAAAACAGTGGCAGAATTATTGCTCAACTTCTAGATTTGCAGAACAATTGCTAGGAATGTAGGATTTTCTTAGCCAACAGCCTTAGAGGAAAGTAGTTTCAGGGTACTCATGTGGATTCTCCCCTGCAAAAGATCAATTTTTGTATTTTCTTTCCTGTCTTTAAAAGTCTTTTCCTACCCCACAAAATCTGGCATTTTCAAAAAGGATCTTTTTTGGTAGGATAAGCACGCGCAATGAAAAATCTGAGTTGTTCTATTTCAGCGCTTCTCTGCACCACTTATAATTCCTCTAGTCTTTTTAGTTTGTTTTCTGGGTGTCTCTCTAATTCTTTCATGTAAAACCACATTGGGTGGTGAACCCCAGGAAATTTCTTTTCAAGTTGTTTCCTGACAAACTATCAAACCATGAATTAGCCACTTACGGGTTAAACCACAAGCCATGAAACCCCACATTGGTGACCTGAATTCTCTGTTCTACAGCCAGGTGATTGATTGGAGGCAAAAAGTCTGAAAAGTCTAGCAATAAGGTAGGTAGTGAAAAGCTCAGCTGCAGGAGAAACTGAATTGGCCGTGAGGCTGTTTTGAGGATGTTCAGGGGAAAGTTGTTTCTACTGCTTTGGGAGATGAAATATGAATTGCTTTTATGAGCATCAGACCAGTCATCTTTGTAAAGGCTACTTTTCACACTTATCCTACTTTGCTCAGACAGAATCCTTTGAGATCCTCAGAGAAATCGCTATCTTTTTGGTGTCCTAGTATTTTTATTCAGAAAAAGTCTTAAAATTGGAAGCATCAAGTTATTTATATAGCTTCAGTTTTACTTATGAATGGTATTCAGTTTGCAGGAGTTACTTTTATCTTTAACAAAAGAGTTTTGAAAAGCTAAACTAGGAATGATAAATAGAAATAACTGCATTGGGCATTGAGAAATTAATATAATTCTAGGATTATTTTTTTTCATAGAATTATTTATTCACAGAATCATAATAATTAATGAAAAAATGTCATATGTGAAAAGAATGAGAAGTGATTAATATGATTATGACCACAATTACCAGATAGGAAATTATACAACAATTAAAATGGACACTTTTCTTAGGTGTAGTAATTTTGGAAGTAGATAACTTCATAATCTAACAGACTGATAAAGGAGCTGACATTATGATATTGCCATGGAAAGGTGCAGTGTGCTGGCTAGATGTGAAAACTGCCAAGTTCACAGCACAAACCTGAGGAAAATTAGCTGAGTTCAGGAGGAGGTTGCATAGCATTCAATAGATAATGAGTTTTTGTCTGGAGTCTCAGTTTTGTCTGCTTGTGACTTCATTAAATGACTTCCTCCAAAGCTGCTGAAAGTTGCTGACTCCATTTAGCTTCACAGGTACTAAATAAGCCCTAACAAATCAGATGGCAGTTTTCCCTGTTGCATTTGGATGCAATTGGGAGAAAAGAAGTCAATGCTCTCCTAAATTGCAATGAATACTTTGCTGATTCATAGTCAATATGCTTTTGTATTTCACAATTTATTTAGGTTCCTGCTTGTGCAGCTCCCACTCCTACATGACATAGCTATCTAACATCTCTTATACAAACATTGTGTGCCCATCTCTTAATCACTCACTGTTCTATCCATAATCAACAATATAGAAAAACTGGTTGCTATCTATTTGTGTTTCTTTGCAGAGACTTTAATGATCACTGCCCTCTGTTCCACCTGATGGATAGTAGAGGGGAGAGAGAAAGAGCACAAACCTATTAATAGAGGCTATTTCTCCTTTCACCCTTCTGCCTCTTCCAATGCAGGCCTCTTGCACATGAGTTGTTCAGAGCATTTGTTACCTTAAGTGATTGTGTCCATAAATTATGTTACTCCCATCTATATAATCCTTTTCTCTATGTATATGTCCTTTCCTGCAGTTCTTATAGTTTTTGTCCTCTCTTATCCTTTCTCTGAGCAGCATTTTGCAGCAAATATCAAGACTTAGTGAGACACATTTTTCCTCAGAGCCAGCAGAGACCAGAGCACAGTACCGGAAGCCCTATACTTTTTTGTGCACCTTTTTCCCTTCATTGGTATTCAAAACTCCTCCTTATTCAATGTTGTCTGTTAATTCATTAACATGTCATTTTTCCATCTCATCAGTCACTTATGGAGGTGTCAAACAAGGCTTGGGACTGATCCCCAGAGATTCTCCAATAGACACTAGCCTCCCAACACATGGATTACAGTTGACTACTTTTCTACAGCCTTTCTAAGATTAAGAGTTGACAAGAATGCAGCCTTTGTGAAAAAAACTCAAAGTTTACAACTTCATGTCATAATGAGTCATGTTGCAGCTTGCGCACAATTCAGCGTTTGCTAACAACAATTTATTGAATGCTAAAATATTGCAAGACATATTTTTGTTTTCAGAAAAATCTATCTAATGTGCTACAGTAGAACACTTACTGGTTTATAGGTTTTTACCTCTATTTTCTGGTATTACAGTTTCTTCTCCTAATCAGCCAGATTTCCTTAAATGTGTTTATTTTTATTTCATCCTTTTTCCAGCTCCTGAGAGCACAGAAAGACAATGCACCATGACAGCAATGCTTATTTCAGAGTAGCTCTTAGATTTTAAGTGAAGCAGGAATAATTATGACCAATGTTTACCATTTGCAAAACTCCAGAAATTCCCAGTTTATATCCAGGGACTTTCACATCTGTTTGACACGTAGCCCTAAGACATGAGATTAAACTTCAAGTAAAGAAGTGAAAGAGACTAAACTTAATTTTAACAGATTTCAGCACTTTTTATTTGTGCTCAGTACTATCCTCCTCCAGACTCATAAATCAAAGAACATCCATTTGGAATAGGATTGAACTTTTGTACCATTATAAGCATTCAATAGCATAAATGAGTGTAACATATGTATTTTAAATTTATGCTTTATATTTTAATTCCCATCTTTTTATTATATCAAAAATAGTGTTGCAAATCATTCTTCGTTTGATCCAAAAAGTAGGTTTGCTACTGTGCTGGTTGTGGCTGTGATAATTTTCTTCATATCAGCTAGTGTGGGACTGTGGTTTGGATTTGTGATCAAAATAGTGTTGATAACACTGAGATATTTTCCTGGTATCTGAGCTGTGCTTACACAGAGTCAAAGCCTTTTCTGCTGCTCACCCAAACCCACCAGCAGAGAGGCTGGGGGTGTGCAAGGAGTTGGGAGAGGACAGACCCAAGGGATATTCCAGACCACATGGCATATAAAGCTGGGGTAAGGAGAAGGATGGAAGGATGTTCAGAGTGATAGCATTTGTCTTCCCAAGTAACCATTGCAACATAATGGGGCCCTGCTTTCCTGGAGATGACTGAACAGCTGTCTGCCTGTGGGATGTGGTGAATGAATTCCTTGGTTTTTGTGTGTGGCTTTTGCTTTTTCTATTAAACTGTCTTTATCTCAGCCTATGAGTTTTCACACTTTTCTCTCATTTTCTCTTCCCAGCCGGACTGAGGGAGAGTGGGTGAGTGGCTGGGTAGCATTTAATTCCTGGCTGGGGTTAAACCCTGACAGTTATTTTTTCTGTTCTTGTTCATTTATGAAGTTTATGTGTTATGAAGTATAGGGGATGTGGAAAAGAGGACAGGCCACTTGGGAGGAGTACAAGAATGTTGTCAAGAATGTAATGTGGAAGGCTATTTGGAATTAAAATTTTTCCAGCAATGTCAAGGGCAACAGAAAGGGCTTCTTCAAGTACAACAGTAGCAAAAGGAAGATGGAAAAATAATGGCCCGCTGGTGAATGAGATAGGTGCCCTGATAATGGAGGATACAGAGAAGGTACAGTTACTGAATGCCTTCTTTTCTTCACTCTTTACTAAAAGGTCAACTGTCAAGAATCCAAAACCTTGCAGACAAGAGAGTCTGGAGAAAAGAAGACTTTCCCTTGGTAAAGGAAGATTGGGTTCAAGATAATTTGCACAAACTTGACGGCAACTTATCCATGGATGCTGACGGGATACACCCACAAGTGCTGAGGAAGATTGCAAATGTTATTGCTAAACCACATTCCATCATCTTTGAAAGATCATGGAGTGCAGAGGACTTGTCTGAGAACTGGAGGGAAGCAAATGTCACTTTGGTTTTCAAAAAGGGAGTATAGGAAGACCCAGGAAAATATAGATCAGTCAGCCTCACCACAACCCCTGGAAAAGTGATAGAACTCATTGTTGATGTCATCTTCAAGCATGTGGGGGAAAAGAAGGTTGTCAGGGGTATTCAACATGGATCCACCAAGGGGAAATTGCGTTTGATGAATCTTACAACCTTCTATGAGGGCATGACAGTCTGGGTAGATGAAGGGAGAGCAGTGGACATTGTCTACATGGGCTTCTGCAAGACTTCTGACAGTCTCCCATAACATCTTCATAGGCAAGCTCAGAGAGTGAGGATTGGATGAGTGGACAGTGAGATGGATCGATAACTGGCTGAATGGCACAGCTCTGAGGGTTGTGATCAGCCATGAAGAGTCCAGCTGGAATCCAGTAGCCAGTGGTGTTCCCCAGGGCCAGTTCTGGATCCAGTCTTATACAACTTATTCATCAAAAAATGACCTGGTTGAAGTGGATCTCCAACAAGTTTGCTGATGATGCAAAACTGGGTGGTGGAGTGGTGTTTTGGAAGACCAAAAGGCTTCCATTCAAACAGATGTGAAGACTTGGGATTCAGACAGGGCTGAAGACTTGGGTGGAGAGGTACACAATGAACTTCAAGGAATGTAAATGCAGGGTCCTGCACCTGGGACAGAAAAATCTCATGCACCAATCCAGGCTGACCTGCTAGAAATCAGCTCTGTGGAGCAGGGAGTCCTGGTGGAAAACAAGTTAACCATGATCCAACAGCATGGTCTGGTGACCAAGAAGACCAGTGGCGTCCTGGTGTTCCTTAGGAAGACTGTGGCCAACAAGATGACGGAGGAGATTCTGCCACTCTACTCTGCTCGAATAAGGCCATGTCTGGAATACCATACCCAGTTCTGGGCTCCTCAGTTCAAAGAAGACAAGGAACGATTGGAGAGGGTCTGGTGAAGGGCAATAAAGATGGCCAGGCACTAGACAACCTCTTTTGTGAGGAAAAGCTGAGAGAGCTGGGCTTGTCCAGTTTGGAGTAGAGAAAACTGAGTGGGGACCTCAACAATGCACACAAAGATTCTCAGGGCAGGTGTTAAGACAATGGAGCCAGGCTCTTTTCAGTGGTGACCACAGACAGAACAGTGGGAACAAACAGAAACACCAGAGGATCTATCTGAATTTGAGGAAAAGCTTTACTCTGAGGATGAGAGAGCACTGGAACAGGCTGCCCAGAGTGGTTTCGGAGACTACTTCTCTGGAAATACTCAAAACTTTCCTGGACATGATCCCATTTAAACTGCTCCAATAAACCTGTTTTAGAGGAGGCTGGACTAGATGATCTCCAGAGGTTCCTTACAGCCCAAACCATTTTCTGATTCTGTGATTCTCTGTATTTCCTTTACCTTGTTTTACATTGCTGCATGAATATTGAAGAGCTGTGTGTATATATATATATAAAGAATTTAACTTTGCTTTTTAAGTTGTTTTCCAGTTTGACTGAGTGGTTATATTGAAATGCTTTTATGCCCACAGAAATGTAAAGTGTATGTAAATAAGATAAGAATTGACCCATAAACTTCCCAATAACCTTCACAGAAAAAAATTGGATTAGAACATCCAGCCCCAATATAAAAACTGAGAGCTTTACAGGCCAACCCTGCCCGAGGTGGAGATTTTAATATGGTTAATACAATACTTGAAATACATGCAACAAAGAAAGTAGAATATGGAGATGGGGAGTTGTACGGTTAAGAGTTCATTGAAAAATGATTTTTCCATTGTAAAAAGTCAGGGGGTTTCCTACCAGATGACAGTGAAACACAGTCTTGGATGATGGAATAAAGTCAATACCCTTAAACTTTATTCACAGGCTGAAAAAAACCCAAGCAATTTCCACAGTGCTACCAGCTGTAAAAGGGCTAGTCTGGATGGGATAGACTGAGTTTCCCATTGTCATCACAGAGTGTACAACATGCCCTGGTCCTACTACACTGCAGGCCAGCAAGAAGCAGCTGTCCTAAACATATAGACAGCATTTTCCATCTTTGTCCATGTTCCATTGCCCAGGTGGCCTTGATGCCAGCAGCAGCTGGCTTCAGCTTTGTCCTGCTGTGATTTTCACTCTGCTGTTCAGGGATAAGGTTGGAATTGGCTGCAGTAGAAACTGAGAAAGATGTTCATTAGGGAGCATGAGAAGCAGCAGCTGAGTGGCTGCTGGAAAGGAGCCTGCATAAGGTTGACATGCCATTCCCTGGAGGACAGAAGCAGCTGTGGAGAGGAGAAAGGGAAGGACATTCCTCAGATTTCATCTTACTCAGAGGAGTATAGGCTTTTCTGAATATTGGTGACTATATAAAAATTTAGGGCACATCTGTCAGCTCCTACCGTTCCTTTATGCAATAGTGTCCATATTGAACTTTTTTCTAGGGACAAGAAAGTAAACAGGGATTTCGTACAGTTTAAAGACTGCAGCATCCAGAAATGACAGTGCAGGAAGAGAAAGCCTTGGCAACAACTTCTGACACTGTGTCCAATATGAAATAAATTTTCCCAGGGAGTTCTCAATTTCCTGAGGGGTACAACTCAGCTGGGGAGCAGGAAAGGTTCCTGGGATCTGCTGGTCAGACATCTGGAGCTTTTCTGACCAAAAGCTTATTAGTTTTGCAACAATCGTGGCCATGATCCTTCCTCTTGATATTGTGAAAGAATAAAATAATAACTTTTGTCACTGATACCTCTTCTTCTAGGGAAGGAAATACAAATGGTGACCAAGAGTGGCTAGCAAGCATATAAAGGGAGTAAGAGTGGAAATCAAATAGAGTATATATGTACACTGGTATTGTTTAGTCTTACCACTTTTAATAATACAAGGTCACAAATCTCATGCATGTTGTTGCTGAATTCTAGCACAACTGAGGGAGTTGGTAGAGGCTGCATTTCTTGGGTAAAACTGTGAACAAAAGAAAAATAAGTAGAAATTTGTGAATGGGAAGAGGTAAGATAGGAAGATAATAAAAAAAAGCTGCACTTTGGAAACTGCCTTTTTGGACTGAACATTTCCAATTTTCTCAATGGCATAAATAAATAATTTTGGCTTTCACTGACCAAATTTGAAACGAGAGGGGTGGAAATAAAAGTTTGGTTTTCCCTCATCTTACATGACACAAGAAAAGCAACTCACTAAAATAACAGAATAGTCCCAGTATGTGTCTTAATTAATTTCAGATGGGAGAAGAAAGCACGGCCACAATAGAAGCCTAGGCTCCTACGTACATATTTTTGTTGTCATATGTGTTTCATCTTTCATCAACTACTTGTATAGTAACCCCACTGAATCTAAATTCTGTAATGTGCTTAGAATGGCACCATCAAATTTACCTTTTTTCTCTTTCAGTCCCTCAAGAAGGTAGCACAAGACCATTCATTTTTATTATTAGCATAACATGTTTTTCATGAAATTTCTGAAATAGGCACTCAGCTTATTCATATTGTTGACTGAAGTTTTATTTCAATTTATTTTGGCTAAAGTTTTAAATCCCTATATATTCTCACTTTATGTAAAACAAGATCCCAGACTTAACAATGGAGTACGATGAAATCCATTTCTTTTAAGCTGCATGCAATAATTAAATATTTTCTTGTATCAAGAGAAACTTGTCTTATTTTCCACTCTTGCAATGATTATTTTAAACATGCAAAAATTAATTTTACAGCCCTTTTAATGTACCATGATAATAATTTATCTTGTGTTAAAATAAGGAACTATTAAAAATAATTCTAGAAACAGTGGAATATGGGAAAAGGTCAAAAGTGGAATGAATATAAATTCAGTTAAGGGCAACCAAAAGTCAGTAAGTTGCTATGGTTTGTTGTGTAGAATTCCACCTCACTGGAGGCTGATCTTTATTCTGCAGAACTTCTATGTGATAACTTTGTTTTATAAAGACAGAAAAGAAGAAATACTTTGAAAGCAATAGTACCATGGTGTTCTAGTGGATTTTATTGATCTCTGAGCGTAACAACAAATTCAAGATGTTTTATCTTATAAACAGACATTTATATTTCTATCAGTTTGGAATAGAAAATCTGAAATAATGCATATATAAACAAGATGCACTGCATTTGCCCATAGACATATACAAAAAAAATCCATCTTATAATATTATAAAATAATTTATACTTTTGTTTTCTTTGTGACTGGCTTTATTGTAGGAATATACTCTATATTCAACTTTCATCCATGTATAGTGAAATGAAATTATCTAAACAGTAAAAGTGCTAATTTAAAAAAAAAAAAATAACATTTATGAGGGAATTTATTTTGCTCTCCAAAGCACAAGAATCAAAGATAATATAGATTATTCAGGTTTGATTTCATTTAATGATTGTAGGAACGGAAAACTTCACATCTTCTTAAGTAAGTCCATTTGCCTTGGACCACACTTATGAAGTACCTCTCAGCACCTCTTCATCCTCTTACTGGTTCTTCATTTATCAGTGTTCATTAATTTATGTCTAGAATTTGTCCTCAGCAAAACTTACTTGAATTGATAGCTTAGAGGACACCACAGACAGAAACTACTCTTTCTGAAATGTGACAGCAATAGTGAGCAGTCTTACATGTTTATCATCCTGTTCAGTGTGATTCTGCCCAGTGATGGGGGAAAGAACAGCTCCTGGTCTTCTAGGGCGGGACACACATCCATTAACCCTCACAGTACAGCAAAGAGTGATGTTTACAACTACTAGAAAACATTTATCACTAATTCCAGAAGGAAATACTCATCCAAACTTTCTAAAATACTGATTTTATGGTATTTATTATCCTTTGAAAGTCTTGGTCAAGACTGAGCTATTGTGATTGAAAAAAAACCCTATGCATACTGAAAAACCCCACTCTTAAACTCCTGTGGCCTTGACAGATCGTAAGCACATTAAAGACATGCTGGTCACAGGGAAGAATTTGCTAGAATAGAGTTTGTCTGACGATGGATGTAGAATCACAAAAATGTTAAGGTCAGCAGGGACCTCTGGAGATCCTCTGCTTCAATCCTCTGTCAAAAGCAAGGTCAGGTAGATCAGGTTGCTCAAGACCATATCCAGGGGTGTTTTGAATAGTTCCAAAGATTCAGACCCCCAAGATTCTCTGGGCAAACTCTCAGGTAAATTGGAAGGATTACCTGCTTTACCTGCTGGCAACACTCTTCCCAGTGCGCCTGAGAAAATTGCTGGCCCTCCCTGCCTCAAAAACACAGTTCATAGCATCATAGAAGCAATCATAGAATCATTAGATTACAGAATCATAAAACCATAGAACAATACAACAGTTTGTGTTAAATGCAACCTTAGAGATCAGGTAGGCCCGACATCTGCACCATCATCCAAGTAATTAATGAAGCTGTTGTTCCACAGTCCCAGTATGGACTCTTGATTACACAACCAGCAACTGACCTCTAACTGGCCTTTGTGCCACCAATCACAGCTCTCTAAGCCTGCCTGTTCAAGCAGCTTTCAGTCAATTGCACTTTTCACTTACTTAATCTTTAAACCAATTTGCTCATGAGGATGTTATGAAAGACAGTGCTGAAAGACTCAGTAAAAGCAAATGAAACGATATACACTGCTTGTGCAGTGAGCTGCTTATCTGACTAAACTACTTTCAAGGTTTTTTACATTTCTGGATATCAGTTCTGTGATTTTTTTTTTTTTTTTTTTTTTTTTTTTAGGCATTGCCTAGCAGCATAGTTTACACCTAAATTTTCAGAAGTTTTTCTCTAAATATCTGTCTTCATATATGTCTCTTTTCTATTTACTACAAATAAAATAAAACCTTTTCTTTTCTAGATGGCAACTGGAGAATATAATCCTAGTTTAACTGTCCTGGTTCAACTGTCAAAAGGCTATACAGCTGCACTAGGAATTTATATGGCTCACTAGCCAATCTTATTTCTCTATGACATTTAACAATGCTATCTAGCACACCAAACAATAACTTTTGTTAACTGCTTTCCATACTAGCATTCTCTAATGCCTTTAGCCAGTTTTGACATTTACACTTTCAAGTTTTGGAAAGACACTCACCCCTACAACTCTCTGCAGTCTGTTCAGTTCCCTCACTTTGGGCCTGGTCACAGTTCCCAACCAGATAAAATTTACTGTTAGAAATAAAGCTCTCCTCATCTTCAAGATTTATATTTCCTTTCTAGTTAAAATGTAAGAACATGCTGGGAATACAATAATTCCTTTGATGATCTCCTTTTTTACCTAAACAATAAGAAATTATAATATTAAATACCATAAGTTATGCATGAAAAAAATGGTGCAGGTTTAGTACTCATATGATACATTATAATTAAATAACCTTTAAAATATTCTCACTGGACTATATATAGAGGGAACCACTGGTTTTATTTTGGGTGTTTTACTGTTTATACCTGTAACAAAATCACAGTTCTTATTCACTTCCAACAGTGACACTGCTGTCAAAATCCAACTCCATTTCAAAACGACAGGACTTGCTTATATTTTTAATAGCTCCTTGTGCTTTACCTGCCATCTCATAAATGACAAGATCAGACTCAAAGCCAAATAAAAAAAAAATCTAAAGCTTTTCATTTTCAACATCATTTTTTAAATCTCCCTGTCCATCTCACATGGATGGTGTAAGAGGGAAGCTTGTAACATTCATTATATTAAAACCATGTCAGCTTCAAGCTCTTTTCTTTTATATGCTAGCTAAATATATTCTAAACTACTTGTATCTTTCTGCCATCCTTGCACATTTTAATGCCTTTTTAGCTGCTTGATTTATCTCCAAACCTGCAGATTGCCTTTATAAGAATTCCCATTGACTGAAGTGATACTTATGTGAGCAGAGCTGATAAACTGCAGGTCTCACCGTCACACAGAGCTCTGCTTATTAGGATGCTACAGATTTTGTTTTCTTTCAGTAGGCAAAATAGGTTTAGAAACACATTTTTCCTTTATCCCTCACAGGAATCCATAGCAGAGTGGCTGTGATTCATAAACTGGCTTTTCAGATGACAGTACATCATTCTGAATGGTTCCTACTTCACCTGACATATCTAGGAAGCCTTTGCCTCAGTAAGAGGTGTTTTCAGCCCAGAGAGACTCAGGCATCAACATCTCTTTTTTTGTGTAACACTTAGTGCAACATTCCCCACCTACCTGGACGGGTCCCTGAACCACCCTGTTGAAGCATTTATGAAAAGGTAAATTAGTGTTGTACAATGTATGTGAGTGTTTTAATGATAAAAACAGACCATTTCTCTGAAGATTAAAATACATGTAAAGAAACAAAAATCCTCATTCAAATCTAAATCTATTCTTTCGTAGGCCTAATTCATTCTCAACAGGATTAAGGAGTGGGGGCAGAAGAGGAAACAGGGTTAGGTCATCTGCTACAGTATTAGTGTCATGCATGATACTGTGTTTCCCCAGTGAATGGAGCTCAAGAAAGAAACTATGGTCCCCCACCCTGAATAAATGCACGTTGGCCTCCTATTTTTTCTTCCTCTTCTATGCACAAACATGCAAGATTTCTTCTGACTTAGACAGCTAAACCTGTATTAGATGGCTCAGATAATTAGCAGAGTAAATGGAAAACAAGCTAAGTTCTTGAACAGCAAGTCACAATATCTCCCCTACATCTGAAATAAACCTAGACGCTGATTTTCATTGAATTGTTTTACTATACCTAGGATGTAAAACAAGAACAAATGAGGTTCTACTTGTGCAGAGAAATTGGAATTAGGAATGTGTTTAAAATTTATATATACCTCAAATACAAAAATATGCTGAAATATAAACCTTAATTTTCACCAAGGGGATTTTTGAAGGTTTCATATAACTTTGAAGGTTTCATATAATTTTACAACAATGGATATCCTGGCTGATCTTAAAAGAAAGAAGAAAAATGGAAAAAAACCCCCAACAAATCAACCACGATTCATCTGTCCTTTTTGTCTAGGAAGAAGCAATAATATCTGCAATCTGAGCTCATGCCTGAAATGAGGGTTTGATGAACTACCAGAGAGATGAGCTGAGGATCAGAGCCAGCTGCTCAGTTCTGACCCTGATCACCAATCCCATGGCTCCATCCCAGAGAAGGTCTCATGTTACCCTACTGGTATGCTCCACCTTTTAGGGGTAACTCCTCGGTGACAAATACAGGTAATTTGCACAGATGTCAAAGAAAGCACCTGAAGGATAAATCCATGGGAAGCCACCGAATCCTTTTGAAAACCACAGTACTGCCTGTTCTCTTCTTCTTAACTATTTGTCTTTGTCTCCACCCTTTTCATCGATGCTTTTGACCAGTGTTTTTACTGCAGGGCTACAGGCAGTGACAATACTGTTTGCTTCAAAACTACTCCCCAAGTGCACAGGATATTACGGAGTGACTGTAAAACAAAGTTACTGACTCCTTCTGTACTTTAAATACTCTGTCAGAATATTTTGTAAAAATACACTCATGCTGCAACGGAGGACTACTCTGAAATATACAGAGTTTTAAAAACATTTAGCTTTCTTCAATCTTTAAAATAAAACATTTTATGTTTTAAAATAAAAGCTTTCTCCTCCCTGACATGGATAAATTCATGTTCCTTTATATCATATATGAAGAGCAGTATGCTTATTATATAGTTTTGGAGTGCTACAAACTTATTTGAATGAATGGTCTTCTAAATATTCTGTTTGAATCACTCATTGGAATATTTTGAAGTGCAAAAACTGTATTTTGATGATCTCATTGAACAAATGATAAAGCAATACACTGAAAAGTAGCCTATAAAATGGATTTCACTGTTGTTTACTATGGTCATGTCTTTTATGTGTACCTGAGGGGAGATACAGTTGTAAAGAAATGCCCTCCTTTTAAAATGGTAGCTTCAATCTTTTGAGATTTTTATTTTTAATTGTATTGTCATCTCCTATTTTTTTTTCTTCTGATCTCTCATTTTAAAAATTCGGGAATGGAGGAAGTGGTAGACATGAATGTTTGCAAAGTCTTTTTCTGGGATATGTGTGTGTATTTGCAGGTATATAAACTTTTCATAATTATGTGATGATATATGTTATATGTTAGAATTGGGCATAGAACTTCCTTTAGGTAGATTTTCCTTTCTTTGGAGAATATCTCTGGTTGTACTTGAATGTTGAGTTTAATGCTAATAATATTATTATCAGGAAGGCCATAGATTTTTTCTGAAACTGCTTAGAAGACTGTGTCAGTCTTGGCATAATGATGGACTAACCCCTTGCATAAAATTAAGAAGTCTTAACTCACAAGTTCAGATGATTAATAAAATTTACCAGTCTTCATAAATTATGCACCAAACATACTGCTTGAGAATATAGCTTTCATTCATGTTAACCGTAAAAATTAAGCTTCCTCCTTGTTCCTAACTAGTGCAATAAGATGTATCAAATTAGAGTTTCTAAATGCAGGCAACTGTAATTTGTGACATCATTTACAGGCATAACTGCTATGGCAGTTAAATTAATGTTTTACTTTGCATGGCCATTAGAACATGTAAATAGAGCATGATGACCACAGTAATATCTTTCATGTTAAGTGAATTCATTCAGGGCTAATTAATGGCCAAATTCAAAATTTACATCACCCTTGGTTTTTTAAGCTAATTGGATACTAATGTAAAACCAGTTCTATTTATGAGTATTTGAAAAATCTAGAAATGCCTGGCTTATGCTTTGTGTCTGGGTGTTTTGTTTAATCTGTTACTAATGCACTTGGTGCAGACTCCAGCTATAAAATCCTTGAAATACATTGCTGACCATATTTTGTAAAAGTTGTCAAAGCAAAAAGCTGCTGGTTAGTATGATAAGCATTCAAATGGTCCTCTGCTGAGATATCTTCCTTTTGTAAATCATTGAGGAATGTGTGTAGACTTCTTGATTCTATTTGTCTATTAAGTTGACTGGGAAAAAGAAAAAAACCAAGAAATTTATCTGAGTTTATACATAAATGTGTTTCTTTTCCATGTAAAGAAAAAAATAGTTTTCTTTGGCCTTTTGATTAGGGATAAAATCAGTACATCTTAGTTCAATGATAATTCCTTAGTCATGGATCTGATGCTTTTAAAATAGTGGAAAGACACCCATTTTTAAATAACAATTTAAATATTTTTCCTGTCTCAAATAATTTTTAATGTGTTCTATGAAAAATATGGTTACTAGAATGTCCTGGGTTGCAGTGTAGGATGTACACAAAGTATTTATTCTATCACCATCTTCATGAACTGTTGAAACCAGGTGGGCTAGTGTTTTCCCAAGCCCCCTGCCTTTTCTGCTAATGGCCCATTAACGCCTTTGGGGTGTTTTTCTGCTAATGATTTCTGGGGTGTCTCCTGCTAATGGCCCATGAGTCACAGGTAACTCCCTCCAGGGGTTATCTCTGTTAATGGGCCATCAAGGACACATTTCACACTTCTCATGCTATTGTGAGGTGCTCTGCCCAGGGGGAGGAGCCAAGCATTCTCACCTGGATATAAGCTGGGATTTGGGACAGTACAGGGGCACTTACCCACTGGATTCCCAGAGGACCAGAGCTCCCAGACTTCTCTACAGGATCATTGCTTCAGGAAGAGCACCTCACCTGGACTGCTTCCACCATCCTGCTCAGGTTGTATTCTGACCCTGTCAGTGATTCTTTGTGTTATTGCATTTATTTTATTTATTTTTTACCTTTTTACCTTTCTTCTCATTAAATTATATCTCTGACTTGGAGCCTCTCACTCGTTTTGTTTTCAAACCACAACATAGAAAAACAAAACCAAAAAAAATTCTTGTTTTTTAAACAGTGCAACTGTTTCATTATATCAAACAGTAAAAGCTGTCTCATGTAGGAAACTTAAGATATCCAATCACTACCCTGCAGGTGTTTTCATGTATTATTTATTTGGTTTATTAAAAAAAGATGCAATACAGTTAGCAACATATTGAGAGATATCATGAAGTAGCATTGGAAAACTACGAAAAAATACATAAGTAAATACATATACAAAGACAAATACCCATGATCCTACTTGTAATTTTAAATTAAAATTTACTACAAATTTTGTAATTCCCAAAGATATTTTACTATAAAATTCTATGTTATCAACAGCATGGTTTCCCTTTCAACGCTCCTCCCTCAAAGAGCTGTGTATGCCCACAATTGTATCTGATTAAACTACAAAAGTGTTATAACTAATTTTACATTTCATGAACATTTCTGAGGAAAATTTTTACTTGGGTCAAAACATCATCCATTTGAAATAGATAAATGTGGTATCAACTATTTTCCTTCAATGGAAAACTAAAATATGAGATGTAGTCAAAGAGAACACATTTTTTGTCAGTATCATTTTCATTAGTGCACTGAAATTGAGTTCAGGCAGGTCAGCCTGAATGTATTCAATAATTATGGAGGAGGCAATTATAACTGTATGAATAGCTAGGTGGTAAGAACAGATACAAAAGAGGTAGCCACGTAAAACTTTTAAATATAGTTAACAAGTTTATTCTCTACAGTGAGGACCAAATTTCCATAAATAAATTTGACTTCAGGTATTTTAGATTAATATTAGACAGACTAGACATGTAAGACATTTAAAATTAATTAGCTGTTTGGTTCCCTTCAGAAGTTAAATGCCCTCACGCCCTTTTTTTAAAAAAAAAAAAAAAAAAGTATTTTTTCAAATGGCTCTTCCATGTCTGTTTTCAGAAGAGAGTTGTCACTCCTGAAACTCAAGCATTTTCCTCCCTGGCTATGACAATGGCTATCTCAGATGCAGATAAACAACTGTTAAACATCTAAGTCAGGAAGAGTGTTATCCTTTTTCTCCTACTCTTGTCATTTGCAACAATTTATCCAGATCCTAGTAAGCTTAAGTCCTGGAAGTTTGTATATGGTACAGATCTGTGTGGAAAAGGTGTTTGCAAGTAATAACTAGAGCATGGTGAACAGCTGCACAAAGAAAAATTGCTTTGTTAGGTCTCATTCATTATTTACAAGGCTCATAGATTTATTGTATGTAGTGAACTGACCCCTGATCTTCGTTCATTTATGCCTTTTGAAGAACATCAGTATATTGATAGTAAATAAATCAACTAATTGAATTTATGTTAGTTCTCCTATCTCTAGGTCTAATCCAAAACTCAAGGAGCAATCACATCAAGTAGTGATTTTTTGTTCACCACAGATGAAATGAAAAGTTGTTCTCATTACATCAAATTTTGTCCATTATGATTCAAATAATTATTTAGTTCCACCTTTTTGTGGAGCAGCTTCCCTCATCCCTTCAAAGAGATGAAAACATTTACTTTATTAATTTCAAAGCAAATTAATTGGTTTTCATTTTTTTATTTTCACTAAAAATAAGAAATAACTTTAAATAGTCATATGATTCAAACACAAAACTATTTCGATATCAAACAGAGAAGATGTGATGGTTCAGCTGTGATGGTTCAGATGTGATGGTCAATTTGAAAAATTGACATTTACAGAGAAAAAAAATCTACTGAAAACCTTCTGACCTTTTAAAGTTCCCTTTGCTTCACTTACTGATGTATGTAATGAGTCTATATGTCTAAGAAGAGGAAGATTATTTTCTAGCCCATGTTAGCACATTGACACATTGGGCAGCGAATTATTCACTTTGCTTATCTTCCTCTTGTTTAGAAACCTATGATATTCAGAGTACTTTTATTTGTGAGTCCTCAGATGATTATTTTGATGCCATAGAAGTTTTGTGGTTCTTACATATCCTAAGATTATTTTAATTATCTTCTTCTTTTTTATTTTCCTTTTTTTTTTCCCTATTAAAACCAGAATATTAGTTTATCTTTGTCTCTTCTGGTATTCAAAATGACGTAAATATTCATCATTCCACATCAAAGTGTCAGTCAAATACACAAAGGTCTTGAAGTTATGTTGGCCCCTTTAACCTTTCAACATTGACTCTGATTTACTTAAAGATTCAGTCCTAAGTAATCAATATATTCACCAAAGCAGATGGATTCTTACAGAAAAAAAAAAAAAAAAAAAAAAAAAAAAAAAGTTTTTTTTTCTCATGAATAAGCATCTTCTGTAAAAATATGTGCTGGTAAAATATTTTCTGTTATACAGCCACTAAGGCATAAATGTCTCTTCTTTTGAAAAGGATAAAAGATTAATAGTCTTCATCTGTATAATGATCAGTTCAAAAAGCTACATGTGACAGCAAACAGAAAGTAGATAAAATTGTGTGTAAAAACATAAGGCAAAGCATAAAAGTATAATAAAGTAAAGCTTAATGTATGAGTAGTAAAAGCAATAACAATGAAATTTTTAACTAAAGATGAAATTAATAGTAAAATAAATCTGTTAAGGAAAATATAATGAATGAAAGAATCCAAGCCTGCAATGCAATTCATGCTCTGTACATGCATTTGTAGAACAATAAACATATCAGTTTTCAGTTATTTTCTGTTTTATTGTTATTTTTTAAAAATGACATAGATATAAAGAACAATTTTTTTTTTTTTTCTGTGAGGGTAGTGAGGCACTGTGACAGGTTCCCATAGAACTGGATTCCCTGGAAGTGTTCAAGGTGAGGCTGTACTGGGCTTTAAGCAACCTGGTGTAGAGAAAGATGTCCCTGCCCATGGCAGAATGATTGGAACCAGATCACGCTGAAAGTCCCTTTCAATCCAAACCACTCCGTGTTTCTATGATTCTAGGATGCATTATGTGACTTTGTATGTCTTTATATTGAAGTCTTCAGTCATTATTTTTTGTTGCCATTCAAAGCAGGTTATCTCCCTCTAACATTATCTACCTACATTTCATAAACATTTGCTGTTGACTGGGAGTGCAGCACACAATGTCTGTATTAACTCATGTTAACAGGAGCTTACTTTTACTCAAATTATAAAG
Organism: Zosterops lateralis; assembly: GCF_965231275.1. Lineage (NCBI taxonomy): Eukaryota > Metazoa > Chordata > Aves > Passeriformes > Zosteropidae > Zosterops > Zosterops lateralis. Next base: position 53,203,175 of record NC_139765.1, read on the forward strand.
GGAAAAAGTACACATTAACATAGATTGAAAAAATAAAATTTGTTTTTATCTAAGGTATATGGAAGATGTCAAACGTTGAATATTGTGTCTTGCCACTGACTCCCTAGTTCCTGGAAAATGCAGATGGCATGAACCATCGCAATGTTTTTGTTTTTCTTATATTGACACTACATGGTCCCCAATCTTGTAAATGTAGGGTCAAGTGATGCCAAAAACATTGTGGTAAATAACAGTCTTGTTCACAAACCTTCCATAGTACCATAAGCACTGCTTATTATGTTACCACATTTGAAATAAATTATGTTAAAGAAAAATACACATTCAAAAATTATTTGCACTCAGTGAGAAAAGGATGGAGCTGAGTGTTCAAGTGTGAACAGAAGACAGCAATGGCATCCAACTTGTAAAGCTAACCAAAGTCCTCAGAGCCTTTACTGAGTGTCTGTGTTACTTCTCTTTGTGCTTTAAATAGTTTCCTACCTACTGCAAGTTTAGGATCTTTCAACTTTGTATTTCAGTATGAATGTCAAAATCCATATCTTTAAATATTCTAATGAGTGCCTATGGAAAAATGAAGGGGGTCAACACATCATCTTTGGTAGTGGCATGGCTAGATGGTGAGTTGCTGCTACCTTCCCAAAAGCATCTTCACAGGAAGGTGCTCAGGCTGGCCTACGAGCAATCGCACAGTCCGTGCACACACAAACCATGGATAGCTCAATGAACAAGAGACAGGAATAGTCTTCTATATGGAGCTCTCACATGGTTTATTGTGGCCATGTATCATGCTCTGCTAATACAAGCAGGAGTCGTGATGGTTTGTTAACTGATCTCAGAGTGGAAAACAACACAGAGGGGATTTCAGTATTAATCAAAACAAATACACCTTTATTGAGTGCCCACAGAAAATGCGATAGAGGGATTAGAAAGGAGATAAAGGAGAGAGAGAGAGAAAGAGGGGGGATGGTAATAGCTACCAGTGGAGAGACATCTGGCCAATAGATCTATCTTGTCACATGAGGGAGAATCTCAATGTCTTTGGATAACTCAGGGGTCTTTTATAGTCTTTATGAGGTCTGCCGGGGAGAGGGAACAGGACGGTGTGTCGAGGGAACAGATAAAGGACAGTGGAGAAGTCTGTTGAGAACAAGTACAGACAGGCCAGTTCCAAACAAGACAAACCAGTCCCAGCAGTGAGCAGAACCCACTGTTTCAGGACTGATTCCAATGAGAAACCAGTCTTGGTCCAATGAACACACCTGCAGGCAACACTTGGCAAACATTCCACTTCAGTCAGGCCAGCACCCCTGTCTTAAAATTTTAAGAGTCTCGGTCTCAGCCCTTGGGGTGCTTCCATCTTAGTCCTTGATGGCAGTTGTGAGGCAGATGAGGGATCTTCAGACCATCTCTTACAACATGCCAAAGGGGTCCAGGGATAGACCAAGAGCAATGGAGGGTCCAGGTTTAAGTACAGTGTAAAAGAAGGTGGCGCAGAGCATCAGAAACCAATAATCTGAGGGCATAGGGGCGATGTGTAGATGTTGCAAAGGGTAACAACCTGTAGGGAATGTCAGGATAAACAGGCAGAGATACAAAAGCCAGTGGGGAAATGGAATAGAGAACTGGGACATATGTGGGCAATAGAGGTAGGTAAGGCCAACAGGCCAGTGAGGAGGACAGAACCAGGGCTAATTAACATGGTGTTGCAGAGCACTACGAGGAATCCTTTTTTCTCATGCTATGTTGTAAGGCATTCCCAGAGACTATGGTATACCCTTCCAGAGCACTGTCATTGATGCCTCCCTGATAGGCTCATGGGCTTCCACAATCTTTAACTTAATTTGTTATGGCAGAAGCTCTTTAAAACATCTCTGTGATTGAGAACATGAACCTTCATTTCTGCATAAAGAGAAGCAATGAAGTTGTCATGGCTGTTACAGCCCAATTTAAGGAGCAGCACCCTTGAAATATTTTGACTTACTGAAGCTTTAATGAGATGAAAACCTACTGTATCTAGGTCTTGATTATATTCACATCTTTTTTCTTGGATATGCAGACATGAAGAAGAATCACACCAATTTTACTGTACTATGCTTAGAATGAAATCACACTGACTTCTGTGTGAGGCATTTTCTGCACATTCATCAGTTCAGCAATTTAGAATCTGTCTAACAGTTATCTTCCTAGATGTAATTGAGAGCAAACTATGACAATGATTGTCCCAAGAAGAATGATTTTCATTTCCTTTAGACAGATGGATGGATTTTTTTTTGCAGATGCTGAACATTTGTAGATGTCAGAAGCAGGCTTGTCAAAGCATTGTTTCAGAAAACCTTTAGGATTTTTTTTTCCTCTTGACAGAAACAAGGACTGTTTCATGTGTCTTCAAAGTGTCTCTGTAAAGCTGCGAGGTGACTCAATGTCCCCAACACCCCTATAATTAAGATAAAGACATTTTTGAGATTAGAGAGCAAATTTTAAATACAAAGTCAGATACAAATACAAAGCCACATTTTACACTAAGGTTGATAATATAGACACTATTGTAGTCAAGAAGGTACTCTCATGGGAGGGCAGATAAACCCTGCATATTCCAATATACAACGACCATGTCCATGATTTGAGCATTATTCTGTCTGTGCAGTTTTCTGTTTTGTTGCTAGGTCATATTAAGGATTAATAATCAGATGATTTACAAAAAAAAAAGTTTCTACTTATATTCCTTTTTTATATTAATGCTGAGAAATTTTCTGCTACCTTTTCTAAAGGCAACATCTGCTTGTATTATAATTCATAATTTAACAAGCTTGTTTGAATGAACCATATTTGATTTTGTATTTAGGATTTCTCATTTTTAAGTTCTCTGCATATACCACTATGGGCAACTATGTAACATGGTGACAATGGTTTTATAACAAGCTAAAGTTAAATTTGAGTAAAGGTTATGGGTTATTTGTTGATTTCTTCCAGCAAAAATTGACATTTGAACTGCAAAACCCAAGCCATACAGATGCTTATCTGTCAGTTCAGTGAAAAGTGTAGCTAGCACCAGCTTTCTTCACATTGAATATTCTTGGAAAGAATGTTCCACATAATATATTTACATAAAAACAATATTTTGTGGATTTTTTTCACTAGTACCTTGTTCACCTAGTTACCATCAAAGCCAGAAGGTACTGTTGTTTCACAAAACTGTATCTAGTGAAGTATTTAACAATTGATTTTTATTCAGCATTTTCCATTAACACATCATGTATCATCTAGCAAACTAATTAGGTAGTGGGTTATATTTAATGCTGGTATATGCCCTTCCTCACATCAGATGGGCAGTGATGTCCCTTAAACTAACTGCTGTGGTATAGATGAAGAGTATCTGCTGAGATTTACTACAGACTGAGCATGACCAGACAGCATTGACACAATTTAGTGTGTATCTAGAAGACAGGCCTTGCAGGGTGGCATGCCTTATTAGTTTTCCTAGAGATACTGTTGCCTGCAGAAGGTCATTCTTCAGCAAACAAGGATGCCAGGAACAGTGATATTCCCTTGTGTTTGTTAAAAAAAATCGAATTTTAATAATTAGGGTTATTAAATTGGAGAATAACTTAAATTTCTGGATAGTTTATTTCTGTGAAGTTAAAAAATTTTCTAGATAAGTGGGACAGTTTTTTTTAACTGTGTCTGTGAATATAACTAAATAAACATGTTTAAAGAAAGTCACAATGAAAGCTTAGAAAGAATTTTAAATTAATTTGTTTTAGATATTTTCAGAAAAGAGATCTTAAGCCCTTGAGGAAACTGCTGTTAGCACCTTTCTCTTTTCAACTCAGTCTATACTAAACATGATTTGTCACAGTAAGGACTTCAACCATAAAGAGATTGCTTTTGAAAATATAAAACCTCAAATGATCTTTCTGGGTTTTTTTAGATGGGAGAGTGACTTGAAGGCAAGAAAGGTTTTTTACATTTGTTTTCAAGTTAAGACTGTTTTATTTTTACTTATAAATTTGATCTTGAGTTCTGATTCATTCCCACAGTACTTTGCTGTGTCCAAAGTCCAGAAATGGTAAAACTGTTTATTGCAGATTGTAACATCCTACCTGTTAGACAGCTGGAAGAAATTCGAGAGCAAATTTTCCCTTGAAAACTACTCAAATTAATAAAAAAATGTATTATTTAAATATTTCTTGATAATAAAAAAGCCATCTTATGGCTTTTGGAGAGCATTAAAATTTTAAACTTATTTGCAAAAAAAGCACGGAATGTGCATAGCATTATAGTGCATTATACACTAGCAGAAGAAAAGAAATAGATTAAAAAGCACCTTTTTTAACACTCAGGGCCAGCCAGTTGATTTCATTTCTACCAAAACACTTTAAATATTTTCTTGATGGGTAAAGTGTGTATCAGTTACACCAAAAAATTGAAATATTGATAAATAATTGAAAAGGATGGTATTATTTGGGTGGAAATGTAACCATCATTTTCAATACCCTCATGAAATCTGAATTGTACCAAGGAATTTGTGCGCAAGTGATATATTGACAATTTAAAAATGCAGAAATTAAAAATATCTCAATAAATCATTTAAAATTTCATATACTATTCAAAAGCTTTTGTCAAATATCACTAAAACAGAAAATCAGCTAATCACTTAATCAGTAAAACAGATGTGTGGAAAAACCTCATTATGTCTATATCTGCCACTTTTTTATTAGTCAGAATGATTCTTACAACAAAATCTTTCATGGGAAGTGTTAAGTTAGAATGCTCATTGGAAGAGATTTTCTCACACTGTGAAATCTTATTATTCAAATAAGTCCTATCATTATTTCCTGATCACACTTTAAACTCAGTGACATAGAAGTTACTCTGCTCCTTGCTTTGTTTCCAGGTGTGCAAAGTAAGACAACAAAGCTGTTGGGTGTTTAAGGGGGGTTTCTCTGTAGGAATAGGGAAGAAATTCAAACCAATGGTGCCATATAATTATAAAAGTAAAAAAAATATTAAAGATAGTTCACTTTATCTAAATATAATGAACCAATGGGTAATGCTTGAAATTTTACACTGTGATCTCTAAGGTGTTAGATGTTACTCCTTATAAAACCACTACATATTCACTAATATCTATGAGAATTTTTTGCACATTAACATTCATTTCTGGAAGATGAGGAATCTAATGCTGATACTTTCTGACAGCAATACATGAGCTGGAGCTTATTGTTGAAATGGACAAGGCAGCAGTCTCTAGGTGATCCTGTTTGAGCAAAGGGTCATCTTCATATGAGTCTTCTAACCTCAACCATTCTGCCATATATGAACATCTTTATTTTAAAGACCAGGGAGAATTCACTACTGCAAGTATCTGCCTTCATTTTCCTTTCTTCTTGTACCTCACTTCGCAACTACTTATGAGCCATCACCCACTCTCACATCCTCATTGTTGAGCTGCTTATTTCCAGGCCCTTGTACACAGGGAATTGATTTTTCATCACAGGAACTGATAAATTAGGGATGAAAACCCACCTCAAGACCAAATGTATCTGCACTGGGTGAATGACAGTGGGGTACAGCCCAGCAGGTTTTCCTTCAGAAAACCTTTACCTCCTCTCTTCCACAGCTTGCTCCCACTTGTCCACTTGCAAGAACCTATAGGTCCTGCACAAGGCTTGTCTAGAGCAGCCCCTGTCTGGTTCTGTCTGGTCCAGCAAGGGCAGGGGAAGGGTGGACAGTGAGCTGAGCACAAGCCAGCACAAGCCACCCTTTAGCAAAGCAGTCCAAGGGTGTGCTGGTCTGCACAAGGAAGGGTCTTGGCAGTAAGGCTTGAAACATTGCTTGAAACTGAATCTGCTGAGGGATGCCACAGGCAACATCTTCTCCAAATGTATAAGTGGTGAAGACCAGGGGAAAGATCATCCCTTAGCTGAATAGGGCAGGAATTATGTTGTCTTGGCTTCAGTGATGAGGCAGAGGTGAAAAGTCACCTGCAAGGTCACGGGAAGATACAAAAACCTCTTGCACAGCAGGTTTCCTTCTTTGGCACATCTACATTCCTAGGTGGATGGCAACAGTAAACAGTTCTTTGGAACACGGGGACTGTGTTCCAATGAATGTTACTGTGACATCATCCCAACCCCGCTGCTTTTCAGAAGCCACAGGCTCTGTCCCCTGGCACTCTGTCCAGGACTCCTGCAGGCACACACACAAGGTCAGTAGGCTCCAGAAAGATCAGGGTCTTGCTCTTTAAGCTTTGGCTTGTTAGAGAGCAGCAGCTCCAGGGACTGAGCAAAGACAGCCTCTTCCAATCTCCTCTCCCATCTGCCCAAGTTGTGAGGCTCTGTGGGTCCTGCACAGGAGCTGTTCCAGAGCTGTGAGTGCCAGGAGGGTGCTGAGGCTTTTCAGCACTGAAGGCTTTCTGCCTTTCCCTACTGAGTCATTCAGGTACCCTGTGCTAAACACTGGGAGATTTTATGAGGTCTTTGGGGAGCTGGACACAGCAGGTGTCCAGCCCTCGGCATCCTGACATCTCAGCAGAGCCTGCCCCAGGGCTCTGAGTCATCTAGCTTGAGCACTGGGGAGATGTAGAGACCAGGCCTTTCCTTCCTGCTCTCCCTCCCTCTCTACCTCCTGCCATGGACCAGCCCTCCAAAGGCTCTGCCAACTTCCTTCCAGGTTCCAGTGAGAGCCTTTCCTAGGGCCACACGGGCTCTTCATGCCTGCCTTTCCCTGATGCACAGATAGGAGGTTTCCCCAGCACCTCAAAAACTGCTTGCCTGGGGGCAGTAAGGGCAGAAGGCAGGGGTGCAGGGCTGTCCTTGAGGTAGCTGGCCCACAGAGCACCTGCTGCTGTTGCTGCTCTGCTGCTGCTGCTGCTTCTTTGAAGCCCAGAAAGTGACCCCTTCAGAAGACCCTTACTTTCCCTATGCCACAGCTTGCTTTCCTTGTTTTTGCCCTTGGAGCACCAAAGAAAGCCAGACATCCAGACACTTTTCATGTCTCCCTGTCCAGGACTGGGTGCGGGGCACTGAGGAAGCCCTGGAGGAGAGACTCTGCTACAAGGGGCAGCATGAGCCAGCCACTGCCAGCAGGGCCATCAGAAATGGCAGCAGCAGATGGCCTATGCCCCATCTGCCTGGGTGACCTTGAAAATGCCACCTATGTGGAGGTCTGTCGGCATCGCTTTTGCCTCGTCTGTATCTGGGAGTGGGCCAAAGTGACAGAGACCTGCCCACTGTGCAAGCAGCCCTTCAAGCGACTGCTGCGCACCGTGACAATGGACAACAGCTATGAGGAATGCCTGGCTGGCTGCCCAGCCACAGGGAGACAGCCAGGACCCGGAGCAGATCCCCACAGCAGCCCTACAGCCTGAGCTACAGGTGTGCAAACACCCAGCCCTCCACGGGGAGAAGGGGGACTTTGGGACAAACTGAGTGCAGAGGGATCCGGTAGCTGTGGGGCTCTCCGATGCCACTCCTCAGCACTCTGCTGCAGCCAGCACTTCTCATGAGGGGACACCACTGAGCACAAGGGACAATCTGGCCAGCCCTGCTGCTACTCCAGACAGCAAGTGCAGCAGAAGGGCTGCTGCGGTTCCTGCAGCAGTCTGATCTCTTTCACCTGCAATAAACAGCCAGGCACTTTCAGTTTTGGAATGTGTATCATGATTTTAATAATTTTTAACTGCTGCAACAGAAGATGTTTATCTCCTGCTTTCCCTGCTTCCCACTTCCAAGCACTTCCTGCTTTCCACTTCCCAGGGCAGGGGTGTCCAAGGCCTTTGCCCAGCAGCTGCTCCTGCTTGTGCTTCTGTACCCAAATGTTCCTGGCCATTCTTTAGGCCCTGGCCTCCATCCTTCTCTGACAGTAGCAGCTGAAACTCCTCCCCCTCCAGTCCCCATGACTGTGGCTGGCAGGCAGGGGGAAGCTTGTTATGTTCTTCTGGCTAAATGCTCTCTGGAAATGGGAGTTCAGAAGTGATATTAGAGAGTCTGTATTGAAGGGAAGCCTGATGGCCTATTTCCAGCAAGAGGTCAGAGGTGAAGTCACATGAAGTGGTTTTGGCTACTTTTTCCACCATGAGAAGTCAGGCACAGATACAGAAGTGCCCTGAACAACAAAGTTTAAGAAAGGATCAATCCACAAACTATCCAAAGTTATCTTTATCTATGAGCCATTTTTAAGGGATGCAAACATGCCAGCACTGACAGAGAAACTAAACTGTAAAACCACAAGAGGAAATGCACAATTCTTGGTTTGTACCTACAAGACTTCCCAAGACATGGACAGTTGCTCAGCATTGGTGCTAACCTGGCCAACCCCAATGACTGAGTCTGAAGCAAGCTGTCCCTGTGGTTTTGTCTGGTCCAGAAACAGGCCAGCTCCTTCACTCTCTGAGCCAGGCAGGTGCTAAAGCAACTCTGCAGATGGGGTCCTGGGGGACAGCAAGCAGCAAAAGACCGTATTTCATGTCTATTTGACATTCTCAGGTTTTATATTTTCTCTCTGACCCAAGATTCCAGGCTGGTGGTTCGAGTGGGTGTTTTTCTGTCTCTGTGACCTCTGAAGGATTTAAATTTGTGTCTGTGCTTGGTGCGAGAATAATGTGGAGTCTCGAGGTCTTGGTTTTCTTGGTTTCTCACGTTGTTTATTATTTCTTATCTTACAAGTTCTTTGTGTCTGGCCAAGATATTCACAGCAGCTCGGACATGATGTGACTCCCCTTGTGATGGGAGGTCACTCTGCTTTTATACAGATAACTGCATACTTATTATTTACCATTCCATACCGATGCCCAGTAACTATACTAGAATGGTCATTTCTACTTTGACCCAATCCCATCAAACTACTTTGTGCCCACGTCACTGTAGAAGATGGATGCCAAGGAAGAACAAGAAGAACTCAGAGTTCCACTCTAATTCCACCATCTTGTCCCCTAGCACCTACATTCTAAAAACCCAAAACTATAAAATCTGCCACATGGTGATAAATTACACTACTCTCTGTTACACATTTGTGACTTGCAATTCTTCTCTGTGTTGGATGATTTTCACATGGACCAAAATCAAAGACTGTGTCCTCTTGGGCTCTGTGTCAGGCAAACCCCCTGCACAGACTCCAGACCCTCTTTCTTGGGTCCCAGGCCTCTTTACCGAGGCCTGTGACCTTCCAGGGCACCCAGAGGGAGGCCCTGGACTCTGACAGACGTGGAGGTGATTGGTCAAAGGGTGGATTCAGTGACCTTGGAGGTCTTTTCCATCCTAAATGATTCTGTGATTTTTGCCAATTAGCAACTGATAGAAATAAGGTGAAAAAAAAATTCTGTTTATTAAAGGAAAAGTTATTTTCTTAGGAATATTTCAAGAAAAATATTTCATCATTTTAATAAAATTCAATGCCTTGGTAAGAGTGTTCAAATAACTTTTTTACACAAATGATCATGAAGAGTATGGGTATTTTTGTGTATAAGTCTCAATATTAAACAGATTGACTAACAGTTAAAATGCTCTTATCAGTTATATGAAGGAGCTTGAAGATACTTTGTTTCTCACCTTTTCATTTTTGTTTCATTTATAAAACAGCAAAATCTTTAGAGGTGAGAGATCTTCATAGTTGGAATACACCAGGTAAAAATCAACTTAGATTTTACAAATCTGTTAATAGAATCACAGTATCCCAGGTTGGAAGGCTTCTAAAAACATCTGCTCCAACCTTCTGTGGGAAAGTGAGACTAGGAAGGTTCTTGTAGCACCCCCTGAGGAGGTTGTTCCAGTGAATGATTGTTCCTCCTATAAAAAATTCTCTCTCAGTACAATTTGTACTCATTGCCTTTGTCTTCTCTGTATGGCTCCTTGTGAAGAGAGACTTTTCTTTGTAGCTGCCCTTTGAGACCTGGAACACATGACATCCCTCATGAGCTTACTCTATTGACATGAGATCTAGGCCCTTCATTCTTTCCTCACAGGTCAGGTTCTACAGCTCTTGGATCATCTTTGTGACTCTCCTTTGGACATTCTCCAGTCTGTCTTCATTTTTCTTCAGTTGTGGAAACCAGAACCGAACACAATACTCCAGAGGAGGCCTGACAAGATCTGAGTGGAAACATAACAACTTTAACTCTGCTAGTAGTGTCCCTGTGAATGCAGCCTTGGAGATGATTTTTTGACCTGACCTATTAATTTAGCCCTCCAAAAAATCCACCTAATAACAACCAAACAATTTGTTTTTTTCTCTAATAGTCCATCCACCTACTTTTCTTACTATGCTAACTTCTTTTATTCCTTTCATTTGTCTGAGACCCTCAAATTATAAATAAGAGTTCCATCATTATGCTTAAAAGGTCTAGGCAGGTCTTCTGTATTATGACTATTCTTACAATATCAAACCTGGCTGGAAGAGCTGTGACTAAAAGTAATTTTTTAAAAGCCAAAACATTTCCTGAGAGGAACATTGGTTTCAATGATTTTTTCAAAGAAAGGTTTTCTGTAGTCAAGAGCTTCCTGGTCACCTCTAATGAGAAAGAGTGAGGGAAAGAGATGAATTAAAAACCTCAGGTATTATTTTGAAAAAAAATCAATTTTTGACAAAATTCCAGTGTCAAAAGAACATTTGTGGCCATTCCAATGTGGAATAGAAATAAAGCTTGAGGTTTTAAAAGTTCTTTTTCTGTCAAGCTCTCTGCCACATGTGATGACACTTATTGAGAACCACTGTTTCCAGAATACCAGTTCATGGTTCAGTGAAACCAGTCTTTTACGCCGTTGGTTGTCTTGAGATACAAAGAGCTGTCTATACTTTGATACATGTTACCAAAAACTATAAAATAACTGAAAATTAGTACAGAGAATAAACAATGAATTTCATATTAAGGGTTATTTATATACTGTCTATTAGCAAGAAAAACAACATAATAATCCACAGCCATTGCTCCAGTCACTTCAAGTTCTAATGCAAAAAGAAAAACAAAAGGCAAAGCTTCACAGGCTAAAATTTATATCTGCTGTTATGGAGCAAAGTGATATGATTTAACAATTCTGAGAAAAATTTCAGAATATTTACACTTTAATATTATAGTAAAGGCTTTTGGTGTGGAGATTCACAAGGAGACTTATAGATGTAGGGGATTTAATGGGCTACAACTAAGCAAACTGAGGGAATTGAACAAGGTCCTTGCAAAAGCACTCCTAAGTTTTGAAAGAACAAGTCTCTGCTGACTGAAGAAAAGCAAATGCTTCATCCACGTTGATAAAAGGGGCAAACTCACCAATCTGGGAAATCAGAGATGAGTCTATTTAATCCAGAAGTAAAATGCCTCTGATCAACCTGATTGTCTTCTATGATAAACAGGTTGGAAATGTGACTGAAAAGAGAGAAGGGAATACCATTTATCTTATGTGACTGTCAGAATGGGAAGGGATATAATTTACCCCAGCTTTGTTACTCTTTTAACACTGGCTCCTATAATATTGTTGTATCCAGGTTAGGAAGGCCCAATCAAGGTTTAGATTGTTGGACCAGATGGCTACATAACCCATCTGTTGGGATGACTGGACTGGTAGTAATTAAGGAGTTGTCCTCTAAGCAGAGACCAGAATTGACTGGGGTAATTCAGAAATCTACCCTGTGGGAGCAGTCTAGTGTAGCAACTTCCTAATTGATGAGATGACAGAGGGCAGTCTCATCAAACTTGGAAATAACACCACAGTGGGGTAACTAGTCCATATGCTCCAGGGTAGGGCAAAAGGACCTACACAGGCTGGAAGAATGGGCCACAAGGAATCTCATAAAGTACAAGGACAAACTAAAAGTGCTAAACCTGGGTAGGAAGAGCTCCTTGAAGTGACACAAACAAGGGACTGAAGACTGGTGACAGCAAGCAGTGCATGAGCAAGCAGTGTTCTAGCACCAAGGAGAGCCAGCAGTCTCCCAAGCTCTATTTATAGAAGTGAGACAACACATAAAGAGACTGATACTGAGTTTTGGCCAGTCCTGTGCAGGTAATGCATTGTCGAACATTCAGGAAGAAGCTCGAAGTTAGAGCAAAATCTAAATGTCTTTTACCTTATAAAGATTCATAAAGGGCCAAAGTCTAATCTGAACAACATGGCTGGTCAGTCAGCGCAAAGGATAACACCACATGCTGTGCTTGACTAACTCTTATTATCCTATACTCACTGCTTTATAGTGAGAGTGTAAAGCCCCCAGATTGATAAGGGTAAAATTGTTCCATAAAAATTATATTACTGTAAAAGCTAACTTTGTCTGGGAAATAGCACTAATGGGATTAATGATAGAAAAGCAGCAAGAAATTCTTTGTGCTTTATTTCTAGCAGGCAGCAGGGAGGGAGGGAGGGGACGGAAGGAAGGAAGGAAGGAAGGAAGGAAGGAAGGAAGGAAGGAAGGAAGGAAGGAAGGAAGGAAGGAAGGAAGGAAGGAAGGAAGGAAGGAAGGAAGGAAGGAAGGAAGGAAGGAAGGAAGGAAGGAAGGAAGGAAGGAAGGAAGGAAGGATTCTTCTGTACATACTACTTTTAAGGCCCATCCTTTGAACTAAAACTATGTTTATGTGAGTATGGGGAGTAAGGAGGAGGACTAGTCTTTATCAAAATGCATACTTCCAGTGTAGCTCAACTTTGTGTAAGACAATAAGAAATTAAAGAAAACAAAAACAATCTGAAAACATAGTGTAATTATGCTAATGCATATCTTCAAAGACATGTTTGTAAGTTTATGTAGAATAGTTATAAAGTATGCAAAAATAAATGGGAAGATAGATGCTTCTCTCTGTTTTCTGAGAATAGCTTGTTTCATTATCAACTTTCTTCCCTCCACAGCACATTTTATAGCCAAAGTGTCATTGCATTAAGAATTTTAACCTCATTTGCATAATGCTAATAGCACAAAGGCAGGTTTGCTTAACTATCCATACAGGAATGGGATTGCTGCAGCTCTGGAATAAACGGATCCACTAGTTAAAAAAATACATAAATAAATAAATAAATAAAAGTAGCTGATACTACACTGTCAGCCAGAAACTGATCTTTCTGCTAATGCAAACACTTTTATTATCTCTACTAAGCAGACATGTGCCATTAATTCAAAAGAAAACATACCAACAATTCTCTACCTCATGATGCTTTTATTGTGCAGTGGGATTGGGAGTATTACTGAATATAATATACCAGTCTGTCAACAGACTTCAGTTGACAAGATACAAAAAATCAAAATTAGGACCACACACTATGGCTTTTTTTTTTTTTTTTCCTTCTTAAGGAGAAAATAAAAAATCTTCACTGGCTGCCAAACAAAGTTTCAACCACTTGGCACTCAGGATGGAGCCAGAAGTACATCATGCCTGCAATATCTTTATAGCTGTTAATGGAAATTTGAGCAAAGAGAGAGGCAATGAAGATTTTCTTAATGTTATTGTAAAGAGATAATTTCATCAGAATGAAATGATTAAAACAATCCTAACTACACTGATTGACATAAGCTCTGCATCTTGGCTGTTAAGGAGAATTTTAATATTTTGAAGTTGTATAGATTGGATTCTCTTTAAACATACAAATAAATAAATAAAATAGTCCTTTAACAAAATTATGAAACAGTTCTACATACAAGAAAATACATCAACAATTTTCTAGCTATTTTCTGGCTTTATGCTACTGGCGTAATCCATATTCTAAAGAACAAAAAAGAAATTTACCTTATTAGGCAGCTTCTTATCTGTAGAAAGAACATGTATCTTTAAAATCTGCTACGTAGTTTTTAGCAATTTGATGTTTGCAAAAAAACCCAGGACTGATGTGGACAAGTTAGTGTGAAATGTATAAAACATAAAAATATATCCATACCATCAAGAAAATTATAATCTTCCAGCAAAGGACATCTTTTAGGTTTTTTTCATTTTCTCCAGTTTGTGTTTGTAGTTTCTAATAACATTTAAAAGAACTCCAAAAAACCAAAGCCCCACCACTGGTTCTCAAGAGAATTAGTCTACAGAAAAGGAAATATTTTTAGCTGTATATGAATATTATGAAAGCATAGAGGATCATCATTAGTTGCATAAAAATATATTTATCCTATTATTGGTCCTATATAAGCCTCTTGCTTTATTAAAAACATCTAATAGTTCTGGAAAGAGTTTAAAGTTTGCTGAACTATGTAAATTATAGTGTTTTCTATTATAAATTAAGGAATTGATTAAAGGTCATGGGTATAAGCAAAGAAATATGCTGGGGCTGATATCAAATAACAAAGAAGCACTAACCACACTTTGAGGTGGGAATTCAGAAATATGATATAGGAGATTAGGAATGAAAAATTACAAAGGCTACTTGTCTCCAAAGAATTTCACAAAAGAAGGAAAAAATAAAATATCTTAATTAATATAGTTTTACAGAGAAGAGTGAGTTCTTGATCAAAAAAATTTAGTTTCCTTAAAAATTACAGGAGAGTAGAAGGAAGATAGATTCTAATACTACCATGTGGCCCAAATCTATCAGAATTAAAGGTATTTCCAGTGGTTAATTGAATTCTGTTGTTTATGCAAGAAAAATATGACAAAATCCATTTCAAGCAGATTTTCTCAAGAGAACCATGCATGTAATGTGCTTGTAAAGTGTCAATTCAGAATGTCTTTTCCTACTAAGCATGTCAAAATCAGTTAATTATATTTGGTAGCATTGTTTTTCAACTTGCCCATCATTTAATCTGTATTTTTTAAAATTGCCTAGATAAATTGTTTCTATCCGAAGTTTAATTTTCATGAGGCAGATTTTGCTCACATATTTCTTATTAGTCAGCACAAATATTTAATAAAAATTTATATAAGCTTTCTTGTAAACGGAATACAAATAAAATGTACAGAGAACAAAAGTAGAAAGGTCCAAGTTTCCACAATGAAATAAAGAGGAAAAATGTCCTGATTTTAAGGTTTTTCTAGATCTTGAGAAATACAAAAATGTCCTGTTACCTTACTGACTTGGGGCATTCATGAGACAACTAGGAACAGAAAGATGTGACTTAGCTATCTAAATACTTCTCTTCACAGTGCAAAAGAGATCAAGTCATCAGTGTCAAGATTTGCATGGAAAAAAAGAATTTTTCGAAACTGATGCCCATCATGTCTGGCTTATGTGTGGGAAGCTCAAACTTGATATTGGCAAAAAGTAATCCTGTCATGTTGAGACATGATTGGTTGCTCAAAATCATACGAGACTCGTATTTTACTGTATTAATATAATTTCAAAAGTGAAACTAAGATTACTATTTTCTTTAAAATGAGCTTTACTTTTTTCTTTTTTTCCTTTTTTTAATTTTTCTTTCTGAATATATGTAAATTTAGACCACTGCTTCACAGCATAGGTAACCAGGGAATTCCATCGTTTGCTGCCCCCACTTGTGACTCTGGGCTTTAGAAGTTAGTTCTTGCAGATAGAAATTATGTTCAGTTTATATCCTGTAATCCTCCCAGACTGAATTGTTGTATTGATTTATTGATGTTCCATAATTAACAGGTAATCAAAAAACTATGTACTTATGAGAAAAATTAAAATTATAAACTGAACTATTGTATGCTTGCAATGTTGATACAGACTTGAAAATTTCTAAACATCCTTTGCTAACAGACCTCAAATGGCTGGCTTACACACATAGATGCACATATACACTGAGAGGTTTGCCTGTATCCACCAGCACCCACCAGCCTTGCCCACACCTTTTTCTCCTCAGGGTCCCCAAGGTTTCTCTGCATTGTGTTACTGCAGAGGGCCAGTCAGGAGAGCAGATAAACCCTTCTACATACAATAGTTATTTAATAGTTATTAGATCTATCTCCAGCTCTCAAGATTGTTATGGTTTTTTTTATTAATCTCTGCCAGAAAAATTGTTTTGGGATTACATGCAGTTATACTGAGTCTCTCAGCAAGAGTTTAGCTTGGACACTTCTGTAAAATAAAACCACGTGTTTTCAAGGACCTTAACATACAAATGGATTTCAATCTGCATTACCTACACTCTCACGAATAACTTTATGATTTAGAAAGAAAAGCAGAGATACTTTCACTTACACTATGAAAGAACAATTAGAATATCCTACTGAATTCTGTGCAGAGCACAATATCTAAGACATGCTTGGGGAATGTCTGTATAAATTGTCTTGAGTGTGCACAGGAGCAGGACCCATTGACTATGTAACTGAACTGCCAAGAGCTACTACAGTGCCAGTGGAACTTGGTTCATTGAGAATTAGACAGTATATGGAGTACTTTAGCAATGCAATGAAATTCTGCTTAAAATTGGTTTTAGAATGCCTACTAGGAGTTTTCTCTTTTTGTTTTCTGTTTCACAAATATTATCTTCAACTGCTCTATCATTTAGCAAACCTTGAAAATACCATGTGTTTAGAAAATCTAAATAATATTGATTAAACAATATTAATTAAGATATTTTATTTACATACAGTAGAAATGTAAAAACGTCCACCTATATTTTTGAGAGATGGTATAGTTATTTCACAGAACAATAAAAATACATAAATAGAATAAAACAAAACAAAATAGCATAAATAAAATGGGGGGTTTGTTTGCTTTTTTCATTTAGTAACACCCATCTCCTGAGGCTGTTCTTTCAGTATATTAGGAGTTTAATAGCTATCTATTTGCATTGCCTTGATTATTATAACTGAGATTGGCAGTAATATTCTTTAAAGGTATTTATCTGTAGTTGAGAGCTAAATAACTATACAGTTAAAAGATTTATAAAATATACTTTAATTTCTGTTTAGATCAAATATCAGATATTTAAGTGATTTTTGTTTGGTTAGGAAATGAGACACCAAGGAATAAGAACTGAGGCAGAATCAGTGTATTCACAGAGATGCCAGAGAGGTTGTTTTGCAGGAGCTGGATATGGACAAACAGCATTAGGGAAGGCTCAGGAATAAACATTTATTATAAGTTTGTCTTCTGACAACAAGCAAGTCTTTCTCCTTTCCTGAAGGTGTTTTCTAAGCTCCAGCCATATTTCCATATGTAGCCCAAAGCCACTTACATTTTATTTTCAGATTGTAAACCTACCTAGCTTTTCATTCATTTACTGTGTTTACATTCACACATTCAAAATGTGCAAGATTAAACCATTTAAGCCATAATAACTTATGTTTTAAAAAACAGACAAGTTATCAAAATATGCAGATAAAAATTTATTTTGATGCAATTACAAAATTTGCTTTATAGGTAGCCTGCAGTAACAATTTTAATGGTGTCTTGGAACAAAAACGAAGCAGAAAACTCTTTTTCCCATTACCTATTCTACTGTGAGGTAAGCACACACTGTCCCTATGGACTGGCTGATGTATTGTAAGCTCCTACACTTCTTGATCACAATTATTTTCTGTACTCATTCCTTTAATGACACTTGGAAAACACTCAGTGCAATTCAGTTTACTTCTGCCAAAAATGAAGGGAACAGGCTGCTAGGCTGCTTCTGAGGGACAACTTTCTTGTTAATTGTGGAACTGTTGCCTTTGAGACTTTCTGACACAGTTGCTGGCACAAGAAATGAAGTTAATACTGGGCCAGAGAAAGAGAAATGTGGCACTGCCAGTGGCGTATCACTTCTTCAATTTGTGGCTCATTGACCAAGAAAAGGATTACTATACTTTTTTTTTCTTTTCTACTCTAACTGATTTTAATGTTCTACTCTAAAATTAACTCTTTTTTTTTTTTTGACCTCATTATCACTCATTAGAGTTAGCTGTGAAGATCTTTTAAATAGTTCTGCAATGCCAAATAAGACTTCCAGTCTGTAGCTTGTAAGGTGTCCAGAAAAACACCAGATGTTTGATTCTGGTCATTCCAGTTGGGTATTATATCATACCTGATTTGTTTTAGTACAGAGATGCCTCACTACTGTTTTATTGAATGAACAGATGTTTCATTTCTGATAACCCCCGACAGAAGTCCAAGAAACTCAAATCAAGTAATGAATAGAAATCTTCTGGCTCTAACTGCATAATACCTTAACTTTAACCCAGTTAATTTGCTTCATCTCACTTAAGTGTAAAGATTTTAAAGCATTCTGTTATCTTGCAAAATCATTTATGTCTTGACAAGCAGAATCCTCAGATATTAACTAGGTCCTTTACTTTTCCATAACTTTGCTAAATAAAATTTCCATAAACAAAACAATTAGCAAACTATCTAAGAAACTACTAGAAATACTCTCTTCAAAGAAGAAAATCTGGAATCAAGATCCAACTAAAAGCAATATACTTAAATCCTGTAGATACTCAATATTTTCCACCTGAAAATTCCATAATCCACTATAATCCCTTTACTCAATAAGCACTTCTTACCTACAATTTTTTAAGATTTATAATGTAAAAAAAAAACCAAAAACCTTCAAGCCAAGTGGATTAGAAAGTTAAAAACATATTGAAGTCCCACTGACTTTCAAATTATTATCCTAGAACAAAGTCTTCTGTCTTGACTCAGATGTATTACCAATTGCAAAACCAGATTGTACCTCTGTCTCCAGCAATAACTGTCAGTGAATAATTACAGGGGAAGATGGAGTATGTGTGAAGGATCACGTTTTATGTTACCTAATAATGAATATTTCTAACTTTTTTATTTGCCTGCCCATTATTATTCTATACATCATCACTGCAAACTCTTTGCATTTACCCTTCTCTGCCTCTCCCTTTGACCCTTTTTTTAATCCCTGCTCTAATGATTCTAAGACAAGGTTATGGTTGTTAACAATTTTTTCCTTTCATTTATTGAATTGGTCTTTTGTCAAGTTGGCTAAAAATCAGCTATATGGAGAAAAAAAAACTCTTTTAAAGTATGCTCATTTGAAACTCAAGGTTTCTCATTTTCATTTTAAAACAGAAGTTCTACTTTAACAGTTTTCCAACATTTTTTTCCCAGGAATTTAAAATATATACTGAAGATATTTTTCATACATTTTGAGAAATAAATTATACTCGCTTCAGGTTAAGTAGTTTCTATGAAGCTATTATGCAAAAAAAATATGCTTTTTATTTTTTACAAAAGCTTACAACAAAGCACCAAAATCACCAAATCATTCTGGAAGACACCAGGAGGTCCTCTCGAAGTCTGAATACCAAAGTGCACAGTGATCAATAACAAGGAAAGCATGTCTGAACTCTTTTATTAAAATTCCAGTTTCTAAGCATCAGTTGGTGCATATGCATCTCGCCAGCCTAAATGGAAATTGTACTTAAAGGAGAGAAGTTAGTATAATTCAAAAAATTGAAAGTCTGTGTTCTCAGCTGTGCAAGACTACAAACCATATCTCCATCCCACAATGTGCTTCACAAAGATTGCTCTTGTTGATAGAATCTATATGACAAACTTACTGACCTTTTCACTGGGAACAGTACAATGAAAAGACTTTCCAACTTGCAATGCTTAATGCCATTAAGAGTGTTATGTTTAACTGGTTCATAACCCGTATTGTATAAAAGTTTTTAGCTGTATTTGGGTCCCCTGTTAAGATATCTATTCCAAGAAGGTTATCTCTAAAAGATCCTCAGGTAAAATTTTGGCCTTGATTGGGCAACAACATTTCAAGTCAAGATTTCATCTGCAGTTTGGAAGCTGGCATTTGACATTAATGGCAGACTGACTTAATACATATGCTCTGATTTTAATTCTGAAGCCAAGGTTTAATACTTTTTCATGCAAGAGAAATATACAAAATATTTAGTGATTCTCTTAAAAAATCTTGAGTACTTTGGTGATACAAACAGCAGCAGTGACCACATGATTTAGGAATGCTTGGAAAAAGTGGTTTACTTGTTTCTTTCTGTTCTTATGTAAATAATTTACCGTTTCAAAGTTTAAAAAATATGAAGAAATATGGAGCTGGTGAAGAACAGGAAAATTTCTTGAGATCCAACAATTTTCTTTCCTTTGTGGCATACAATATGATAGAAAAAAAATAATGAAAATTATACTGTATCATTGTATCAGTGAAAAAATAATAATTAAAAAAAAAAAACAAAGCCAAAAAAGGATAAATTGATGGTAACATGGTTCCAAAGGGCTGAAAAAAAGGTTGTTTTTTTTCCTCTTTCTCTTGATCATACTTTTAATCAGTTTACTTTCTGAAAGATACAATCTCAAAATCTCTACACTTATGTGAGTGTTTTGGGAGAATCATCACTTTCTGACAGGAAAAGAATTCTCTCTGACCTGCTTTTTGGGTAATTTTTGCCCCTGTCATGTCTATCATCCTTGCAGTGGTTTTAATTCTCTCATGCCAACTCTTATCTATCTCGTCTCTGTTCAGCCTGAGTATTCCCTGTTGGGAGGGCTCATATTTTGAATCTCTTGGATGATGGATATTTTCAAAGCATCAATAGTGAAAAACCTTCACTTAGATCAGTCATACACTTCTAGGTACACATCTGGGTTGTCAGACTCTGACTGCTGCTTCTTTTCTCAACATCTGACCATAATACAACTTCTTACCTCATATTATAGTTATACTGTACAGTGACTCAGAGTGGAGGGATTTCCCCTTCTGCAGATATTCTTTTTCACTGCTCTTGATCCTTAGTGACAGCTTATCCGTAGCCATCTCTTTTTTCACAGAATCCTTAGAGCCAATATACAAAAGGACTGTCTGACCAGTAGTTTTTTGAAGAAAAATATTTATTTATGCACAGTTCTCTTGTTAATTAAATACACAAATTTATATAGGTTTAAGTTTTCTGAAGAAAAAACAATAAACAAGAATAAAAAGCCCCCAGACTTTGGGTTGCACTATCAGGGAAATTTCCCAAACTCCTTGTTTAGGGTAGGCAACTCAGATCTTTACTTAGTTACCATGTTATCAAGGCCATGACACAGTTTTCTCCTATTCTCATAGGGTATGCTGAAAATATTTTACCTTTTCAAACAACAAAGTAATGTTCTTTCTGATAGTATTCAGATGCAGTATTGTGCTGATTTATTGAAGAATCTCCTGAATTAAAATGCTTACTTATGTCATTAAGGATATGAGTTTATGATAAATTAAGGTGCTTGTGACATGGATCATTGTGCTAATGATCAATATCTCAGTCCTGTAGAAATTGCTGCTCCTGAAGAAGGCATTTATAGACATCAATTAGAAGCTATTAAGTTGTCATTTCAAGCTAATTTATTGCAAATTCATTAATATTAGCTGTTTCAGACATTTAGTGTAAAAGAAGAAATAAATTAATTTCAGAAAGTCATATGCTGAATGAGTGAAGCAACATACGTGCAACACAGTTTAAAAAAAAAAAAAAAAAAAACAAAAAAAAACAAACAAAAAAAAAACCCTGAAAAATTCACCTACATATTTTACATATTTTTAATGATGGTTAAACAACATTTTTTATAAAAGTCATGAGGAGTATGCAACACAGTTAAAAAGAGTGCACAAGATAGGATGCAGTGGTTCGGCTTTTCCAATGGGTGCAGCTCTGGCCAGCCCTGCCGCCACTACAACCAGGGGGCCACTTTGCCAGAGGCGTGGGCAAACCCGACCACGGTGCGGATAGTGCGCAGAATAGAAAGGCGGGACTCTCAGGATGTGCAACCAAGGGGTGCGTGTTCCCCAAGGCAGCGCTCCAAGAGAGACGCTGACCTCGGAATGCCACGGCTCTTTATTGAGTGGGTTACAGGGGTGGGATTGCGTGGGACCAATCACAACCTTTTGCCAACGTATAATGAGGGAATGCACAACTTTTGAACCAATAATAAGTAACTTGGGGAGGAGGAATACATGATGAGGGGGTGGGGAAGTTATATAACTTAAAGATTGACACTTAACAGAAAAGTGGTAAACAACTATTATGGGATAGGGTTACCAGGACAACCAAGGTTTTGGCGGGAAAGTCTGGGGGAAGGAGAGAAGGGGAGAAGGAGAGGGAAGGAGAGGCCATCTTAAACAATAGTAATAATTACAAAATTATAAAACACAAATCATAAAACCAAACTGGAGCAGTAAAAACCCAATTGGAATTGAATTTAAGCACCACCACAATAGGATGTGGTAAGTTTGTAGAAATAAAAATATCAGCTTGTAAATTCAGAATTTCTTTGCCTTTCATAGATGTAATTAGCATGCTTTGGTTCTTTGGATAAAGGTCGTGTTCTGACAAAAGCCAATTGTCAGACTAGGTAATGGAAGCATCTGTGACAGCAGGGTTTAGCATTTGTGACCATTTTCACAATGTCTAATAAATTATTTTACAAAGTGATTTTAAAGAGAATCTGGTGGATTCATGAATTTTATAAATTTAAGAAATACTTTCATAAGGTCATCCTGTGATGCTATTTTCCTTATGTTACAACAGATATAAAATAACATAGTTAAAATACTGTCACACAGAACTAACCACATTAATAACAGTGGAGCATTTTGCTCCAAACTTCTAATTTCTTTTACCTTCAGAATAATACATTATGACCATAAGCAGAAGACATAAACTGCTATCCAGTTTGGACAGAATTAATACTTATAGTTTCAAGTAATGAAAATTTATATTTTAAGTCAGAAAACTTTTCTATTCAATCATAACAGGGAGTAGAACAAATTAGGTGGTGAAAGAATTTTTAAAAAATTATCATCCTTTTAAATGACATCCTTTTTATTTAAGACTAATTTTAAATTTTAAAATCCATCCATGCATCATCCATCCAACCGAAAAATTTAATTATTATTTTTATTTAATAATTTTCTTTCACTACTTAAATGCAATTATTATACAGGCAAGTCACTCATCCACCTGTTAGCTGAGATAATAGTACTCTCCAAAATCCAGTTATTTATTGACTGGTTGTAGTCACTCATCCACCTGTTAGCTGAGATAATAGTACTCTCCAAAATCCAGTTATTTATTGACTGGTTGTGTCTTTGCAACACTAAGATAAAAGACCCCAGGAATATTTTAACTGTTAATATCTGTAAGAGACAGACCTGAGATATATGAAAAAAACTAAACACACTCAGTGCAGGCAGAGATATAATGCTTTGATTTTGGAGAACAGAGACTGACAGTAAACAATGGTTGATTAATCAGTGTGGAACCATATTGCATCTTTGTCTCCAAGCCTTTTTTCAGGTTGATTTTACAATTTTGTGGAGTTCCTTTATGGCTTGCTACACATTATCCCTGTTAGACCAATAGTTCCATCTACATATGCTACATGCAAGCATGTCTTGATATTAGTGCCTCTCAGAAGTCCTTTGTAAGCTCTTCTTTCATTTCTCGAAGCTGAATTTCTATCTACTTCAGAAATCTTCAAACTCACTTTCTCACAGGGCTAATTTCATCTGAAGTTTTCTCTGTAATTTCCCCAAATGCTAAGTTGTATGTAGTGGCTGTTTTTATTGATTACATTTTTACACATCTTAGGATACTTGGATATCTAAAGTCCTCTCTAAAAAATTATTGTACAGCTTTGAAAAATTAACGTTAGGTACTAGAGCAGTCCTTATTTTTTTGCAGTTCTTCTTCCATTTTCTGCTGGGGTTTTGTTTGTTTGTTTGGGTTTGTTTTGGTTTTGGTTTGATTTGGGGTTTTTGTTCAGATTTTTTTGGTTGTGTTTTTTGTTGTTGTTTTTGTTTTGTTGATTTTTTGGTTTGATTGTTTTGTTTTGTTTTTTAATGTGGTATTAATTCCTCAAGTTCCTATTTCTGGCTAAACAGAAAATACATGCTTCAAAATTCCTGTGTCTGATAAGTATAGAAACATGCATAAGACTACAGATTACTAAACAAATACCAATTCCCATTGCCCTAGGGTGAGCTGAGAAAACAAACCTATCAGAGATTGAAATGGACTTTGCAGCACAGACTTCAGAAATCTCTTCATGTTAATTGCTTTCTGTTTTAATTTCTCGTAATTCTATGATTTTTCCTTATTCCTCCATGGGCAGTTTTATTGTACAGAGTAACAATAAAAGAATATTTAATGAAATTTCAGAAGTCTTCAAAAGTGATGCATCAGTAACCTGGCTTACTCTACTACAAATGTTGACCCCAAAAAAAAGAGAATGAAAGCTAAAATTAGACCACAGCTATTCAACTTTATTCCTATTAAAGTTACCATTGTTCTTCCTATCTTCAATACAATTAGTATCACTTAATTAAGTAATTCAAGTGTAGGACTGTATTAATGATCAATATAAAAAACCTTTTACAAAGATACATCCCCCATCTAACTGCTTTCTTCTCATACTCTTGCTTTTATAGAAGACCAAAAGGTATAAGAAAGATTTTGCCCAATAATAACAAGTGTGATCCGTGTAGTTTTAACTGACGCATTTATTGTGTTGGCTGCCTAAATGTAGGAAATAATTCTGAAGCTCAATTGTTTCTATTGACCAATAAATAATTATGAAAATATCTTAATGATATTTACTAAATGTAATGCAAAGGTTTCTAATGAGTTATAAGTAATAAATAAAGAATAAATCAGTTCTACTCTTAAAGATGCCATAAAACAAGCTGCAGTGACAGCTTGCTATGTCAAGAATATTAAGTAGATAAAGCTAAAATAGGTAAGAATTAGGAGGAAAATTCTGTTTTAAGAAGTCACAAGAATACACAAAGGTTTAAAGACATTTACATGATTACAGTACACACTTAAGTGTGCTTTGAGCTTATACTAGCTCTAGCAATGGACTCTACTTATGAAAAATAAAAAAAAAAAAAAAAAGGAAGAAAAAGCAGGTTATCACAGAATCATAGAGTGATTTGGAGTTGAAGGGACTTTAAAGGGTCAGTTTCTCTGCCATGGGCAGTGACTTCTCTAGATCACATTCCTCAAGGCCCTTCCCAACAATGAACACTTTCAGTAACAGGACATCCATTTTTTTTTTGCTTCTCTGTGCAACCTGTTCCAGTGTCTTGTCATTAAAAAATGCTTTCCTTATGTCCAATCTAAACCTATTCTCTAACAGTTTAAAATCATTTTCCCTTGTGCCATCATTATGGGCCTTGGTAAAGAGTCCTATGTTTTTAATATTACCTTTCTTTTAGTACTGAAAGGCCATAATAGGATCTTCCTGGAATCCCTTCTTGTCCAGGCTGAGCAGCTCCAACTATATCAGCCTTAAAAGAATCAGTGTTCCATCCCTCTGAATCATTCTCCTTCACTCTGGCATTCTAATCATTCATTCCCTCTTGTACAGGTATATATTTTTAAAGCACTGTGCTTGTGATAGCAAATCTTTTGAAGAGAGTTCCTCACTGGCACAAACTGTCACTATGCTTTCCAGTCAGGAGCTTCTGAACTACAAAAATTTATTTTGGCTGCAGTCATCTGTTTTGGATTGTATTTGGTTTAATATTAGTTCTTTTCTAATGATCAAGTCTGGAAAAAATGTGGAGACATAATGTGTGGAACAATATAAATAGACCAATTTTCTTAGATTTAATAATTTATAAGACCGTTGTGGTTTCTAGATGTTTATTAGTCAGTAACTAAAGAAAGAATGTAGATATTCTTTTATTTTTGTAAAAAGAAAAGACTATTACATGTCTGTGTGAAGGAGACCAATGCAACAAAAATAAGAAAAGGAAATAGACCAACACAAGCCAGCTTCTAAAAAATCCTTAAAAACCTGAGAATAAACCCATTAAGAATCATAAGCAGTCTTTACATGCATATGGTAGGGGATTTCTGAGGTGTTTTGACTAACTCAAGTGCAATATTTGTTTAAAGAACCTTTGCTACCTTCTGAAGTAATATAAGAAGAATGTCTATGACAGCTGGGATATATATCTGTCTGTCACACAAAGAACATAACACAAAAAAACTGCTAGGATAAATGGAGTTGTGACATAAGCAAGGCTGTGATGGAAGGAGAAAGGGCAATTTTATGTTATTGTCAGATACAGAAGTGAGATAAGTTAAAGTAATCAGGAATACAGTCTAGGTTGAACCGACGTAGTATGGAAATACCATGTGAGAATAAATCAGAGGTTTAGAAAAAATCTTAGGAAAGGAATGCATAGATGTTGTAATTCAATAAGATGGAAAAAGCTAAATAAATAATTTGGGGTTTACTTGTTTCAGTACCCATAGAAAAATCTCTAGTCAGCAAAATATATTCTAGAATCAGCGATCAGTGATAAGTCATTTGGAAAATTCACACATAAACACAATAAATTCAGATTTCTATAGGACAAAAAAGATTTTAGTGGTGATGACATTTACATTTTATCCAAAATGCTAATGACTTATTTGATGAAAGTCTAAAACTAAGAAGTAATTTAAAGTAGATTCAGGTTTTAGAGTTAGCCTTATGTTAACATTATATTCCTCTATATAAAGAATGGAAAGCCATTGAAAATGAGGATATAATGGGGATATGAAATATGTCTTCATTAAGATCATTACAGTTGCTACTAAAATAATTTCTTGTGCAGAGGAGACGATATAAATTTTTACAGCTGAAATTGGAATAGTCTAGATAAAACTGTTTCTCCCTATTGGGGGTTATCTTTGCGTGTTCTGAACAAAATTAGCTTTTGTATGGCCTAAATAAAAGCCTCTGAAAATCAGGAAGCAGGGATACTCCTTTTATTCTGTCTGGGTTAAAAAGGCCATGTTGACAAGGAGGTTCACTTTGCTTTCTTTGGGCACTATTACTCTTTACATAATAAAGTTTACTGCCTTTGTAATTTAGATTTGGCAAGAATTGTGATAAAGGACATTTCATTTCTTCATCACTGTATAGCAAGAAAGTAGGACTCAGTACCTCATGAGTAAGGAATTAGACTGCATCACATATTGAACCAAGTCTTGCTAAAAAACTTTGTGATTTTGGGGAAACCACCCAGTGATTTGCATTCCAGTTAATGATTACCATTGAAAAGTAAAACATCTAATCAAGGTTGTCTAGAGTTAATGGAGGGAGAAAAGTACCTGAAAAGGGGATTCATTATTTCTGTATCAAATCTTGACATTTTTTCTCCTCAACTTTATTTCAAAGAAATTAAATAAGAATGATAATTTCTTCCATTTTCTTGCTTCATCTTCTTTTGCTAGTTAAGAATTTTAAACTTTGTGGAGAGATAACAGTTGGCATCTTGTCCATGCTTTATACTGTATATCAAAAATTAACTGGTAGACATGACGATTTCATAAAGTAACTGTTCCTTCTGTTTTCTACAGCATCAATTTAGCAGATTAGGAAAATACAAAAAGTCCCCCTTCAAAAATTGCAGGATATGATTGATTAATTTGAGAAATAGCATCTGGTAATTTAATTGAACTGCATGTTTACCATAAAGCATTCTATGGTCTGCTGCTTGATATGATAAAAAGTTGATAATAATAAGAATATTATGTATTCTGAATTATTAGTTTTCTAAATAGTAGCAAAAAAGCAAAATAATTTATCTTACATTTTTAGTTATAACAATAGTATTACTCGACTTGTTTATTGAGTCAGTCTTTAACAAACCTCTTTTAAAAATGTAGATGTCATTTCTTCCTACATCTTACAGTCTAGTAAACATCAATATATAGTGTCAACCAGCACACTGCATGACCTGTACTGCCTCCTTTGACACCAGTAGTTTATAATTGTGACTTGTTCTTTTCCATGGTGCTTAAACAGTTAAAGCAAAAGGGATTTCTTAGCGTGTTGCTCACAAGACAGTCCAAAAGTTCAAAACATAATAAGAACTTCTTGCTATTAAGAAATTAGAAAATGTATTTGCAAATATGTGTCTAATGGCAGTTGTCAGAAGTAATTAGTTTCAAATATATTTCACAGTTTAATCATGCTGTGAAATGCTTCTGAACTTTAAGGATTCAGAATTAATAATATGATACAATTTCCTATTAAAGAGCATGAAAAATACTGGAGGAAGATTAATTGCCACAGATTAAACTAGTATACGCTATTTAGGTCTCATTCCTTAGTTTATAAACTCTGACTCTTCAAAAGAGTATCAAGTAGTCATTTAATGACCCCAAGTCCTGAAATTTTAATTTAGCTTTAATTTAATGGAAGACATCTAAAACGTTCTTTATTTAGGTTTTCTTTTGAAGTTCAGATGGATCACGAGTAAACTTGTTAATGATCAGACAGAAATTACCATCTACATCAGTGTTCATGATGAGGATTTTATGAAACAATGATTCTCCTTATTGATTTGTCCTTATTCAGCACCCTGGCTGTTAAGAGTCACAAAGAATAAATCCTGAAGAAACATACAGAGTGTCTGAGTTTCAGGACAGAAAAAAAAGTGCTTTCATTTGAAAAATGTAATTTAGGGGAGCTGCTAACACCAAATGAAGACAAAGAGTGATATTGGAGATGAGAGATTTTCTGAGATAAATGTGTAAAATGAGAAAGGGAGTATTTTAAACAGTCAGTTGATGCAATGAGTCTAATATTGATAGGAACAGATACAAAAATAAG
Organism: Zosterops lateralis; assembly: GCF_965231275.1. Taxonomy (NCBI): domain Eukaryota; kingdom Metazoa; phylum Chordata; class Aves; order Passeriformes; family Zosteropidae; genus Zosterops; species Zosterops lateralis. Next base: position 53,231,617 of record NC_139765.1, read on the forward strand.
AGAAAAAAAGAAAGATAAAAGGAGAAGTGAAAATGCATCTCATACTTCAAGTCAGACTGTAAAGAAAAACTGCACAGAAAATAATAATCACTGAGATTTATTGCTTAACTGTAATATACACTTTGTAATGTGGATGCATGGGACAGTGTTCCCTAAGAGACTGAGTGTCTTGTTTTGAAAGACATGTGCCTTAGGGAAGGCAGGAGATTCCCTTGGAATGGAAAATGTAAGCCCCTTCCCTCTGAATTATTGTAATTTTGAAATTAAGGCAAAGATATGAGGATAGGAATAAGAATTTTTATTAGTGTATATAAGAAGGCAAACAAACAACAACTCTGGCCTTAACCAAGAGCATCAGGAACGCAGTGACCCCTTGGCCCAGGCACTTTCCCCAATGGTGCAGTTCCGGTCACAGCCGACAGGGGCACTGGTGGCTCCAGGAGGGCAGTGTGATCCCTGCCGGACTCTGGGGAGCCCCAAGCTGGGGTGGCAGGAATGAGCAGAAATCCCAGGCTTGACACACAATGACAAAGACTCCGGCTTCAGAAGGCTGAAAATTACTCCCTTATTCCTGGGAAGTGCCTCCCCTTTTATACTATTCTACACAGACCAATTTGATTGGTCACAAGACAAACCTCTTCAATGACACTGGCCAGACCAGAGGGATATCAAGAAGAAGTCCTTCCTAGGGAAAATACGTAAAGAAATTTGCCGTTACAAAAACACGTCTCTTGTTTACAGAAAATTCCCAGGGAAAGGAATTTCAGAAAACCAAACACCTCAGGCATAAACCGGGGCTACACAGGCTGGTGGATGAGATGCATCAGGAGCTCCGTGGTAGCTGGAATGGCAGGGATGAGCAGAAATTCCAGGCTAGTGGATGAGATGCACAAGAAGCTCCTTGGTGGTAGCTGAAACTGCAGGACGTCCCAGCAGGGTAGGGGTTGTGGGGCTACAGTGTAGACACACCCAGAGCAGGACCAAAGAAGTGGCAGAGGCAGGACAGCAGAGGCCCAGCTCCAGCAGGGCAGGGAGAGGCGAGCTTAGGATACCCAGACACATGAGCAGATGGTGATAAGTCTTTCTTTTAGTGAGGTTTTAGATAATAAGGTCCCAGCTCAGTGGCTGGTCTCACAAGCAGCGGCTCACCCTACAGAAGAAGAAGAAGAAACAGGCTGGGTTATGGTGGTGGCTGCTTTCCCAAGCAGCCTCACTATCCACCTCTGAATCAGAGAATGAGAGTGCCAAACTAGCCACTTCTTTATTTTCCTTAAATACTCATAAGTACCCAGTAGTTAGTGTTTCTTAGCAATTTATGGGGGAAAATCTACAGGTAAGTAAGAACAAACAAAAAGAAACCTAATCCCCAACAGTAAAGAAGATTTCCTTCTAGCCTTTTATTGATTCAAACCATCAGGTTATGACAGTAGTGGTTATTTTGGTAGACTTTTTTCCCCCTTTTTCAGAGCCTGGGGACTATAGGTAAACAAAACATGAAAGATTCTGCTCTAAGATTTAATGGCAGCTTAAAAAACTGTATGAGAGAGATTATTGAACCACACAAGAGCTCCAATGAAGGCCCATTGCAGTGACTAAAGGATTGGGGCATCACTTACATAAGGGAAAGTTGTGAGAAATGGAACTGTCTGGCATAGTGAAGAGAAAGTTTAGGGGATATTTCATAAATATGTACAAATACCTGAAGGGCAGGTGTAATGAAGATGGAGCCAGGCTCTTTTCAGTGATGCCTAGTCACGGACAAGAGCTGATGGGCACAATCTGAAACATCATCCTGGTGTTCCTTATGAACACCAGGAAAAATATTTTTATTGTGAGAGTGACTGAGAACTGGCATAATTTGCCCAGCAAAGTTGTGGATGGAGTCTCTATCCTTAGAGATACATGAAAGCCATCTGGACATGGTCTTGAGCAACTGTCTGCAGGTGACTCTGCTGAAGCAGAGGGGTTGGACCACATGATGTCCAGAGATCCCTCTCAATTTCAACCATTCTTTAGTTCTCTGATTGTGTGATACAGGTTATTTCACATAAAATCACCTTTTCTTTTCCCCTTAGGAACATCAGTGGCCATAAAGCATTTTTAACTCTTAGTATACTGAGATAGGTTGACCTTTTTGGATTCCAGGTGTCCACAAGCAGCTGTATCATTCCCTTACTCAACAAGAACAGGGGAGAAGACATAACGCAAAAGCTTGTGTATTGTGATTAGGTTGGGGAGCTCACTTACTAATCAGAATCACAGGCAAAATAGACTTGACATGTGGAAATTAATTTAATTTATTGCTAATTAAACGGAGAAGGATAATGAGAAATAGGAAAAAAAATAAAAACATCTTGGACACACCCCTCCCTTCTTCCCAGACTCAACTTCACTCCCCACTTCTTCCCCTCCTCTCCCCAAGCAGGGAGAACATGGGAAAAAGTGAAGAGTTCCTCAGGGGAACAGGGAATGGGTGTTACAGTCTGTTCCTTACACATTGTTTCTGCTGCTTCTTCCCTTTCACACTCTTCCCTTGCTCTATTATGGTGTGCTTCCCATATAATATCCCTTTACAAACTTCTCCAGTGCAGGTTCTTAAAAAAACTTGCTCCATTGTGGTTCCTATCCATGAGGTGCATTCCCTCAGGAATTGCTCCATCTCAGATGGAATTGCTCCATCTTTGCTTCCATGCAGGACCACATTTCCTTTCAGAAAACAGGTTTCTGTGTGGGATCTTCTCCATGGGGTCCTGCAGAAGCTTCCTACAGTGCAGGTTCTTCACAGGCCACAGTTCATTCAAGGCTTTATCTAACTGCTCCAGTGTGGGAACCTTCATGGGCTCCAGATGAATTTCTCCTTGGTCTACAATTTCTTATTCTTTCTCCAACTTGTCTGATGTTCTGTACATCTACTAAGACCTGATTTACTTACTGATGCTTGTATAGGCAACAATGGAATAGGACTTCTGGCAGAAAAAAAAAAAAAAAAAAAAAAAAAAAAAAAAAAAAAAAAAAAAATAGGGAAGAAGATATGGAAAAGAAAGAGGCTGATCTGAGATGCTGTAAAAGGAAACACAAATTTTGTGTTTGTTTTGGGATAAGCCTTTTGTTGATTTCCAGGACTGTTGAAAAAGGATTAAAGATGAAGTCCCAGGTACTTCTCAAAGAACCTAGAAATATTCCACTGCAAACCAAAATTTATCTTCCTAGAGAAAGCTAGTGAAAATTTGAAATAACACGTCAGGATGGATTGATTTGAAATATATTGTATAAATAGAAAGGACTTTGAACCAACTTTTAGAATCAATTTTTGAATCTCTTTGTGCAATGCAAGTGGCTAGGAAAGCTGACTCGCAAGATTTTTGAATTCAACTGTGTATTGTCTTGCCTTTTGAACACAGTCACTCTAACAATTTTTGCAGCCGTCTACAAAATTTGTGGTTAAGCAATGCCATTTTAGGGCTTCAGCTGGTCAAATGAAGCTATTGGGAGATCTTTGCTGTATAATTTAGCTTTGATTACTTGGAGGTTTTTTTCTTTTGCATCTTCTGTAAGAGTGAATCTATGATGCACCTGCAAACACACTATTGAAAAGGTGACTCTAGAAGGTGCCTTCTTTAAGATTTCTAGCACATGTATCCTGCTTGCTTAAATTGAATTCAAAAGAGCACTGAGATCAAAAGAAGGTGCAAAAAAAGCACTGGTATGCACCATATCCACACTTTGTCAGACTCAGAATTTCTAACAGTCTTCTCAGTTACATTGCTAACATTGTTCAGTTACATTACTGATTATATCATATACTGAAAACATATGACAGGAGACATGGGTAAATTAACTTCTAACTTGATCTAGAATTAATATAAAACCTCCTTCTGGTAAAGTTCTTTCCACAAAAGCAACTAGCACATAACTCATTAGGAGTAATTTATCTCAGAGCACAACCTGTTCATTTGTGACTTTAAAATTTCACCAAGTTAGTCTCTGATGTGGCCAGTTCCATCACATTGACAGGATTGATGGGACAAGTCAAGGACAGTACTCATTTACCTAGAAAACATAATTTGAAATAGAAACATAGATAATTTATCTGCCATCAAAAATCTACATCATCCATCAACTGCATATTTTCTTGGGCAGCCTAAGATCTTGGTGGCCTGCTATGGATGTATGTGTTTATTTTTCACCTTTGTAGAGTTCTCTCAATTTGCTTGTGTGTAAATACAGAAGTGTTGAAAGCACAGCTGGTAACATTACATTCTCTGGCATTAACTATGTTCCTGTATTCGGATCTGCTGGCACAGACTGAATGACTTATCTAGGATTGTATTAACAAGAGATTTCATTTCCATCTGGAAGTATATTTATACTAGTACTTCATACATTTTAAAATATTTTCCCTTCATCTTTTAAGAAGAAATTTTTATTTTCCTGCCTGTGTAACTCTAAATCTAATGTAAGGAAATACCAAAGAGTTCCCTCAATTTGAGCAAGAAGGTTAGGATTTTTATTTTCTAACTTTAGCTAGAAGGTGATTGATGCCACTTTAAGACAGATGTGAAAGGGGATTTTTTTTTCCTGCATCTAAAGCCTAGAAAATTTGCTTGACTATACAACTAAGTTTTAGATGCCTAAAGCTGGATATGATTAATCTTTAGAATGGTTGTGTCCTAGTCCCTGTATTGTCTTGTTATCCATTCCTGGTTGCTGGTTTCTGCCAGTAGGGAGCAATATGTCTTGATATTTTTACTCTGCTTATATGTATAATCTTAGAATTTTTGCCTTTGTCTTCATTATCAAAGTATTATTTCAAAATAAGAATTCATGACATAGGGGAATAATTGTCCAGGATTCATATATTTTCTCTGTCTGTGAAGTATATTCTTTTAAGAGAGAATTTAATATCTTTAAAGAAAGAATTTAGTGACATTCATAAGACTAAGCTATTCTTGTTGATGTAAATTACTTTTACAATTTTCAAAAGCAAAAAAAGGATATTTTCATATGTAATACATATGTTTAACATTTATTGGATTGTTTATTCAATTTAAAAGATTTGAAATGTGGATTATAGGTGCCATTCATGTTGACGTTATTCAAGTCAAATAAGTAATACTCCACAATTGAAAAAGAGAAACAGAACCTTCAGGTTTAGTCACATACTATTTAACTTGAAATCTATTCTACATTTTGCGGTAATGGTTCATTCTTGTCTTCAAATCCTCACCCCAAATTCCTTTTATCAATCCTGTCTTCAAAATAAAGAGGAGGACCAGACAAAGTATGTGTTAGTAAACTTCATCTCACTCCTGGGGAAAGCAATACAGCAAATTGACCTGAGAGCGATTTCTAAATATTTTAAGCAGAAGAAAGCGATTGGAGTAGTTAGCACCAATTTACAAAGGAGAAGTAGTGCTTGACCGACCTGGAGTTTTTCTGTAACAAAATTACTCATTTGGTCAAAGAGGAAGGATTAGGAGAGAGTGTTTATCTTGACATCAGACAGGATTTTGATAGCTCTTTCTGTAAAACCCTCATCATGGACAGTGAGGAAGTAGTACAAGCTAGAGTAGCGTACAGTCAGATGGACTGAAAACTGGCTGAACTGCCAGTCTGACAGTGTTGTGGTCAGAAGCACAAAGCCCAGGTGGAGGCAAGAGACTAGAAGTGTGTTGTTACTGGCTCCAGTCATGTTTGACATGTTCATTAATTACCTTTCCCCTCGACTGTCACACGGAACACCCAGAGAAGCTTTTCAGATGATACAACTGGGATGAGTGGCTGAGAGACCAGATGGTTATGCTGGTTTAGAGGGACCCTAACAAGCTGGAGAACTGGGCTGGCCTGAACCTTGTGAAGCAGAACAAATTCCTGCACCTGCAGAGGGATTGGACTAAACAATCTCCGGAGGGTCTTTCCAGCCTATAAAATTTTGTGATTCTGGGATTCTTTTAGGCTATTTTCTGAGTGGGGTATTTTCCAAAAGCATATAAGCATGGGCAGGACATTTAAAAAATATATATGTTTTTCAGTTTTCACAGCAGTTAACAGAGATTTAAGTTGTTTTTAAAGATCAATGTAGCAGTAGAGAACAATGAATAGAACATTTTTTAGCTTTGGCACAGCCCTCCTAAGCATGGCTTCAGTGCCCAGATACAATGATGTGCTAGTGCAGTTAGGCTGCTTTTAGTCCCAGGATACTTTATAGAAACATACTCTGCAATAAATTTCTGCTACTGGGATAAGCTTACATATTGCCAAGGCAGGAGTTGTCTGTGCCAAAAGCATAGACACTAGGACATGACAATTAAGCTGAAATCTATTGTCCATTTGAATTGGTGAAAACTTTATTATTAATTTCAGAAGGGTCAATATATTAATCATGAAGGCACATTACCACATATTAAAAGTGATGACTTTTAAAGACATTCTTTCCCACTGTTTCCTGAACACGTTAATTAATCTCCTCTCATAGACAAAAGTTCACATTCTGCACACTATTATATTACAGAATCACAGAATATGCTGAGCTGGAGGGGACCCACAGGATGATCGAGTCCAACTCCTGGCCCTGCAAAGCACCAGCCTCAAGAATCACACCCTGTTCCTGAGAGCATTGTCCAAACAACTTCTTGAGCTCTGTGAGGCTGGTGCTGTGACCACTGCCCTGGGGAGCCTGTTCAGTGCCCACCCACATTCTGGGTGAAGAACCTTTTTTAACATTCACCCTAAAACTTCCCCCAACACAATTTCAGGCCATTCCTTAAGGTACTGCAGCTGATCACCACAAAAAGATCCATGTTTGTCCCTCCTCTTCTCCTCATGAGGAAGTTATAGAAGGCAATGAGGTTTCCCCACAGTCTCTTCTCTGAGGAGATCAAGTGACCTCAGCCACTCCTTGCATGCTATCCCCCAAAGCCCTTCATCATCTTTGATGCCCTGCTTTGGATGTTCTCCAGGAGTTTATATCCTTTTTTTGTGGTGTCCAAAACTGCCCCCAGCACTTGAGGTGAGGCTGCCCCAGTGCAGAGCAGAGCAGGACAATCTCCTCCCTTGCCTGGCTGGCCATGCTGTGCCTGATGCCCCCCAGGACAGGGTTGGCCCTCCTGGCTGCCAGGGCACTGCTCACTCGTGTATGAATTTCTGTAAATCAGTACCCCCAGATCTCTATTGGCAGAGCTACTTTCCAGCATCTCAGAGGCAAGCCCTTTGCACTGCAGTAGGTGTCATCACTTCTTTGTTATTTCTTTCCTTAAAACTACTGGTGATGAAAGATTATTTAAAAGAGTGGATTATAAATAAAAAGTTTACAGTCCTAAAAAAGACCAAACATCAAAATAAGGTCAGTCCAATGATCTGGATTTTTTTGTCTTCTTTTAGAAATGGAGTCCTTTAGGGTAATATTTTCAATAACATAAATGATGCTGTGGTTTTCAAAAGAAGTGAAAAGTCTCCATTAAAATATATATTGAAAGAAGATGTCTTGCTTCAAAAAATTTCAATTTAGTATTTTCCATAGTTTAGTTTGAGGTTTTGTCCTGTTGCATTTTAACTGCAACAGAAAGTCACATAAATGATGAGGAGAACCAGGCATTTCTATACCTGATATTAAAAAAAAAAAAAAAAAAAAAAAAAGATTGAAAAATCAAAACAAAATCTTATTATCAGTTTGGCCAAAGAAAATATCTAACAGATTTTAAAGTCAACATTTTTAGGAAAGCCCCAAAGAACAGAGCTTGCAGAGTAACTGCTTGTATATAGTCCTTTGCAATCTTCATCATCTAGTTCATTTAAGTTTAGAGGTAGTTACATTATCTCAAAACATGATATCTTTGTATCTTATGTATTGGATTTCACATATTAGGTCAGAACAAAGTTTCAGTTAACATAATATCTTCTCTTCATTTGTAAAATCAGACAGTGATGCTTCTCTGGCACAACCTCACAGCTTTAACCTGTCTAAATTCTTGAGTCAGAATTGATATCTTTGTGCTTAATAGCCCTTGATGTATTTGTCTTTCATGAATTCATCTAATTTACATCACTTCCTTATCTACATCCATCTTTGAGACCACAATGACTTCATTAATATCTTGTCAAAATTCTTTAGTGTTATGGTGACCTTAAAAATATTCAATCATAATCATTGGTGTCAAAAAAAACCACAACCTCATAAATATTTTATCAAAATCTTCTTATCACTCACTGTCAAAACAACATTATTACTTACCACATTGACCCTCTAATCCAATAAATTACCATATGACAACACTTTTTGTTTTTCTAGTTTTGTCTAGTAGAATGAGAAGAATTTTCTGTTGTTAGATTTACAACTTTCTTCTGCTATCTCCTCCTTTCTTAAATGTGTTCTGAAGTTAACATTGAGATTACAAAATCCTTATATTTATTAAAGGTATTAAAGTAAAATTGCATATTCAACACGGACATTTAATTAACATATCTCTGAGTATGTGATAGGGCACTACTGCTCAGTCCTCCTGAAGGTGTCTTCTTCAGGGTGAACGAGGCCAGCCTCCTCAGCCTCTTCTCATGCGGCAAGAACTCCAACATCAAGCGCTTATTGATAGCATAGGGTTAAAATGTTTCTAAAATCATGAGAACTGTATACAATAGATTCAGGGAAGGTGGAAAAAAGGTTGAGCCTGGATAGGCCTGGGAAGGGAAACAAAACTACGCAGGCCCTGGAAACAAAGGTTAGGTTTTGTCTTTACTCGATCATGTACAGAAGAAACTGCACCTGCATAATCATCATATGATTGTTAAATGTAATGATTGTTTGGTACTTGAATATGATTATTGCTTAAGAATCATGAGAAACGGTGTTTGGGGGGCCTGATGAAAACTACAATAATTCATACACTAGAACAATATGGGTTTAATAATTAATATGTAGTTATATAACAAAAGGGTATAAAAACATGTGTATTTCAAATCCATGTCGGAGTCAGATTTGGGTTTGTACCCTGTACCCCTGATTCCCAGAGGTCTTCAATAAAAGCACCCGAACTTATGTTCATTCTGTGATTATGTGTTTCAACGCTAACATTATGGTGCCCCTACCCTGAACTCTGTCCAATTAACTTTTTGTCTGATACTAGGAGCTCAAATCTGGATGCAATATTTGAGACACTGTCCAAAGTGTGCTAAGTGGAGGAGTACAATATAGTCGTTCATTCAGCTTATTGTCTGCCAGAGCCCCAGGGATTTTTTGCAGAGGTGCTTCCCAGTCAGTCAAGACACAGCCTGTACATATTGCCAGGGGCTCCTCGTCCCCTGGTCCAGTGATTTGCATCTGACCTTCTGGAATTTTATTAGCTTCCTATTAGTCTTTTCCTCCAGACTGTCTAGGCCCCTCTGCCTGGCATCACTACTCCCCCACATACCAGATGCTTCCTCGAATTTCATGTCATCAACAGATCATGCTCCATCACCTCCTCCACTGCTAAAGATGCTAAGCAGGACAGTTCCCAGGACAGATCCCTGCATTACTGCATACTGTTACTGGCCTGCAGGCAGACTATGACCAATTAACCATCGCCCCCTGAGCTCACTCATCAAACCAGTTTTTACACATTTAGTTGTTCACCCATGCTGACAGTTGTGCTCTCAATTGGATACAAGAATATTGTGTGAGTCAGTGTTGAAAGCATTGCTGAAATTAAGGTGAATGTCATCCCCTGCATTTCTTGAAGGCAAGTGCAACATTTGCTTATACCAGTTACTCTTGAACTTTCCTGATCTTCATAACTTTTTCTTAGACATCAGCAAGTAGCCTTGCAAGAATCACATCTCTCAGCTTACCTGAATACAGCCTGTGGATTGGTATGGGTCACATAACTGATCTTAATCCATTGCTGTGTATTTTCCCCCTTGAATTCTCCTTCTAAGTAAATACAGAAGCCTCAGACACCTTGTTGGTGAAGAGACAAAGGGTGAAAGGGGTACACGAGGCTTATCTGTGCTTGCTGTGTCTACTCTGTTGCTGTGTCTACTCTGATGCTGCCTTGCTTTCATCTTGAAATTAAAATGGAATCTTGAAATCTGTTACATCTGAGATGACCTTCTCTGGATTATCTAATGTTGAATCACATGTCAAATTATTTAACACCTATTGAGAGAACATAGGTTCATAACAAAAAAGAAAAGATTTTCATCTCTAATGCTGGCTATTTTTAATTTATTTAGGATTGAAGTTTATTTGGACTTTTCAAAACTTACAAATTAATAATGAAATATAGCTTTTATTAGGAGAGAATTATTCTTCGTTCATAGCAGACTTTTTCTGTGAAGGCTTTTAGTTTAATTTATTTTCTTGTGAGAAAGCTTTTTGAGCAGCAATTAAGAATTCAGCTATGTTCACTTGTCCTTTAGTACTTTGTAGCTACAAAATCTGTTTTCTCATATGATTTCTTCTCAGTGCAATATTGCAACAATTTTTTCCCTCTCATGTCTGCAGCCCCAGCCTAGATCAAATTTCTTCAATGTTACCTTCCCTATTCATTTCAGAGTTAGGAGAGGTATACTGGTTTTCCTGAAAAATAACACTTAAAAATCTCTCTCAACTTTCATCCAGCTTTGATACTGAAGTGATTTGAAAGATGAAAAATGTTTGTTTGATTAGTGTTTATTAGACAGAGGAGACTGTGTAAACATGTTGACATGCTCCATTATTACTTTGTCTATTTAATACTTTTATGTATTAGCAGATGCTGGGTACTAAGTAATCTAGAAGGCTATTGGGACATCACTAAACAACATCGTTTATTGTAATTTGTGATACGTATAGTATTCAGGGTTCTCTGTGCTATCCAAATTGCTAAACTCACTTTTCCAATCATGGTAACATTGTCATTCTTCAGGTTATTTTCAGACAGCGAAGGTCTTGTGCTGTAGTTCAGCAGAGCCTGGTAATGCGCACACTGCAGCCCACAGGATTATACTTTTACAGTAAGAGGTTCTGTAGTCAGGAAAACTGGAACAATCTCAAGTAGATGTGAAATCATCATTCATGGTGGATTTTGAGATTTAGCCCCACAGCCTCCAGCTTTGTAGGTATGGCTGTTCTCTGCTGTGTACTGTCTGTGTACTCTCATAGGGGGGGAGCAAGGATATAAAGTACCATTCCAGCCTAGGCCTGTACCTAAATGATCTCTTATCAAAAATGCAGAGCCCTGCCACTGTAGTGATTCACCAGAAGGGCTGACTTACAATAAAGTTGCTCCATCAGCTTTTTGTGTATTTAGAATTACTATCACTCCCTATGGGATTGGCTTTAAAGGTCCCTAGAAGAAAACTCAGAAGTTGATCTTTTGGAAGAAATTTGCCTAAAGGATTTGTGGGACCTTCTACTGAGATAATGGATGTCGACTTTCCCCTTTTAGTCATTACAGTCCAGTTTACTCTAAGACAGTTTGGAGTGATAAAGGCTTTAATGGATGCAGAGCATCAAGCTGTCAGTTCAATATGAGAAAACAGAAACCTGTAACCAAGATGTAAGGAAAAGGGATTGGATCTAGAGCTGGATCACTAAAAGCAGTGCAATGTTGCAACTGGGATGGACCTCGTCATCTGCTCAGTTGGGCCACCCAGCCCACACAGTAATGAAGACTGGGGTTGGGTAAACAGAAGGCTTTGGAACCTCAGGTTAAAGCAAACAAGTAAAAAGCAGACCTGACAGTTAGTAAGATATGTAATCATTTAGGTAAATCAATGAAATTAAAAAAAAAAACAACATAAGGAGTACAAGAAATAAAAACCAATCAAACTAAAAAACTCCAAACCCAGTGTGTTATTACAACTAGTAAGATGAAAAAATTGAGAGGTTCTTTTCTGTTCTCCAATTAATGAGTTTTCTAGAGACATCCCTGTAAGTATTTCCAAAGATAGCCATCACATCTTTTGTCAGTTATAGTTTTTTCAGTATATTCTTGATTTCCCTATACTTTCTACTTCAAAGGATTTATATTCTGAAACTGTTAACTCCTTTTTCCCTTTTACAGCGAGTACAGTTGCTGATTCAGTGTAAGGTTTCACTTCAGAGCTGAAATAGAGCATGATAATTATTTCTGTACTTTATATTCACTTCTGTTAATACTAACCATTGTGGCAGGATCTCTTTCAGCAGTAGTTACAGAATTAATTCACATTCAGGCCTTAACCCACTTTAACTTCCACCAGGTGTAACAACTGCATCTTCTTCACGAACCACTTGCATTTTAATAAAAGAAGTCACTAAACTTGCCTATCATTATTCTATTGAAGAACTTCTAAAGCAAAGAATGACTCATGTGCAACTTCTTGTTCAGGAAATGATCAGCAACAGACATTTTTTTACGAGTAAGACCAGTAACCTTTGTTGCAATGGATCAGTATGTTATAAATACTTTCACTTCACTAGTAACTGATGTGTAGCCACAACTATTGCCAGTAGACCATAGGTAACTGGCCTCAGTTCCTTACTCAGTTACTCAAGGTGTGAATGTGTATTATGGCCCAAACTTCCCACCCTCCTTGAGTGGCACAGTTATGTTCAGTTCAAAATAAGGCATTGCTGTGTTTAATTCTAGATTAGCCACACACAGGAAATGAAGAGTCCTAACATATTTCCCCACATAGCTGTCCCAAGGTTAGACATAGCCTAGCTTCAAAATTCTAGGCAATTATTACTTGAGTTGTGCTTGAATTTAGCCTCATCAAGAAAGCTGAGAGTAGTGTGTAACTCATTAAATGTAAACAAATTGTTTGCAACTGTGTGAAACAAATAAGTGACAATGAAATATAAGCAGATTCTGAGAGCATAGAAAATACAGCTATTTATTGACTATAATAACCTCCAGCATCCTTTCTAGAAAAGGGAAAATTACTACGAATATTTTTAATCTAACTTTACAACCACATGAACTAAGAAAGGAAGTAAGTTTAATTCAGGAATCCATATAACCACTAATTACCTTTCTTGTGCAGAGACAGGACTTTAAATTCATAAAGTTAATTAGCTATTTCATGATTTCATAATGTTTTCTGTGTTTATTAGGCTCATAAACAAGCCTCTTTATTAGAAATTGATGTGTGTTGAAATAGTTGCATAGCAGAAGTAGACTACACTTGATAAGTGAGGATCTGAATCACAGGTACAGCTAACCCATGTGTGCAGATGTCTTCATCATAAAACTAATTCATTTACAGAACTTCAGGGTTGTTAGAAAAACAAATAATGTCACAAAGAACCCAATGGATGGAATCACTGTTAATAGTAACACAAAATGGTTAAAAAATATAAAAGTCACAAACAATAAAATGAATACTTAAGTATTCAGTGGTTGACAGGTCATATTTTGAATGGAAATTCAGATCATGTTTTAAATGAAACGCAAATTATTTTCCATTTCCAAGTCTCCATTGAAAGGGCTTTTTGTATTTATTGATCTGCTTCTAAACATTCACTAAATGGCTGTATCCTGAAGAATCTCATTACTTGATCCTCCCTATATCACAAGTATTCCAGTTTAGTAGTCATTCCAATGCACATTGTTAGGATTAGGCCACTGATGAAATGCACTACAGCTGTTCTTTTCCTTGTATTTTGCACTAAGTAACTGCCAGGTAAACATCAGAGCTAATTGTGGTAGCAGGGACAAGAACTATTACTCTGTTTTGCCAACTGAACATACAAAGGTAGAGAATTATATTTCTGCTGATGCTCATTCTTCTCAGTCCATAAATCATAGTAATAGAATAGTTTGAGTGGGAAGGAGCCTTTCAAATGTCACATAGCCTGCAATGAACAGAGACGTCTTTAACTAGATCAGATTGCACAGAGCCTCACCTTACCTGGCCTTGAACATTTCCTAGGATGGGGCATCTGTCTCTTTTCTGGGTAACCTGTGCCCATGCTTCACTATACTCATTACAAAAAATGATATGTAATCTAAACTGACCCTCCTTCAGTTTAAGACTATTAATCCTTGTCCTATCACACCAGGCTCTGCTAAGATGTTTGTCTCCCTCTGTCTTACAGGTCCCCTTCAGGTACTGAAAATTCACAATAAGGCCTGTCTGGAGCCTTCTGCTCCTCCAGGCTGAACAATCCCAGCTCTCTCAGCTTTCCCTCACAGGAGAGGTTGTGTTCCTTTCTAAACCGCACAATAATTTCAGCAAGAAGGCTACACAGCTTGTTCTATTATTGTAAACTTTAAGGATGCTCTCTTCTCACCAAGACATGAGAATGAGAAGGACTTGGAATCCAACTGTCCAAGCCCTTGAAGAAAGCTGCACTGAATCTGATACTTATAAAAAGAGTAGAAAGAGGACACTGATATAATGTATTCCAGTAATGTTTTAGGAACAAAACAGTAGTTTTGATTAGTACTTTGTAAATATAGCTAGAAGAAAAATGGTCCATTTCTGTACAAAGTTATTTCTGTCACATAGACATAAGATATCATTTCAACACCAAAAAAAGTGGGGAGTGTTGCTACATCTAGTGCTTTATTTGGACCTTATAATCATCCAAGGCCTTTATTGGATTTTTGTGCACTTACATATTTCTCAAGAACAAGCACAGTTATTTTAACAATAACCTTAGAAATCTTTTGCACAACTAGCAATTGACTAAAGAAAACATGAGGTAGCTGTAAGAGTAAAGTCATGATGTCTATAAATATTTGGGTTTCTCACAGCCACAGAGAAATAAAATATTCTTAACACAAGCCTAAGAAAACACAGCAAACAGGCAGCCCAGATTGGCCAAGTCTATTAAACAGAACCATAACACTCAAAATTCACATACACTATAGTCCCACATGCACAAGAATAGGTGCTCTTTGGACTGTTTGAAATAGCTTAAAGAACACAAAATTACATTCTACAGGCAGCTGAATTTACCTTTCTTTTTTTCTTTGATGAAACAGGTGTTTTCCTCCCACAGTGTGAGAATATCTTTAATGACACAGAGCTATCATAATGTCAATGTCACATTTTCTTTACTATTAAAGAAAGTGTATTGCAAAGGCAGACAGCAGAAACAGTGGCTGAGCCAACACCTGCTGATCTTTCCAGGAAGCAAATTTCCTTGCATGAAGAAGTTCAAACATTTACAATACCAAGATAAGGGTAGAGGAAGAGTTTGTTATCACTCTGCAACTTGATTTGAAGATTAAAACTGAGTACAGACACTTTCTGCTGCAATGGCTGCTATAAGCAATCTGGTTAAGATATCCAAAGAAATATAGTATCTTAACACCTGTTATTCCACTGAGAGTTAACATAGGAAGAAACAAATAAATCAATATTACAATTGCTGCTGTGCAAATACTGTGTTATTTAACATGGCAAGTCATTAGATATGTGAGATTTCAGTGATTCAGTGTTAGACTCCAAGATCTCTTTGTCAGAATGGTTATATATTTTTTATAAGATGGAAGTTGATTCTTATACTTGAATGATGTTACACTACAATGTTCTCATTTTATTTTCTATCAGACAAGGAATATCTACTGAGAGCACTTATCCATAATCTTTAAAAAACCTCATACTTTGTACACAATAATCCATTGTGTAAAATATGGCTAGTTTTATGTCCAGGAATTTTGACTTGTGAAGTATTGGTGAATGTGTGTGTCAGCTCATTTCTTATTTAGTAGCAATTTCTGGACATGAAAGTATATTAACCACAGATTAGTTGACATAGCAGTTATTATAAATGTGTTTTCCTTGTTGCCTAGCTTTTTGTAATATATTATATATGGATGAGGTTAAACAGATAATATAGTTAAAAGATACTAAATTATTAGGATGAACTTTAGCAAGCAAAAATGGTCATTGTCACACATGTAAAAATTATTACATATCTTACCTTAAAATTTACTGTTGAAGAATATTTAGATAAGAATCAACGTTTTTTTCCTTTCTTAAATAATATTTGTTTCTGTACATAAATAAATACACGTTTCATATGGATGTATATGTATATCCATAGAGAAGCATCAGAAACACAGGCGCACACACACATTCACAGTCTCTCATATGCTGTTATTGTATCTGAAATGCTGCTTCTGCTTTTTTAAACTTTCTAATCAAAAGACAGTGTAGTGCACAGGTACCCTTCAACTTTGGTAAAGGACTAGAAATTCGATCCTACTAGCAGTGCTGTAATTGCTTATTTATAATTGAAGGAAAAAGCTGCCTCTGTTTCTTAACACATTTGTAGGAGCAGATCTCCTTTGACAATTGTAGTTCAGCTTAATTAGGCACCGAGTCCAGAACAAGCATCAGAGATCATTTGTGCAGGATCAGGAGATGTAAAAGGCTGCAGTCACAGGAATGTCAAACAACTTCACAAGGGGAGAAAACTCAGGAAAGCTCAATCTTGCAAGTAAAACCCATGGCCAAAACTCACAATGAGGGTGCCCACACCAGCAACCTAACACCATTTAAAAAGTTGTGGGCTTCATTCCAGGGACATTGTTACTGCTCAGACAGTGAGCCAAAGTGCATGCACACACATATCCCCCAACAGGAGGAGTCTTGCTCAGGGATACCCAGAAGTTGCGTTTGAAAACCCAAAAAGGTAAAGGGCTATTGTGCATGTCTCAAACACTGGCCACTGGACAGCTGTGGAACCAACCAAGGACTGTTTGCAACAAGAGACAAGAATTGTTGGTTATAACCAAGGACTATTGGTATCAACATGGTGTGAAAAAGAACAAAATTTGGCTGGAGAAGGAAGACCATTCAGAGATAAGCCAGTACTTTTCTGCGACAAACATCTTTGTCGCAGAGATGAGCACAACACAGTACAGCACAAGCGCAGGAAGCCAAGAAGCAGGCATGGACTATGAGGAGGTTTAAGACCACCAAGGACCTTGGAAACCCTCAGAGCCATTTCCAGAACGGCTGGCAAGAATGGACTACACATGATACCTAACTTGAGGAATCATAGAAAGGGGAAAACCTATATTTGGGATGGAAAATCTATACATAAAAACGTACCACCCCCCAAGCACACGTGGCATCCCCTAAACCCTGGACATCCCATCAGCTGGACCGATGCAGCTGGATTCATGGTGAAATCAAGTTTATTGGCTGGATCAGTGCTGGAACCAGCATTGGTGAATTCCTTTCCTTTCCTTGCCTTGCCTTGCCTTGCCTTGCCTTGCCTTGCCTTGCCTTGCCTCCGCCTCCTTTCCCTTTGCCTGCCTTTGCCCTTGCCTTTGCCTTTGCTTTTGCTTTTGCTCTTCCCCTTCCCCTTCTCCCTTTATCCAAAACCCACTGCCATGTGCTTATACAGTACATCGGAATAATACGCCCACCTCCATGGCAAGTGTTTAATTTACTAACAAAACTTTCTGGTAGTTTGCAGACGGTCGGACTTGGATGTTCCTTTCGACCACGAGCATTTAGGAATTTGGGCACTCCCTTCTCCTCAGCGGTGAGTGGTCACAGGGTTTGCCGCATCCTGCGGATGCAAAGAACGCTCACGAGCATCCATGAGAGAAAAAAAAACAGTCCCTCCCGCGGGGGAAGGTGGGGGTAGAGGTGGCAGGAGGTGCCCCGGAGCCAGGGCTGTTCCCGGGAGAGCTTTCCCGAGCCGCGGGTCCGTGCCGTGCCTGGCACAGCCGTGGGCTGGCGCTGGTGGCCGCCCGGGACGCGCCCTGGGGGCGGCAGTGGCTGCGGGGGAGCGCTCCCGGCACAAGGGTTGGTTCCCTGTGATCATCGCCTCGCTCGGCGTGTTCCAGCCGGGCCTTCCTACTCGTGTGCAGTTCAGATAAAAGCGTTATCCAAACAAGATAACAAGATCACAGAAGTGTACAGAAATCCAGATTTTGGAGTGCTATGATATATTTGAAAGGTCCTGGATAACTAAACTTGACAGCTGCCTGCAGCATCTTTATCTGCCCTTTCTTCAGTAGTTGCCACTTCCTTTTTTTTCTCCTTTTTTACTGTTTCGAGATGTGACATTTCCTTTGGTCATTTTTCACACATTTTTATGTTTTAGTTTGGGTGAAAAATCAGAAACCTAGTAGCTGTATGACGAAATAATTAACCTTCATATTAGACTATAGCCTTTATAAAACTTACAAATAAATGTTTCTAAAGTCTGTGTCATATTTAGGCATCATTGTATCAGATAATAGATTCATTGGTACCTGTTTGTTCTGCCCAAATATCTGTTGTATTGCTGTTTGTTACTCTAGCCATTTATAGATACACTATTCTTATTTAGAGTATTTCCTGCCTATTTTTCATATTCATGAACTATGAACATACATTTTGTGTGATACATATAAGAGTTCAATGATGCAGACTGGCAAAACACAACTTTTTAAGAGAATGGGAAATTCCCAAATAAAAAGCATTTGGTGCAAAGAAAAAGGAAAGGTTTTAGCATAAAACATACAAAGACAGAGCACAGTAATCCCTGTGCCCATGTTCTAGGTCAGATATTACCCTAGTACAGTTCAGAAGCCATATAATCACTAGTTAGCCATTGTTTGCCTGGATTTTCTTTGAAGTTTATAGATTTTTTTGTAACTTGAATATTGGTGTCAGTTCCTGGGAGAATGACTTAGAACTCAGACAGTAGAAAATGTCTGTCTGAATCCTTTCACAGAAGCATATCACCAGTAAACCAAAGGCTTTAGATGTTTTATACCAATTAGTACATTGGTGGAATCAAATTTTGGACTTGCCGTGTTGGTAATGCCAGACAGGAATAAAATGGTTTTTAAAAAAAGTTGTAATGTATGAAGAATCATAGAACTAACCAGCATTGATGTATTAAAAATGTTTAGAACAGAAACATTTCAATAAGGTTGCAAGCAATTGTGTCTATGCACATGACAGCAATATCTATAACCTTTCTCATTTTCTCAAAATAAGTCCCTTTACAATTTCACTGAGCAGCTACATGCTGCTTATGCTTTTCATAGCTCATGCATTCATAGCCTAATAGGAGAGACAGTGCCTCTGCCCAGTTTTTATATAGTGCTTTACCTGTTACAACATTAATTTCAAATATAGCTTTTCCAGGGTAAGAGCATTAAAACTTTTACTTTTCTGTGTTGACTTAATCACCAGTGGCAGATCATTCTGTGTGATAAAACCCTCCCAATCTCCTGTTGACTATGGGCCATGCTCCAGAAATAATCTAATGAGTCCCCAAAAAAATCATTGTAGAAGGAAGCGGTTCTAAATGTAATGATTAGGGCATTGAAAGTAGGATATAATTTTTCATTCTTCCAAATGAGACCTGGGGGTACTGGTCAACAGCTGGCACTGTGCCCAGGTGGCCAAGAAGGCCAGTGGCATTTTTACCTGTATGAAAAATAATAAGGCCAGCAGGAGCAGGGAAGTGATTGTCCCCCTGTACTCAGCACTGGTGAGGCCACACCTGGAATCTTGTCCAGTTCTGCGTCCCTCACTACAAGAAAGATATTGAGGGGCTGGAGCATGTCCAGAGAAGGGCAACAGAGCTGGTGAAGTGCCTAGAGAGCAAATCTTATAAGGAATATCTGAGGGAGCTGGGATTGTTTAGCCTGGAGGAAAGGAGGCTCAGGAGGTCTTTATTGTTAAGTACAGCTACCTGAAAGGAGGCCAGTCAGTCTCTTCTACTCTCCAGGGAAGTGGTCACAGCACCAGCCTAAAGGAGTTCAGGAAGCATTTGGACAGTGCTCTCAGGCACACGACATGACTCTTGGGGATGGTGCTGTGCAGGGCAGGAGTTGGACTTGATTCAGCTCTTTCTGTGAATGTCAGATAACACTGACAAACATGAAAATACTTAGTTTCTGTACATATGAAATTGAAAAAAAAAAATTATTGCAAAGAACCTTGTAACATTTGTGAATTTTCTTTCATCATCTTGAATTACCAAATGCCTGTGGGAAACTCTTAGCAGTATTACCTCTGAATTATATATAGCTTGTAGTAAGATATACTTTGCAATAAATTTACATAGATTTTTTTTTTGTTGGGTGTTTTGTTTTAGTTTTTATAGACACATAAACTTGTCACAGTGTTTTTCAAGATCTTGTATTTGTGCAGTAGACCTCTGTGGTGAGGTTTGGTAGCTATCTCCAAGTATAACACATGTATGAATACACATGAGAACACAGACAGATGCACCACATTGTTTATATGTATGTTGAGATCTACACTAGCTAGAAAGCATTTGAGCTGTCACTGTCCAACTGTATAAGTGCCCAAATAAACCACCAACCTGGTAGTAAAGGTGCTTATTTAGATAAGTGCTTTAATATTAAACCTGGCTGTCCCATTCAAAGGAGAAGAATGCACAGAAGTCTTTAAAAAGGAGTGATACAGCAGTCTTCCAGGGCAGCACTGACAATGAGCTTGCAAGTATTGATCTCAATACTGTGTCTTTAGTATCCCTTAACAATATAATAAGCAAAGCCACCATGAAACCAGACAAGCACCTGTGTCATAGCCTGAGCTTTTTCTCATTGCATTTCTCAATAGACCCAGGTTGGTATGGTTCTGAACATGCAAAGGACTCTCTCTGGGGGCAGAAAGTTGAAAAAATAGTTCAGATGTTTTCACAGAGATCTCAGAATACTTGATGTTGGCAGGCACCTCTGGAGATCCTCTAGTCCAGCCTCCCTGCTCAGAGTGGAAGACTGACCCTTCACAGATTGCTGAGACATTCATCCAGTTAGGTTTTGAATAGATGTAAGAAAGGAGATTCCCAAAGTCCCAAAAAACACCTTTAAGTAACCTGTTACATTTGACCATCCTTATTTAAAGTTTCCTTACTCATTGTCTCCTGTTCTTTTACTGGGTTCGACTGAGAGAAGTCTGACTCCACTTTCTTTGCTGTCCCCTAATAAGGCATCCATGCAGATGTCACTTTCACTGTTATCACCTCTTCACCCACCTTGCTCCAATCTTCTTGAGGTTAAACAGCTCTACTTTAAGAACTTGCTTCTCTAGTTTAGCTGTTTCTTTTTGTACAATATTTATGTATGAAACTATTTTTGTTGCCTCTAGTATCCACTGACACAGTTATTTTCTATATATACAGTCACATCACATACTTAGGGGGTATGTGGTAGTTTTATTTCCACTGCAAAAGGTAAGAACAAGAGATTGAAATTGAACAAAATTATCTTTATCTGTAAAGGTTTCCTTCCATTCTTGTGTGTCCACATGAACTATTGCTCTGCTTTCAAAACCTCTTGATTTTGAGTAAACGTTTCTATATTTTTAACTTTCAGTTGTGAAATCAATATAGTCTATTTGTCCACCCCAATTTAACAAGCTCAGTAATCCTTCAAACTAATCCCAGTGAAATTGCTTCTGTGTTTTAGTAATGAATTAAAAAAGAGGGAAGGAAAAAAATTCTACATGCTCAAATCATATCAGGTCTGTACAGTGAAGCTAGGCAGCTGCTGTCAAAAGCATTGGCAGAAATAGTGAGTGCTTAAAATCTCAGTCCCAAACTGAATTTTTGTCATTCAAATTTCACCAGTAGACATGAAGTTATTTCACATGACTTCTATGGAAAACATTTCTGTCAGAAATACTGATAGGAGGAATAAAATGTTTTGTTAATTTAATTTTGCATTTATATGAAGATGTGTAATTTAAAGTTTATATATTTTTTTTTTTTTTTACTTATGGATTAGTTTTTAAAAGAGAAAGCCTTGTGATAAACTATGAAGATTACATGTTAGAAAGCAGAAAGCGAGCCTCAAAGTTTGGCATATAGTGATAAAAATTCAGGACTCAGAATCCCAACAAAGGATAAATATCTTAAGATAAGCAGTTCATATAGATATAGTAGCAGGTATTAATGTCACAAAAAGAATAAAAATGTTGACAATAAGTCAAGAAGTATTACATTCCTATGGAGTCTAACTTCATTGCAAAATATTTGAAAAATTGTAGAGGCAAGTTATTACTCCCTCTTAACATAAATTTTTAGTTTGCAGTGTTGCAACTTACAGTATCAGTGAAGAAAATTTTCCAAAACTTGGGAGTCATTATATTCACGAGGGGATGAGTTGGGGAGAATTGCTCCAGCTTTTCATTTTCTTCCTGTGTGAGTCTGTCATACACTTCATCTTCTTTCAAACTGATTGTTTTGGATCAGAGTCAAATCCCCTCATGCTGCCTGTAAATCTGTGACTAGAAGTTCTAATTCAGGTCAAGGTGTGTCAGTCAGACATTCAGAGATAGCCTGTTATTGTTCAGAAATATGTGCAAGGAATGTGCTGCTGCAGTGTGATATAGTAGGTTAAAAAACTCCTTCAAACATTTCCCTGTAACAAGGAAATGTAACTATGGCTTCTCTTTCCTAAATGTAACTGCCTGAAAACGCTTTGAGAAATCAGATATTCTTTGATACTGTAAGATTTCATGAGAGTGAATCTGTTTCAACTGTTATTTCCTGTCTCCACAATCAATTTGGGTGTGAAAGAGCAGAAGCCCCTTTGCCAGTTAAGAAATAGACTCAAACGTTCTGGCTCTCAGCATCTTCCCCAGGCTGCCAGACTACAATTGCTGCAATGCCTCTTTCTCCAGAAGCCAGCAAGATGTCTGCTCCAGATGGCTGGTCAAGCAGTGGTTAGCTCAGCCTTCTGGCAGCCTAGATTCTCCTTTTAATTTTGATTTAATTCATTATTCACCAGCTCCATTTTCTCTGACTTATGTAATGCTGTTATTCAAAAAGTGCCTGAGTACATTTCAGCAGGATGAATTGGACCTTAAAACAAGAGGGTGGGATTCATGTACATTTGGCACTATAGTGTAGTCCTTATCTAGAGGGATAGCTGAAGACCAGCTGAAGACAGAGTATACTTTTTCGGTAGTTTAAAAAACACAAATAAAGAGAGAATTAAATGAGTGTCTGTGCAATCAGCCTTTATTCATTATGTATTTTTTGTTTAAATTACAAGGTACAGGAAGACATATTGAGATACATATTGAGATATGAAATTAAAAATTAAGAGAAAGAGAGTAGAAATTGGTAAAATTATTTTTCCCTCTTCAGAGGAGATATTGAATTTGAATGTAGTAGGAGATTTGAATGTAGTAAGATACACGAGCATTTTCACTTTCAGATCAATGAGGAAAAAAATAAACTATGGTTCTAAATTTTTTGCTCTTCTGACAGTCTCTGGCTTAGATTTCCTTTAGTCTGTGTTGTGACTTTTGTATGGCTTGGGTAATTTTTTTCCCACAGGGAGAGAAGGCTCCTGTATGTCTTTGTGGTATTCCATTGCTAATTCTGTAAAATCCTGATGAGATATTTTAAACAGAACTGTTCTTCATTGAACAAATGCAGTTTTGTCTGTAGAAATTTCTAACAGGAACATGATTTGGTAACATTTTTCAATGGGAGAAATCTGAGTTTATTATTTAAATAATATTTTAACTATTTTTATTGAGATGTTTCCATTACATAAATATGAAAAATAAAGACAAAATTAGCATTCTGCATGTAGGGTTTTTTCTTTCTCTATTTTATGATATCATGTATATTTAACTTTCTCAGGAAATTTTGACTTTATCTTCATGGTCAAGTTTCACTTTATTTGGGGAGGGTTTTTTCAAATGTTGGGGATTTTTATGAAAGGAAAATATTGACTCCTGTCCATCTTTCTAAACCAATTGGTAAAATATGGAAGCAGAATAAGAGGAATAGATGAGCATTTCTATTTGTGAGCAAGTTGTAAATATTCCCAAGCACAATAAAACTTATTTTTCAAAATGTAGATAAAACCACAGTAGCATTTTCCTAGCTTCACTCTCTGCATACTCATAAATAACTAAGACTAGAACTGTAGTTGGAAAATATTTTCTTTCCAGCAGAGGGACTGTTAGAGCTAAATGCGAATGTGTTAACTGAATAATCTCCATGCAAATAGAGCTGATCAGATTGAAAAATAACCATAAAGGTAACAGAATTAAAACATTTAGAGAGTAGATTAGGTGCTTGGATTTATGCCTTTAGCAACTATAGCAAATAAGGTAACAACAATGAGGATATTCAGAGATTGCCTTGTGCTATTATGGGAGGAAAAGGTGAGCTCTGTGATTTTTACTGAGGATATTGCCATTATAATGCCAAGGGGTCAGTGTTTTGTGTTGTAAACTGATTGTCACATACACTGTAAAATGGGCAGTTATACAAGTGATATTGCAGTGATTCACCTTAATTTTAAGTGATCACATTTTTTTACACAAACATGATCATTAAATAACAACAGTATGATTGTAAGTCAGTAGAACAGTGCAGCCTGCTTCATTCATGAGTATGGCCAGTGGGTCAAAAGAAGTGATTCTCCCCCTCTACTCTGCCCTTGTGAGACCCTGCCCAGAATATTGCATCCAGTTCTGGTGTCCCTACATAACAAGGACATGGAACTGTTGGACCAAGTCCAGAAATGTACTGAAGCACCGCAGCTGTTCAGCCTGGAGAAGAGAAACTTGTACGGAGATCTCATAGAAACCTTCCAGTATTTGAAGGGGTCCTGTAGGGGGGCAGAGAGGTACTCCTTGTCAGGAACTATCATGGTAGGACAAGAAATAAAGGGTACAAACTGAAATAGGGGAAATATGGGCTGGATATTAGGAAGAAATTCTTTACTGTGCAGGTCGTGAGACACTAGAGCAGGTTGCCCAGAGGTGTGGATGTCCCATCCCAGGCAATGTTCAAGGCCAGTTAAGACAAGGCCCTGAGTAACCTGGTCAAATGGGATGTGTCCCTGTCCATGGCAGGGGGGTTGGAACTAGATGATTTTTAGAGTCTCTTCCAACCTTTACTGTTCTATGATTCCATTATTTATTTCAACAGATGCTTCTGGAAGACAGTTCTGTGTCTTTCATCCTTTTTTCCTTCCTGGAATATCTTCCTTCTTGGTGGTATCTCAAGCAAAAGCAAAAGTCTCTGTGTTCGAAAAGGATAATGAGTGTAAAGTGCTTTTCCTTCCCTTCGTACTTCTAGGAAATTCTGTTCTTGTTTACATCATCATGAAAGCAGACCTTTCAGTATTCAGCAGACTGAAATTATTTTTAAAAAGTGTAGACATTTTAATTCAGATCATGGAAACTAGGATTTCATATTCATATAACTTGTCATTATCTTCACATTGTTAGTTATGAGAAAGCCTTTTCTCCTACGTAGAGCGAAGTAAAATCACTGTTTACAATGGAAGAAATGTGGGGATCTTATTGAATAATTATGAGTACCTCTTTCATACAACATTATGCTGAGATAAACTCTCACATGCTTGATATCTCTAGACAGTAGGGATCCAAGGCCTTTGGATTTATTCAGACCACTTAGGAACCTGCTGAAAAGAGAAAAGGGAAAAAAAAGAGGACACTTTTATTCTCCCAGGGAGAGAAAAGAGAATTTCTTTGTATTGTACCTCAATCAAGAATACTGCATCCAGCTGAGCCTAATCAAACAGAGAGAAATACGTGGCAATGTTTGTGTGCAGAATACACACACACACTCCAAGACACTGTATGACGCATAATGCTTGCTGTCAGACTTGCTTCCCCATGCAGCATATTATTTTTTAAAAACCATTTTATCTCATACAGATTGTGTTAGTGACTTTTTAATTTATTTTTTAAAAAAACTCAATGCATCTACTCATGTCTTAGAGCTCCTTTAAAGAGTCAAGGCTTTCTTTCTGTCTCAGAGATAAAGCACTAGGATGACAGTCGGAAGACTGTTATTTCTTTCCCTATCTCTGATGTTGATTGAGTGTGTTACCTTGGAGGATTCAACTTCTGTCTCTGAGACTCAGTTTCTAACATCAAAAACTGAATAAATACCAAAACTCCAACATGGATATTGGTAGATATTCATGTGAGATACTGAAAAGAACATGAAAACACAAGTAAGTAGGTTATAACACTGCCTCCTGCAGCTTCCAGTGATTTTCAATGCTCAATGACAGGAAATAGCTAGGCTTATTTTGAAGGAGAAGGAAATCTGTTTTTATTACTCCACAGTTGTTTTTCTTTGATTCTATGCATTCACACACTCCTTGTATGAACTCATGTAGGTTTTTAGTGTCAACAATATTCTGTACCGAAGATACACTGAATGAAGAAATTATTTATATGCTACCATCTTCTCTTTTTGGATGTTATTTAGTTCTTAAAATACACATTTCCCATGCATTTACTTTATGACATACTGTGGGGGTGAGGTGCTTCTCTCGGGCTGTCACCTGCGCTTCCAGGCTCGCTCTGGCACCGGCGCCACATAAAAGGTACAGTCCTGTATTCTGGAATGCAGTTCCCGTCCTGTGGGTCCTTGCCTTGGCAGAAGTGTGAACAATGCAAGAAATAAAGGGATGGAACTCCAGTGGGGAACTTCAGCTGGGTTTTATTAAATTCACGCAACTTCCTTTTACCCAGGAGGCAGCCTGCCAAAGCCCACTGAACTCCCGGGTTTTCACCTTAAATATGGGGTGGGGGAGTAGGGAGGATACAGCTTGGAACCAATCCAGAATGGGAAGGGAGTGACCCTGAACCTAAATGACAACCCATAGAACAAATCAAGAAACAAAGAGGGAGGGAGAACCGAGACTGGACATCCTCATCAGAAGTTTCTAGACATCAGGGTGAGGCCTCGAAATGACAGACAGGATTCAGGTGTCGCATAAGTGATGATTGATTAATAACAATAACTGGGGTAAACCATAATGGGCTAGAACATGGGATACATGGGAAAAAACATTGTGAAACAGTATAAAACAAACAGATGCATATAGAAAACTGGTAAAACCCCAAAACATACCACTACAACATACATGAGTTTATATATCTTTGAATAACCCTTTCATTTGCCTCTTATCTGGGCTGGAAAGCTGTAATTTATTCAATAATTTCTTCTACAGTGTGATGCTTCTAAACATTTTTCATCACACCTTGTCATGTGAAAGGCAGCTTTCCTTGAACTTTTTATATTGGATCAATCTATCAGCACAGCCAAGGAAGATAAGACCCTTGTGCTCAACCAACCTGTCAGCACCCTAATACATAGACCCCACGTACAGCCCGTTGTGTTGAAGTGTGGTTCAACTAATTTACTCAGGGTCATGCACCTGTACTTTCATTTGGAATATTGTCAGTTTTGTCAACTCTGTTATCTGCTGCTAGCTACTGCTAGTGCCCTTAAAGGACTCACATTAAGCAGTGTATGGAATAACATTCTTTATTTACAAACACACTGATGTAGAAGACTGTGATGGGCTGTTCAGAGATTGCAAAAACGATCTTGAAGTGATGTACAGACAAGCTTCTATCCCAATGAAAGCTAGCTTGCGATAATCATTCAGTGCGCATAGGATAAGGTTCTTACCCAATATATGTCCCAAGGAGGGAGAAACCAAGTTCAGGTTGTTGACCAATCCCAGAAGTTATGATGGAGTTCTTCTTTGATGTCCTTCTGCATATATCTTTGAGAGAGGGAAGAAGGTTAAAGTTGATGTCAGCTAATGATGTCAGCTAGGTGGAGTTTGACGGACTTTAGTAGGGGGCCTGTAAAGTAGTGTGCATTCTCGAGTTAATGAAGCAAAATTCAGTTCTTGATTATCGTCTAAATCATTCTTTGACTTAGTTCCCATTAGCTGCATTTTTTTAGATGGAGCATAACCACAATACCTCTGTGTTGCTCAATCCTTTGCTCCATATCTGCAGTGTTCCTGCCCTTTGAGTGTGCAGGCAGTCTGTCTTTGGTGAAATATAGCCAAGACATGCACTCCTTGCTGACCTTTGTTCTTTGGTTTTCTCTCCATACACCTCCAGGCCTTTTTCAGTTCTGCTATGATGTTTTCACTAGGACAAATTATATACAATATTCAGATGTGCATATACCACACATTTCAACAAAAAAGGGAATAATGAAGTTTTCTATTTTGTTTGCCATTTTTCATAATAATTCATAATAATTCATGGAGCTGTGTGTTATGACCCAGATCATTCACTTCTCAGTAATGATTGTCGCCTGTCAATCCATCACTGTTTGCACAAAGATTTGTCACTGTTTTTTACTGTTCCCGTTCAAGTTCCAGATATGTCTGATCCATAATCTCTGCAAAGACCCTGAGATTCTTCTACGCCCAGTGATTCTTCTAATTCCAATGTGGATTTTATTGTACTTGTTATCCCCCAGTGACTTCTCTTGGAGCTATATTGGTCTGTATAAGCAATCCATCAAGGGAAGGATTTAAATATTCAAGGCAGCTCCTCTGTGTTACTTTGGGAATAGCTAATTATTTGTACAAAAAGAAACAGTCCCAAAGAAAACAAGACAGACTGAAAGGATACTAAATTTTATAGAATTTGTCTATATTCAGGAGAAAGATATTTGTGGAAAAGTGCCTTAAAGTTTCTCCACTGGCTATTAAGGACACTTACTTATTTTATGTGTTCTTTTTCACCCCCTTGGCTCAGCTCAGTGAACAGAGAATTCAACCAAGCATTTATGAAAGTAATGCAAGGATTCCAGCAAGCGCATTCATATCACTTGAGGTAAATTCCCTAGTTGATAGGAACTAGTAGGTCCAGAGTTTTAAGGAAGGTCTATTTCTTTTTCTGATTTGGACAATAGACTGAATCCAATAAACTTTTGGATAAAGTTATGGGATAATAAGTTAAGAAGCCATACTTACAAAGAAGTGAGTTTGGAATAGTAAGAAATTAAATGAGCATATGAAAAATAACTCTTCTGGAATTAAAACAGAAATAAATAAGATAAAACTATGAAAAGTAAAAGGATTAAGAAAAAAGAAGCTTTAAATTCTGTCTGAAATTTTAAGATTACTTGCAGCCACCAATTAGGCAAAATCTGGATTTTGTGATTTAATTTCTGTGCTTTATATTTGAGTCACAATGAAGTCTTTGTGGTAAATGCATCCTTGGGCCCAAGGCTGGGATGTTGCCCTCCAGGTGGTTGTGGCTCAGAAGGAGTAGGAGGAACATGGGTGGACAACAGCAGAAGCTGGACCGGGAGCTTTGGCAAGACCCTCAATAGAAAGCACCTTCTCAGCCATTGTCCACCCCACGGCCTCTGGGAGCTTCTCCTGGGTGATCACTGGGAAGAGCTAACTCTCAACTGCACTGGCTCTTAACTGACACACATCCTTATCAGCTGAATATCCAGGAGCCCATAGGGATGCTCTGATGGCCCTTTCAATATCTTCTACTCTAAAACTTCCTACATAAATACCAGAGATCAATGTCATTGCACTTGATAAGGGCTGTAATGAGATTGTTCACAAGGTGAAGGTCATTAAATGTAATGGACAAGGATCAAATAATTTCTAAATAGTCATTGAGCATTGACAAGGTTTAGGCATGGACCTGTTTAAAACTGTGCAAACTGAAGCGTACCTGGACAGCCTTATAAATAGGACTTCAGGTGTGAAGGAAATGCAAATGTTAAAAATGTAAAGGATGAAAGATTTTAGCTGGTTTGGAATGAAGCAGTAGGTTACGCACAAAAAGGAATAATGTGAGAAATTAAGTATTTGAATTCTATTTCAGTAATTTGAAGTATCTTGTTCATGTCCCAGACCTCATTTCTTTGGAAACTGATGAAAAAGATGAACTACAGGTAACCTTCCAGGTAATGTCTTATCTGTGAGATCTGTCTCTTTCTACAATGCTGTTTACACATTTTGTGTAGTTTTTGAGTAAACCCTTGGATTAATGGTGGGAATAGGGGCTTTTAATATGAACATCTACGCATGAAGTTTTGCTTCTTTGCCTGTTTTCTGTCACAAGCAAAATTGTGTTCTTTGTTATGTCATGACAGCTTTCATTGGCTTGAGAAAAAATTCTAAGTGTCCCACCACTCAGTTGCACAATAACTGGTATTTGCTGACAAGGTGTGCTGTCAGACTGGGAAGAGTGCCAAGAGGTCCATTGTGGTGGTGCTTGAATTCAATTCCAATTGGGTTTTTACTGCTCCAGTTTGGTTTTATAATTTGTGTTTTATAATTTTGTAATTATTACTATTGTTTAAGATGGCCTCTCCTTCCCTCTCCTTCTCTCCTTCCCTCAGACTTTCCCGCCAAAACCTTGGTTGTCCTGGTTACCCTATCCCATAATAGTTGTTTACCAGTTTTCTGTTATATGTCAATCTTTAAGTTATATAACTTCCCCACCCCCTCATCATGCATTCCTCCTCCCCAAGTTACTTATTATTGGTTCAAAAGTTGTGCATTCCCTCATTATACGTTGGCAAAAGGTCATGATTGGTCCCACTCAATCCCACCCCTGTAACCCACTCAATAAAGAGCCGTGCCATCCCGAGGCCAGTGTCTCTCTCGGAGCACTGCCTTGGGGAACATGCATCCCCTTGGTTGCACATCCTGAGAGTCCCGCCTCTCTATTCTGCGCACTATCCGCACCGTGGTCGGGTTTGCCCACGCCTCTGGCAAAGTGAGCCCCTGGATGTAGTGGCGGCAGGGCTGGCCGGAACTGCACCCTTGGTAAAGCCGAACCACTGCAGTCCATACCTCTTTTATTATAGGCAATGTCTTCCCATAGCTTCAATTTAGATGGAATTTACCCTGCCCAGATTCAGACATGTAAGGTTTTATTATGGCTGGCACAGAGGAATCAACAACCTGAGGTGGTTCTGTATTCTGAGATTTATTAAAGAACCTTCAGGCTTTTACCCTGTTTGATTATCTCACACACTTGTTCTAAGAAGTTCTATGTTCACTAGCTGTCAGTTTCCCTTCCTCACAGGGAGATCACTGCTGCCCAGGGAGAGCAGACTGACAGTCAGGTCTTGACAGCAGCTTGCAGTTTCAGCCTAAGTCCCTGGGAGTCCCGCAGCATTTAGTTCCACTCATCTCTGATCTCCAGGATCCTACTCCAGTTCCAGTATCTTTATTCCAATCACACAGAATCATCGAATCCAACCTTTGACTGGTCACCAGCATGTCAAATAGACCATAGCACTAAATGCCATGTCCAAGTGTTTCTTGAATACCTCTGGGGATGGTGACTCCACCACCTCCTTTGAAGCCCATTCCAATGCTAAACTATCCATATCTATCCATAAAGAAATTCTATCCATATTTCTGTATGGATTCTATCCATATCCAATTTGTATCCATAAAGAAATTCTTCCTTATGTCCCACCTGAACCTTCCCTGGTGCAGCCTGAGACCATTTTCTCTTGTCCTGTCACTGTTGCCTGGAATAAAAACTGATAAGACTATTGTATGATTCTGTGTGATGGTCAATGTGCACAAATACTCTGAAAAGAAATGTCATTGTATTCATGTACCAGCAGCATTCTGTATCCCCGAGTCAGACCACTCACCACTTTTTCAGACCCTCTTTTTCTTTCTGAGACTAGTTCTCAAGAGATCTTATTTTTAACATTGTCTTTCTTCCCAGAAGACCAAGCCCTGAGCTTTCCAACTTAATTAGTGTATATGCATATGCACAGCTTCCTAATTGGTGTTCCTCTCTCATGTCTCTATTATTTGTAGGATTTAGGATGTGTCACTTTTCCCCAGTTTAAGTGTTACCAGAAATCATGACCACTCCACACTGGTTGCAGTGAGAAAGTTTCTGCTTGAAAAAGCAAAAGCTCAGTTTCAGACGTTCACCCCTACACACAACATACACCAAATTATCTGCTGCCTGTTAGCATTTACAGCTGAAGCTGTTTTTATCACCTACAACAGATTTAGACAGCTGCTTCTATACTAATCATGCCAGAGTGCCTTTGATGGCAATAGAGAGGACAAGACCTTTTTAGGGTATCTCATCTACTTTGAAAGTGCCATTTGAAGATGTCAATGGAAATGCCAGCTGCCTTCATCTGTAAAGGAAACACTGGGGGCTGACCTACACCAATCTTGATCAGGTGGCTTTTATTTTTCACAGGTGATTACAGTGTAAAGATGTAAATATTTTTCTGCCTAGTTTGGAAAACCAAAGGTTTGGGGTTTAAGCAGGTCTGATTAGGTGTGAACACAGTGCAGCCTTGCAGGAGCCAAGAGAATGCTGAAGTGAAAACAGGAGTCCATGGGTGGCCCAAGATTCTTTACAGTCAGGAATGACTAAGAGAGATTGTTCTGGATCTCAGTTTTACTTAGAAACATTTAACAGCCGGACTTAATTCTTCTTGGTACTTAAACTGCTTTTTGAAACTGGCTTGCCTGTTGGTTTTGTGTTTGGATTTCTTTTTTCTCAGATTTTTTCTCTAGTACAATACCAGGAAAAACAAAATTACAACAGAATTGAACCAAGACAATCCTTACCTATTCTATTCTCCTTCATTAGGCCCTGGACTCATGATGTTTTATTCATACATAACTATTCTAGGTTTGAGATTTTTTTTCTTCCAAATTTTCAAGCTGGTACAGACAGCAAATAATTTGTATTCTATTTTAAGTACACAATGGAACATAGTGAGCTGTGGAGTTTAAAAAAATCCTTTTATAACAATAGGCTTATTCAAATAATTATGTGTATGCCTTTGGTAAGTATTTTTATATATAAAGAGATAAGAAAACCCACACTCCAGTACACGTATGTTGTTATTCCTTTTGACATTCATGTCCATTAAAGCAGCTTAAAATCAGACTGAACTTTTCTTTTGGCTTTAGGGAATGGCATATGCACATTTTATTCTCCTGTTCTTCTTTAGCAACTACTCCAGTGTCTATTTATTTAAAATTCAAGGTGCATTTACTAATTAGTGCCAGAGGAACTGTAATCTTAATAGGTCATAATAGGTCATATATGTCATACTATTTTATATGCACCTAGAAATACATAAAAATGAGATTATTGGGGGGAGTTACATGTCAGATTTGATAACAGGTAAAATTGTTTAAACTTCTGACTTAAAAATTAGAAAATGTCACATGAAAGCCCTATGTGCATCCAGAAATCTAGGGGACAGAGGTGTCAAATAGCAGTCCCAAGCAAATATTTTACTACTCTATTTTCTTTGGTATACATAGTAAATCAATTTCAGTATATTTAAGCAGGTATTTTGTACCTGATATTTTATTCTCCGAATGTCTTTTGTATAGCATGACTTTTGAATATAGTGAACTAGAAAAAACAGACTCAGAATTATAAACTGCTCTTTGTTTTAATTGCTGTAAATTTATCATTAGGGAAGGAGGAATGCTAAAAAACAGTGTTATATAATTTTTATGCTGTAGAAATATATTAATCTGCATATGTTACTGGCATAATATCCTGTCTCTCTATCTTTCAAATAGTTGAGTTCATTTACTGGAATCAGTGAGAGAGTCTACCTTTTACTTTAGCACTCATGAGGCAAAATATGTACTCCAAGTCAGCTGAAGGTGGTCATGGGGGATGACAGTATTATCTCCCCAAAGACTCTGTTTCACATGCTTAATGCTTTTGTGAGTCCAGGAGATGGGAAATTTGTGACTTTGAGAACAGATGCACTTGATGCAGAGTGACATGTGCCGGAGCTATGGCTTCAGCTTTCTTCTTCCTTGCTCTTTTTTTTCAAGTGAATGGCTCCCATTCCAAAGAAGGGAAGCCATAGCATTTTCTATGGGGTGCAGTGAGCTCCTGTTAAGTGAGCATATCAGAACTGTAGTTTTTCAAAATTTTACAATCTAAAGACAGATTTTATGTGCCTTCACTTTTTGAAGGTGACCTGTCTCTCAAGTTGTCCTGGCACCACCTCTAAGATATGGCTGTTCGAAGAAAAGACCTCTGCATGTGTTTTAACATGGGTAACATTAGATTCCTCCAGGGTTTATTGTTAAAGTACTTATTATGGTGGCTGAAATGTCTCAGAATTGTACTCTGACTCTAGATCTGTAGACCATTAGTGTCAACATTAAAAAGCTCTACACACCAGAGACAGCTCTATGTTGCTATTCTGCAGAATCTTGGAAGGGATGAGCCATGTTAGGTCATCCAGAAAATATTTCTTCCAAAACGGGAATTCTTTTCCCACTAAACTTTCCAACCCTAACTGTACTCTGCATCCACCCCTGTTTTAAATGCTGCAAGAGAAGGTTTCCACCTATATTCTAATCTATGTCACATTCTTACCTCAGTGCAATATGGCAGTCTGCAGTGAAGAGAAATCCCATAGATGGTAAAAAAAAGTGTTATTTCATGGGAGACAATAATTTTTTTCTAATTCACTATTGAGTATATTGGCTCAATGTAATGTTTTCAAACTTTCAAATGTAGTTTTTAAGGGAAAAAATTTAAAAGCAGATTTTTATGTTTATTTTTAAGAAGTATATTTAATAAAAAACTTATCATGAATCTGGACATAATGGGTTTTGTCTGTTCATACTATTAATTTTTTACAGAAAGCACCTAAATTCCCCCAGAATTCCTTTTTGTACTGTATACATAATGACATTCTCAAAGATGAAAAACCTAGATAATTAACTCTATTATCCAATGGAAAAAGCATCAAAGGGAAAAAGAGGAGAAATAGACAGCAGAAGGCAAAAAAAAAAAATAGAAAGAAAAAGATGGATATGTATTTAGAAAAGCTTTTGAAACTTTTTGGCTTGTTTTAAAAAATGAAACCC
The DNA here is from genome assembly GCF_965231275.1 of Zosterops lateralis. Taxonomy (NCBI): domain Eukaryota; kingdom Metazoa; phylum Chordata; class Aves; order Passeriformes; family Zosteropidae; genus Zosterops; species Zosterops lateralis. The sequence goes on from NC_139765.1 coordinate 53,266,203, forward strand.
CTTTGGAAACGTACTACTGATAGCTATTCCACTACTCCATACTTCGGCACAGAAACAAGTGCAGAGTCTGCTTATTTCAGTAAAGTAGAATACTACTGCCTGAGATGTTCAGCGTGCCTGAACTAAAAATCTGCAGTTTCTTTCTTTTCACTTTAACTCTGTAATGTAGATTTTTTGAGTAGATTCTTATACTCACCATGTATGTATAAAAGAAATAAATTAGTTTAAAAATCTAAACAGTCTTATTACCCTTTAGGAAATTTTCAACTAAATTGTTTTCCCAGCCATGTCAGTGTAACTGGCTTTAGCTCAGAACAAACAGTCAAAATTATGCTTGTACAAATAAAAGATATTTTGGCTCAATCACTTCAAAGAAAGGGGACTTTTAAAATGAACAATGTTTTTAGAACTAACCAAAATTCCTTTTGCATACTGCTAATGTACTTTATCTACCACAACAGCTGCAATCTACCAGTGCTTCAATGGTGTCTTCCTATTTTTAAATTTACAACATTGATCTGAATCTATACTTCCAGTCTTTCCTGAAAACTAGGTGTTGTAAACCTAAAGCTGGAATTTCACCCATTTTAGATCTATTCCTAGAAATGAATAGCTAAATTGTTGTAACCTTTATATTAATGTTAAGTATTTGAAATCAAGTCCAGTGATGTCATTGAATACTTTGCCCTGATTTAACTTTATGCTGTATCACCATAGATATTTTTTCCCAACTAAGCTTCAGTTTGAATTACAGTTCCTATATCAATACTATACTCATTAAGCTTTGTTCCTTATACCAGGGAACAGTTTGGCAGTTATTGGCCAAAATTTTGTTAAGAATGTGTAACTATTCTATGGACAAATATGCCAACAGACTACACTAATCTATCAAGAACAGACTAGCAGATATCCTCTGAAATGCTGGGATGATAATTTGGCTTCATAACATTGCTGTTGGCTCAATAAGACAGACATAAAACTGGAATTTTCTTCATTTCCTCTATGACTTCAAAGTTAGTTTTTGAGAGCATTCTCATTTCATCTGTTATCTCACAGGTGAATATTTGGTATTAGGATAACAAATTTGCTTTGAGTTTTTCCCTGCTGGTCCTTTTTGCCCAGAAACTTTAATGACATTACTCTTGATCATATGAATAATTTCCTGATATAGTTTATGATATGGATTGGCTGAATATTGGTTTATAAATACTTTTAAAGTGCAAATCTTTAGCTGCAGACTTCTCTATGCTTGAGGATCTAGTTGGATTAAGTGTCGTATGTTTATTAAATATATTGAAGAAATATACAGTAAATATTAGCAAAATAATTCAATTTTCCGCACTTTTCTATTATATTAGAGATAGAAAAACCTCCTATAAGAATCATTAATCAGTCTACTTTAAATTTATATCTCATGCAAAATACGGTGGCAAATGTGATTATATTGTTTATAAGTCTGCTGCTGTAGCTGTTTGCTAAACCGAGCATAAAATTAAAACCTATATTTCTTGTTTTAAAATTGATATACAGAAATATTTTATTAGTATTTATTGCACTGAGATAACTATTTTCAAATATAAAAATCATCATGTCTTTGTTTTATGTATCATCAAGTCTTTATTTAATGTATTACATTCAGCCAGTTCCTTACAGAAGACTTTCAAAGAGACCTTGAGCCCCTTTGACCACTGTCAGACTACATTTCCTACAGGCATTAACCAGGTAGTGAAAACCAATTTAGTTTGTCTATGTCCTTCATTCTGAGATGTTCTCATCAAATATTGCTAAATGCCTAATTCAAATGGTTTTGGATTTGTTCACAGTAAAAAGAACCACAGTGCTCCCCTGATCAACATTTTGAACAGATCATTAAGAGACTTGCCAGAAATGCTTGACCTTGTGAATTGTGTGTGGAAAATTAACTTATTCAACCTATTCACATCAGGTGAACTAGTAAAAACCATTATTGTCCCTTGTGCTTTAGAATTATATGTATATAGTCTTTATCTACATGTGGTATTTCCATCTACAAAGACACAATCCTTAGATCTCCCTTCCCTCTTTTTCTGTCTCCCCCAGGCAATTTCATGAAGCTTTGATTAGTCCCTCTTTCTCTGGAAATCTTCCTTTTCCCATAAGGAAAGGAATTTTAGATAACAATACAGTAAAAGAGAGTAAGAAGACATAAACATGAGGGTAATGAATAAAACTTATATTACATGTTTGCAGATCCTCATATGCGGAATAATCAGTTTCCCTAAAGAAAACTGTCTAATTGACTGTCCTTTGCATTAACATAAAAATATTTGACCCTGTTACAAAATTAAAGTTATCTTTCATTAATAAAAATATTAATCTTTTATTATATTACTTAAATTTTATTACTTTATTTAGCTTTCAAAAATAATTTTATTCTATGGCAGTGAGTGACAGAGATTCCTCTTTTTTGTCATGAAAAACATTGCTTAAGTCATTACATATATTTTCCTTCTATTTTACCCTCCCTATTTTGCTTAAATGACTTTAAAAACAAGCCTGTGTGTAAACATCTCTTCTCCATTCATTTTATTTCTTAGTCATGCCCTGAATGCTTTTTAAAAAAACCCAAACAACATGGTTTTGTAATGCCCTTTTAATAAGGTCTGATCTGCACTGATACTGTACTGACATAATGTCCTTGTTCTGGCCAGGACAGGCAGGAGGGAGACAGGCTGGGACCCTGATGTTGTTCTATACATATAACTATCTGTATGTCTGTATATCCATCCATATCTATACTTACCTATGCCTATCTATCATCACTGGGGAAGGGGAAAGGAACTCTCTCCCATAGAGAAAGGATTCCTTTTTGTATTGGAAACGTGCTGGGGAGACCCATCTAGTATTTGATTACTGTAATGTGCTCTGGGGTGAGCATTTCTGCATGTGAAGCACTCTCTTTTTGTATACTTCTCTTATTATTATTATTGCCCTTCCTGTTCCTTTTCTTATCTCATTGCTCTTTCCAATCATTTTTTCTTAGCTCAGCTCATGATCTTCACCTTCTGTGCCTCCAACTCTCAGGTCCTTCCTGCCAGCGGGAAAGTGGAGGAGAAGGGGAAGCAAGACAGAGCTGCATATGTTTTGGGAGAGTCCTGGTGAGGGCACTCAGCTGGGGAGTACCATTCCTAAATCATGACACTTACCTATACTGGTTTAGAAGGAGATATTGAAAACTGTGTGTACCTGTATTACTTATTGCACTTTTTTTTTTTCCCATAACCTCTATTTAATGGAGGTTTTACAAAATATAGAGCAAGCCCTCAATGAGGCAATTACAGAGATAAATTCACTCAATAATTTAGCTGTACCTATTTTGTGTCACAATGTTTTCTCCCTTCCTTCTTTTCTCCACCCCTGCTTTCCCCAAAATGGTCCAGAATAAGGATGTTTTATTGCAGCTTTAAAAGAGACAAAAATTATGTTGGTTGTGTATCTCTTAGATTCTTGATCCTCCAGATCTCCAATATAAATATATGTATGCTGACTCTTTTGGTTGTGCCAAAGAGCTTTGAGCTGATTTAAACATTGAGATGTTAGTGTTTCTTGACATGGATAATTCTGATAGAAAGAAAACTCTTCATTTTGGCATACCTACAAGAATAATAACCTCTGTCAGCAAGGCATAGTTGAACAGCTGTCAACGTATTGAGGAGAGTAATCTTTTCTTTCAACTCAGCAGCAGCCAAGACAGCTTGTCATAGTGTAATTCAAAACAATAGACAACTTCTGAATAAAGAAACTCCAGACAACTGAAAGTAGAACTAATTAACCTCATTCTGGAGGAATTATCCTTTGTTAGCACAAAAGATTCCTTAAATTCAGATCATGGAATATTGCCTTAAGATTTTTAAAACATGGTGATTAAATTGAGTACTACTAAGATTATCATGCCCTTTTAAGTAATAGATTAAGAAATAAGAAGCATGGCAATGATAGATTCACTCAGTCAAATACTCTGGCCCTGATAGTGACCAATATTGAACATTTGGCAAGAGAGCATAGCACATAAGCTTGCAGCAACAACTTCTTAGGTTCAAGCCACCCATAATTCAGAGACAAAGTGTTACATTTATCTCTGTGTTTAGCCTTCAGTGGAATTCTGTTCTGCTAATACGAATAATTCCTTTCTGAGTCCATTTGTGCTGTTGGCACAACAGCACAATCAACATCCCAAGGCAGAGTTCCATACATACCTACTTTTATACTAGCCTGCAACAGTTTTCTTTGATGAATTCTTAATCACTGTAAGATATTGTGAATAATCACTGTATAATCACTTCTTATTAACTGTGATTTTTGTGCCATTACCATTTGATCCCATGATTCATCCTTTTTTCAAAGTAAAGAATGTTAATTAATTTCTCCAATACATAAATTAATCCACAGCAGTGATAAGGCTTTTATCACTTTTCCCATGCCTTTTTCTATTTCTACCAAATATTTCAGTGGGAAGAAGCAGAACTGTACAAAGCACTTAAGATGCAGATAGTCTAGGGATTTATACAGGGATAGTCATATTTTCTGCTTTATAGCCTATTTTATTGTTAATAATTCCTGATCTTATCTCTAGGTTTTACACATTCCACATTGTTCACTGGTTTCCATGAAATAATAAAAACTTAGTCAAAGAAAACTGTTCTGAACTGGAGTAGTTCTATTTAGACTACATCTCAAAGTAAAATCTTTAGGATTGTTTTGTATCTTACTTGATTTTTTCCCCCATGTGCACAATTCACATTTCAACTATGACTTTATTTCCCACTTTTAAAATATTTTAAGCTCAGCCATAATTAAATCTTTGTACCGACTCTTTATGGCCAGTCTTTATCTTTAGACATCTGGACATTTTTGTGTCGTTGTTATTCACAGCTTCATTAATGATACTCTACCTACATTATTTATAAATATATTGAACACTATAAATATCATAGAAGAGTATGGTGGGATTTATTCCCTGTAATTGTACAATGACAAATATTATCCTAGATTTATGTTATCTTTTCAAATCTACTCATAGCAATTACCTAAGAAGTTTTACTTCCCATACTTTATAGCATGACTAATACTAAATTAAATTTAAAGGGTATAATTCATAGATTAAGAAAGAAAAATTCACAGATCTATGTGAGAGAAATGAGATTATCCATCACCGTCAACGAAGAGCAAATCCTGCAGTCAGAAAATACTTCTGATTTTATCCTAAACTAAACATTTATATATGGTTCCACAATATTGGGATCACTTATTTTTGCAATATCATTGTGTCTTTCCAAAAATTTAGTGAATTTGAGGAAAAAGAAAAGTTTTTTTTTAAATTATCCATCTTGCATCTTCATTATTGTATTTTTATCAGATTTATTCATCTTTCAGCTTCTTTTATTCTTTATTATGCTTTGTATTAATTTCCCTGATGTAGATGGCTAGTCTGTATTTTTCTAGTCCTGTGACAAAAAGAAATATTATATTTAACACATTTTGTTCTACTGAAATTAATTTGATTAAGTGATAAGTTATGACATTAGTAATTTGACTTTTCTTACTTCTTCTGGGCAGCAGATGAAAAACGGACAATTTCTTATGATTCATCTTACCATTTTGATGTAAAATATCTTCTAATGATATGTAGTCTGCAAGAATTTATTTAATTTTCCTCATTAAAAGAAAATTTCCAGGACAAACCTCCCATTGCTCCTATGCGGTGAGCACCAATGTAAACAATGCTTTTATTTCTCCTATTTTTGTCTTATCTTTCTCATCTCTTTTGAACATTCTTATTCCAACTTTCTCGTCTGTTGACCTAACAGAATTTTTGGCAGTCTTCCTGTGTAATTAATACTTTTCATATATTTCTCAAGGTGTTTTTCAAAATATTTTTTGGTCTGCTTTTTAATCATTTTATATTTGTATGAGTCAGCAGAGAGCCCAGGAGGACAACTGCATCCTTGCTCCTATCAGAACTAGTGTGAGCAGCAGAACCAGAGCAGTGATTGTCCCCGCTGTGCTCAGCACTGGTGAGGTCACACTCCCAGTGCTGTGTCCAGTTCTGGCCTTTCACTGCAACAGGGACATGGAGGTGCTGGAGTGAGACCAGAGAAGGGCAACAGAGCTGTTAGAGAGGCTGGAGCACAAATCTTGTGACAAGCAGCTGAGGGAAATTGCAGTTGAGGTTGCTTAGCCTGGAGAAGTGGAGGCTCAGGAGAGACATTATCACTTTCTACCAGTACCTGAAAGGAGGCTGTAACAAGGTGAAGCTGGTCTTTGAAAGGAAATTTTTACGACTGTAAACACTAAGACTGAACAAACAGGAGTTTGTCAGAGTTATGAAAACTTGCTCCAACTTGTGATCTGCCTAAGATTTCCATTTTTTCTTCCTCTTGTCTCTAACAAGTAGGAAACCAAGTAATAAAGGAAACTTCTCTCCAAGACCAGAAAGAGACAGGATTGCATTTACAGATCCTCAAGTCATCCTGTATTAAAGGAATCCCCATGACTGGTCCACATGAGGCCTAAGAATTGGCTCGGGTTACAGTGATGAGCAAACAGATAAAGAACATCACACATCATTAAGGAGTGTTGGTTTTGTTAATGGCAGCCTTTGCAGATGAAAAATTAAATTGCAGACACACCATGCCAGCATAACCTGACGGAGAAATCAGGCAGTAAAAAGAAGGGACTGAAACAATGAGGAGAAAACTCCAGCAAATGTAACAGTATTTATTATCATGATTTACTGTCAGATGAACTCTTTAGCGAGGTCACATCAGGAGCTTAGCAATTTTTTAAAAAAATACCATAGCTCAGAAATCCAGGAATCTGGCTAACATCCATCTTACTGTTCGTGTGAAAATTTCCAAAGCAAATAGGCTTAGGTATATAAAGTTTCTAATAGTCATAATATAATTTTAAGGTCTTTATATTCAAGTGCAATCACTGAGTCCAGTTTTTTGGGGTTTTTTTCTTTAAAAAGAAACATTCAGCTGCTGGTGTGTATGAACATGCTTCTGCAAAGGAGGCAAAGGCCCAAAGACCAGTGAATGAATGGTGTTATTGTAGTTATTCTGTAGTTTTATGTGCTGTATATTACAAATGTCATATCTACTTCCTTGTAAGAAAAAAAAGGTGAATATTTTGCTTCTCTTTTCCATGATAAACCCTGATTTAGAAGTGTCATTTGGGCTGTAAAAAAGGCAACAGACAGGAATTCAGCATGTTTTTTTACAAAACAGGATGTAATGTTTGCATAAGCAGAAGATACTTGTTAAATAACCTTTTGGCTAATTATCAACTTACACTATGAGAAAAAACATAAACAAAAAAAAATCTGTAGCACATCTAAGCCCTGAATAAGCAGGAAATTAAAACTGGAGCTTTGGTCTTTAATTCAATGCAACTTCTTAATTAAATACATCTTTCCTTCAATAATGTGGTATATGCAATCCTCTTTGCAATATCAATTCTGAATGCTATGCTAAAAAGGAAAGAGGCAAAATAATGCAGCTTATTGGTAATGAACTAGCCCTACACGCAACTTAATTTTTTTTTTTTTTTTTAATTGAAAAGTGTTCAAAACAAAATACAGTTTAAAAATTCCCATGTGGGTTCTTTTTATTAACATTTTAATACTTCTCTTCCCCCAAGAAACAGTTATCACAATCACAGAATCCAGTCTGATATATAAAACAGTTCATTAAGTGTAGGGTCCTGTATTTTCTTGGCCAGCTGTGGTGAGACATCAATCCTGCCTATTGCCCCTGTATCTAGTCTCAAATCAACATTTAGGAAACATGACTTTCCCACAGAAACTCAGTTTTGGTGAAGAAAAAGTTGTCTCCAATCTGGGAAATGAAGTCAAAATGCAACTTATTGCAATTAACAAATAATACATACAAGTTCTGTTCCTTTGTCTGAATAGGCCAAATAAATGTCAGCATTAAATTAAAATATACCTGCAGAGTCATGAACTTCTAATTTAATGCTACTGCTAAATGAAAATGAATGCAGCTCCAAATTTATATGTGATTGTTTCCTAGATTTTTCCAGAATGTCTTAAATATTTCTATGAAAAGAACCTAAGGTTAAATTCTGGATTGTTTTATTTGTGGACTTTTTAATAGCAAACAAGTAAACCAAACAAAATAGCAAGCAGATAATAATAATTATAGATAGGTAATAGATATCAGATAATAATAGAAAGCAGGAATATTTAATCTGAAACAGGCGTCAATTAAGATCAGACCTCTACTCTGCTGATGCAGATCCTTCATCCTATATATCCAAAACCATCTGCTTCAAAAAACACTGTTTATTTTGGCAAACTCACTCAGAAAATCAGAATATTTACCTCAAAATCATTCCGGCAGCCCCTACAGACAATACACTGTCAAGACAGAAGCCAATACTTCAGTTGTTCAGAACACATTTTATTTCTTTATTATAAACTATTCTGAAAATGATTCAGATACCATGATTCCTTTGCCCTATTTCATCCACATGAAAACAGTTACTTTTTCTTTTTTTTTCTTACCCTTTTCTATTATCTTTTGTGTCTTTCGTTTGCAGAGATTTTTACATAACATATTTTTGTTGCTTCTGATAGCTGAGCTGACAAGAACAAATCTTATGCCTGCTATTTTGTGTCCAGTACCTCAGTGAATCTCTTCTATTGGGTGGTAGATTCTGGTCCTGAGTGACAAGAAGCCTTACATTATTTCTCCTCTGTTATTGCACTGCATACTAATTCATTCTTATGTTCATTCTTAGGTAGTTTCTTGGCAAAATCTCTCATCATAAATTTCTTGTCACAAATAATACACTGGCCTACGGCTTTTGGTAAATGACAGCAAATTGTTCTCTGTATCAAAAAGGCTTGAAAATGTATTTCTAAACAATTGAATTTTCTTGTGTAGCATGTTACTGGATACATCACCTCCATTTTTCTATCTGAAACACAATGCTGGATTAATCTTTCACAGGAGCAAAGAATCAACACTAGACTAGAGTAAATGGAAAAGCATATTTAGTAGAACTTCCATCTTATCATCTTAAAGAATCTGTACTCCCATGACTTTATAAACCCAGCTTTAAATCAAGTTTATTTAACAGTAATGTTACTGTAACAATAGTACACTATGGTAATAATTTTTCAGCTAGTATATTTATTTTGAATGCAAATTAAATGCACTGAAAGAGTTAGCAAGTATAAACAGATAGTTATCTATGAATATTGTTTTATTTAAATATACTTTTTATATTTTAATAATTGATTCTGTCTATGTAATTTACCCAAAATATTATTCTGAAGTAATTCAAACCATTATTTTTTTGCTGAATACACAGACATCTTACAACCATATTTAATCTGTAAGTCAACAAAACCAGCTTTTTCCAGACACCTTTCTGGTAGTTCCTTTATTCCAGAACCTTGATACTCAGTTTTAGAGAACACTGGTCTGTGATTTCTTTCACCAACCTCCCTTTCTCTGTTTCCTTCTCTCCATGTTTGCTCAGTATGCCAACTTGAGCAGTGGATAATGCAAAGCTTTTGCAATTTCCAAAACTGCTGTCAAAAGAGGCAATTATTAATGATTCTTTTTTCAAAGTCCTAGAAGTTGCAAGTAATTGTACACTTGCATTTGGAAGATGATGTTCATCTGTGATTGAAGTCTTAGGAGAACCAAGGAGCAAATTTAAAATCACACATTATCTGCTGAAATCAATATTATGCAAAGGAAGAAATCTTTCCTGAGTATGGATAGCAAACTGATTTGATTTGCTGTGTTGTGATTGGTTTTGATTTAGGGGGGAGGAGGGAGTGAAGTTCTCACCTTTTCCTTCAATTACCATTCTATAACCTGCTTTGATTATGAAAGGTTTTTCCACATTCTTATCAAAGATGTAACAGTTCAACCATGCAATGAAGGTGTGAAAGTGTGAATTTCAATAATATAAGACTGCAAAATGCTAATGATAAACTGTTTGCATGATTTCAGGCATATCAAGTTTAATAAAAGTTTCATTAGAGTTAAACGAAGTGATCACATCTAGGGAAATGTTCATGCAACAAAATTAATTATGTGCACTCAAAACACCAAAGCAGGTTCTGAATTACACTTGAAAGGAATTAAGTCAAGTAAATAGCCTAACAAAGACAAAACAAAAATACTGGCAGAATATCTTTCCTTTCCTGGAATTTTTAAAAAGGCTTGACTTCACTGGTCTTATCAGCCCTCAAACTTGGACTCTCACAATAGATTTTTTTTTTAAGGGCTGTTTGGGGTGTTGGGTAAATTTCAGGTGGATTTTTGGTTTGACTTTTTTTGATTGGTTGGTTGATTCAGTTTTTTCTCCACAACATCTTTTTTAAGCAGATTTTGAGGAACCTGGAGAAAAGAACAAAACATATAAAAATAAGGTTCAGTATCTGCCTGAGTATGGCATTTTATTTTGTGGATGTCAGCAAACTCTCTAAGACATAAATTCATCAGTTTGATGATGCTATCCATTCTATATTTTGTGTCAGTTAATATATTATCTACCTTCAAACCAGGCATGAGTTCATCAGTACTACTCATTGAGAGGCATGCTCTCTCCCATAGAAGCTAATTGTTACTTTGGCATATATTTTAGTCTTTGTGTATTTACATACTTTTTTTTTTTTTTTTTTTAATTTACAGCACTGCTTAAATGTTTTTACCACCAATCTTTTGTAAGGATCAGAGATATAGACTACCTACATCTCTAATTTTGGCTTTTTGTTGTTTTTTCTTATACACAAGGTGAATTCCCCTGTGAATTATGTAGTGTAGCAGACAAAGCTGAAAGGACTGCCATTCTCATTGCATCAACCTGTAATGCATTATGAATTCTAGATTAAAATTTTTTTGTTCTCCACTCATATGAGTTTTTGACCAGGTCCTTTCAAACAGTAAAATACACCTCTTGAAACTCAAAGCACCAAAGAATAAATGTTGGCAGAGTATAGTGCTGTTTTTAACACCACTAAATTTTCTTTTGTAAAGTCTGATTAACTGATCCAGATTTTATATACTTGAAATGTTTTAAATTTACTGAAGAATAACATTGATTTTACATTTTTAAAATACCTTTTTTTTTCTTTTAAATGTAATTAATATAAAACAGTATGTCTTCTCATGCCACTGAAACATAGTTAAATAATGCCAGGGCTTAGCAGAAGTAGACTCTAGTGGGAGCCTTGCTGGCACTTAAACCACCCATCAACACCTCTGATTGAATACCAGTGTTCTCTAATTAGAATGATTTTCATTATTACTCTCTACATTTTAAATATTGTGACAATGTATGTCATTATTCTCCCAATTATCTGTGTCATTAGCATTTCTGTTTGTACTGAAATTATCTTTTTTATAACAAGTAAGAAAAATTATTGTAGAAATTAGTTATCTAAACCGTATGGTTTAATGGACGTAATTTCTGTTTTCTTGTAAAAAAATATGTCTAAAGAGCTTTTCCTGTTGGCTTGACTAGCAGGTGGATGATTCATATGCCAGTAATCAAATGGAAGTTGGATCTCATGAAAGCAGGACAAGATCAAACCAGAAATATTTCAGGCAAACAAGACATGCCATATCATCTCTGTGAAGGCTCTGCTCACTTATCTATGTACATTTTTGGTCTTTAAGGATTAACTCTTCCATATTTACACAAATAAATCTAAATAATAAATACAGATGGTTGATCTATATATTCCACATAGACATTTGGAATGTTTATTCTAATTCTGTGGTCACCCTTTATATTTAGTAAAGAGAACCAGGAACCTCTAGAGAGTGAGCAACCTCATCTTACAGTGGATGTTGTCCAAAATGCTTATTTTTTTCTTGACTGCAAATTAAATTCAGAATGTGTTGGTTCAAATCTGGAGTTATGTATGGAAATACAAGATTAAATGGGATGAATTCATTCAAAATTAGGAGAAAAGGTGTTCAGAATAGGGTTTTTTTTGTGTGCATGTTGTAAATATCCTCTCTGAATGCTCTGGGAGAAAAGCTCTCCACTGACAGTCAAATCTTTTTTTTCATAGCAATATGAAAATGAATGCTTGGGAAGAATTTATAGTGGTTTCATTTTAATTAACTAATTACCCTTGTATTTCTTCCTTCTTTGGAAAAGTAGTTTCTAGACCATTACTTGATAGATAATTACACAATAACACCTTTCTTGTGTTATGAAATATAATTTAACAAGGTTGCTTAAAGAAATCACCAAAACTATTTTGAAAAATTTTGTTATTACTTCTTGCAAAAATATAAATTCCAATATTCGTGTTTTGCAGAATACATAGCTTAAAAATAGTTTCGTTATTTTAAATTTCAGTTTTCAATTCAAAATAACTTGTCACTTCTAAACATAAATGATAGTAGCAATCACAAAAGACTATAGCAGAAATACATCCTCGTGAATCCACCGGATGCAGAGATTAACAAGGAAAGTTTACATTGCAGCCTTGAGACATTTTTCCCATTTCTTGCTTCTCCATACATATCCATATTTTGGCATTATCCTAATTCTTTAATTTGGAATAAAAATTTATCTTTTTATCTTAGTCTCAGCTAATTCAAAGTGACATTTTATGCAAAAACTTGGCATTTTGAAGTGAATTTACTATTCACTATGCAAATTTTGTCCCTACTACATCAATCATGAGGAACATTTGATGGTTCTTTGTAAACAAAAGAGTAAACTGTCACTTCTGAAAGGCTTTGCCTCAGATAAATACTGCTTGAGCAACATGGAAAAAGAATACAGTATCCACATCAAAAACATCCATACACACACTAATTACACAGTTATTCCATAAATATGTGGTGATTCAAGGCTGGAACACTTAATAGTCATCTTTTGTAAAAACTTTGTAAAAACAGAAAACTGAAGTCCTCATGCCTAAAATAGAAATTGGAGATGTTGAGATCATGACTTGTCTAAGTTTTAATAGACTAAATTTGATTTCTGAACCTGGGTGATACATTTAATTGTATTTTTTGCACTAAATATCCAATATATGACTTATAAATTAAAGTCATTACATTGTCTGCAAGGATGTCTGAAATTCAGTCCAAAATAATTCCACGTAGGGAAATCTCAAAACTCAGTAACAGTAACCACCACACTTCCCAACCATTTACTCTGTGTTCACTGAAGACAGACTCTTCATTTGCTCAGGAATGAATACATTTACTTTAAATATTTTATTTAAAGCCCAGTAAATGTTTTGCATTTTTCATACTGAAGATATTGTGTATTTGATTTCTCAGGAAATCAAATCTTTAGAGAGAGTGTCTATACACAAGGAAAATGCAGACATGAATTTACAAAGTGTGGTCTGCAGATTTTGCTCCATTAGAACCTTTTTTTTGGTCAGAAAGCTGAGCAGGATTTTGTTTTTTCTTGGTTGTGTTCTATACCCTTGTGCCACTGACCAGTGGAGCACAGAGACCACATTGCATTTGCCTACACAGAATGTGTTTGGTACATGTGCTCTCCTCGCAAACTGATACCAGGTGGCAGCTGGTGCTGGCTTTCTTGCATTTGCAAGGTGAGCATACAAAGCTGATAACTCTGTGCAACCTAAAGGAAGTTATATTTAATGAAAAAATTCCTTCTGTTTTGTAATTGCTGATCTTCCAAATTGCTAAAGGAATCATATATCTTTTTATATTACAGTATTTTCACTTTTACTTCAGGCCTGAAAGAATTAAGTAAAGGAATAAGTACTATTCCTGAATTCATAATTTTTTAGAATTTTTTAGAAGCAAGACAGCAGTAAAATATCTTTCACAATTTTCTGAAATTTAGAGGATGGTCAAGATCAATTCTTGGTTGTAATGACTTTTTTTCTCATTTTACTTATTCTGTAAGGACTTACATGATAATAACTTGCTCTCATTCCTTTTTCCTTGATTGTCTGTAAAAGGAAGATTGATTACTATAGATCCTATACTATCTTCCTTTTTGAAGAGGAATGATACGGTAAGAATTAATATGACGAAAAATCTGTGCTTAAAGAAAAATTCTGTAGTACATGCTGATACTGTCAGAAGAAGATGGGATAATCTTTCTGATGGAATTATTGCCATATCTTCCTATAAAACTTTCATTAAAATGTGGTATATTGATTCCAATAGATGAAATGTGAAACAAAACACTAACAAAAGCAAATATATGTATAGAAGGGAATTTTTATCGTGTATTTTTTCCTAGAGCTTGTTTATATATTAAGAATATATTTGTTCATTCTCTCCAAATACTTTTGTTGAACTACTTCAGTCTCCATCATTTTCTTTTAATTATTTGTAGTAATACCTACTTCTTCAATACTTAATGAAAAGGAAACTTATTTCTGAAAATTTTAAAACCATGGACTTAGAAGAAATTAAATTTCTTATAAACATGGGGAAAGAAAAACTCTATACAATGAAAATTTTAATATGAAATGATGTAGCCACTCTCTCACTGACCTCTCTTCATTCATTACATCAAATAAAGAAACTATTGTCCTTTTATTTGGGACAGTAAAGAGACCACTCTGAAGTCTATAAAATGAATGCCACTGTAAATGTTTGCATTTTCATGAGGATCAGGTAAGTGAAAATAAACTTGTTTTCAGAGAGGCAAGAAAACAGTACATCCAACTACCTCACAGAAATATCACAGAACAATTTTGCAGGCAATTCCAAAGCTGCTGCATTATTTCCTTGGGGATATGCCAAGGAACCAAATTTGTGCAGCTTAACATATGGCCTTTATCGTGGCCAACAAAGGCTTCTGGATGATCTCAGGTGCTTCTGCTTCTTATAAAAAACAAAAGAGGAATTGAAGGTAATCATGACAAACAAAGACTGGTTTATTCATTATGACCTAAGGCTATTCAAAAATAACTCTGAAGGTGACCTCTAACCACTCAATGGAAATGAGCTGCAAGATCTGCCCTCAAATATTCTTCATTCATTTTAGCAAAAGCATAACTATTTCTGCTTACATGCACAGCTCAATGACAATTGTAATATTGTAATTTATCAATGAAAAATTATATAGTTGCTCACTCTGAGGCCAAAATTATCAGCCTTTTTTTGTCAAAGATAGTTTACTAAGCCCTTTTGTTCTAAAAGCCATGTGACATATCTTGTATTTAAAGGAGATTATCAATTATTTCTGCAAAAAAGAGTTCTTCAAATTGCTTTCCTTGATTCTGTAGTTCAGTGTTATATTTCCATTTTTGTTATCACCCCTTTTCAGCTACACAATGAAAAAATGAAGAACTTTCAAAAACACTCTTCTCAAATATGTTCCACTTTTAAACTCTTAGTCATTATTTTCATAGCAAATCAAGATTTTTTATTTTTTAATTAAAGAACTCTGAGAAAATATATTCGGAGTGTTTGGAAATAAATGAAAATTAATGTAAAATGGTTTCGCTGCTGAAATTTCTTTACAAGAATTTAGATGAGAAGAAATTGAGAACAAATTACTGTTTGTTCCTGTTTATTCTCACTACCCTTCCTGTTTACCAGAATCTTATTTACTCTGACTAGTTCAGAAAATACTGTTCATCAAGCAGCAAGGAAAAATCAGCAAGGTAGATTTACTGCATCATTTTACCTTCTGCCCTCTGCTTCTTGTTTCTTCTTTAGCTGTTCTTTCTCAAGGGGACCAAATTCCTACCAAAATAATCAAGGGAAATTATTATGTTTCTCATTCTGCATTACTGGAAACAGATGTCTGTAGTTGTCTGAGTGCACTTTTGGTTATTTTTTCCCATCATCATCAGTAAATTCACACCTTGCTGGGCTATGGCTTTTGCTTAACATTCAAGAACAATGAACTGAGCTTCACATACTTATGTCAATGGGTTTTAAACTAACCTATTACATTAACCATAGAAATACAGGCTTTTAAAAGTCATTATTCTAGATTATCTGTTTGCAGATAAAACTGTGATATTTAGTTAATTTAAACTTTGGATGTAAACACTTTATTCTCAGAGGACTGTGAAGATGCTGTTTTAAACATGTAGTAGCCTCGGGTGATGAACTATTTTGCTTCAGTGTAAAATCCTTATGTGAAAGATAAGATGTTATGTTAAAGAGATCTTAAACTTCATTTTGAAAAGAAAAACAAAATAAAATGAAATATACAATGAAATGTGATTTATCTTCAAACAAACAAACAATACATGAGCACTACAAAAAAAGATATTTTTCTATATAGTTTAAAATGTCCTGAAAAAATGCAGCCAAATTACTGGCAGCTACAGTGTCTGAGAACAGCTATAAATCAACTTCTCTACTGTATATCAATTTGTATTTAGTAGTAACTTCTAACTCTCTGTGGATTTTATAGACACTTTTATGATATATTCACACTGCAACAACAAAACAGTACTGTTCCTCTACACAATATCTAAGGAGGAAATGAAAGTGATTAATTGGCCCCATGGCAGAAGACATCACTAATTTATATCTTAGATACCGTATGTGAATCTATTTTATGTTATTTTTCCTGTGGTTGCATTAATCAGTGGAATAGATCAAGAATCAGGATAAAATGATAAAAAAGAGAACTCAGTTTAATGTTTAAATATTTTGCCTTTCTTATAATGAATGTTCATTATACATTAAATATTTTATAAATGCTTAAATTGTGAAGAAATTAATTTAAACGTTTTATCCTATGAATCCATATTTTATGCCTGTAGAAAGACTCTCTGCATGTAATGCAGTAAAACAACACAAAAAGCTCTCATGGTTGAACTGGGGTGTGGTGTCATGCTAGTTTTGGTGTTGAATTATGCTAAAACCATGCTGACTCATCAGCCCAAAGTTAATCATTTTGATTGTGAGGTGAAGGTGTGTCAGATATAGTAAAATATACATCAAAAAATGCTAAGCTGACACAGCTGATCTGGTGACACATATCCGACAGTCAATTACTTTACAGTATATAAGTCCAGTTCCACTTTCAAATTGCAATTCTAACTTATCCCTTCTTGTGTGTAGAAATTCCTCCCTTGCATGGGGACACTCCTAGAGTTACTCTTCAAGGCTGAGTGAAAAAGAGTTGCCTATGGTCATCAGCAAGAGTAACATCAATCTCTTCCTAATTATTGTGGGGTTTTGTTGCTGGCTTTAATATAATTGCTTTGATACAGTACACTATACTGTACTGGTGGGTTTAGTTTCTCTATTGTGTAGCAAAAGATTCTGATTAAGATCTTTTTGTCTAATCATTTATCATAATAAATCATTCATTTTTATATAAATATATCTGGTTTTCCATCCTTAATCATGCAGGATGAAGTTGTACAGAGGTGTAGTCACTGGATCCAGCTGTGCCAAGGCTGCTCTCTGTGGAGGAGTTTAGAAAGCAATGGGGTCCATTCCACACCTCATGAGCCAACAGCAGGGCTTCCCTAAAAAACTTTGAACTCCCACTCCACCCATGCCAAGGCCTTATTTCAAGGGTGGTTGAATTTCAGTTCCTATGCTGTATGATATTCAAACAATTTTTTTCTGGTTTTTATAGTGAGAAGCTGAGTGAGCAGTTACAAAAATTGAATAATTTACCTATATGTTTTCATACCCCAAAGTAAGATGTTCTGAAAAATTTTCATGTCTAGTCTTCTTTTTCCTGCTTTATACCTCACCTCACCTCGGAGAATATTTCTTGTACTTCAGTATTGAGTTAATTAGATCTGGTCTTACCTTGAAGCAAGAAAATTACTTGCATGACTGCATGCAGGTTTCACTTGCAGACCTTAAGGAGGTTCAAAGCACAGATCTGTTAATTTGATGGCATTCTAATCCTCAAGAATGATGACATTAAGACATAGTAGTCAAAACTTGAAAAAATGTTATGTATTCCACGAGTGTTTGATACATAGTAAAGATAATGAGGGAGACAAAAGGAACAATAAAAAATAAAACAAAAGGAAGAATATAGAAGAAAGACATAACAGAGAGCTAAGAAAAAAATTGCTGTTTGCTATTAAAGTGAAACAGTTATTAGGTTCACTAAGTAATTATAAATTCAATTATAAATCTAAAGAAAAAATATTCTGTAATATAAAGGCAGTGTTAGAAACACAACAGAGTAAAATGCAAGGGATAAAACATTTTGAACTTTAGAAGAAAACACAAAAATACTTTGCTATCCTTGATGCCCAATACTTTTTGGATCTGGTCCCAGATCTTTAGCTGCAACTGAAGTATGCTCAGTATGCTCCACAGTTTGTGGAGCTGTCCATACTTCCATTTCACCATTCTTAAGTGATCAAGGAAGGATGATTTGAGCATAATTTAGATAAACTGTAAGCCTGGTTTCTAATATGCACACATGTCCCAACACTAAAGGTATTTATCGGATACCTCCAGAGGATACTGCAGTAAGGCAATAACCTTTTCTGCCTGGGCCCTACTTTTGCACTTATGGTGTTGCAAATTATGTACTAGAAATCTACCCTAACAGCTCTACATTGCTGCAGGAATTTCCCATACAAAAGCATTTCTCAGAAAAACAATTGATCTAACTTCCCAGCTTCATTCTAACACAACAGTGATGGAAACAATTATGATTACTCAAGGATATAACTAGTTTTAAAATCTTAGAATGCTTATGAGCTATGAATTTGAGAAGATAGTTTTAATTTTTCTAAATCAGTAACATGCATTGCTTGTTTCTGAGGTGAAGTGTTGTATAAATTTTTGTAAAAAGAAAACTATGGATGAGAACACATCTGTTCTTTTTATAATTATATGAATTTATTCCCTGAAATTTCATATTTAATATTCCATATTTATTTTACATGGAGAAAAATGCCCCTAACTATATAACAAAAAAATGGAAATATGCTAATAAGGCTGAAAAATTAACAGAGTAAAAACAGGACAGAATTTTGGTTGGAAACTCTCTTTCTCAAAAAGAAGTATGAAACTGAAAATTTACCATTCAATGGATAATAGCATGTATCCAAATCCTGATGATGACATCATGATGTTCCTAATGCTCTCAGCTCTCAATATTCTACTAAAAATGAATTTATTAACAAGGAAATGAACAGAAATACTTAAGCAGATAATTTTATTAGATTATTTATTAAGAAAAGGTTTATTTCTTCTCTTGAAAACAATAATCAGTAGTTATTCTATGAAACACTGCAGAATGGCACAATCCATTTACATGATCATGCAGAATCATGATCATGCAGTAAATTGATATTCAGTGTAATTAAAGAAATTTTAATAAAATATACAGTATTGTAATATGTGCTTAATATTTCCATTTCCCAGGTAAGTGCAAAATAAGAAAAATCATATTAAAAGAGGTGTCTGTAAAGAAGAAACCCTAAAATAAAAACAACACAAAAATATATGAAAAGACCCTAAAGCTGGGAGAAGTGTTTGAAGATCCAAATGACTGTGTAGAAGCAGAAGAGACAACAATCCTTGGTAGCAATGTTTGGGAACAATGGCATAGTCACTTCCAGAACAGCTTCTGCAGCTACCTAGGAATGAGTTTCTGCTATCATTTGCAAAATGAACACAGTTGTTCTATTTATTTATTCTTATTATTTCCACCTCCACCCCCCCCCACCCCCCCAATTTTAAATCCTAATCATCATGTCAATGGTGGAAAAGGGAGTTAGGCTGAGAGCCATGAGAGAAGCAGTCCTGTGTGAGCATGAGGATGGGAAGGAAGGGAGGAGTGGGGTATCCTCAGAAATACCTCTGCTATTTTGGGCATACTAAGTTGTATAACCTCTTTCATCAAATATTCAACAGGCTCCCTTTTAAAAAATAGCCTTCTTTCTAGACACTATTATTCCTATTATTCTCTTGTTTGAGACTAAATTTGGCATTGTTTCGTTGTTGTGTTTTTGTTTGTTTTTTTTTTTTTTGTGGTTGTTTTCATAAAAGCAAGACTTTCTTGACACAAAGGAAGAAAAAGAAAACTCTGTGAATTATTTTGTTGCCTTTTGACTACTTAGAGTTAAAAAGCATTTAGACCACAGATGTGAAACACTAGCCATCCCTAAAGTCTAATTATATACATTTAGAAACATTAATTCCCGAATGGTTAAAACTTAAATAACTTTAAAAGTAAAACTGCATTCAAAAAGAATTATCTCTACAAAAAAAAAAAATTTATTACAAAAATCATTGAAATGTAATATTTCTTAATAAAATTTGTAGTACCACTATTTTTTCAAGAGGTTTCTATATTTTATTAAATAGAGATTGGTTCTTGGGACTGATCCCTTACTGTGCTGTGTTGACATTTACCTCATTAAAATGTGCTGTGTCTCTTACACAAGAAAGAAGTAGAAAACAACAAATCACTGAAGAAAACAAGCTGCACAGGCTCAGTGTCTGAAGGCCATATTTTTTTATTGTAATAAACACTTCTACAGCATTTACTTATTGTAGAACTTTTATATTTCAAAACCCATATTAATCTTTCAAGTACAATCTGTATGTTTTCACATGGCCTATGATTTGTTTTATTTAGATCTTTGGGTTTGAACAAATGTGCATTAAATATGTATCTTGGAAATATCAAGTCCCTTTTTCTTTTCTTCAATGTTTTAGGCCAAACACCATGAATTTTGAATACATTTAAATTCAAATTCTTTGCACTTATCAGTAGCCTCATACTCAGTGAAAATAATGGAACAATAGCTCAATCCAGTTACTAATAAAAGGATTTTCATTTTCCATCCCTTTTTTAGACTTAGTTTGTATTATGCCTGCAAGAGTAAACATTCCCCTTAAAATGTTAAAATTAGGAGAAAAATACATTTTCACAATGTGAAGACTCATCATAAGAGACATGTGGCAATGCTGAATAAAATAATACATTTATTGAATATGTGTCTAGTGCTGCCTCCTCTAAAATAATCCTCACACTCTTTTTTTTCTTTTTGAAATCCACATTGACAAACTGCTAAAGAATGACATTATTGTCCCAATTACTGAAAGCATGTTCTTAACAGCAATTATTGCTTGGATACAAGCAGCATACAAAATTGTTGTATCTACAAAACAATTATTTGGTAATTAGATAACAGAATAAAAGGAAATGTGCTTTCCTTGCTTCATTTAAAGCAAGATGATAGTTTTGTTTCCTGAGTTGATGAGATGGGCTAAAATATACAAATTGGCTTCAGAGCAGATATGTTATCCCCATCTCCTTGAAGTCAAGGATCTTTTATTAGTAGGAAGATACTCTTATAAAAATGCTATTATTTTATGTTGGAAGCAATATGAGTATTTCAGGATGATATAACAAAATAGCCTTGTGTGTCATTCTGTGGAACAGTTTTTTGTTGTGGCTGTGCAGTGGATTAATCACAAACAATAGAAATAAACATGCAGAGTGTAGATACCTCAGAAATCTTGCTCTTATTCTGATGTATGGAATTCTGAACGGGTCTTTCCTTAGGAATATGAAAAATTGTTTAAGCAGAGTATAAAACTATTTTAGCCCATATAATAATGGAATTAGAATAGTTAAATCATTTCACCCCATTGTATATGCAGAATTAAAGCAAGACTGGAGGAAAATTCAAAGTAAATAAACTGATCAATAATCTGAACAAGAAAAATAATGTGCAGAACTAATAAATATGAAAAATATAATCATTATTTATTTGTTTCCCATTTCCACCAGTGTGCACTTAGAGACAGGAAAAATGAAATAGAACAGGTTAGAAAAAAAATCAGACTTTAAAAAATAGTATGTTAAAATAGTTGATTGTAGAGGTAGTAGATGTGATGACACAAGAGGATGGATGACAAAGGTCTCCATTAAAGCAGTTAGAAAAAGTTTACATACATGATTTTTCCTAACAATGTTTGTATTTAGACTTTTATTCATCTTGTCTAACATCAATTTCCTAACATTTAGGCACTTTAATTTAGGCTCT
Source organism: Zosterops lateralis (assembly GCF_965231275.1). Classification (NCBI taxonomy): domain Eukaryota; kingdom Metazoa; phylum Chordata; class Aves; order Passeriformes; family Zosteropidae; genus Zosterops; species Zosterops lateralis. The sequence goes on from NC_139765.1 coordinate 53,288,203, forward strand.
TGCACTCCTCCATGATTAATGAAGAGAGATAAGTATCTCCAGAGGATGATCCATTCCATCTGTCTTTGGCGTTTTTCTGGCTTTTCTCTGACTATGAAGGAGAGCTCAATTGAAAATCACTGTCTGGATTTTATGTTGGACTAATTGCTGAGCTTTTACCTTAAATATCTGATTTCCTAAAGGACTAATTATTTGAATGAATTGCATGGAGCAAATACTCTAAACCAGTATTTTTACAATTTCCGCTGGTTTTCAACTGATTTTGAACTATGTTTTAATTGGCTTGACCAAAACAAAACTATTTATTGTCACTTTTAAGTGCAAGGGTGAAAAATATGGAGAAGATTCACAGTTGCTCTGAACAGTGCCATAAGTCTGAAGAAGGGTACTGAGACAGGTGGTAACTTATATAAAGACTGGAAAGAGAGGTTCTGGAAGATGATAATTTCTCTTCTTCCATGGACTATATGGGATATTTTGCTTTGCACCCAAACCCTTTGTTTCAGATACCTTTTCTCTTCCAGGCCTTATCTAGTTTGGATATTTGAAGAATTATAAATTTTAAGGCATTTTTCTCGGTGATGGGATATTAAAGGATACAACACTTACGGTTGGATTTCTGAATTTGAGAGAGCTGTTTATTACAGTAGTCTGCTTAGTTAAGAAATTTATGTTTTGTATTTATGCTTGATTTGAGTACAATTTTAATATTATAAAATTCCTACTTCTAACTGGCACAACTAAAATAATGTAAGATTTTGATAGCAAGAATAAGATTAGAAAACACTTCTTCTTTCATAAGTTTTTTTCAATTAAATGAAGATTCAATTACACACTCCTTGGATTTATTTGGTCTTATTTTATACTGAACATTTGTTATGCTTAGCATAGAGATGCAGGTATCTGAACAGTTGCATATAATTCAAAATATGGCAGCACTGTATTTGTAGACATAGGTAGAAAAAAAAAATCACTGACAGGAAGGAGCACCCTCCATGGAGAAATGAAAAACATTTTGGAGCAGTAGCAGCTGTTAAAATGGCATCACTTATCCACATGCAGCATTTACCTAAAGTTCCCACAGAAAAGAATCTTTCCTTCTTTATGATTAGAGAAATAATACAATAGGAAATTAATGCCAATTCTTTCAAAAGTTGCATCTGTATATTCTAATTGTGTTGTAGCACACCAAAATAAGCAATAGCTTCAAGAGAGGGTATCATTGATTTAAAATATTTTCTAATTCTTCTTCTATTTCATAATACTCTGGATGGCTGATTTTTTTCCCAACAAATATGTATCCATCTGTGTATCAGAGATAAAAAATGAAAGAAATAGTCAATGTAAGTAAATTACAGGCAAGTTCCCCATTAGGCTGAGCTACATCCTACAAAACAAGAAAATGTCCATCATTTTGTTCTTCATGTCAAGATTTATATTAGCTTTATAACCTAGGACTTTGTAAAGACTGGAGAATAGATTTTTTTTTTTTCCCCCTAGAACTACATGAAGTATCAAGTTGCTGTTTCAACAAACTTTCTCAGAGATGTTCTAATGTGAAGTGAGCCAACTTACAGTGATCCTCTGACACACTGGAAAAACCATAAGTATTTAAGGACACTTCCATTTACACCATCTCACATTTAAGGAGATACGTAAATGCCAAGATTATTAATCTGAATAAGGAATTAGTCAGCAATTCTGTTGTTTATGTAAGGCCATATGCCTTTAATGTGATTTCAGGGGGTTTTTAGGCAGGATCTTTACATTTTGAGAAATAACTGGTAGCTGATGTGACATTCCATATCATATTCGGCAAGAAAGGTAAGAGGCAGAATTTCTCACAAGTCCAAAGGAAAGAAATATTCAGGTGTCCTAAGAGAGTTTCAAATCTAATTTATATTTTTAGAAATATTTGAAAAAGACTGTGTGGCTCAGGTGTGCAATTATGCCATGGTAAACTGACAAATAATCACTTGTCATAAGAGCCTGGGTAATCTCTTCCTTTGTGCCTTTCACTAACACACTCACCTTGGGTCTTCAGCAGGCTGAGATTTTCACTACAACAGAAGAAAAGTTAATACAATGGGATTTCTGAGTCCCAGATCTTATTTCAAGCCTCTCCCCACCATTTACGTCATATTTGGAAAGAGGATCTAAGCTTTGTTAGCAACCCTTGAAAATGTTGCTGTTTTGCTTGTTTGTTGTGGGTTATTTGTTGTAGGTTTAGGGTTTTTTACTCCATGCTACAGCCTTCCTTCTTATACTCTCTACCCTGACTTTTTTATATTGGGAAAAATTGAGATCCAAAAGATGCTGTCATTATGCATTTTATATTTTCTCTTCCTTAGTTTATTCCTTTCCATTATTCTGAAATATACCACTTAGAAATAATTTTTGTGTGTACACATAAGAACACACACAAACCACACTACAGGTTTACAAATGGATTCAAATACCTGTTGTCCAGACAAAATCTTTAAATAAATCCATCTGGTATACTTTTTCTTCCTTTTTTTTCAGAGCATTACCCTGACAGCAATGATTTAAAGCTACAAATTAACATTTAGTGTAATAATCAATAGCAATTGTTTTATTTCTTCTCCCTTTAAAAACTTATTTCCATTATAATTTTACAGCTCATCTTTCCTGGCCTCCTCTTCCCAAAAACAGCTTGCAGCTGCTATAACCAGCCAGCAAGTCATGCTATTGAATGTCTGTGGAGTGCATCAGCGCAAAACATAAATTCAAGGTTAGGTAAGAAAGCCTCAATTTTTTTTATTCACTCCAGTTTTCATCACTTTCAGAAAACATTATAGGCAAATCTCTTTTTATAGCCCAGAGGTTTGCTCAGTTTTGCCACTATTACTCAGAGTATGATGATCTGTTCTGTCTGCTGTTTGTCAGGCATGAAACATTCAAATTTGTGTTGCAGACCCAACAGAAGCAAATCAACTAAGGAGTAAAATAGGGGGGAAATCAGTATAGAAATCCAGCTACTAAACTAATTTCCCCTCATTGAGCATTTTGCACTCAGAAACTTTGTGGCCACATTTACATACACCTCTAAACCACTTATTCCAACACTTGATCCTGCAGAATTACTTTTTCTTCTAATTTCCCAAGAAAGAGACTCTATGTATTAGAGATAATTTCATTTCTTTCACAAGAAATCTGCTGCTGTGCTAGTTAAAAGTGTTGCCCCAGTCCAACAGGACCCTAAGTGAATTCCAAGTAAAGGATATGGCTGAAGAGATTGTTTTATAAGGCCTAGCAGGCACATGAATCATTTAGAATTATATGGATGGAATTGCATAACCACCTCCAGTAAATTTTCCCTTTTTCTTCTAAGCCACTAAGCTTTTGCTACCACATGCTGTGACTGTATAAGTCTTCCACTTTCCCACTCCCCTAAATATTTCCCATTTTAGCAATGGATTGAGTGAGTTCTTAAAGGGGCATGTAATTATATCTGCAGGGAAGAAGACAGGAATACTGAACTTGATTTACTGTGGCTTCCCATTTAATTTAGAATTAAACAGGATTTAGTCAGCAACACATTAGGCAGAAGTGAAATCTGCACTGAAGATTTCCTTTTTGTGTGTCTTTAGTAACCTAATCAGTGTGGCAAATTGAAAAAGTAGATGTTTGTTAAAATTTAGAAAAAAAAATAAAATTATTTAGTGTGTCTCTACTTTTACAGCAACAAGATCTGAAGCCATTTTTCTACCATGTAATTTATTTTAAAAATATAGTCTTGCTTGTTTTTAAAATTTCCTTTTTGAATATTTGTTTGATACTTTCCAAATTTGAGACATGGCTGTGGGAGTATCATGAACCAGAGTGGAATAATCTAGACAAGTGAATTCTAATACCCTGCCCTGTGGGTTTCTGCAGTGAAACACAGTAATGAGGGTGGATCACACTGTGCTGACTCCCTGAAATAATTGGCATTCAGCACTCATGGTATACTACTTTGATCAAAAAGTAACATGAATTTATTTTGTGTTCCGGGATATATAGACCCTGCTGTCCCCGCACTATTTTCAAGGAGAAACTGTTTCGAGACCATGTCTTAACCCAGAGAAACTATGTGAACTATGTTTGGAGTAACATTCATTAAGTCACTTCAAAATCGAATTAATTATCAGTTTCAGATCATTATTGTGCATAAACTGTCAGTCTTTGGGTATAGGCCAGGCCTATCAGTGTGCTTTTAACATATTACTTCTACCGAAATATTTGAATGTCGTGGAGACCACAGAAAGGAAATATATTGTCTGGAAGCCACTCTACATTCTTATCTCTTTAAGAGCAGTGTGAACAGGCACAGAAATCTCTATTCCTCATCTATTTTCTATCTTTCCCTAACTTCCATGTACAATGTCACAGTCCCTGTCTCCTTTTTCTCCTGGACGATTTGAATCACATCCTTCTTCAATGTATTTGGTATTAACATCACTCACCATTGCAGCCAACACCTGAAATGGGCAAAGCACTTTGATTAGTGATGTTTTCAGTGTTAACATTTCCTGACCACGTTTCATTTTTTCTTGTTTTAATCAATTCTATTTCATATCTATACATTCATCTAAAAACAAGGCATCTTGGCAGTGGAGAAGGGGTTCCCTTAAATCATGCCCAAAAATATTGTTTTGCTCCTTTCAAACCATAAACCTGCTAAATTTGTTTTCGAGAAAGTTGCTTAGATGGATCTGGATGATGGAGGCTGGATTAATACAGGTGGTAGTGAGCCTGTGGGTATGGCAGTCTCATGGTCTGTTTACCTACTCTGCTGGTGATGTGTCTGAAATTATTTTCTTCTGCATTTTCACTTTATTTAAGAGAGGATTTTAAAAGTGTAGTGTGTGTGAGTCTGTATGTTCTGGGGGTTGAGGTGAATGCAGCACACGATTTTGTTCCAATAAACCAAAATGTCTGGAAGACGAAATATAGCCATACCAGCCTTGACGCTGTTTTTTTTCTAGATGCTATGTTTCATTTCATCTCTACTATATTAATCTCTTTATTCCCATAAATGTTATATTTAACTGTCCCTGAGAGCAATTCAGACACATTTCTTAATCACTCAGAAGTTCAAAAATATTATTGATCTCATATAAAAACTCTCCTGAGGCACTGCATGAAACAACCTTCTAAAGGAGGAGATATATAATATCCTTCATGGTGGATGGCAGGTGCTTTGTGGACTTGAATCCACTCAAAATATTTAGGAGGAGGATGAATACCTTTCAAAGTAAGTCACCTTCTGGAAAAATTATGAGACAACAAATTCTTTAGTAGAGTCATTAAACATTTATTGGCTTTGGCTTTCAGCATCCATGCAAATGCTGTTTTTGATTTCTCTTCTTGTAACATTTTCACCCAGCCTTGTTTTGTTCAATAGAAGCTCAGAAATTGATCAAATTAATAAAAAATGCAGGTTAACCTATTTTGTCTTTGAATGTAGCTACTCTCTGCATCTGGTGTATTACAAGACAAATATATAAAACAGTTCTTGCTGTTAAAAATGAAAATAAGATATACTCAAATGTTTTGAATGTAAATGAATTTCACAATATTCCTCATCTCTCCTTTCAGTGAATTTATGCCTTTTTTTTTTCCCTACAAAAACTCTGCCTTACTGAATGAGAATAGATGGAAATAATAATAATGCCTGGTCTCATGTCTTAGGGACCACTTTTAGGAGGTAATAGGTTATCTATAAGGAATGCACAATAATTTTCAGTGCATAAAAATCAGTTTGGAAATAAATATCTAATTTTAAAACTCTTAGATCAGAGCAGACAACATCTATGCTACAAATGCTTAAAAATCTATGCTACAGCTTAAAAAAATTTAACTAGTTTGCTAAGGGCCTTACAAAGTATGCTCAATGTGTCTGCTGAATGTGAATTTATACAATGGATTAAAATGTAGTTTAAAACACAGATATCCTTTTGATATTTTAATGGCTCTTGTTAAAAGACATTTTCCTGCATCATAACACTTGATCTGATTTATTTAGATCAGATAAATTATTATTGTAAGTTCAATTCACTTTTATAAATTGAAAATGCTTGCATGTTTTTAATAAAGTTAAATTAGTAAGGTAAAATTAGAGCTGAACAAATACTTCATAAATGTTAATTTATTTGAAACGTTTTTCTTTTCTTTTTTTTTTTTGTTTTTTGTTTGAAGATTATCCACTCACAGTTAATATAAAGTGCAAATCTTCCATGAATAATTATTGAAGTACAGATAAGCCTAGAGCAGTTTTTCTAAACCTTTCATATTTAAAATTCATCATGCGTTGGTTAATTTTGATTATACCTTTGGGTTACCTGCTACTGTCTTTGAGATATGCATTGCAAAAGATTGCTTTGGCTATTACTAAATCATAAATCTAATGTTAAGGGATCAAAAGCAGAAATGCACTTTGCCTGCTTATGCTACTCCTGTTTCAACTGAGTGGTGACAGTCATGTTAATGTGACTGCATACAAGGCAACATTCAAAAGCATTTTTTTAAATCTTCTTCCAATTATGATAAAGTAGTTGTGATTACCTATTTGCTTTATTTAAAAATTACTTTTCACTCCATGCCAATAAAAAGAAGTTTTTTAAAATTGCTCCTATTAGGGCAACCATGAAAGCAGTAAACTTTCACAGAGTTAAGGTTTTGCGAATTGTTAAAACTGAAAAATTTTTCCTCATGAGTAACTTATTTTTCTATGCAGTTGCAATCACGCCTTCCTAAACAGAATATTTTCTGTAACAGCATGACCAAACTTTGCTACTGTTCTCTTTTGTTACAATTTAATTTTTTTTAAAAGCATTTTAGACCTTACTGTTTTGAGTCACAGATCAACACCAGCAGAGGGATTTGGTTTTCTTCATGGCAAACCACACCAGGATGACGGATCCCAAAGAATAATAGCCATTGTGTTTTTGATGGGATGGTTTTCAGCTGGATCTGTTCCCTGAGTAATTCACTGGATAGACAGTGAAATGGTTGTTGCAGTACAGAAAGCAGAAAAAGCAGGATTGGGAATGAATGACTGTCAGTGAAAGATGAAGCAGACTGCTTCCTTTATTTAACAGCCCTGTTCACACCAGTTGTTCTCTGGGCTCAGTATCTAGTCAAGAATGTTTCCTTTTCAAGCAAATGGATTTTACTTACAACATGATTTATCTCTTTAAAGTCTTGATATGGACTTTATATGAGGAAACAAAACCATTCTAAATGACCGGAGTACCCAGCCATTGAAAATTAGAGCAGAATAAGTCATCCTGTAATTATTAATCAATTTATCCTTCTCTATATGAGAATGAAAATCTTAGTGACTTCTGTTTGAGATGCCAATTGTCGCTTTTGAAGCTTGTGTGTGTAAAATAATAATACCTTCACTCCCTGCACCTCTTGCCCTGGTTGCCAGAGATCAGCCTTTGGAGCTCCTAATAGTGTGGACACAAAGGCTGTGACACATATTTGCAGCTGTAGTAACTTGCATATCCAAAGGATTTTGTAGGTGGAAACAAAAACATAAAGGAGCTGGTGTCTCTTTGACTACCAGTGTTCCCAGGGGTCATGTTCAGTGGTTAATGAGGTATTTTGTTGCCAATGGCTCCAGCGAGAATCTAGTCTATAAAAGATGCATTAGCAACAATAATGAATTATAAATTACAATTAATTTTCCACTTTTGTTTGGTCTTATTTTAGAACAGTTTTAAGTTGGTGTCTGTTTATATTTCAAGCCAATTACCAACTAACACATCGCTTTAATTGCAGAGTTTTGGAAGCAGCTTAAAGGAATCCAAGCATAATAGTTTAAGTCAATGTTTTGTTTAAAATAACCCTGACAAATCATAAAATTTGGTCTCAAAAGAGTAATGTTGAAATTGATGACAAACTAGAAGGAATGAGTATCTTGTGTGAAAGTAGAAATGTTATGTAGGTTTTTATGCAGTGAACAGTTTGTCTGGTTACACATTAGAAGACCAATGAATACTTACTCAACTTCCTTATATGACAAAAAGAAAAGACATACTTCGGAGGTGTACTTAAACAATTGATTTTTGGATAGGTAAAATTAAATTTAATTCAGCGTATCTGATGTTAATTTTTTTCTCACTACAAAATTTATACTGATAAAAATGTTCCTTTAATTTACTAACAGATTCTACCTGAGCTTTTTAAAATGTAAACGTGATGATATGTTGATGATATTTTAATTGCTATTTCTTCTCAATTTATCTTTTCTGTATAGTTGTTGTATCATTCTTCTGCAGTCTATACAAAACTAGTTACATTTTTAAAAAAGGAAATAAATGTACAGTTGAATATACTGTATCTAAATATTTCAAGAGGAAAATTCTGAATTTATACCTTATTTCTGCTCAAATTGATAGAGAAAGAGCAGAGTTAAGTTATGGGTTGTGTATTCATTCTGAGCAAATACATGAATACGGATATAGTGCCCAGACCAGGGTGTTTACTGTCAGTTTCCTACCTCTTTATCTAATCTAATAAATTGGTAACTGTTTCTCTGAAAGAGAACTTGAAAAAAAATGAATGCAAATTCAACAATAGTGGCAAAAATTAACCCTGAAGGAGAGGAAAGAGTAGGGAGATACACTCCAAATTCCTCTGTTCAAATCAGGTGCTTAGCAACAGAATAGTATTTTCATTAGAGTGAAAGAAGTTTTAATTATTTTAGATTGATTTTCTTTCCAGGAGATTTTAAGCCCTATTTTAACAAAAATAAATCTCACAATCTTCCTCTCACCTTATGAAACTCTGGAGGTTTTGGCTTATCCAGATATCTTTGGGAGTCCTAATTGCTGTCAGCAAGTGAGTCACAAAGATTGCTGAAGCTAATGGGTCTGTCAAACAGCTTCAGGCTTAATGAAAGGAACATTTAAGTCTTCTTATACATCAAAGATAGCTGGAAGCAATAAAATAATCATCCAAGGCAAATAGCAGATCAGAGTTAGTTTGAACACAGGCTTTGGACATATGAATTGATTAATTTATTTTAGTTCCAGTTGTCCTAATTTTTAACATAGTGAGAGTATGACAAATACAAAAAGTTATGTCACATTTTCTGGGTAAATGAGAACTGAGCATTCTGTTTTTAAAAGCCCATTTCTTAGTAAATGGCCATCACAAATCTCTTCCTTCTCAATGCACTGCCTGTTCAGTTTTATGCAGCTGGCACAGTGTAATCTGTATAATATTTAATGCTCTAAATATTGCTTGTCTATATATCTACAAGCCTGATTGAGTGTGATACTTAGCTTTTTGCAGACATTAGGTGTTTGAATGGCAAAAAGATGAGGTTTAGATATTGGAAGCTGGGAAAGACCAGAAGTAACCATCAATGGCAGTGTTTGGAGGTGCAATTTTCTGGATAAACAGTTCTCTGTCTTGCAGATTGCAAAGCAAAGAAATTATCTTTTATTTCAGTCACAACTGGGTAAAGAGTAATTGGGTTCCTATTGCTGTTGGATATAAACAAACATACATAGGCAGGGAATACATCTTTGGTATGTAACACAGTCATTCTCCCAGCAGAAGCAATCCTTGCTGCCAGCTGTTCAGACCAGCTTGGTAATCTATCTGTAAAGCTGCAGCCAACTGCAGATTTTTTTCCTTGCCTGCTGACTTTTACTATTCACTTCTCTCTCCAAATCCCTTAATGGCAAACCTTTTACACTTTAATAAGTTTCATTTTCCAAGATTGTTGCTTTCAAGGCCCTGCACTGAATAGATATTAATAGACTCACTTAGGTAAGCAAGCATTACTTATCTTGAGTAAAGCTTGAAGAGTCTGGCCAGAAGAAAACAGCAGGGTTTGGTTTTTTTCTACAGCCAATTTTGCTGTTGTGCATTAAGTAGTCTTAACTGACCCCTTTTCATTAGCAGACCGATTTCTCCTGACAGATAGCTTTGAGTCTTTCCACAGCCTGAGTTTAGGGCAGACAGAAATATTCATTTCATTCGCACATAAAGTTCCTAGCACACAGGAACACACAATATGTTACCACAAAAGAGACAGTGACTGACACATTCAGTGCTCTGCTATATATGCGTGTTTGTGTATTTACTTATTTATCAGTTATATCAATATCCTCCTCCTTCATGGTTTTGGTCCCAGGAACACGGCAGAAACTTGCGTATATATAGTTTCAAGCTCCATCAGACAGAAAATTCAATACTCTAAAGCAAACATTAGTCCATATTCTTTTTCTATTTCCTGACATTGCCATAACTGCTGCAGAAATACAAGTAACTGAGCCAAAGAATTTTATGTTTATTGATTTGCTGAGGGGATCACAGAATTTTACTTGGTCTTGAGATTGTGCCCTTTGCAAACAGGGTTTATCATTGCAGCTTTCACTTCCCACTAAGAAGCCTCTCATGGGCTCAAAGATCTGTTCACACATGTGATACCAAACCAGTGATTATTTAACAATCATTTTGGTTGGTTGGTTATTTTTAAAAATTAATTATATGATTGAAAGCCTAGATAATGAAAATACGTATATATCTTTGAAAACACAGCTTTAACTACACAACTGCAGTTGGAATAGCTGAGATAAAAGACAGAAACTGAATATTTCTTGAATTCATCAATTTCTTAAGGAGGAAGAGAATTATTAAAGGCTGCACTTGTTTTACATTCATTTCATAGTGAAGAAATAGAGAAAATTATGATAATCTCCTTGGGCACACTAAATACTTGTTATCATGAAAATACCTCTAATAAGGAAAAGGCCCTATATGTAGGCCTCTAACAGTAACATTTGCATTTTTAACTTCTGTATCTTGCTGATGAGTGAAAATGTTCCCTCAGACTTGGTATGGTTTTTGACCTCTGAGAGGAACTTCTCCATTGATAAGAGCAAAATAATGTAAGAGAAGAGCTTTTGAATTTGTTGCACCTAGAGAAACTCGCTGAAATTCAGTGTGACTATGTTTTCTGCAGAAGTATGCATCATGCTTAGAAACTTTTTTCATCTTCCTATTCTATTTATTTAAGATTAGGGAGGAGAAAATCTTGGGCAGTAAGTTACATTCTTCTTTACTTTCTTGTTTCTGAATCTACTTCCTCTCTTTTCTGCTTTTTAGTTTCTTGTCTTTTCTTCTCCACACCATGCCAGAAAGTGCTTATATCTGATAGCACAGCACATTACTTCAATCAAAACAAGTTGGGGTTTTTTTCGAATTTTTTGCCCTTTTAACGCAAGAAATAATAATCACTTTTATGATCTCCTACAATTATGTAATTGATTTAATGATGCTAATTGTTAGCTGGTTATATTAGAAAGATTGTTTGGTTTATGGACTTTTCTCCCTAGTTTCCCTTTAAAGGCAATTTCTCAATTACTTTTAGTATTGGGACCACAGAGGTATATTTAAATTTTATACCAGCTAGATATTAACTGAATGTTAATTGAGGAAAAAAAGGTGCATATAAAAATAATGTAGAGTTCTTATTCATATCCAGGAACCTTTATCAGTTAACTAGTCTCAACCTTTCTCCTAATACTCAGTAAAGAGTATTGCAAGCATCATGCATATCTTGTGACAGTGACAGGTTTGAAATTTTCAGACAATTCTAACAGTCTGCAGACTGAAGTATCTGTGTATCTTGTTTGGGATGTAAAAATGTAAGAGTACTCTATCTTCTTTTTATATTCTCTCTTCATTAGGCAGTCACTGCTGTTGGTTTCCTGGCCTGCTTTCTTAGGCAAAGTAGGCTTTAAATCCTGTCAACCTCAGCTGAACTTATTGTTGCACTAGCTGAATATTTGAAGCTATACCTTTGCTATCAGCATGCCGTTTCCCAGTACATAAACCCTGCATTTAGTAAAAAAAAAAAAATAGGCTTCATGTATGAGGAACCAAAACCTTTATTTAAATAGCATTTAAGAACAGAAGAACATGGAATGGATCCTCCTGGAAGATATGTCAAAACATATGGAAGAAAGGGAGGTGGTTAGTGACAGCCACCATGGCCCCACTAGGAAAAATGGAGACTGACTAATCTGGTGGTCTTCTATGGTAGAGTGACTACATCAAAGAGAAAAAAGTCACCTGGACTTCTGTAAGGCCTTTGATATACCCCCCGCAACATTCTTGCCACTAAATTGGAGAGCTGTTTGCTTAATGGATGAACTGTTAGAGGTGTAAGGAGTTGGCTGGATGGCCACATGCAAAGAGTTACAGTCAATGACTCGATGTCAAAGTCAAAACATATAATGAGTGGTGTCTTTCAAGGATGCTGAAATACTACTACTACTTCTTCAGCAGTGACAGAGACAGTGGAATTGAGTGCACTGGCAGCAAGTTTGCTGATGACATCAAGGTGAGTGGTGCAGTTCATTCACTTAAGGAAAAGGATGCAAGAGGGATCTTGACATGTTTGAGAAATTAATCTGTGTGAAATCTCATGGACTTCAGCAAGGCCAAGTGCAAGATCCTGCACCTAGTCCAGTATTAATACAGACTGGAGAACGAATGGGTTGGTAGTAAGCCTGCAGAGAAAAACCTTGGGATACTGACGGATGACGCGAAAATGTGCATTTGCAGCCCAGGAAGCCAATCATTCATGGGCTGCATTGTGAAAAGAGCAGCCAGCAGGTCAAGGCAGGTGATTTTGCCCCTCTATTCCATTTTGGCATGTACCCATGTGGAGTACTGTTTTCACACTGGGGTCCCCAGTACAAGAAAGACAGATGTCCATTAGAATGGATCAGAGGAGGGCCACAAAAATGTTCAGAGAGCTGGAACACTTCTCTGATTAGGAAAGGCCCAGAGGGAGGGAGATACCTGGAGAAGATTCTAGAGTAAGCTTGTTGCAACCTTTCAGCACTTAGAGCAGTTTTCTGCTGTGGCAGAACAAGGAACAATGGTTTTAAACTGAAAAAGCGTAGCTTTAGTTTGGACATACAAAATAATTACAATGAGAGTTAGTGAGATGGTGGAATATGTTGCCCAGAAATTTTGTGAGTGTCCCACTATTTGAAGTGTTGGGTCACGTTGGGTGGGGCTTTGAACAGTAACTTCCTGTGTCCCTCTATATCAGCAGGAATTTACAATAGGAAAAGGGATTTTGGTCATGAAAAGGGTAACAGACAATTACCAAAATTCAGTTTTGAAGGTTGAAAGTAAATTGTTAAAAGTAGGATCACAACAGAGGTAGGAGATAGGTGTCAGAATTGGTCAAGGAAATCATGAATCTGGAAGCCATTATCACAAAAGCAGTGTAGCAATACTACAGCAATATAGTATTTTCTGACCTTTACAACACTGCTACATTTTGCAGGCTTTTTATTTAGTTATTGCTGCTTACTTTGCTATTTCTATACTATTAACTATCATATTGCTTCATATTGCTTTGTTTCTAACCTGCACCTCACGTGTGAATCATATAGATCATTATTTAGAGTAGTGTTTATATTCTGAGGAGAGATAGAGTACAATCATTCAAAGCCTCACAAAGACTAGGATGTGATACATCACAAAACACTGAAAGAAACTGGTTGGTTGAACCTAAAGATGTCTTCTACCTTTTAAGACTTATATCCTAGATCAATCTCCTTCCCATTCTTCAGAAGGTGCAATGAACATGTTTTCTTTCCATGTGATGCCCTTAGCTATATTTCCCTAAAGTTATTCTGGAAATAGCTACTTTTTAGAGGTTTTAGACCTAGTAATGGCTCTCATGAGTACTTTCTCATGTGATTTTTTTTTTTCAACAATTACATGTTTCTCTGTCTTCTCTCTCCTCTCCTGGCACCATTTCTGTTGTTGGCCATTCAAAGCAAACACTGTGGTCCAGACCAGCCCTCATGTTTGAGCTCTGAATTAAAAACCTTATGTAGTTTCATGCAAAAATATCACATATTTTTTAGGAATTTATACTCATATATTATATTATTTAGAAACATTTGATAAGGTAAACCCAATAAGCTTCCTCCCTCAAGTCCACAGTTCCAGAACTGCTCTACTGATCATGTAGGCTAGATGACATCAGGTAACAAGGTATGGTGAGGATGGGGGGCTCTTCTTAACTGTGAGGATAAGTAGCTGGAAATCCAATGTGATCTCAGTCAACACATTCCAAGCATTTAATCAGGGAGCCTGGAATAAGAACAGTCACTCAAAGGTGTGGTGGCCCCTGCCTCCAAAGAGGACATTGAAAGAGTCATGCACCCTGCACTCCCTTGGAGAGCAGACAGTGCATGAGCACCCCCCAGCTATGGATTGGCTACCCCAGTTCTGTTCCCTGGTTGGTCAGTTCTGTATCCTTCCCCTGATTGGTCCAAGTTTTGATCCCCTAATTTGTTTATTAATGTTCTCCCTGATTGGTCCATTTCCTCAGTTTCTAACCCCATTGGCTGTTGGTAAAACCCCACCCCCTTTGGTAGGCACATAAAACCCTGACAGCCGAGCTCTTCGGGGTTTTTGGTTCGTCGGCGGAGATGAAGTAAAGAAGCCTCCTGGAGACCATCCCTGGCTCCTGTGTTTCCTTCTGCGCCGCTTGGGATCACCCCCTCAGGAAGAGCAGCCTCCAACAGCTAGAGCCTTGTCCAGACTGATAGTCTTGGACTTCACAAAAGAGCTGAAATCCACTGAGGTGCCCTGCGCCACCTGGGCTGAGGCTGCCTTGCTCAAGGCAACTTGCTAGGGAAGGTCGCTGCCCTCAGAAGAGCTAGCCAGAGGCAGAGGCGGGTGGCGATACAAAGGATGGGAATAATTGCTGAAGTTGTGATTCAGAGAAATAGGGGAGTATTTTATATTCTTCTTCATTAGAACTTTAAAGCTGAGCCAAGAGCCATTGTATTCCAGTAAACACAACAGCTGGATTAGATACTTAATTAGAAAGCACCATTAATTTTGAGCAGCTGTGATGAGTCAGCTGCCTGTTCACTGCTGCACTTTAAAAGTAATCCAGCTTCTGAATCAATACCTAAGAGTTCAGGAATTTTCTGCATATAGTTGTATAAATATTAATAGATACATGTGTGTATTTGTGTATATATATATACATATATATATATATGTAATCTGAGTTATATGCTACTTGAGGAATTTGTACTCTCCTAATCTTGGACTTCACAGAGGTTCATAAATCACAAATTTGCCTGAGAATTAATCTTAAAATAGTGAATGAAAAGAAAATAGACAAGCAGGGAAAGCTCAAACTAAACAAAACCAGTATTACAAAGCATGAACTAGTTCATCTCCATGACAGAAAATAGAAGTAATCTCACATCAGGATCATATGAATAATTAATTCACCTTTCATTCAAGAACATGCTCTGAACTAAAAATATATATGAAGTGGTATGTTACCTTTACTTAATTTTTTTTTTTTTGTTGGCATTATTTAACTACTGAAGTCTAAAAAGAGAGAATGCCCTACTATTAATCTTTAATAAGCCATGCCAAATAGGAGAGCTGTAATTTAACAGGCTACAGCAAATAATTCTGCATAATTTTGGATTTTATATAACTTTAATTTATTGAGAAAGTGTCAACAAAAAAGGGAGACTGTTAGTACTGTATGCAAGGGTGCTAGCTTAGAAAAGTTGTGACTAAAATTTGGCTAATACTGGCAAAGGAACTCACTTTCCATTGCCAAAAGTAGTATATTTTTTCTGTGTTGCAATACTTTAATACAATGAAACAAATCAGTTACATTTAACTTGGTTTCACGATTCCTTTAGGACACTATGTATTGCAATGACCCCAGTATAATCAGAGCTGATTTTATAAGCATAGTACAAAACCACTCCTTCCATTAATCCTAGATACAAGTAATAATTTGTGTTTTGAAGTTGCCTGAAAGAAACTGAGACCTAGAATAATCAAAGTGAAAAAAGACCCATCCAAATCCAAGAAATACTAATTTCTATAGGTACATTAATAAAATAAAATAAATACAGAACCATGTTTCTGTATTGAAAACACGAATATAACTTTATTTATCTACACTTAGTTAGTAGACACCAGAAATATATGGGTAGACAAATAATAGAGCACTGTCTATTCAGTTACAATCAGATACTTTTTTGCCTATATGATGTTTATATATTTGCCTATATATGTTTCTATAAAAATGTTTTAATATATTACAATAAAAAATAAATTATTCATGACAGATAAATGTATGAAGACAGGAAGGAGAGTACTAAAGTGAAGATACAAGGCACAACTGTCATTTTAGTTATTTCGTTCAAGTAAGGCATTGCATTAGGCAAAAGGTTTGGACTTAGGAGTCCTACCACTGCTTTCCTCTGTAATTTAGGCATATCACCTATTTTGTATGCATGTTTGATTTTTCAGTTCTTTAAGCACAAATCAATTGTTGTTTGACAGCTACACAGCTCATTAATACAGAAGAAATACATATCTCTTAATCTAGATAGATTCCAAATGTTAATCAGAGCAGATTTTAATGTTATTTTGCTGATTTTTAAACTCTAGTTCACTCCTCTGAAGCCTCTGAAGAGGAAAAAAGGTTGGGTCTTACAATTTCTTTCCCTCCAAACTGATTATTCAATTTATTCCAGCAAAGTTAGTGTCATGGATAAGCTGGTCTCCTGTAGAAAGCAATAATTGAAAGTAAACATTGAGCAGGAACTAAAATAAGGAAGGAAAAAAAAAAGAGGCACAAAACTAACATACTTACTGCAAACAAATAACTATTCCTGCAGCCTTGAATTTATCTTTGTACATCCTTCATTGTTATTGTATGGTATGTTTTTTAATTTCTTCTTCAAATAATACAACTATTTTTATGCAACACTGCACTGAAATATATCCTTCCTGAATAAAACAAACATTGTTTCAGGAGAGCACATTCTATAGGCAAAATTTGTCTTTATTATCTACGTTAGGGGGATCCTTTTATGGGAAATTACCAAAGATGGAAAATAAGAAAAGGTCTGCCTATCAGATTCTGAAATCTCTACAGAAAAAAACTAAACTTCTGAGTTTTCAGACGGTTTTCTGTCTTTCCTGTCCTTCTCTTCCCATTATTAATATGGAACATTTTTAACTATATTTAATGCCAAAACATATAGCTGTAATGCAGTCATACAACATGAGAGAATATATGTTTTGATAAATTTAGTGAAAAATATATTGGTTAACAAAATAGATATGATGATATTAATTTGAGGAACAACTTTAAAAACTGAAGTCCTGTGTGTGTAATAAACCCAGGTTTCCATGACAAAAGGCTGAAGATCAGCTCTAGTAAAATAAACTAGTCTTATCTGTAGGAATTCACTACATGCTCTTGTAAAAAGTCCCTTTCCAGCTCTCTCTTGTAGCCCCCATTAGGTACTGGAAGGCTGCTATAAGGTCTCCCAGAGACTCCTCTACTTCACCCTGAACAACCCCAGTTCTCTCAGCCTGTCTTCACAGGACAGGAGCTCCAGCCCCCAGATCACCTTGGTGTTTCTCCTCAGGACTTATTCCAACAGGTCCAAATCCTTCAGCTGGAGGCCCCAGACTTGGACACTGGATTCAGGGGGGGATTTCATGAGAGCAGAGTTGAGGGAGAGAATAGCACTGGGAACTGAAGAATAGAGAAGCCAAGAATGAAAGACACCCTAAGTGAACTCAAAACCTTGGCCCTGGACTGGGCATCACAAGGCTAGGAAGAGCTGCGCTTATCTGATAGACTTTTCTCCTGGAATGCTTTGCTCTCCCCTCTGGGAGAGGGAAGTTGCACCAGGAATCACTGTGGTAACCTGTTCAAACTTCTTTTTAGACAGGATTATTTAAAAGAAAAAAAAAATCTCCATTAAATCAGGCTGGAAACTCTCATCTGCTTGTCTTGAAGGTTTTCTCTAGTGCTGAGAAGAGTTTTTAGTGAAAAAACAAGTCCTGGTTTATCATCTAAGCTTTACAGACAATGTAGAAAACTCAAATGTTTGTAAAACTTTACACTCATTATGTGTGAGTGGGTAAGTACTGGTAAATTGGTATTCTGTTACAGTAATTTCAATGTCTTATGAAAGGTTGTAGCAAAAGGTGAAAATAGTACCGCAAATGAAATTGATGCACTTTTAGAGCAAAAATATAAGGGAAGAAGAGAAATTAGCATATTTTGAATTTTCCATAAAATCACTAGGCAGTAACTGTGAGAATGTTCTTTAATGACTTTACCACAGGCTACAAGACACATTTTTTAGTATCTCCAATACATTCGAAATAAGTGCAAGTTTTTATTTAAAAAAACAAACTAAACATAGAGCTTTAGATTCAAATTCATTTAATTTCAAATAGGTATTTTAATTGATTCTGTGACAGTGTTATGCCTCTTGCCATAGGCAAATGTATTAGGCACAATATATTAACATAATGAAAAGGTGATTTGTGCCTCACGAAACAGACAACCCATACCTTTTTCTTTACCTTCAGTACTCCTGTATGACCATTCTGTAGCCTTTGGGGTTCTTACATTGTTTTCATCAGAAAACATGACACTGTTCTCTCCTCAGTTAAAGCCCAATGTGGTCAAATCCAAGTTTGTTATTTCCTTCAAGATCTCCATATCCCATGTTTAGATATTAATCTGTACTGGTGATAGAAACATGGACATTAGCAGTTATACCCACAAACCAGGCTCAACTAGGATGCTTCTATTCTTTTCCTGTGCACGTCCACTCCCATATCCTGCTCTGTCTTTGGCCTCTTCCTGACTAGTTCTTTTTCACTGAAAAGAGGTTCAAACCTCCTGTTGTCTTTAGGATCCATTGTAGCCCTACCCTCTGCTCTTCAGTCTTTCATCCCTGTCAGCATCATTGCCACACTTACAAATTTTTGTTAATCTTTTCTCTTCCAATACTCTATCCTGGTTATAAATACCTTTCCTATTACCTAAAATCCTCAGTATACTATAACTAGCTATGAGTTTTAGCCTCGTATTTTTCAAAATTTTAGTTTTAAGAACAACTCTATTGAACTCATAGGGATTACTTTGGTTTTAGAGATTTTTGTAATGATTTTTAAGAATCATCATTTTCTTAGTTTGCTTTTCACTGTAAAGACATACAATGGATGATATCCCAAATATATAATGATTTTTAAATCTTAAAGAGAAAGTCATCATGCTTTTGAAGAAAAAAAAAATCCATGAACAAGTTTATGAATTGTGACAGCTTTCATTTAAAATACAATAAAATTTATCCAGTAAGTATCTATTACTTTTGTTTTCCCCTTTTTACATTCGTTTTCTTCAATTTCGTTCAAATGTTTGGTGTTTTGCTCTTTTTCTTTGATTGTTATTTTTTCAGATATCATCTTATGATGCATAATAGACATCCTACAGAGATCACTTAGAACACAACATAATTATTAATACAATTAGTGAAATAGATTGAAAGGTAGAATGTCTTTTCATTTATGTTCTGTATTCAAACAGATAGCAAGCATCATCATGATAAAGATAAATAAAAACTAAGATGCTTTTTTTCTATCTTATTTTGATTAAAAGATAACAAACCAATTCCTATGCTAAATAGATGGATTTATACAAACATAGGGATATCAATGCAGGCAAAAATAAAGGAAACTGGAAATATGGTAAAATACTCAAGAAAAAGAAAAGCAAGAAAATTAAAACTCAAGCAATCAATCTATACTGAAAATTTTGCCCCAGGAAATGACTGTGTTCTCAGACTGTGAATCTCTAGTTTTCCTTCAAAGCAACCCCATATAGTGTACGGATAAGTACCTTGAAATGAAAAAGCAGTATTTTTCCCAGAATCTTTGAAGAACAAGTTGTTCTTCTAGAACAACTTAGAGAAAAGTAAGAAATATAAGACAAAAATAACTAGTCAGGAATCATTGACTACTAAATCTATGTGGTATAACTATATAGAGTAGTACCCCTTAGATAGTTACTAGATCTGATAAAAGTCATGATGTATTATTATCAAATTTTAAGGGAAACAACCCAACGTACAACATAGCAAAATGAAATAACACTAAAAATAAATGAAATCAATAGAAAATGGGTTTCAGAGAAGAAAATTATAAGAAAAAGTATAAAAGAACAATTATAAGAAGAGAAGGGAAATAAGCGAAAACTTGAAAGAAGTATACACTGAATTTATCAGAGTTAAACATCACTTGTGGGTTAACATGCACCATGCAGCTGACTGCTTACCATGGCCTCACCCCATGGAGCTGAGGAGGAGGACCAGAAGGGCAAAAATAAGAAAACGCATGGGCTGAGATAAAGACAAAGTAATAAGTAATGCAAAAGTCTTTGACACAAGCAAATTAGAACAAAGAATTAATTAATGACTCCCAAGGGGCAGGCAGGGGTTCAGGCATCCCCAGGAAGGCAGGACACCATCACGGTGACTTGGGAAGGCAAGCACTGTAACTGCCAACACTCCTCCTTCTTTCCCTCGCTTTTATTACTGAGCATGATGCCTTATGGGAGAGAATATCCCTTGGGTCAGTTGGGAACAGCTGTCCCCAGCTGTGCCCCCTCCCAAATTCTTATGCATCCCCATCCTCCTTGCTGGTGGACTGCTGTGTGAAGCAGAAAAGGCCTTGGTGATCTGTAGCACTGCTCAGCAGCAACTAAAATATCCTTCTGTTACCAACAGTTTTTCAGCACAAATAAAAAACAGAGTGCCATAGCTACTATAAGGAATATTAACTCTGTCCCAGGCCAAACCAGTCTGTCATCTTATAACAATCACATAAAAATAAGAAGGAATATTTGCTGTTTTCATAAAAAAAATAAAATAGCATGTTAAATTAAAACAGAGAGGGACAAAGTAATGTTTATCAAGGCTGCCATTGGCAGAGACAGAAAAGTAGAGCCACTCCTGGTAGAGATGATCAAACTCCATGAAAAAAAAGAGATAACATAGAAGGATAGTTACCTAATGACACTTTGTTTTCTTTTCAACATCAACATTTAAACAGGAACACAAAGTACTAAATGCCGGGACCAGAAGGTATCTTTAACCAGTCCAGCACAGCTCCTGGTGGATTTATCAGAACTCCATCAATGAATGCTCCATTCCAGGGCAGTGCTAAGTATCACATTCTGAACTACTAGCTTGTATCATGTTTAAGTGAGATGAGGAACCTACTCACACTACTCATTTCAGAGTATTACTACAGCAACCATTTAAGCAGACGTACTTCTTGGGAGAGGCAAACATAAAGAGATAACAAAGTTCAGATTCTGACTGACAAGTTAGATATAAAAACTGTCAAATCCATAAAGAGAAACTTCTGGGGTAGCATGGATGGATTACCATTATGTTTTTCACTCTGACGTCTGTTTGGAAATCTTGAAAATTCTGAGACTGTAAACTGTTGTGAATAAACCAGCAATTTTGAGACTTTTACTACTCATCACCAAAGAGTGATATTTAGCTATTCTTGATAACAGCTGGAGATCTTTTTATTAAATTCTTTCCCATCAATTCTTTAGTATTTGCATTTCGACTGTATGGGCAAGGCCTAAAACACTTGCAAAGTGAGATTAGGAGGACAGGACCAAGGCATGAGAAGCAGTGGTCTGAGGAAATAACAAATCGTTATTTAAAAACATATAGTTGGTGTATTGTTGATAAGACAAACAATAATAGATTTAAATCCATGAGCCAAAAAGTCTCAACTACATAAAACTAAACCCATCACAGACGTTTAGATCATTTGTGAAAAAGACACGAAGCAAGAAATAAACAAAATAGGATGGTAAGCAGAATGTGATGTTATAAGGTATATTGTGAGTATCTGTTCAGTGTTGATGGAGAACAGACAAAAAAATCATTGAACAATGGAATATTTTAGGTTGAAAGGGAAGTTTAAATGTAATCTACTCTAACCCCTTCCCCCCAAAATGAACAGAAATATCTTGAACTAGATTAATTTTCTGAGGCCCAATGCAACCTGACCTTGAATATTTCCAGGAATGAGGCATCTACCACCTCTCTGGACCACCCAGACAGCTGAATAAATTGTGTCCTTTGTGATGAGCACCACTTATACAGGAACTGAAAAAGATAAGAATATTGCTGGAGGACCAGAAATGGTTAAATTAATTTCATATTGGATTTCCACAGGCCAGAAGATGAGGTACTGTATTGGTTCAAAATCTTCACATTTGAAGAAGCAAAGTCATAAAGACTATGAAAAATAAAACCTTTTTCTTCAGAAAAATGCCACTCAGAGAAAAAAAAAATTCCTCCACAAATAATAATGAGAGAAAAAAAGTTGTTAAATACCACTTTGTCACATGTAAGTGCCCTGTGGTCTAAAAACTTCTAATCTTATTTAGTTGGCATTTTTCTTAACCTTGCAGTCTGCAAAACTCCTGATTTTAAATATTTAAGCCACCTATGACACATAAACAATATATTGACCTGTAAGGATACAACTGACACCACTCACCACAAAAATTAATTCATAGCCAACGAAAATAAATTAATCAAACTAACAAAACAACAACCCCACCCACCCCCTCCTAACATGCGTAGGCATTAACTATTCACTAGAAAACATTCCTGTTGCTCTACGTAAAAAAGCTTTTAAATCATACAGGTGATACCACATCTTCAAAACATTGCCAAATGCGGCTTTCTCTTCTTGCTAAGTAGAGATGGTAGCACAGAAAAAGACAGTCCTAATCTTAGCATGAGCAATTTCACTGCATTGACTTCAGACATGGCAAATACTGAGGCTGAAAAGAAAAAGTATGCTGGTGATTATTCATACAAGGAGTAACTAGTTGTCCTTTTCAGAAAAGAAAGACTTAAATTCTTGTTCTACATTCACTGCTTGACTTAATACCTTAATTGAACCAACTATGAAGAATAAACAAACCTTTCAGACAAGGATGTGTGCAGAACAGTTAATTTACTAACACCTTTATCAGGAGAAAATTAGAGGGAAAAATGTGAGAAAGTCAGTGGATCAATTTTCCAATCTCTTCTGAAAGTCTGCTACTAGACAAAATGTAACATAAACAGGTGAAGTTTTTTCATAATCACAACAAATTTTAAAAGGAAAAGCATAAGGACTTATTCAAAATCAATTAAAAAGCTAAGGGATAAAATGGGGCTTCAGGAATTAAAAACATCTTTAGGTAAACAGAGTCAATGAACATCAAAACATAATTAAAGAATAAACAAGTGATAAAAAGCTAGGAATTTTTAAAATTAAGTCATTGTGCAGAAATTAGACCTTATTTCAAAAAAAGTCCATTTGCTTGAACAGATAGGAGAAACAGTGCTTCATCAGATGTAGAAAAATCTATGTGACTCTTTACAGAAAGAGCTTGTTATAAAAGGTACCAGAATTTATTTTTATTTTTTTTAAATCTGTTTTATTAATTAAAGAAAATCAGAAACTAAAATGAAAGCAAGTATTATATTGATCCTTTCAAGTCTGAAGATAGCCTACACATGGATAGGTAAATATCTCAAAACACAATATATAATACTTGGAGGAATTATCAGGAAGCTGTTCCTGTTTTTCTTTCCAATTAAATAATACATTAAATAATTTGGAGGTTTCAGGAATAGGCCAATCTTTCCTTGTTTTAACATAGACGCTGTGAAAAAGAATAGTGAAGATTAAAAAAAGAATTCTGAAACAGAAATATAAAAGAGGACTAGATAAGGAAGTGCGGTGGGGTAACACTGGTTTGGTTATTTTTGTTTCATCTGTGCTTTATTAACACTAATTTTTTCCCATCAGTAATCTTTTACCACTTTTCTTTATAGGGAAAACTTTTATGTTATTAAATGTTTTAACCAGGTATTCTGGATTAAAAAACAAATCTATGATTTGTGCAGAGAATCTGTTTGTTTGGCCCGGCCTGAATATAAGGCACCTACCAAAGCTGCTCTTTTCCAGCTGTACAGGGGAGAGAAAATACAGGGTTGAGACCAGGACAGGGAAAGATCACTAATTATCAACATGGGGAAAAATGGATTCAGCTTGGGGAAATTAGTTTAATTTATTGCAAATCAAATCAAAGTAGGGTAATGAAAACTATAACACCTTCACTTCACCTCCCCCTTCTTCCCAGGCTGAGCTTTACTCCTGATTTCTCTATCACTTCCCCTCAGTGGCAGAGAAGGGTGGGAAATAGAGTCTGAGGTCAGTTTATCACATGTTAGCTGTTGTTCCTTCCTTCTTAGGGGAAAGGCTCCTCAAACTCTCTCCCTGCTGCAGCATTGTATTCCCTCTACAGGAGACAGATCTCAATGAACTTCCCCTGTGTGAGTTCTTCCCATGGACTCCAGTTCTTTACATACTGCTCCAGTGTGGATCCCCCATAGGCTCACAAGTCCTGCTCTCAAACCTGCTCCAGCATGGGCTCCTCTCTCCATGGGCTCAGAGGTCCTGATGTGACCCTGCTCCAACATGAGCTTCCCACAGGGTCATGACCTCCTTTAGGTGTCCACCTTACAGCATGGGGTTCTCCACATGATGCAGGGGGAATCTCTTCTCCTTAGTCTGCAGGGGCACAGCTGCCTCACCATGGCCTGCAGGGTAGTGATGATGAATTTCCCCCTCTTTCTTCATGACCTTGGTGTCTCTAGAGTTGTTTCTCTCTCACTCATACATTCTCACTCCTCTCTTCTCTGCAGTTGTTGTTGCCATTTCACTAGGGTTTTTTTCCCCTTTCTCAAATGTGTTATCCTAGAGGTGCTACCACCATCAACGATGGGCTTTACCTTGGCCAGTGGCAGGTGTGTCTTGGAGCTGGCTGGCATTGACCATGTCAGACATGGGGGAAGTTTCTGGCAACTTTCTTACAGAAGTCACCGTTGTAGACTCTACAATACAAAAATCTGGCCATTCAAACCCAATTTAGAAACACTTGGCTTTTTGTGCCATATTTTCTGAATCTGTAAATTCACTCTCTATACTTAACTAAAAAAAACTTAACTTCCTATGTACTTCAAAACTGTATTCATTGCAACACCATAGGCATAATAACCGTTCATTTTGCTAAAGAATTCCTAACATTGATTTTGATTAAGAAAAGTAATTTCCAATGTCAATAAATTTAATAAAATGAGAATAAAAGTGTCTCTACAGAGAAGGTTGCATCAACCCAGCCAAATGATCAAGAGGATTTTTCTCTTGGGCACAAACCTTTTGTAAAGTGGGATATTCATAGCCTATTGATGCTTGAACATAAGATCAATAACCTTGTAAATGCTTGTCTGCATAGTTCATAGAGTTTTATATAGACTATTCAGATGGAGTTCATAATTCAAATAGATCTTAGACACATTGTTTTGTAAAGGTTGTCCATTGGTTTCTGTTATATAAATTCTTAAATATCAGTACCACACTACTCTAGCCTCATTTGAGCACCTGAACTTAGATAATATTAATTCATCATAGATTCAGTCTCTGATAATATATCCTTATTCACGACCAGAGTTTTTACGCACAGCAGCAAAAACAGTATCTGACTTCTTTTGCTGTTATCTTATTGTCATGTTTTGGTAAACTACAGATTTGGAGTACAAGAAATAATACAGTAGTATATTTACAATATAAATTGCACACAATTCTCTGTGCACAACTTGCATGGTAGAATAAATTGCGTACTAGAATACAGCATAAAAGAAAAAAACTTATATATCTTTTTTCTCATACTGTGGTCATTCAATATTTTAATTTCCTTCCTTCCTAAAGCTCCAATTAGCATAACTAAAATCAAGTGGTAAGGTCTTATTTTGAAAAACAAATGCTATTTCACCAAAGATTCGCATCAAGAAAAATGCCTCTGCAGATATAAATAAATGAGAGACACTCTTGGCAGTGTTATTTGCAGACAATACAAATATGAGCTTCTAAGAGAGACTTTTCAAGGAAAAAGATATCTGATGCAATATACATCTACACATTTACACCTAACATAAAGCAGAGCTTAGAAAGGTAAATAACCCCATTGCAGATTGCAAGTATTTATTTATATTCTTACTATGCTAAAATAAGTACTGACGATAATGGGACTTAAAATATCTCCAATGACAACAAGCAAGGATAATGGAAGAAAAAATATATTACATATCAACATTATTAAGAATTATATGCTGCTACTTTGTTAAACATATTAGTCTTTATGTTTTTTAAGCCAAAGAACTTGAAAATTGCAATAAGCAATGACAGTTAAATTCTCTCACATTATCCTCTGCTTCTCAGAAAAAGTAATAATCATAATTTGCAAATGAATATAAGAAGGTAGCATTTATATCTTAATTGGCTCTGACTAAAAGATGGGAAACTCATATCTTATAGAAAATGACAAATGCTTTAAATATACTTTCTGTCTAAATAAGAGTGAAAATTAAAAATTTGTCAGAGGTTGTTTTTTTTTTTTCCCATTACAGAGAGAGTACCGTAATGAAAATATGTTCAATAGCAATTAATAAATAACTCAAAACCAGAAAAAAACCGAAAACGCTTCAGGCTTTTGACACTTAGGTACAAAATGAGATATAAAATTTCATTGTAATCCATATGTTCCCAATGTTTCTTTTCAATGGAATCTTTTCCACTGATAAGCAAAATCATCTGGTTCTGCTGATCTATGACAACACCATGGAGTGATGGTGACTTAATCCATTGTCATCAATAAACACTAAGATATATTTTAAAATGAGTAACACAGTGACAGAACCAACCAATATGAAGACCATAATGCAATCATTCATGAAGTATGAATGATTATCTAGTATGAGGAAAGCAGCTAAACCTGATATAAATAGTGAATATTTTTATTTTGTAAAGAGTATTGATATAAGGTTATTTTCTATTTTGCAACCAAAAAGTAAGCCTTAGCTTCATCACTTAAAAAAATGTTATTTTCTTATAAGCTGAAATTATAGCAAGTCATTAAAGGGTAACTTAATTTTTGTTGTAATTATTAAACACAACCCTTTTTCAAGCAAGATGTTATTTTCTATTATTTACAGTTTTTAATATTTTTAGCTATTTCCATAAAATTGCCCTCTTTTAATCACTCCTTTTGACAGTCTCTTTCAAATTCATGTTTAAGTTTACACTTACCTATGTCTTAGGAATTGTCTGAATTTGAAGTTCTAGTGTAGGCACAATTGCACTGATATAAAGAAAACACTCTTCAGGTGAGTTTCCTCTTAACAAACTTTAGCTAAATAAATGGGCATCTGACCTAAGGTTCTATTAAGAGAGAAATGAGCTTCTACAGGGTTATGTACATTACCGACTTCAGAAATTCTTTTTAGAACAGGATGAATCACTTCCTAGAGTTGTCTACATCTTTAAGAGTAGAAGTCTTATCCTACAGTACTACATATTTAAGCATAGGATTGCTCAAATTGTGTGATTCACAACAGGTGATTTTTTCAAGACCAAAAAAAAAAAAAAAAAAAAAAAAAAAAAAAAAAAAAAAAAAATCAATGCAGTCTTTTCTGTACAATCTTGTCTTTCTCAAGCATCTGCTAGATAGTAGACAGAAGGAAACTTTGAGTCCTTTCTAATGACAGCCTCCCTCAGTGGGAGTGGTGACCTGTCTTATAGTAGCAAAAATTTCTCTCTGAGCAGGTGGACTCTGAAACTTTCCTTCCAACAAATCTAGACCTCCCTCTACTCCAGTCAGATCAGCACCATATGCTTAATACTCAAAACCAAGCTTGCAAGCCAGTTGCCTTTTTCACTTGATTGCTACCCTTTCCCACAAATCACGTTATTTGTCATGTGTTAGTCCAGCTGTACTCAGTTCATTAAAAGGTAACCTGGTAATAAAGGTAATAGCAGATGTGTGCCTAAGGACCAGGTGTTTATTGGTTCTTGTTCTAAGAACATTCAGCAAAACAACTCAGAAAATCTGTGCAGGTTATTTTTTTTAAAGCATAAAGCTTTTATGTGAACAATTACATGATAAATATGAAACCAAGATGTAAAGTTAATAAAACTGTGGCAAATGGGCAAAAGTGAAACGGAAGTTGGCCGTTGTTTCAGAGGGAATTAAGATGGTAAGCAGAATCAATTTGGGAGGAGAAAATAGCAAGTTGTATGATTGTGATCATAAGGTGTCCTTGTTGAGCAGCCCTGCACAAATTCAGTGGAGTTCTGTTTACAGCAAGCAGAACAAAAAAATCTGTAATTTCTTTGACATTTGCATGTGATTTCACCCTTTGGCTGAAGCACCTGGGTTGTTCTTCCTAATGCTGGCAAGGGAATGATAAGGTGGATGAGATGACTTGATGTCCAAACAACTGACATGAACACACACAGCAGACATAAGATTAATTTCCTAAAAAATTGGGGTGAGGTGACTCTCTGGCACCTCATTGTTTTTTTACTAGCAGTTGTTTTTTTGCTTTACATTATCATGCAACAATTTATGTGTTGTTAATTCATACTTTCATTGATCTGAGGCAAAAATCAGATGCCAGCTGAGTTCCTGTGCCACAATATTCCCCTAAGGCTTTGCTCTTCACAATCTGCTTTCATGCAGCCAGGTATCCTGCATGGAGTAAACATTAATTGCTAATGTTTTTATATGATGCAGATTTATATTTAAATTAGAATAATATGGAATGATCAAAATGTAAACTGAATTTTCACACTCAGTAGCAATGCTTTTCATAATTGTCATTCAGCCTTAACTGTGCTCTTGACATCACCAAAGCCTAGTTGAGGATAACTTTATCTTGAATGTTCTCCTTTAAAAGAAGAGATCCAGTGTGGGCCGATAATTGGCATAGGGAGTTATTTTATGTCTTTCAAAGCTTGTGGTAAAGCGTTTCTTCCAGCATAAATGAGAATGCCCTTACCACATTCTCACATTCTGATAATTTCTGCCTGTCAGAATGGTGGATTTGGAGTGCTATTAAAATAGTGACATGCAAACTATGTCACTACGTAATTAGGCGTGTGTTACACACTGAGGTTGAATGGTGACGAAGTTCATTGTCCAGTCAGTGAAAATTCTCTTGAGCTCCTGGAATGTTGATGCTAAACCTGACAGTCGGCCAGTTCAGCCAGCTGCAGTTTCTCTTGTCCTTGTTTATGTCTGACATTTCATTGTCCATGACTTCCTCAATAATTTTCATCTACTCTGTAAATGGAAACTATGTCTAATGTTTTTTCTTTCCTTTTTTTAGGAAACAGAAAGTGTGTTTCAAAGCACAAAGGGAAAACAGTGCACATGAGTTACACGCTTTGGATGGCAGATGATTTATGAGTCTTGACAAGGCAATTTACAGATTTCCTATTTCTGCATTCAAAATATAGTTTGTGTCTAACAGGAACTCCTATTGCTATTAATTACCACATAAAAGAAAGTCATAGTTGTTGTGACATAAAATATGGAGGATTATTTTGAAAAGTACACACTTAATCACGTATCATAGTTGAATGAATTCAGAATCAGTGTAAAGGAAATTTGATAATGATTTGCCTCAGCTTTTGGTATATAAACTGAAGCAAAATTCTGTTTCTCAGATAAGTAAATATAAAGGGGACAATAAAGGGGAAAAAATAATAAAACATCCACAGCAAGTTAGTTAATTAAATATGTTTTGGCAGTTTCAGTCTTATTTAAAACCAACTTTGGCAGATTACAGGCCTGGATTTGCTGCATTTCTATTCTAATAATAATGCGTTAATGTAAGAGGATTGTTTCATTGGAGTATTTACTACTGAAGAGAAAATTGCTTTTATAATTATATATCCCAAATAAAATTTACAGAAATGTTGAAGACCCTGAAAAAAGTCATCAACAAATTATAAGGTTTGAATTCTCCCAGTTATATATGTACAACAATTTCATTACTGTTAAAAGGATTTAGGAACCTACACTGAAGGATAAGTGTAGCTGATTGGAATTGTCATTGTAATTTGCATTGTAGTTTTTCCTGCTAAGGTTTTCTACTGTAAATTTGTGTTTATTATAATTTTTCATTTTTAATGATTATAAAAAAGTAGATATCGAGTCTCTGATAGAACATATGTGAAGGGCCCCCAAAAACTTAATTTATCTCTTCTTTTATTTGCTCCATATATAAAAACCAGTATTCAAACCATGTAACATATTGTCTAACTCAAAGGAAGCTGTTTCTGCTTTACATATATATATACCCTTAAACTGTCTTGATGCTTACACTGTCTCCTTCTCAAATTCATCTGGTCATTAGAAACCACACTATCTTCTCAGCCAAGGAACCTATTCTTCTATTACAACAAAAAATTATTAACCTGTTATAAATATCTATAAGAATGACTTTTTATTAACACTTAAAAGTACGTCTTTTATCTAAGCTATATTGTCCATACTACCTAATAACTCCTTAAATAATGACTTTGATTTTGCTTCTTAGTAATTTTAAAAGTTGGGATTTTTTTTTAAGGAGCCTAAGTATCAATTTAGAAAGCTCTACTGTTGTAAGAATAGAAAACTTGGTCTTGGTATCATTTGCATCAGCAAGACCTATTTTAAGGCAACAATGGCTGTATTAGTTCTTCTTCTAGGAAGGAAAAATGTAACCAAAGACCTGTTTTAAACAGGTAATTTGCAGACAAGGAAATGCTAAATCTTCCTCTCATTCTGAAGCTGGATTAGTAATGATATGTAATTTTGAAGAAGATTATTGATTAGAGACAAAGAAAATTTATTGGTTGTGCTCTTTGTTACATCCATGCAAAGAAAGCAGTTTAGGTGCCACGTTTGTCTGTGATGCAGCAGGATTACTGTGCTCTGAATTGCATATCTGCTAAGTATAGAAAAGGCCACTTCTTGAGAGACATCTGTTAGTTTGGATGTTACTCAGCTTCTGTTTCCCACCAAGATCATTGCAAATGAGAGAATGGGTAAGTCATTGGCAGGAAATACTCTGCCGAAGCTATTCTTGCTCTGTTGAGCATATGGCTCCATTATCTGTCACCACTTAGACCCATGTCACTTTATTTTGTTGAAATAAATTAAATATTTCTTGATTTCTAAATGCTCATGGGATCCAAATAATTCTCATGGATAAATTTGATCAAGAGAGCTTCATTTTCTGGGCTTCATAAGAATACTTTTTTCTCTTAGGGCCATGAAATCAAATTGAAACAAGTATAAGAGATTTTAAAAGAATGTACTATGCTTAAAGACATTAATTCTTTTTTTTTTTCCTAATGAATGTCTCTAATTAACCTAGAGCTGCCCCTTAAGAAAAAAAAAATTAAAACTCCATCCAAGTACTTTTTCCCTGCTCTGCCAATTCTTGCCTAATTTTTCATGTGTTCATGGATTTATAAAATAATAAATGAACTGCATTCTTTTTCCCCAAGCATCAAGGCAATTCATTCCAGAACTAGTTCTTTAAAGAGTGATCTAAAAAATAATTGACTGCACGGAGTGTGAAATTTTAAAGGATATTAGAAGACATTCATTGCTTTGAATACCTTATGGAGTGGAATACAACAGTGAAGAGCTGAAGAGATGATTAAGTCAATTAATAGTCACAGAGAATTACAACATATTTGCAATATGTCATCCTAACACAACCTTATGTACTCTTGTATTGATACATCACATGGAAAACAATGCAAGGCATTATCAAGGCACCCTGTTGTGACTACTTATGTGGTTTTCCATAACTATTTTACACTACTTTTCTTATCTTCTTTCTCTTTCCTCCTATGCATGACTTCTTAGAGGAGCCAAAGTATTTCACATTGTATATCTCTTTTTGCCTTTTTATTATTACTTTGTCACTATGCTTGTTGTTGTTGTTTGGTTTGTTTTCTTTTTGATTTTTTTTTTTTTTTATGGATGATTATCAGTGACCTGGTTTTATTTGTTCATCATTTATGACTTTATTAAGGCAATGGCAGAGATCTTACTCCCTGGGTATTTTCTGGTCATAAAAGAAGAAGAGCTTTATAAACTCCTACTGACTATTCAGGAATTGTAATCAGGGATCAAAAAATAGACATGTCCTGTGTTCCAGAAGGATTCAGCTAACTTAATCCTTTGTGAGTCTTAATAATATAATTTAAGGAAGTATGTTGACTTTTTAAAAAGGCAAATTTCAAGCCTTCAGTATCTCAAATTTCAGCCCTAATTCAAGATGTGAGAGGTACAAATTCAATACAGAATATGGTATGGCTGTAAAGTTGTTATTACAGATTTAGAGCATAGAGCCATTTCCAGTCTTGTGAAATTACTTCCCATGAAATATAATCTTCAATTTGCATTTTTTCTGGTTTCCTCCATTATATTATTCTCCATTTATGTTTTAACTCCCACAGCACTCACTACTGGATAATGCCAGATGATGAGTCAGCATCATGAAGGCAGCACAGACACTGTGATAACTAAGTTTCATTTTCTTGTCTCTGAAGAGGCAACCACCAGCTTTGTTGCAAAGAAAAATTACTCATATTGCACATACAATACATGGATATTCAGAGTAAGTTTTAGATGGTGTTCAGTATGAAATTAAAAAGGAAATATAATTATTTTATCCCACAGAAGGTGTAACAGTAGCTAAAGGTACGCAAATAAACATAAGTATGGAAAATTTTTACTCTCTCTGTTCTTTGTCCTTTCACATGGTACCCTGAAACAGTCTAAACAAAAGGACAAGAGAAAGTTTATGGAATATGTCAGCTATGAGTACCCTGGATGTGTTTCTACAACTTAGACATGAGTGCTGTTAAAAGGTCAAGACTAAACAATGATAATTTTGAGCTGGGAAGACTGTGGTTTGGATTCTAGGAGACTAGATGCTGCAAATGAAACCTAATCTGTAGAAAACCAAGTTACATGTCTGATAAAAAACAGCGAGTATAGGAGGATTGTAGTAAAGCAGCAGAATTATATTTTTCAAAGCCATCCACATCAAAAAAAATTATGCATTCCTGTTAGAAACTAGAGAAACCAGAGTTTGAGGCTGAAATTCATCTGATGTAAAACAGCTGACTTCTAGAGCTTAGCTGGTCATCTATGGTTCCCTTTACTGTAAATGGAGATGAATCAGAATAACAAATTCATCTCGTTATAAAGTAAATAGCTAAAATATATTAGATTAATCACACAAGAAAAGCATTCATTTCTCTTTTTCTACAAAAATAGCCTTCCTAATTAGCTATTCTATGGATGTATACATCACAGACATTTAAAGTTAAGCTAAATACTTCTCTTCAGTACACAGTTCTTCCATGAATGTCTGAAAAATTTCAGATATTTTTATACCTATAGCAACTTATAAATTGAAACTTGGAAGATTGCAACCTTTATATAAACACAACTTTTTGTGCACAATGCAAGAAATATTCACATATATAAATAACAAGTGGGACAAATATTTCATAGATATATTATATTGCACCAACAATGAATCCACAAAACACTTCTAAATGTTACAGACAAACAAACAAATTAACAAAGTATTATTAATGATGGTAATGGTAATATATTAAAAGCTGCCTTCAGTTAAAGTAAGAAAACCTGATCAAAATTTGCATTTTTTAATCATTTGCTGAGAAGCAGAAAGTGGTATCTATTCACCTGTATTTTTCTCCTCTGTTCTGCTATGGCATGCTGTCACTCCTTATTTGTTTGCTTAGTATGTCTGTAACAACAGAATAAGGGAAGCAGCAGTCCACAAGAAACCCAAAGAGAGGAAGTGGTAAAGAACTGGGGTTTTTTGGCTAGATGGGAGAATATATCATAGCTTTATCTTCTCATAACATATTCATAGAATCTATTACAATGTAATGTTAGGTACAAAACATGTTCACTAATGAATTATACTGATATCAGTCAATCCATCCGAACAATATTGTCTTCAAGGGTTAATGCATTTAATTTTGAATATTCTCACAAGGGCTATTTTTCACATGGTTTCTAAAAACACGGCAGCATATTTTAATTTAAGCTCTGAAAAATCCAGTTGATGAATTTTACATGTTTTAGCCAGAGCATAAAGACTCAGACGCCATCTCAAGCCGAAAGGCAACAGAAAGACCTAATCTATTGCACGTGTTAAAGTGAGCAACTACAAATACTTGGTTAACCTTAACTTTCCATTTTGAAGAAGCTATGCAGCAAAAAAGCTCATAAATTAGCTTCCTAACACTTTTGAATTTAAAAGTGATTGTGATTCAAATTATACTTATGAACTTCTCTTTCTTTTATTACTCTTTCTTTCTTTTTATATCTTTGCTTACTAAGAAAAAGAGTAATATTAAGGTGTTTTGAAAAATCTTGATACTCACAATTGCCAAGACATTTAATTGTATAATCATGAAGATGGATTTTTTTAAAGAAATCTGAGTCTTGCTTTAACAAAGATTTAAACAAAGAAGCATAATTAGAGGTGCTAAATAATTGTTCTTGATATATGAGAATAGAATAATAATGAATGTTGAATAAAAATTTTCTATTGCCTAATGAGTATAGTAGAAGTTATGCCTTGTGATTAATTCACAATTTACTCTCTTTACCCTGAAAAGCAGCAATCCTTGATAAGTCTCTTGAAATCCCTATTTCCCTAGCAGTTGATAACTGACTTCAATTGAAAATTCTCCATATGCAACACAGAGCAAGTGAGCCCTCTGGCCTGGCAGAGGTTTATGTTTTTTCCTGTTTTCCATGGCTTAGCTGAGTCTACCTCTCCTTTCAAGCAAGCTGTGACTGTTTTGCTTTTTGCTGCAGAGAATTTTACCTGAAATGAATTTTCAGTATATTCTAATTTGTTTTGTCTACCAAATCCTTTCCTTTCTCTAGCATGCTTCTTTCATAGCTGGAGACTTTAAAAAGCTAGTCCCTATGGTAAACCTATTTTTGCAATAGTTTTGTAGACTTCAGTTTGCCTCTCATCATATCTAGAGTAGAAATGAAAGAACACAAAGTCCCAATGTTATTACTTTTTTAAGAGTCATTATGAGGGGGGCAGAAGTAAAAGAATTCTGCACTTAAACATGAGAAAAATGCAAAGAGATTGCTTTTCCTATTAAGCTATTTCATTCTTTCATTTTCATGGGCTAGCTTACTCAACAGAGCAAGAGAAAATGATGCAAGGCCCACAAATTAGTTCAATAAGTCAGATAATACAGTGAGTTAATTGATTCCATAACATTAATCATTGATAATTTCTAAGGGTAACTGGCTCCTTAAGATTTGATAATGTTCTGGCTTAAACAAATAGGGATTTAAAGCTGACCCCAGTTTTGGCATCCTTTGGTTTTAAATGTTTAACAGAGCAGCCAAAGGTCTCTCTCCCTCACAATGTTCTTTCTTACTGTACAGAAGTTAACACTTTGCTGAAAATTCCTCAGATCAAAGCATTTTTCTAACCATAGATCACTTATAGAAGTGAGAGCTGGAAACAGACAAAGTGGAAAAAAGTGAATGAGAACATGAGCATTGCTCTAATTCTCAGGGAAGGCAGCAGCATTAGAGGTAGACCAGACAAAAGGTCTGCCTCATCATTTTTCAGATTGTGCTACTGCCATGCAAGATGTTGGATGCAAAAAACAGTTGGATTTTATTGTCACTCAGTTTTCTGTTCTAACACTTCTTATTCAGGAGAACTAGGTATGTTTAATGCACTAGTGTTACACTAGTAACTAGTGAACTAGAATGCAAAATCAAGAAAAGAAAAGAAGAGGAAGTTTACTAACAGATCTGAATCTGCTAGGTCAATCTATTATTTGAAAGGTATATTTTGGATTTCATTGTCATTCCTAATTTGAGATCATATTGTAAGAGGAAGCTAAGGTGTCAAATAGGGGAAAAGATTACTAGAAGATTCTAATAAAGATTTTTCTTAAATGAGAGTAGGCTGAAGAGCAGAATGAGGGCACATTGGAAGTACTCTCTGAGAAACTAGATGATATTGTGGTAGAATGAGGTACGAGATGAAAAATCTGCATACATACATAACTTGAGAAAACCAGCCTGTTCTTTCCCTTTGATTTTTTTTTTCCCAGTGATTCATTTGGAAATGATCAGAGGGGCTTTTTTTTGTTCTTCTCTTGTATAGCTTTGAGGGACAAATTATTTTTTACTTAAACAGACAGATGTAGCTTTCACAGAGTGTAGGTTCATTAATTGAAAAAAGCCATGAAACAAATTTGAGTTAGAGGAGCATTCGTGTCATCACCACATAATTGATACTCCTCTGAAGACACCAAAGAATGGGATTATTAATTTAAGTTTAATAAAAGAAAAGTCAAGATTCTAATGAAACTACAGGACACAAGTTGATTTTTTTTTTTTTTTTTCCTTTGTCTTTAATCATTAAGGCAAAGACTAGTACTGCAAAACCAATTTACAGAGCAAGAATATGCTGTTGATTAGAGAAGCTGGTTTCTTTAAAAGCTTCAATACAATCTTGATATTTCAATGTCACTTAGAATTGTGTCCAAGTCATAAATTATTGTTCAGACAATGGAAAATATAAAAAAATATTTCTGGGACTACTGAGCTATACCACTATGAAAATAAGCAGTTTTATATCTTTGGTGTTTTGTGATGTCTAAAACATCCACCTTCTCCAGAATGGGCTCCTCTGGTCTGCAGGTCCTTTCCAGGCCCTTGACCCAACATGAGTTTCCCATGGCTTCAGAGCCCTCTTTTGGACATCCACCTACATTGTCCTGAGGCTGCTCCAGGGGCTGCAGGTGGATCTCTGCAGCCCTGTGTTCCTCCATGGGCCGCAGGGGCACAGCTGCTTCACCATGGCCCTCACCTTGGCCTGCAGAAGAATCTCAGATCCTCCCCCTCCTTGGTATCTATAGGCTTCTTTCTCTCACATGTTCTCACTCCACTCTTCTCTGGCCACAATTACATCTGCACAATAACATTTTTTTTCCGTCCTAAATATGTTATCACTGAAGCTTTACCACCGTTTCTAACTGACCCAGCCGTGATCAGAGGGATGTCCATTTTTGGAGCTACCAGGAACTGACTCTGCTGAAACTTGTGGCAAGCTTCTGTCACCTCCTCACAGAACCCACCCCTGTAACACTCACACTATCGAAACCTGGCCATGCAAACCCAATATAGAAAACTTCTCTGGCTGGGATGTTAAGGATCCTAGAAGTTATAAAGTATCTGAGTCTACACCTTGGAAAGGTAGACCCAGGTCACAGCCCATCATAGCTTTGTCTGCTGAGCAGCTGTGTACTTGGGGTTGGAAATGCAAGTTTTGGGGAGGTTCTCAACTCTCCATCAGGCAAGCTGAGAGGAAGCCAAAAGCCTTGAAGCCTTGGCTAGACAAAGCAACCTGGCAGCCAGGACTCACAGCTCAACCGCATACCATGTGGATACTGAAGAGTTGGTAGCCTGGAAGTCCACCAACAGCCTTCGTAAAAGGCAGTTGGGCGATCTAACATCGTGGATTACTGTTGGAAACCTGCCTCTTTTCTGTCACAACTTTGTCAAAACTGAACTGTCTCCTGCAAACAGTTTAGTTTTGATAAATTTGCAGTGTCTGCTCCGTCTAACAATTTCCAAAACACTGATTCTGGAGTTTATAATTTGGGAAGCAAGGCTTTTCAGTAGGAAAACAAATGTTCTCAGGAAACACGTACAGTTTTGTACAACTGGCAAACAAAAATCCAGCCTAAACTAATTGAGATATTCTTTCATGCATGACGAATGAAAGCTGCTTTGCCTGGCTTCTTTTTAACATTTTTAGTTTGTTGGGTTGACGAGCTACACTTTTGAAATGGAGAATATTGTTGCTTGCTTGTGCACTTATTTATCAGATGTTTGTCTGTTCTCAGCATTATTTTGGAAAAGGTTGCCAGGAGTGGAATTACAGAGGTGAAGTAACTCAGCTAATTAAAAATATAAATCCATCATAAAAATAGAGATATTTCTATATATTAAAAGCTCCATCTATATTTCCAGGTAAAAGCTGAAGTACATTAATATTCATTTTTCACTTTTTAATAATCTACATAAATATGGGATTTATTTAATCTATATTGATTTTTATTTATTCCAATGTTTCTAAAACTTGAAATGCTGGGTGTAAAGAACAGAAACTGTCTAGTAAAGTCCTGATTTTTGAATTTTCATATTTTTAGGATAATTTTTTCACCAAAAAAAAGTCTTTTTTTTATTGCCCTTTATTCAATAAATCTTTCTAAATAAGCTGAGAACATTATAATGTGATAAATAACTTTAAATAACTGTGCTATTCTCCCCTTAAACACAGACTGGCATTAAGATTTTGTGGGACTTTTATCTCTGGTCTCTGTAAATACTCTTTAAAAGATACATTCTATATCTCTATTTCAGATAGTTCACAAGAGCATAAATGGATGCAGATAACACAATGGAAGTATTTCAGCAGAGGTTCAGCCATTCTCAAGAATATCCTTCACACAAATGTAATGTCACTGCACTAGAAATGTCTGGATATTCTGGATTTCAAAAAGACTATGTGTTATTCACCTATTATGGCTGGGAACTTCAATGGGACAATGAAATTGAATTCAAAGCCAATAGGAATTGTTGTTTGGGGTTTTTTTACACATAGTCTCTCACTGTATTCCATTTTTTTCCCCAGAAATTATGATTCCTGTGAGAACATTTTTGGTTGGAGCTTTGGGGCTTATTTTGTTTTAGTTTGATTTTCTTTAAATTATGTAATTTGATCTAATTTGGATTTCATTATGGTTTGTTTGCCATAACAATGATGTGAGCCTAAATTTTATAGTTACTGTGCATTAGTACCTATTTATATCAGATTCCCAACAACAGAGATAATAACAGATCTCTGAAAAAAAGACACCAACAAATGCACAGATTAATTCATGTTATTTCAGTGAGATTGTATTGGTTCCATCAAATACCCTGAAATCATGAGAAATGTTATCATTTATAGTAATGTGAGGACTGTGCTGATCTTTTCCAGGGTAGAAAATCACAGTACACTCACATACCTTCTAGTTGCCTCAACTTACTGAAATCAAAATTCAGCTCATTTTTTTTCAGAGTGGCCATGGATCACATTTACTTTTCAATGGGTGCAGACTGTCCATTTCAAGAAGGGAGTCAAATCACCTGGCCATTTCCAGTATCTAGACCTTTCTTTCATGGTTCAAAGCACCTTTCCCTGAGAACATAACACTTCGGATTAAACTCCAAAAATATCACAAATGCTGTGCAAACATGCTGCAGAAATTGCTTCATCAGTTTGATATATGATTACTTGAATGTTAGCTTCTTGTGTCTCCCGAAATAAAGAAAAGAAAAATGAAGGAGGAAATCAGGGAAAGGAGGAAAAGGTGTGTAATACAAATATATTGACCTGGTTTCATGTGGAACAGAGAGAGCATTGGGCTGTTAAGCTCCTGCATCACGTAATAAATCAAAAGTTTCAACAGGATTTCTGTAAAAAATTATATACACTGATAAGACAATCTCCTCTTCCATTTTTGATCTTTGAACAGTGAGAAATTTTCTGTGCAGGCAAAAAATATTAATTTCTTTCTTGTTTCCATTTGAATTTGATCCAGAGAATATTTTGTGAAATATGACTAACAGGTTTAGAATGTGGAACAATTTGAAACATTAAAATAGAGATAAAACTGATTGTGCTATAGTTTGTAATATTGGGAATCCCAATTTCAGGACCAGAGAAGCAGACAGGGTTGTTTTTGCCTTTTTCTACTTTCAAGAAAAAATCAAGTTATTGCACAGTCATTAGAGGAAAGCTCCCTCCTATCTCTCGTGAAATTTCCAATGAGAATTATAAAAAAATAAATTTTGCATTAACAACATCAAAGGAGTTATTTAAAAAAATCTCTGTAGTTACCAAGTTCAATGTTTTATATATTTACTAATACTTTTCTGACTCTGGCATTTCCCCCACACGGGCAAGTTTTGTCACAAAGTTGCACAGATCATCTTATGTAAGAGCTTCCAAAAAGCTTGTACCTGAATATGTTAATAAATACTCTTGTATTCTTAAAAAAAAAAAAAAAAAAAAACAAAAACCAGGAAAAAATGTGGGTGAAATTGTGCCCTGCTATTCTAGTCACTCATCTCACTATCCCTGTCATTAACATTCATTAACATACTGAGTTCTGTCTCATAAGTGGCAAGTTTTGTGTCTCCTCTCAGTCCCAACAAGCTGTTCCTGAACATCTTAACTGATTATTAAGAACTTTCAGAGCTATTGTACTTTTCTGCAAAGTCTGCCATTTTCAATAATTAACATTTAGGGATCTTAAATTACAGAAGCCCAAATTAACTGGACATCAGAAACATCACTCTTTTTTCTTTAACTGTGGTAATGTGGCTAGAATAACAGAACTATGTTTTGGCAAAATGATGGAAAAATGAGGAAAAATGTCACATAACTGTTCAATGATGAGAATCTGAATGTGACAAGTCAAATTTTTCTTTCTTTATAACATGTGTTACAGTCTATTTTATATAGAGATGTCTGCAGATTTGGAGCTCCAAATGGTATTTACACAGCCCAGGAATCCAGATCAAGAGTTTCAGCCTTAACTTCTTAGCCACTGTTTCAATATGATCTCTTGAACTAGATGTAAATAGGTAGTAGCTAAGCAGTAAATAGGTCTAACTAGAAGCAAATACTTTTCTCCAATCCACTTTAGGGCATTTGAATTGCATGTTGGCTTTTGCATTATTTTCCCCCTCAATAATCTGTTACCTAGCACCTCAATAATCTGTTGAGGTATACGTAACCAGCCCTGTATAACATGTAATAGATAACAGTTAGCAACTGCATTTATTTTTTTTCTTGCTAACTACACTTATACCTAAAAATACTTCTTCAATATTAACAACTTTGATATTAACTTTTTTATATTAACTTTGATACTAAGCCGTCAGGTAACATCTTAGCTGAATTTAAAAAGTCACATTCTTTAGCCTTCTGTCAAGCTTCTGAGTGTCTTCCTTGGCCTTCCTGTGTTTTCTCCACTCTGAGTTCTCTTTTCATGATCATGAGTAAAAAGAGTTGTACATGCACTCTGCAAGAAGACTAAGCTGGCATAAATTTACAGTGAGATCAATATCTTCCTGCCTCCACTGGAAATCTCTGTTCTGCTTTACTAAGTTTTTTGGGTTTTTTTCTTTTTCACAGCTACATCAAGTTAGCAGCTGGAAATTATTCTGTAATCAACAGGCAGCACTAAAGTCCTGTCATCTGTTTTTCTACAGATAAGTTCTTAGACTGATGTCACAGAAGTTTATCTTATTAAACCTGGAGCATATAATCCTGCATGTTTACCAATTGCATTGCATCTTAAAATTCCTGTCATCTTGATGGTTAGTTCCTCCTGTATATGTTAATTATTTTTTTGTAGACAACATTTTCCAAATTTGTTTCATCACAAATTCTCTGAGGCAAATCGGGTCCTTTTTGTTTTAGGTAAAGATACTAAAAAATCTGTCCTAAAAATTATTCTTGAGAAATACCACTGAACTGATCCTTCAAAATCCTTCGTCATCTTCTTTTCAGGTTGTTTTTCCTTTGCCTTTTAATTAAAGTATAATCCAATCTTCACTATCTTTTTTCCATAAAAAATTGAAATATACGATCTCCTCCAGTCCAAATACAAAAAGTACTGCAGATCTCATCTATCAAAAAAAAAAAAAAAACCCCCCCAGAAAACCATAATAATTCATGATAATATATGTTATGATTGATAAACCAAGATTACATATTTCATTTTGTATTTGCTATGCCTTTACATATTAATTATTTGTTGTGAGACTATTCAAACTTGAGAAGTCAGAAAGCTTCTGACTACATCTCTTATTCTCAGATGGAAAAATCCAAATTTCTTTACTAAGCTGAACTAAGTAATATTATTTCTGCTTCATCTGAGTTTCCATTAGTTAATTAACTTTTTCTCTAATATTCAGTATCTTCCTCTTTTTTTTGAATGCAAAGACCAAACAGTCTTTTAATATGCATCTACATCCTAAATTTGAAGAAACTTCATGATTCTTCCAGTTTTAATTGCACAAGCTAAAGCTTTCAATTGATTTGATTTGCTGGTCTTACTAATAATTAGAGGTCACGTTTTTAAAAATGCATTTCACACACAGCTAGTTGATTTTATTTTTCTAGCTGAATTCAAGTTATTTATGAAACTTACAATTTTTCTGTCCATTTTTTATTGCTCAGTCATGTGTCTTATGAACCTGTGGAAGACAGGTTTATGCCACTGAGCTTTGAGACTCATCTGTAACATAAAATTTCTCTAATTGAGATATATTTTTGAAAGATAATCAAGCCCAGATTCTTCAGTAGAAACTTGGCTACCTGTTAACTGAGAATGTATTGTCTGGATTTTTGATTGCTAGAGGAAAATAGCTCTGAATAAATTTGTCTCTGGATGTCTCAATTTCCACTTCAACACAAGAGAAAGATTGTAAATGGAAATTTAGGCAGAGTCATTGGAATGCTTGTAAAACAACCCTGCACAAATGAATCTGACATCTGTTAACTTGAGTACATATCTGGCTCTGTACTCAGGAGCAGAAGAATCTACCAGAACACTCTTTAAACCACAATTTGTTAAACTTTTTCATGAGTAAATGTTCCTTTTAGAGCTAGCAACCTGACTGTTGGGAATAAACTTCATTCTAACTGTTTTAAGACTGTTAAATTAGTTAGTCAGACATATATGTTTTCTGATGTATCTGTCCCACAAGACCTTCAGGATAGGAAACCTTTTTACATTTTAGACCGAGGATCAATATTTAGGCAAGATTTTTGGGAAGGAATTATTTTAGTTCACATTCTTTATAGTAAAAGAAAACAAACACATGTAAGTGCACAGTGCATATTCAACACCTTCATTAACAATGTACTATTGCAATCTACTTAAGCTTAATATGACATAGAATTATGAACTGAAATTTGAGCCAGTTCTGGGTACCTATAAGATTAAATAAAAACACAGTATGTGATGTTATAAATATTTTAAAAATAGTTTCCACGCATCAACTCTATGAATAATGTGATGTAAAATATCAATATTTAGTTTTCATTTCCCAGGAATGTGAAACCCTTACACATTTAATAACAGCAGTGTGGTGGTGCTTAAATTCAATTCCAATTGGGTTTTCACTGCTCCAGTTTGGTTTTATAATTTGTGTTTTATAATTTTGTAATTATTACTATTGTTTAAGATGGCCTCTCCTTCCCTCTCCTTCTCTCCTTCCCTCAGACTTTCCCACCAAAACCTTGGTTGTCCTGGTAACCCTATCCCATAATAGTTGTTTACCACTTTTCTGTTAAGTGTCAATCTTTAAGTTATATAACTTCCCCACCCCCTCATCATGTATTCCTCCTCCCCAAGTTACTTATTATTGGTTCAAAAGTTGTGCATTCCCTCATTATACGTTGGCAAAAGGTTGTGATTGGTCCCACGCAATCCCACCCCTGTAACCCACTCAATAAAGAGCCGTGGCATCCCGAGGTCAGCGTCTCTCTCGGAGCGCTGCCTTGGGGAACACGCACCCCTTGGTTGCACATCCTGAGAGTCCCGCCTTTCTATTCTGCGCACTATCCGCACCGTGGTCGGGTTTGCTCACGCCTCTGGCAAAGTGGCCCCCGGGTTGTGGTGGCGGCAGGGCTGGCCGGAGCTGCACCCATTGGAGAAGCCGAACCACTGCACAGCAGACTGTTCTCCATTACTGCAAGATGTAGCCTAAGCATCAAGCAAAGAAGTGTTATGGTTTAATCCCATCCAAGAGCCAGGCCCCATGCAGTGGTTTGTTCATTTCCACAACAGTCCGATGGGGGAGAAAGTTAGAGTAAAATACAGAAAATTCTTCATTGAGATATAGACAGTTTAACAGGAAAAGCAAAGTCTACACACACAAACAAAGCAAAACAAGGAATTCTTTCACTACTTCCCAAGGGCAGGCAGGGGTTCAGCCACCTCCAGGAGAGTGGGGCCCCATCATGCATGACACTGATTTGGAAGGAAAATGCCATCACTCCAAATACCCTCCCCTTCCCGCTTTTTCTCCATTTTGTGTACTGAGCATGGTGCCATACAGTCTGGAATATCCCTTTGGTCAGCTGGGATACCCTGTCACAGTTGTGTCTCCTCCCAGCTTCCCATGCACTCCCAAATTTTGTGCCACTGTGGCTGCACAAAAAGCAGAAATGACCTTGGCTCTGTGTAAGCCCTGCTCAGCAATAACGTCTCTATGTTATCAACCCTGTTCAGGGTGTTTAAATCAAAACATGACCCCATGCAAGCCACCTGAAGAAAATTTATTCATTAACCAAAAACCAACACAAGAAGATAAACTTTTCTTGATTTTAATTTTAAAGTTCCTTTAAACAAACTATTTCTCAAAGAAATAACTGGCAGATATTTGCAATAAGGAGAAAACATGGAGTGTATGCTGAGGCAAATTTTTAATAATGACTTAATTTTTTTCAGTTTTCATGGTTATCAAGCAATTTGTTTAGTAATTTATTAATGATGTTGTGAAAGTAATATTATTTATTTTCTGGACCATATAGTCTGTAATGTGTTTTTCAACAAGAAAAATCACTTCCTAAACTATAACAACTTTTCTTTAGAGAAGAGCATCATGCTATTTTAGGAACTGTG
Organism: Zosterops lateralis; assembly: GCF_965231275.1. Classification (NCBI taxonomy): domain Eukaryota; kingdom Metazoa; phylum Chordata; class Aves; order Passeriformes; family Zosteropidae; genus Zosterops; species Zosterops lateralis. The sequence goes on from NC_139765.1 coordinate 53,332,849, forward strand.
TGGGTGTTCTTCTTATGTTTTCTGTACTGTTAAAGTTCTCTGTACCCCAGTTCTCATTATTTCTTATTGTTCAATATGGCTCCCCTGGTTCTTGTTCCCTATCCTCCATTTTGTTGTTTACTCCTCGGTTATGTAACCCCTACCCTGCCTTCCCTGGAGACAGCTCCTGATAGGCTGCTCCTTCCCGCCACCTGTCCTGTCCATCACCCTACCCTCCCCCTGTCAATCTCCGTGAGGCCTGGGCCTGGGGATTGGCTGGGCTCCTTCCCGCTCTTTCCCTGATCTCTCCCTATTGGATCCTCCCTCATGCATGCCACTCCCTGGTTCCCTGTTATTGGTTGCCGCAGCCTGTTCCACCCACGTACCTGTCTGTATTTAAGCCGGCGCTTGAGCAGTCTCGGGGTCTCTCTCAGAGATCCGGGACAGTGAATAAACCTTTCCTGTACCCACTCTGTTAGAGTCCTCTCTCTGTCACCGCCAACTCCAGTGCAGCGGCATCCGCAGCTGACTTAGGTGTGCGAGTCCACAAGCGTGGTGTGCTGTCACGTGTGCCTGGGCTAGCCGCAACTGATAGGCGCACGGCGACAGAGCTGTATGTGAAAGACAGCCTTTTACTATCAGTGTTCATTATAAAACAAAATTTTCTCACACTATCCCAAGTGGTGTAATCAGTTCTACTGAAATGCAACCATTTATGATACTCTTATAGTTGGCTCTTCTTGTGAATGACCAACATTTTTTCTATACTCAGTATAGGAAAAGAATTTGGGGGAATAAAACTCTTATCAATACAAGGAGTGACTTAATTACAACAGGTTGTACTAATTTTTTATGTTGTCCAACACCAATTTTTTTTAAAAAAAAGCTTTTCCTGCTCACCTCACAGGTCCATTCTCCAATGAGAGCCATTTTTGCAACCCCTTTACATTGTGGGAAATGGCAGATGACACTGTGATGTTTTCTAATTGTTTTCCCACATTTTGCACATTGAAACAATATTCTCCCATGGTATCTTTTTAAATGATCAGTTAGCCCTAGCACTTGGTGTGTCTGGTTTCCACAGCACAGGCATGATGGACTTTTGTCCAGCACCTTCCCTGCTGGCGTCCTCTGATGCCAGATCTGTGCTGTTTTCACCAGGGTAGGGGAGGTAGGAAACAGAGAATGTTCCTGTTCTTCTTTGCTACTCTCCCTCACTATGGCTGGTGCTTCTTCCCACGGCACATTTAGAGGTGGGAACCTCATGTACCTTGGGACACCTGACCAAGCCCTCCCACCAGATGGAAGGTTGAATATCTCTCCAGAGCAACATCTACAGTGTTACAGAACTCCAATCTCATCAAAACTATTTTGTCTTCCACCAGTTCATTGTGGATTGTGGTCACGTGTAGCCAGAATGCCATTCCAGTCTGAAGGACTGGTCTGTGTGGCTCTCAATGTGTACATTAGCTTGTCAATTGGGCCATTTTGTCAACTTTGGTCAAATCAGTCAGGCAGTGTGAGGGTAGTATAAGCCAACAGTGTAACTTCAGTAACTGTTGAGCTGTGCCCAACTAAAAACCCGTGGGCCAGGCTCTGAGAAACAAATACATTAAAATTGTTATGACAAATTTGTTTCATCTTATTTAGTGCCACCGCCAGTGAGTTCAAGCAAAAGGGAGAGATTAATTACAATCTCTATGTATAATCTGACACTATATGTCACTGGGACAGAGATTGACTCAGTTGCCCCTGGGGATATTTGGTGGGACTACAGGGGGTGTGACCTCTGCAACTGTGCTCAGTTACAACCACAATCCTGTCTTATGGGAGTCATAGTTATTCCTGCTATCAAATGGGGTCTAGATGCAGTCTACAGACCTCCCAAACCATTTCTCTGTATATGTTCCCCTATCACGTCACTTCATGTTTACATTTACATAGGGCCTGAACTCACTAATTAGGTGAACTCAGCTTTTGCTGGAGATCTGATGTAGAACAGCTGTACAGCACCAAAGAATCTGTCAACTGATGCATGTTACATTAATCTTATGGGACTCCGCTGCCTCCTCACTCAAGGAAGTCCCCAGTGTTAGGGATCCAGGTGGAAGATGATTATACAACATCCCATTTGTTGTAGGATTATTCCCTTGTCTCATTCATAGTTTTTTGGAAGGAGAGTAGGCTCAGACAGATAGATAGACATCACTTCTTTACTTATTTTTTTCAGCTTCAGTAGACACAGCTTCAGCAATTCATGCTATTCTACCATATGTTATGACCTATATCTAGGTCATACCTCTGGAGAGTTCAGATCTGAGTGATTTTCTAAGAACTCTGATAACAATTTTAAAATGTTTTGGTATTGTTTATAAAATAAAATCAATTGAGGACTGCTTTAGAAATGATCTTAAGATGAATAAGTCAGACAGAAAGGGGTCCCAAGGCCTGCAGTAGAGTAAATATCTTTGTACCTTTGGTAGAGAGTCATCCAGAAATAAAATCAGGTTTAGTATAATGGACTTCACTGTCAAAGGCTTTTAGAAAAGGAATTATGTGTTGGTCTAATTTAAAACATTTTACTAGTGAGTGAGAAGTTTCCACAGGTTCTAGAAATGAGATGTCTAAATGCACATTTATGCAATCAGCACACTCTGCTATAGGCTTCTAAGGAAAGCAGTGGTGCTTTTACAACATCAGTAATAATAATGGGTATTTTTTTCTCTGTTTTCAACAGGGTTGGGTGTCTGTCCTTCCCCCTCCCCCCCTTGGTAAATAAAATATTTTTTAATAACACTGTGATATGCTTTTCTGTTGAAAAAAAAATAAATAAAACAAACTGCCCATCCCCTAAAAAAAAAAAAAAAAAAACAGAAATGACCAAAACCAAAACAAAGATAAAAAAGTCCAAAAATCACATTGAAAAACCCATATCCTGTTGAACCTTTGACTAGTTTGAGTCTTTTTTTCCAGAGGAATATAAGTCACAGAAGCAAAGGAAAAAGACTAGATTACAGCAAATTTTACTAGAGATTACAGCAAATTTTACTAGAGATTACAGCAAATTTTACTAGAGATATTGGCTAAATGTTGAGAAGAGACACACTAATGCCCACAGACAACACTGAAAAGACAGTGTCTTTTGAGAATCCACATAGAACCTCAGTATAAAGAAACAAAACCTACAGTAATCTCAGTATTGTTGGTTCCACTACTGACAGAAAGAGCCATTTTGCAAAGCCTCTACATATGTAGATCAGAAGGTTAAAAATGTGGATGTTGAGAAAATAAAGCACAATGTGATCTTTCACTGGGTTTGGGTTTTTTATTCTTACTAGATTTTCTTTTCATACACTTGACTATTTATATTTAATTTGAAATAAAGATTTGAGTGGATTTTTTGACAGCCAGTCTCTTTAACACCAGAATGAAACAATTTACAGTTGAGAGATTGAGGCTGGTGTGCTAAGCTTGAAGAGTTCCACCATTGTAACTATATATAGATTATTACAAGAGAGGCTCAAAATACAGAAGTATTGTCATGCTCTGTACAGAGAAACCATCCTGTCAATTCAGATAAACTTTGTTTGTGTATTATCCACAACAGGCTAAATACTTCCCTGTTTGCTGTTCTTAGAAGGAGAGGTGACTTAATTGAGGTAGCATTGTTTTTCACATTTTCTGATGCATTGAAAATTATCTAATGCTATCCAAGTGTTAAAAAATCAATCTACTTTATACCTGGTTTGTGTAGAGTCCTTTTCTTTTAAATCTCTGTTCATTCCATGAAAAGTAAGAGAATGTCAGCTCCTTCTTAACACATTCAAAGCAGAAATAAAAATGGTTTATTTTGCACTCAGAATAATTTCATTTTATATTTTATCCATTCTACTTTACACCGCAGTAGATTAGATATGGTAGTTACAGAAATGACATTTTCACTGAGAAATAACTTCTTAAGCTGTTCTCCAATGGTGACCTATAAATATCCAAATATCTCTTAATGTTTATTGCTATAGCTTATTAGAAACCTGATACTTTGTAATAGAGATTTATTTTTATCCTGTAGAAAATTTGGTCATGTATTAGATGTTTTCATGTATATTTTTTCCAGTCTACCCACATATCAAATAGATAAATTATGCCTAGTCAAAAGAGCATGTCAACATATGGTTAATTTTGTGTTTAAGAACATCCAGCAGTAGCTTCAAAACAAATTATGTAAAGTTATGTATTTTACTTCATAAAGATATTTAATTTAAATATTCTAATGTCTGGAAAACTTGACTTTAAAGATATTTTGCAGCTCAGAAAGTACTTCATAATTCATTGCTTATTTGATTATTTTATCATACTTTTCTCAAAATTTATTTGTTGTTTTCCAAAAGATCAATATTTCCTAAAAATTCTTTGGAAATAATATCTTAGAGAATTAATGGCTTTTGATTGGTATTTGACTTTCCCTTCATGCAAATACACGTGACACTGTTTCTAATCTATAATAAGTTAAGCTTTATCGAGAAAAAACACATTGAGAATTCATTGCTCATTAGTCAAAAAGGGCAAAGCTTCAAACTGTTCTGTCTGTGAGGATTCAGAACATTGAAATCAAGTCACATGAATATTGGTGAATGTCTTGGCTGGTGATAGGACACTCTGAAGCTGCATATGCTTCACACAGTTTCCATCAGCAGGCAGAGCAGGGAATGCCAGGTGGGTTGCCATGAGCTCCGTTTTCAGCAGGCATCTGTTTTTTCTTTCTTCCATTTGTTCTGGCTCCTTTTGACTGACCCTGTAGATGGAAAGTGGACATTTTTAACAGGATTAATCTGACCAATGCAGAGCCTAAAATAGAGACTGCTGTGTCTAAAACTGACATCTGAAGTTCCTTTATAGTCAATAAGAACAGGAAAACACTTCAGAATTAAATTAATGTGATGTCATTGGAATGTACTCATCTATCAGATGACACCTTAAAAGAGCCTGTTCTCTTCCATGACTTTGTAGGGTGTCAGAAGTGACTTTTTTGGATGTAGACATTTTCTGAATTTAGATGACTTAAAGTATCTATTTGAAAATGGACAACAAGAGGAAAAAATATTTTTATAATGGCTGAAAATTGTTTAATTCTCAAACCAGCTACTAGCATAGCAGTCTGTAGCAATATACAGCATATTCCATATGTCACATGGGAAAGGCTATACTTCAAACTTCGATGGAATAAAATAACTCACATTGTGAGAACTTTATTGAAAAGAAAGAAAGGAATGGAAATTCCATTCTTCTTTTTCCTCAACAGACAAATATACACAAGTCTTTCATATAACAAGAGTGCCGACTCACATTCACTAATGAATTGTTAGTTTTAGAACAATGTGCTGTCACAGATTCTTGTTCTCCCAGACCAATAAATTGCAAACAGTCCTAGTTAGCATGTTACTGTATAGTTCAGTAGAAGAGGGAACACAAGAGGATTTTTTGCCATTAAAGAAGTTACATTTTACTATAAATTGTAATTCAGATTCTCAGTATGAAAGGCTTCAGACAAGGACACATTTTGAAGCGTTTCTTACTGTGTATTTAGTGAACTGCTATAGGCCTACCTATCCTTCTGTTATTTCAGCTTTTAAAGTTCTGAAATGGAAATGATTTTCTGTCATGAAGTGCTAGATACTATTTAAAGTCAACAAAATATGCCCAAGGACATTGAGCGTGATGTGTTCCTCTGTCATCTGTTTTACTCATGCGGCAGAGTCTATTTGACTAGCCTGCTGGATGGGAAAAGCAGAAATAAAATAGAAGAAAATTGAAGCCAATATTATTCTTTTTTATTTTGAGGACAAGGTGCTTTCAAAGTTATGGAGAACTTTGTGATTCTGACACGTACACATAATACAGAGTTAAGACTAAGCAAATAAAAACATTTTTATAGCCTAGTTTGAGGAAGCTGTGGTCACCAGCCTTTTTCATGTTAAGGATCTAGAAATCATTTTATCCAATAGATGAAACTTCCTCTATCACTAAAAATTGATTTTAGAAATAAACAGATATTTACTTACCCAAGAAAAGCACAACTGCACTTCAACTATTGTTGGGATTCTAACTTAATTTATATTAGTTAAAATAAGCTGAAGTCCCTGATGCTCCACAGCGTGAATCTGAGGAGAAGCAATATGTATATAACTATAGGAACTTACTTTATATTCTGTCCAATACATAATGAGCACAGCATGCTATTGTTCGAAGAAATAGTGTAGCTGTAAGATTTTGGCAGTCTATAGACCAAATGCACGCTGTCTGTACTTTAATGTACGTTACCCTTAAATGTCACATTTGGAATTAGTTGCTGCTGAGGTACCTCAGACTATTTTCAATGTTTTGACAATGGTTTTATGTATTGTGTGTATATACATACACACTATAGCACAAACAAAACTAAACCAAGCAAAAAAGAAGTTCAGTTGCGTATACAGAATTCATATCAGTCTATATATATTTATGACCAAATATAATTATTTAAATAAATGTAATAATGTTTTTCCCCCTAAAAGAAAAACAATTCAGAGGCTGGCCATAATCAACACTGGTATGTTTGTGACTCTATATGTCACTGATATGTACATATGTGTGTGCCTCTGTGTGTGTGTGTGCATGTGTGTCACTTGTTTTAGAAGCACTTTAAGGGCCTTGGATGAATAATAATATTAGGAAAAGTCAAGGTAAAGTTATATAGTTCAATTTAGATGCCTCTGTTTTAGGATCAAACAAACCAAACTCTGGAGGTACTTTTCTCACTCTTCTAAATGTAAAGCATTTGTAGGGTGACCTTGAATATCTTCCCACGCAACTTTGGGAGAATATCCAAAACCAATCAATGAATTCCTCACTTACATGTAAACATCAACAGGTAGAGATAATAAACTGACATAGAGAGAAACAGATTCTACAGTAGCTAGAGATATAGAAAAGATAAACTTTTAGCCATAGATATAGATAGATATAGATATATCAACATAACCACCACTGTAATAATGTTCTGGAAACAGAAAATTTTGACTATAACTGTAACAATATTTAGAAAAAAATGTCATGCTTACTTACAGCATTTGAATTGCTGCCTAATTGTCAAAGCACTTAAAACTAAGATGCTACTTCCTCAAACTGAGACCTGTCTAGAACTTACCTGTTTATGACTTTTGAAAATCCTGGTCTGAACAGCAAGCACCTTGCCAAAACCTTTTTAAATCTACAAACATCATAATTCCTTGTATGGGTGATTTATCAGGCCTTTACTGCCCTTTCCTAGCAAAAGCCATGGCCAAAAGTTCAGCACAAAGAACAGGGCATGTGGCTGATTTTGTCAAGCTGGATGAAAGATCTGGACATGCTGGACAACAGCCTTTGGTTGAGTGCTCCTTTTGAGGAAGGAAGTGATAAAAAAGGAAGTGATTAAAAAATAGGCACAGAAAGGATTCAAAACTAGATTTCCTAAGACAATGATCTTGTCTAATACTTTCACTGAGGAAGGTTGATCCTTTAGTATTGAGGCTATAGTTTTGGGATAAAGATGCTATTCCATGATCATTGAATATATCTATTTTCAAAAATATTAAAGATATTAATTATTGCAAGACCAGGGAATAGAAGTCATGTTGCCAGTGTATGCTTGAACAGTAAGTTCCTAGAATCCAGACCTTCCTTTTTTTGTTCTCTTATAGTCCTTTTTTATAAAGTGGCATATACAGAACCTATACAGACAGCGTATTCTCTTTTATTTATATCTAGAATACTGTAGAACATACTGTAATTACTGTCCTGGAATGCAGTTCATGATTAATTTGAAAAACCCAAATTTCCCATTTCTTGGATGATACATTAAAAAAGTGAGTACTATCATTATTATGCTCCGTTCAAAAAGATATTTATTCTCCAAAGATATTTCAGTGCTCTGCATAGTAGGTGGCCTGAGATTTAGTAATCGAAACTCAAATGAGGGTAGAATTTGAAATGTTGCTGTGCCTGATATTCCCTATTTGTTACTGCTATGCTGGTTTTCCATATTTCCTTTCAAGTACTTTGAAATCCCCTGCTGCTTTGACAATCTTTTGTGTGAAATCTGTTTTACACCAACATCCAGGTTATCCCCAAAACAGATTTTTTGAAACCTTTTGCTGTACTTCATAAAGAACTCTAAACAAAACAGCTAATATTAATCTGTGAAAATGCAAACCATACTGAAAATATCAAATGACAAATTATTAGAGGGGACCTGTAGATCTGTATGGACAGGTATTACCAGCAACTAAACCCTCCTTTTAGTTATGATAAGCATGCCTGTTACTAAGTTCTCCCCCAAAAATGCAAATATCTGTCAAGACATGAAGGCCTGAACCTGAAACATAATATTGTAATATTGCTTTCACAGTCATAGCATCATAAACCATACAGGTTGGAAGGGACTTTTACAGATCTAACTCAACCCCCAAATGTTTTTAAAAGTTATGAAATGTAATTTATATGGCAGTCAAACTGCATAATTTTTATGTACTTATGCTTTGATATTGTCTTCTCTTATATGGCCACATTTCTTCCCACATATTTTCCCACCTAGCCACTCATAGAGTTATCATAGAAAGCTATATTTTATTAATACTAAGTTTTTAAGACTAGGGATTTTTCTGTTGCCCAGTATCCAAACTATGATTTGAAGAAAGAATAAGAATTTCATCATGCACTTTTAATGGCACTCATCACTTGCTAGCATGCTAAAGTTTTTTTAAGGCATCCATTTTTATGACACTACTTTTCCATTATCTCTCCAGTAGGTAAACTGAGATAGATGCTAGAATAAACAGTGTAATGTTCTGACCTTATTTAAACAAGTTATGCATGGTTTTTTACACCTTCCTTTTCTTTAAATACAATGCATAACTTAAAAACTTTGACAGAATTTTTTGTCAGAATTTCTGCCACAAACACCCAGGTTTTTAAGGCACTTATAAGCAGCATATAGATTGTAAGGACTCAGAAAAATTCAGGTAACTATTTTACCCAGCATACCATGGAGCTTCATGGCACAGTAAGTATAGGCCATTGTCCAATCCTCAAACTCCATTCTTCAATTCTTCGTCTCGCTTACTAGAAAAAGCACTAGAACCTCTTTTATCGCAACCTTATTCTGCCAGAATTTGTTGAGATCAAACTTGCAGAGAAACGTGATATTTCCATGAGACCTGCTAACAAGACAAATCAGTTTTGAAGTTCACTTTCCCATCTGCTTTTTACTAGCTCTCTTGTCCGTCTTTTTGCTTGTTAGTTTTCGGCTTGTTCACACCCTCTTCTCACGCGTAGGATCACAAAATCCTCCATCCTTGAGTTCCCAAAGACCTTTATTTTTCAGCTGCCTCATCCCAGGCACCCTAGAAGACTGAGGATTTTCCAAAATCTGTTGTCTCCATTTCCAAAACCATATTACTAAAAGTTGTCCCCACATATTCACCAGGATCCTTAGATCCTTAATAGATCCTTAGCTTGCCACCAGTTTAATTACATACAGGTGAAATCTTACAAGTGTTAGTCTCAGACCAACAAGTTTGTTGCCTTGGGCATGAAATTCAGCCAGTGAGGCTCTACTCCCCTCCTGTTCCCAATTGCTGGGGGCATGTGGCAGCCTCTGCTGTGCTGTGGGTGCCAGTAAGCCTCTGCATGCTGTCAGATTTGCCAGCTCCTGGAAGAGGTGTCTGAGGGCAGCAGAGATGACCTCCAGCTCCAGGGAGCTCAGCCAGGAGGGTTGGTCTCCAGGGGCAGTCCCAGCTCAGCACACAAGCTGACGTGCTGTCTTTGTGCTCCCTGGCCAGCAGCCACACAGACAGCCAAGAGGCTTGTGTAAATAAGGTGTAGAAAGCATGGAAGCAACCATTTGTTCATGTTCATCTCAAGATTATCAAAGATTTGTGCATGAACAAGCAAAAAAGACAAGTATTTCACTATATAGACACTTATCACACTTCCTGAGAGGCATTTCCTCTTTCTTGATGCAATGTAAGTTATCACCTGCAGGTATTCATTTGACACTGGTTTGAAATCTCTTTCCTTGGAACTGCAGTAGAAAGGTAATTTATTAGCATAAAAACTTTAAACAGCCTATTAATATGCTGTTAAAATATTATTACTGTATCACTTTTTTTACTTTTTCAAAGTATTTCCTGGAATTTTTTATAGAAATAGGATACCGAAGGAAATGTTTTAATAATAAATTTGTGAAAGGCTACTCATTTTTCTAATCAGCATTTTGTTAATTATCTCTTAATGTCACTAATATTGAGTTTTTACTCAAAAAATTGCATCTAACTTATAAATGTTCTGTGTTTGATTTATTACTATTTCAAAAGTCACTTATACCTGCAATAAGTGAATGTGAAACTGATATATATGTATTTACAGTATCTCATTTTGCTCTTGGTTTTGGTTTGGGGTTTCATATTTGTCTAATTTCTTTCCTCCTGTTTATTTTTCAGAGCTTCCATTTTATTAATGCATTTATTTACTTGTTTGTTTATTTGCTTTTAGTTAATGGCTCTACTTCTTTTCATTTGGTTGAAGTCTGAGTTACTCAGCTTAGCCACAAAAACAGCTTACAAGATGTGGAAAAAGACAGCCAGTGATACCCTATAAATAGGAATTTTAAATGCTGGGAAGCATTTAAATGGAAAGCGAGGGAAATTAAATTTCCATGAACACTTGCACCTGAAGAACATTCACAAAAGGCATTGATTGCTACAGAAAAGACAACATGATGTGTCATATGGATTAGTGCATTTATTTACTCTATTATTTCAGTCTTGAAATCTCTGTGTAAGAGTGTCCACTGGGAGATCTTGGTATTAAGATACAGAGGATATAGATAAGTGGCATTTGTGCTTATATCCAGAACCAGAACATGGGCAATCTTATAGGTCAGGTCACCACCCTCTGTATATTCTTCACAATGTAGGGCTAAAAAACATGGTTTTAATTTGAACTATTAAAATCCAATAATTTTTCAATGTATTTTATTAGGGGGAAAAAAAGTATTTTCTGACAAAAAAAATGTTTTGTTCGTCTCTCTCAACTTTTATTGCCACCTATAGAAAGACAAAAAAAAGTTGCAAGTACGTTTATCTACAGCAAATCAAGAGAACGCAGAAATGTCAGGTGCAAAGTAGATTCTCTGCATTGGTTATATTTCCCATAACAGAAGTAGAGCTGTGTGACATTACTTTTTCTATCCTATTCATATACTTTTGCTGCTAAATCAGCTATATTAAATTGCAAAGTTCTAGTCCTTCAAATCAAGAAGCATAATTTATAGAAGACTAGTGGACTGAATTAGAGCTTCTGAAATGCAAGGACTTAAAAAATACCCTTCAATAATTTCTGTTAGTTTGCTGAAATGGGGGTATTTGCTTAAGTTGTAGATTTAGGATTTTGCCCACGCAGCAAAATATTCTCAAGTCAAACTTACTTGAATAAAAAAATAACAGTAATTATTTATACTTTCTTGCTTTTTCATTCTTTCACTCTCAATGCATATATTTATATATACACACATAGATACATGAACTTGAAGTTGTTAATTTTTAAAAAAATTATCTTTTTTTTAATATTTTAGAACACTGAACTCAAGGATGTATTACAATAAATTACTTGGTTAAATGCTCTACACTGTAAAAAAAGCACAGTCACAAAGAATTTTTTTTTCACATCGCTAGAAAAAAACACACAAAACTATCACTTTTCATGACTCAGCCGAATACAGACATGTTAGGAAAAATGACTCTCTAATCATAAGTCCCAGTGAGCAGTGGAACCTAGTGCTTCCCTAAAATGCATTGGGAAAATTCAGTGCCCTGTAATCCTCTGAACCTCTAACTGCAGTTCTTGGTCAGAGCACCTGCCTATTAGTGAGAAAATGGTGCAAAGGGAAGAAATGCTGATAAATACTAATTCTTCATTATTTTTATTAAGTATTTCATTTAACCTTAAATGTAAAACATATAAACTCATTTTTATCAAGAATGAGTTGCACTAGGACATCTTTTCCTTTCCTTTTTTTGTGTTGAAACCATTGGTCCACATAGAAACCAAGTTGCTTGATTTAAGTAGATAGAAGTAATAGCTTTTTTACTGAGAGAAAAAGTGTGGAATTAACTGGTGTCTAACATAAATGACATTTCTGTATCTTTCAGATCCTCATACACAACTGTGGTGGTGCTTAAATTCAATTCCAGTTGGGTTTTCACTGCTCCAGTTTGGTTTTATAAGTTGTGTTTTATAATTTTGTAATTATTACTATTGTTTAAGATGGCCTCTCCTTCCCTCTCCTTCTCCCCTTCTCTCCTTCCCCCAGACTTTCCCGCCAAAACCTTGGTTGTCCTGGTAACCCTATCCCATAATAGTTGTTTACCACTTTTCTGTTAAATGTCAATCTTTAAGTTATATAACTTCCCCACCCCCTCATCATGTATTCCTCCTCCCCAAGTTACTTATTATTGGTTCAAAAGTTGTGCATTCCCTCATTATACGTTGGCAAAAGGTTGTGATTGGTCCCACGCAATCCCACCCCTGTAACCCACTCAATAAAGAGCCGTGGCATCCCGAGGTCAGCGTCTCTCTCGGAGCGCTGCCTTGGGGAACACGCATCCCCTTGTTGCACATCCTGAGAGTCCCGCCTTTCTATTCTGCGCACTATCCGCACCGTGGTCGGGTTTGCTCACGCCTCTGGCAAAGTGGCCCCCAGGTTGTAGTGGCGGCAGGGCTGGCCGGAGCTGCACCCATTGGTAAAGCCGAACCACTGCACACAACCAGCTGGAAAAATGGAAGACAAATACTGGGAATACTGGATAAAAACAGTAGTTGATGATCTGTCACAAAATCATTTCCTTTCCTCAATAAGATGTTCTTTAGGAGGCGATATAAGGAGATTAAGATGATGATTGATGTTACTGTCACACTCTGAACAGTACTGGTGTTTCACTGGTCATATGTGTAAGGATGAAAATTACCTGGAACTTCATCAGTTTTTATCTCTGCAGTTTTGATACATTTTATTAAGGCCCAACACAAAAAAAAAAATTAACATAAATTAAAGCATCCATGCACAATAATAATACTGATTCTTTCTTATCTTCCATATCACATCAGAACAGTGCTGACTGAAACACTTTTAACAACTTCTCAATATAAACAAATGGACAAGTAAAGATCCTGCTTCAGAATTATTTGCTACACAGAGAAACATCTCTTTCTTATGAAGGTCCTTCTCTTTTTCAATTTTTCTTTATCTGTGAAAAAAATACTTTTTTAATATATTTTAACATTTTTTATAAAATGTCTTCTTTAATGACTTGGATGATGTGATGGGGTGCTCTCTCAATGAGACTGCAAATTTGACTGAGTGGAGTGGTTTCTGTGCTGTAGGTTCAGAATGGCTTCACCAAGCTGGAGAAATTGGTTGACAGAAAATTCATGAAATTCTACAGAGGCAAGTGTATGTGTGATGAAATTACCACATGAACAGTAGAAACTGGATAGAAAGTAGTGCCAAGGAAAATGAGATGACAAACATGTTGAATGAGTTGAACTCTTCTAGTGAAGAAGCCAAGTCGTTGCCAGTAGCTCCAGGGAGGTGAGCCTTTCCATACGTTCAACCCTTGTGAGACACCATCTGGAGTATTGTGTCCAATTGTGGTCTCTCCCACACAAGAAATATATTATCATATTGGAACAAGCCCAATGGAAAGCCAACGAGATGACTGAAGGTTCATTACTTGGAAGGAAAGGATGAGACAACTGAATTTATTTAATCTTAAGAAAAAAAGAGAACCACTGAGGGGTGAAGAGAAGACAGAGCCAGACTCTGTGCTCCAAGGTGCACAGGGACAGGGAGAGAGGCACTGGATAAAAATTGAAGCAAAGAAATTCTGACTGAATACAAAAGAAAAACTTTTTTCAATGAGGATGGTCAAACACTGGAACAGGTTGCCCAAAGTTGTGGCATCTCAATCACTGAATTAAAAACTGGTCTGTACATGTGCATGAGCAACCTGATGTAACTGAAACTTCTGTGAGGGGAGGCTCAGACTAGGAGATCTCTGGAAATCTCTGTAAAATAGTCTATGACTCTGGAAAAGGAATCTGTTCCTTGTCCTTTAAAAGAAAACAACTTTTTGTTTACCTGTGGTAACACTTAATATCTTTCTACATTTCTGCTTCCTTTTGGTGCTTCCTTACAACTTTTTTACTTCTGCAACATATATTTTTTCCTCTATCATTCCATCAGAGTTGCTATATAGTATGTAAATACTATATAGTTGCTTTATAGTATGTAAATTCTCATTGCTAGTTTTTAATTAGCATGGAACTCTTCTCTTTTCCTCATATTGTATCACTGTCTCCAAGCCTTCTGTGCTCCTAAATAATGAAAATGGAAGAGAAAAAAACTATAACATGACAGCAATATGAGATCTCTGAACCCTGTTGACTGTAAATGTGTATCTCTAGTAAAACTGAAATCTTAGTCACTTGCCGCTGAAATCCTCTGAAACATGAAATTCATTCTTTTTACATTTTAATAGACAAATTTGATTTGTGAAATCACATTGCACTGTCTCTTAACAACATAGCATCACATACACTGTCCACTTTAATAGTGCCCTTATAGACAATCAGGCCTTTGAAAGTTTTTAGATAAGGATCCAGAAACCTCATTAGAATTAATAGGTTTTGATCTTGCCGGTATTGTAGCATCACTGGTTAATTACCTCTAAACTGCTACAGTTGTCTCCTATGGACTCATTATGTACATGGATATCAATGTTAGACATGCCTGCTGATGCACTTTTCTGTCCTTTGTATGACTGGACTTGATGGATTTCAGTCACTAGGTGACTGCTTTTGACTGTGCAGTGCGAATATGAGCAGTTGTTATAGAGAGACGAATGCATGAACACCAAGGACTGTGGTCTCAACTCCCATTAGATACAATGGGAATTTATCATTCTAAAGCAAGAAAATTTGTTTCAGAACTAGGTCCTTAGAGTCCTAAGATTCAGACAAAATGCTTTTCGTCTCATGAAAACTGACAGAATTTCTCCTCAAACAGACAAAACCTGCAAATTATGATTAACAGTAGCTGGACAGAGATGTAATGAAGCCATTCCTCCTGATGTTACAAGGAGCAGAAAAATAAAAGGTGGGATAACACTTTTGCTGTGTTGCTGGTGCCCTATGGGAGAGTAATTGTAAATAATAATAGTGTACTGATAGAAATAATTAACCAGGGCTATCAAGCTGCTGAATGATGTAAAGGAAAAAAAAATTGGGAGAAATAGAAATGAGGAAGCACAATAGGGTAGAAAAAGAGCTGAGGACACAGGCAGAACTGACATGGAACAAATTATTTTTCAGGGACAAGAGCGCTTGAAAAAATTGATCATCTTGAAGGGGAAAATAAACCATTGATTCAAAAGCAAAATAACATGGTAGCAAAATTAGATTGAACATATGTATCCTCATAGAGATGAATGGGAGCAAGATGAAAAATGTGAGAAGAATTAAAAAATTGTCATCTTCAAATTTCCAACTCTGCAGTGATACAGGGACACATAGAAATGGTACAATAATAGTATCTTTTTTTCTTTTTTTTTTCCTTTTTTTTTTTTTTTTTTTTTTTTTTTTTCCAGACATACTAAAATAACTGCAAACCTGGACAGATTTTAACAGCAAAGGCAGAAAACCTCAGAATCAATGGATGGCAGCTCATGCAGTTTTAACTAGTTTCAGTCGCGTAAATGCAGTTCCCTACAGATACGGTTTAGCCTTGTCTGCACCTTTGGGTGTCTAAGCCAAAATTGTATTATAAAATCATATACTGGTTAAATGTAAAGGTTTTGAAGGAACTTTATAAAAGTCATCTACTTCCATTTCCTGCAAAGGGAAGAGACATCTCTCACTTGACCAGGTTGCTCAAGTCCTTGTCCAAACTGGCCTTGAACACTTCCAGGGTTGAGGCATTCACAACCTCCCTGGGCAACCTGTTCCAGTGTCATATCACCCTTACAATGAAAATTTTCATCCAAATAGCCAGCCTGAATTTCCCCTCTTTCAATTTATACCCATTATCCCTTGTCCTATTACCTACAGTGCACAATTATCCTGTTTTGTAATATTCTTTCCAATTGGTAGTCAAGCTGTATTAAATTTTATTTTATTGTGAGAGTTTAATGAGACTAACCATAGTCACATGTGTGTCATTAGCATTTCTCTTACCATTGTTATGATGCAAAAGTCAGAACAACTTGAAGTGGAAAGACTGAAACATAGGGAGATGCAAAGATTTTCTTTCTGACACTGTAATTGAATTACTGGGATAGGCAGGCTCAAATAATACAATATTTTTGTTGCAAAACAATGTGTACTCCTGGGGTTTTATCAGTTTTAGTTTGGCTCCTGTTAAAGGTCAAGGTATGTTTCTCTGAATAGAAAACAGCTGAGGATCCTCAGAATGACACAGCATATTTTTCATAGATCATATTACAATACTATACATGCTCATATTGCTAAAATCTAAAAAGTCTATGGCTGAATTAGAACATGTCCATTTTTAGAAATAATCTTATAAAAAGTGAAAACATGCAAAGTAACAATAATTTTCAATTATCTCTTTTTTAGGTATTTTCTTGTATGATCCCTCAATAACAGACTCAATAGTAAAAATAAATACATATCACATTGGTAGATAGAGAATTGTTTTGTGAAGCACAGCAGCTCAAATTGATACATTAGTGTTTCAGTACTTTGTTTGCTTCACATAGAAATCACAAGTGAAATAATGCAATCTGAATATAAATTATTTTAGATATATGTTAACTCAAAAACATGGATATGAGAATATGATTGGTGGAAAACATTAAGTGCAGGGCAAATCACGCAGAGTCTTAGAAGGGTGGTGGACATGCCTGTGTTGGAACTGGTCACACTTCACAGGAGATAGTCCAGAAGTAGGTCTGGCATGTAAGCAGTATATGTTTAATGAGCAATATTCATCAACTGAGAAAATCACTTCTTACTTAGGCTGGAGTTTTAAAGATAACTTGGCAACCAAAATAGTCTTTGAATTAGATTATGTGTTTTGATTATCAAGTTCCTCAGAAACTCTAGTATCACTCAGGCTGTGTTTTCTGGGGTTCCAATCCTCTCAAAATAATTAAAGAAGGAAATGGAGTTAGAAACATCAGATTATCCATTTATTAAAGTATGGGGTTTGCTCATTTCCCATCCAGATCAGGTCTGGTTCAAAGATTGGTGACTTCTTTTGGGTATTTCACAGTCCAAAAAATAATTATCTGCTACCAGTTTTTCATATAGAAGGTATATAATATTTCATCTCAGATTTTTAATATAAATTTTAATATATAATACTAAGATACTTAATATCTCTCTCATAATTTTGGTAGGAACAGTTTAGTTCTGCTGTTGCTTCATGTTTGATCCTAGTGAACACTGGAGGCAGTACCTTGTGCTAGTACCAATGATTAAAGTGTTCTTTCAGAATGCTATGACCACTCAGTTTACTTGAAACACCAGTATTTATATCGTTGTCTTCGGCAATACAGAGAAATACATTTCAATGATACTTTTCTTTTACTTATGCTTAATTCCCCTGAAAGACTGTATGACCATTGCTAGTATGAAGTACTAGCATTTTCCACTTAATCTGTTTTTTTCTAAGAAATGCAGTAGTGAAGAAAAGAAAGGAGGTGAGGAATTAAAGTTCAATCTATCTCTCATTATCATTGATCACTATCTTGCATATGTCTGCTCTTTTGCAGAGGCATATGTGTGCATATATGTGTATACAGATTATTTGTGGTAGAAGAAAAATTTTATTTATAATAGAAATTCTATGCCATTATCAAATAGCACCTCCCCATCTTAAAAACATATTACCAAATGTATCAAAATACTGTTTTATGTATTTAAGACACAGTTTAGTGATGGAGTTGCTAGTGTTATGTTAATGATTGAACTCAATGATTTTAAGGGTATTTTTCAATTTGCGTGATTCTCTGATTCTATTTCAGTATGTTCCTGAGAGGGCAGTTGAGAGAAGTATTACATGATTTCTCACTGAAACCATAAATGACTAATTTACAGTAGCAAAATCTTGCACAAGCATTTCATAAGCAGCAGGAGCTGTATTTCACAAAGAGTGAGTTTCATCAAGTTAGCGATTTCAGGTTTCAGGTTTTATTATTATTCTCAGTTGAATTTTGTGGACATGATAATGATATATATCAAATTAATACCCTTGCAGCAAAATCTATTTCTTGTTCTTAGGAACTTATTAATCCTTGAAATTGTCTTCAGTATTATAAAGTTTGTTTTTTAGAGATTTGTATTTTCCAACAAATTTTCTTAGTTTATAGCCTTAAAAAAACATATGTACAGAGGATGGTTCTTTTAATAATGAATAAGTAATATTTTCTTATTGATATATGTTGATTATATCTTTGCAATATCTGAGTTTTACTTCTCTCCTTGTCTATAGTATTTAATAAATCCCTCTATTTTTATTAAATCAATGAAGTTAATCAGTTATAGAGTAGGATTCTATTCCAGTAAACAAATATAAAATGCAGGGAAGTATTAATCTATTGAAATATGTATTGATCTAGCTACTATAGAGCATTATCCATCTGATTCAGTTCTATGGTATCAATCACCTTGTCGTGTATAAAAACTGGAGGAAAAACACATGATCAACTTCTAAAAATTCTTGATTTCTTTACCGAGTTGTAGTGTAAAAGATCACACTATATATAATTAGGTAGAAAAATAGAGTGTATGCAGGTGAAAAAGACAATGTTCTTTGTCTGGCAAAGAGAACAGAAGAATTGCTGCAGATAAATAGTGGCATTGATGAGGCATAGCATCCTTAAACCAGAGGCCATGCTAGAGGTATTTATATTTCCTCTCCCTTTTACATTCATCATTTGTTCCCTCACCATTTAACTTCCATGTTATTACCTTTGTTTTGACACCAATTATGACACCCCACTATGTGGGGTAATTTACATTTGCTGGATGTATTTTTTTTTTTGTTCTCTCCATTACTCTATAAACCAGCTCTGCCCGGCTTTTAAGACTGCTTTCCTCTAGTGATCAGATATTGACTGTTTCTGATTTGCAGCTACGTGTCCAGAACCCCAGGTTCCTCTGTGCCTGTATTCTCAAAGCATTTGTTGTTTTCTTGTGCTCATGCAGTTTTGGTACAACCTGTACCCAAGGTTGTATGTTACAGCCTCTGTATCTATCTTGATAAAAAGATAGGCTGCACTTCTGTTTTTGTGAAGTTGCAATTATTGTGGCGTTTTGCCAGTGTTCATTTCGTATTCTACCATTCCCTGCTCTCACAAGAACTTCTGGGTGTAAAACTGAGGCTTGAGAAAAAGAAATCATTAAAAGAGAAATGCTCTGTGGGTTTTGAGTGAGTAGGAGTATAAAAAGAGCTGATCTGCAGCATGTTGAAACAATAAAAACCTGGAGTGTTTGCTGTGGGTATCCTCAGACTACGGAGAAGGCATGCAGGTCAGCATTCCCCTGGAATACTCTGAAGATCCATCAGCCTCTTCCTGCTTATGATTTTCCTTTAGCAAAGAACTGTTTACTGCCATAGAGCTGGCACATGTTAGTGGATCCAATTCCACATCCATGATCACAAGCCAGAAATACTGCTCTGTCTCACTGCATATACAGAGGGTGACTGAGCAGTTGTACTGTCCCAAATTCTGGACTGACTAGAACTCTCTCAGAGAATGAAGATGATTGTATGGTAAATAAAATGCAGAAAACCTTCCCCAGGAGTTCACAAATCCCTATTTTAATGGAGGTTCTGGAGCTATTTCACCACTGACCTGTGTTACACACTTTAGGAGAGTGCACCAGAACCTACTAATGAACGGATACTAATGTTGTAATAGTCCTGTCCACATAAATCTGTAAAATCACCATGGCTTTTTATATGATGGAAACTGAACTGTTAGAAAAGAACTTAAAACATGATTACTTTTCTGGATGTGTTTTATATCTGCAGGAAAGACATCAATCTCACTTTGCCTCACTTTCTTATACTTTTGCAAATTTTGTTAAACAGCAAAATATCAGGTCCAGAAATCACACTGTCTAAAAATCAATTTGGTGTCAATATGGAGAGGTTAAAAAAAAATGCCACAATCCATGTAGAGTTCCAAAAAGTACTTTGGCATTGGTATTGAACATTACAACATATAATTTACTGGCAGGTGGTTTGTAGAGCAGGGTTCACAGCTCACAGATGTCCTCAGGAAGTGTTGACTGCATAAACACCGGACAGGAAATGACTGGCTTGGTTAATAGTTCTTCAGAAAATATTTTAGCTCATGAGTCAACAGTATCATGCTGTTGAGAAATAAAAAAAGCATCACACAAGTGTATATGAACAGGGAAAAAGATAATTTAAAAAAGAAGAAATAAATGAAAAAAAAAAAAGAAATAGAGGAAAGAAAGAGAAAAAGAGAGAGAGACAGAGAGAGAGAGAGACACAGAGAGAGAGACACAGAGAGAGAGAGACAGAGGAAAGAAAGAAAGAAAGAAAGAAAGAAAGAAAGAAAGAAAGAAAGAAAGAAAGAAAGAAAGAAAGAAAGAAAGAAAGAAAGAAAGAAAGAAAGAAAGAAAGAAAGAAAGAAAAAGAAAGAAAGAAAGACTTTATGCAATACACAGAGAGATGTCTTCCAACCCTGAAGATGCTCCAATTTCAAGAACAGGAAATGCTTTCAAAAAGTAATAGAATAATCTCTCATGGAAGATGGGAAGTAAAAAACATCTTAAACTGCAGTGAGACAATTCAATTCTTGCTAATAATAAGGGTGGTAAACATTAAACAGACTGCCTGCAAAGTTATACCTTTGTCACTGAAAATCTGATGGAACAAATTTATAGCTGAGGAGAAAAAAAAAAGCCTGAAAAATACATGGAAAAAGAAATTGAAATTAGAGACTCAAAGAGGCTTTTAGAACATATTAATTTTTGTATATAAACATCTGAATTTTGTTCCAACTTCAAATATGTATATTTCAATACTGTACTCAGTAACACTATAGCCAATGACCATTTCCTAAAGAACATATCACTCTCTGTATTTAGCATTAAACAAAAAGTTTCATGATTTCTAAAATAATGTCCCAAGTATGATAATAGAAAATAATTTATTTTATGTCTATTTCATCTCTGTGGTCAAATGAATCCTTAAAGGTGTTTGCTTAAATAGTGTGCTATGTGTACTTCCTCTCTATAGCCCCAAATCTGGTTGTTAGGATATTCATATGGAGGACAGAGCTTTCATCTTCCTCCTTCTGGCAGAGGAAGATACCAAATATGGTCTCCTGGTATCTGAAGTTTGGTGTATACTTTAGATCAGTTTGAGATACTGAGTTATACAAGTCCCAATTCTTTTATCTTTACTTTCCCATTAATTTATCCTGCTGTTTCAAAAACACACACACACACAAATTAACACTAAAAATCTGATTAAAGTATTGCTATTTTTAATGACATTTGATGATTTTACATTGACATAGTCAGTTTACAACTCCTATTAACAGTTGCTGAAGTTATAGATTTGTCACTCAAAATGGTTTGATGTCATTGTCAATAACTATTTTCACATATGGTTGAAATTAAAATGTCATTTTAAAAAAGTAAAAATTTCAATATTAATTTCCATGAAATGCTGATGTTTGAACAGAATGCCATTTTCAAGAATAACCTTCAACTCAGCTTTGAAAAGAGAAAATCTTTCCTGTTTTCTGTGACAAATGTGAAGAGTTAATGCTTGGGAAGTGCTGAGATAAATGCTTATTGATGACTCAGTTAACATCTTGGAGTGAGAGGAGTATAAACAGGCAAAATATATCCTCTTTTTTTATAGCTCAACAAGCAAGGGAATGCAGTCATAAAAAAAGGAAATGTAATGAAATGAAATCAAAACAAACAAAAGACAAACTCAGACTGCGGTGCTGATGACTCATTTTCAACCTCCTTTTCAAACTGCCACTTTATTTTCTAGATTGGACTCCTCACCTGCCACTGTGACATTTATAAATGAAAATTTGAGACTTAATTGGGTAAACACTCCCAACGTTTCGTGCGCATCTTCCACGAGTTGATTCCATCTTTGGGTGCGGGAGATGAGCAGTTCCCGGCCGGGTGGGGAGCGGGGCGCTAAATCGGGGCCAGGCGGGTGGGGAGCGGGGCGCTCAGTCAGGGCCCGGCGGGGCCCTCAGTCAGTCAGGGCCCGGCGGGGCGCTCAGTCGGGGCCAGGCGGGTGGGGAGCGGGGCGCTCAGTCAGAGCCAGGCGGGGCGCTCAGTCGGGGCCAGGCGGGGCGCTCAGTCAGGGCCAGGCGGGGCGCTCAGTCGGGGCCCGGCGGGGCGCTCAGTCGGGGCGCTCAGTCAGGACCAGGCGGGCAGGCTGCAGAGCGCTCGCCGTGCCCGGGGGACGCGCCTGTCGGGAACTGGCTCCGCTTGGACACGGGCTGAGACACACAGGAGCTGCTAGACCGGTGAGTGAAGGGGAGGATGAGCTCCAGAGCAGCCCAGCGGCAGCCGGCACTGCAGCGGAATTTCAATCAGTCAGGCGACAATCAGCTGCAGTCCCCAAGGAGACAGGGACCACCTCTTCTGCACAGTGCTCTGTCACTGCCACCAAAAACTCAGTTGTGACACCACTTACAACATCAGGTGTAAAAGTAGCTACTTGGAGGCACTTGTCCTCTCTGCATGGTTTAATTTAAAACTGAGATCTTCTGTGTTTGAATATGAATGAGTCAGTCGTAAACAAAGAACAAAAATAGATGAGTCTGTCCTGGAGAGGTAGCTGAGTCATTCTATAACCTCTGTCCTTTAAATGTAAATGGCAGAGGTTTTCTTTTTTGACACAATAATTGCTATTTTAACTCAATAAGCTATGAGGCTTTTGCAGTAGAATGGCTCCTGAAAGTTATTATCCCAGTCAGTGCCTTCACTTTTAAACTTTTCTATCCATGATTTTACTTCTTGACCACTGAAAAGAAACTCGAAATATTTTCTTCTGGAGCTTTCTTTTCATTTTAGCTATTTATTTTAATAAACAGTTTTTAAATTGTGTACCTCTTTATCTTATGCCTCTCTCATTGCACTATGCCCCATATACCATTTAGAAGGGGGACACAGTCAAATGTTGGTATTAAATCTTTAGAGTTTTGATTCAGAGGAAGAGGTTAGCACAGAAGAGGATTGTTTCTAGTTTGGATTAAATAGCTAAAATAGTATTAGAAAACATTACAAGTTTCAGCAAATATATCCACTGTTTGAATGACAAAATCTTTCCACAAAACATGAAATAAAATTTCTTTTCCTTCCTCACTACAACTTTGAAAAGACGCTATATCAATAAAGCAATATTATTCAACAGACACTGATAAAATTTATATTTTAACTTATATACTATATTGTACATATGCTTTAAAATTAAAGAAAAAAAATATTTTCTTAAAATACCTTACCTAGATAGATTTACTGCTTTAAAAGGCTGAAGAAATTGTAATGTCATCTAATGAATACCTGGGGAAAAAATTAATACGGTTTTGGATGCATATTTCCACTAAAAAAATTTATTGCAAGCAAAATTAAAATCTAAATCACAACATGTTCCTCCTGTTACCCCTTGATAACACTAGTAGTAGCCACATAAGACAGGATACTTAAAATCAGCAGAGAATAGGATTTTCCAGAGTAACAGGTTGCAGCATTAGTTGGCAAACACTATTCTTGGGTCCACAACTAGAAATGTTGAGAAGAAAACAGTGATTTTACTGCATTCAGAGCTGATAATCCTTGGCTTTTCAAATGTGGGGCAATGTGAGTTCAAAGGAATGGTTCAAATAAAGAGTTTCTCAGGGAGAGCAGGAGGCTGTTCAAAGGTCTGGAAAAATCAAGCACTGAAAGGAAGATGAAAGCTTTAAGTATATTTAGACTAAGAAAAGGAAAAGACAGTAACAGTGTTCATATATATGAAACATAGCTTTTAAGAAGTTTATTCTTTTCTCAAAACTCATTTCAGATCAGACATTGACAGAAGAGAAGGTCTGTGTTGGGATGTGCAGCAGTGAGGACTCTGCAGTACTATAGCTCTTTCCTGGGAGGCTGTGGCAACTCCCTCAGATCCTCTTCCTCAGAGCAGGTTGTACAGGTGTTCATTCAGAAATGGCACAGATATAGCTGACCCAACATTTGCAAAGGAGGTGGGAGTAAAAACTCTTCTAATTTTGTTCAGTCTCAATTTCTGCTATTTTGATGATTTTATTATCCAGCTTCATTATATGTGTTACTATGCAGAAAATAAAATCATGGAGTAATTAATTCAGAAAGTTGAATTCAAAGCAAAATTTTTCAAAAAACTGAAACATGGAGCTATGTCCTGGAAATTAACAACACTTTCATTTAAAATTTAGAGCAAGTATTTTCAGACTGAAATAATTTTTTTTTCTTCAAATGTTCTAAATTTCCCATAATTATTATATTACTCTATATAATTATTTCATTGCTTGCACACTGGCTTTTTAAACATCATATGTGTAAATACCAGTATTAGAAATAACAACAAGGTTGATAAAAGTAATTTCATGGTGCCAGCTTTGGTTAGGGATGTGTTTAGAAATTTCATGCCAATCCAACTGAATACTACAAAATATAGTTGTGAATTCTGTTTCTTTTTTCCTTAAATATTTTACACTGTTCAATGCAGATGAGACAAATTACAAGTTAATTTTAAGAATTATAATGGATGGCAATTACATCTGTATTATTTCATATTTTCATTATTCTAATTATCCTTACAATAGACGTTCTACCTCATTGTTCTCATGACAGTTTGCCAGAGAAGTGCTGTTTCAGAATGCTAATAACTTGTACATCCCCTCTTTGACAGCTGATAGTAAACCTCAATTATGTAATATTACTGATGTTCAGTATTTTTGTTCAATGGGTTCATATTACTTTAAAGTGATAGTAACCCACATGGAAGAACTAAGAATGAAATAGATATCAAAATACAGAAAAGGCTAGGCCATGCTTTTAAAATGACATATACTATTTTTTTAAAATACTAAATATTGCAATTAAAACCATAAGGTTAAAGATATACTAGCCCATTTTTTAATATAACATTCTCAGCTATAATTTATCTAGGAAATCTATTATTCAACCAGATAAACATCGCATCTGCTTTTAATCAAAATAGATTCATCCTTTGTCAGAAAGGTGCTCCATCCCACTAATCAACTTGGTGGCCTTCCTCTGGACTTGCTCCAACAGTTCAATGTCCTTCCCCTGCTGGAGACCCCAGAAATGGATACAGCTCTGGACTACATACATGTATATAGTGATATTAAACAAACCAAATATATTTTACTACAATACCATATTTCTAAACAGAATTTAGCCAAAGAAAATCGTCTTGATTATTGAGGAAATACATGGCAAGACAAAGACTAAGAGCATTGGATGGTTCAGCCTGTAGAAGAGAAAGCTCCAGGGTGACCTAATTGTGTCCTTCTTGTACCTGAAGAGAGACTACAAGAAAACTTGCCACAAGAGCATATAGAAACAGGATAAAGGGGAATGGCTTCAAACTGAGAGTAGGCTGAGATTCAATATCAGAAAGAAATTCTTTGCTGTGAGAGTGGTGAAGCATTGGTTGCCCAGAGAAGTTTTGGATGCCCCATCTCTGAAAGTGTTCAAGGTCAGGTTGGATGAGGCTCTGAGTAACCTGGTCTAGTGGAAGGTGTCCCTGCTATGTCAGGAGGGTTGGTCCCAGATGACCTTTAGAGGTCTCTCCCAACCCAAATCATTCTATGATTCTATGGTATCAATTGCCCAAAATTGAATTTTGCATATTCATTTAAGCATACACATAAATGAAACTGGTGGATAATCATCCCACTCTCTAAAATATAAATATTCATTTGATTTTAAGTTCACTATCTTAGACATTCTGGCTTCCTTAAATGTGAGGTGTTTAAGTGCTATGCAGTGATGGGGCCCAAAGTATTTAATGAGTCATTTATTCAGTGTGAAAGATAAAATAAGAATCATGTTGCTAATCATCTAACCTTAATTTCTATGATTCTCTCAACTCCCAAGTTCATGAGAAACAAGCTTAACTTTGGAAACAGACTGGAATTAATTGTTGTGGACCAAAAATCGATTCTGTCTTTGGATGAGAATTAATTAACTGATCTTTATAGAGTGGATTACTATGGTTAAAAAGAAAACAGCTGAAGGAAAGGACAAAAAGAAGGATTCAGTTCATCTTGGATTTGACAGAAGTTACTGAAACAATAGAATTGGCACAATAAATAAAACTTCTTTGCTACTTTATCAGCATCTTTCTTTAGCGAAAATTTCAGCATTTCTTATGGGTTTACTAGTACCATAAAACAGAGGAGTTGCATAGCAGTGCTGTGCTGAAGAATTTGAGACAAGATCAAGAGATTAATCTACTTAACTCAGCTCAAGATATTGTTTTTGATGGAGACATCTTATCTGGCTAAATATTTGATGCAAACATTTAATTTTATCAATAACACAAAATGTGTTATCTGACAACAGGAAGTAGTTTGGGGCAAAAGAGGAGATATTTACACTTTTACAGATCTGGATCATAAGCCTGTTGACCTTCTGTTTCATGTTCTAGCATGATATACACTAGAATATAATTCAATAGTACTAAACTCATCCTATTGAAGCACTTCCATCTGTTGAATCCTCGATATCAGATGAAGCCAAATGTCACAGGAGTATGAATTAGTCATGTTTCTCCACTCATGATCATCATGAACCTGGACCTCTTTGAAGCAAAAGTAGTGAAATAATTCATCTCCCTGGTCTCTTTGTCAGTTAATTCAAATGTCAATGGACAATTAGAGCTTCTGCACTCCAAAGTTCTTCACTACATCAATCTTCATGGCTCTTCAACAGCCTCACCTGACTGAGACTCCAAAAACAGACATTTTGTGAATTCTTAATAAAAGAAATTGCCCAAATACTGAGATATTTCACATAACAAAGTTGCATATCAGCCCAACTAAAAGACTATATTTTATAGTCAGTTACCAGATCCATCCTTTTTCTTGAACAATAATGTTAAATCATCTGTCTTCAAAAGTCTATGAAAACATCAGGACACTGTCATCTAGGAATTTTAACTCTGTATGTAAAGCTCCTTGGATCTCAATGATTATCTTTCAGTTTGTTCTTTCACTCTTCTGCATGCATGATGATGTACTTAATAATTTGGAGTAAAACACAGTCCAAATCAAAATATTCAGGATTTTCTAAATTTTATTTCTGCTATGTATCTGTCTGTATAGGTAAGGTGTCTTTGTATATTCTGAAAATGCAAAAATGCTGAGACATTCATGCTACCAAGCTTAATATCTGTGGTCCAACAAAGTCAAAAAGAAATACCTAAACCTCAGAATAAAAAAGCATTATTGATCTCTTGCTTAGATTTGGTTTTGTAAATATCACTTTTTTCCTAAGGTCCTACTTTTAAAATTCATTTGGGAACTTAGCTCAGAGTTTTCTGGAGTTAGAAATTTTATGTAAAATTGTCCCAAGCTGTCTGCAAAATATTTCTTTCTGAAGGTGCTAATGAGTGATGAGTTATTA
The DNA here is from genome assembly GCF_965231275.1 of Zosterops lateralis. NCBI lineage: Eukaryota > Metazoa > Chordata > Aves > Passeriformes > Zosteropidae > Zosterops > Zosterops lateralis. The sequence goes on from NC_139765.1 coordinate 53,360,614, forward strand.
TTATGCATGACAACAGCATTAAAATCAAAGGAAAGTGCAAGCACTGTTTATACATGACTTGATTCTCTAAAACCCAAAAATAAATTGTGCGAGAGTTCAAGCAACAGTAACTGAAAGTTGCAGCACTAAATGCAGATTCCTCTATCAAAAATCCCTTTAATATTTTCAAAAATATATAGTGATATTTTAATATTTCAATATTTTAGATTCAACTTCAGTGCTACTATTTAGACAGCCCAGTGTAAATGTGATGATTTTGTGTATAAATTTCTAGAGAAAAGAGAAGATAGACACATTATACAGTCCTACTCTAAACGTCATTTTTCATCGTTTTATGCTTCATTTCACATAATATGCCAAAGAAAAAATATGCATAGACTGTTATCAGTGGTGCTATTTTCTTTGTTCTGTTTCTGTGTATTTTTGTTCTGTTTCTCCTTTGCAAAACTGACATAACTCTTACTGTAATTATAATTTTTAAAAGATTTCTGAGTATTTTAATTGAATAGTCAGAGTATTCTTACAACCCTACTCATCTTTGTATTATTGATTACTTAATCCACGAGATGCTTTAGGCCATTTATACAAAAAGTCAATTCAGCTATTCTAATGCCTAGATCAAAGGGAGAAATACATTATTTTACATTGTTATTGAAGAAAGTCCTCACATGCATATTCCCATTTTAATTATGAAGGGCACATGCATTCCATTTTATGTTCTATATAGTAGAGAACTGTGAGCAGTAACAGTGGTGAGTCTAGCTAGCAAAAGAAAGTAGGAAACTTTCAATATTTAAGTTAAATATTTTCTTCAGAGTTAGAAGGCTTAAATGACTCTGATCAGGCAGCCGTTTTCACTCCTTGTTATGGCTTCAAGTCTTTAATCCTTATCTGTACAGATCAACACACATTTGGCAATGCTTGTTGTTTTATCTTCGTGTCTAGATATCCTAAGACATACATTAAGGAAAAAATGTCCCCTCAGAATATGCTGGAAAGCCTTCCTGCAGGGCCAATCATTACACAAAACATAATAATCAGTCAGAAAAAAATCTTTAGTGAATTTCAAGGAGACACTTTTGAGGTAAGATCTAACTAGAGCTTAGGAAGCCGGCAATTACTAATGGCATGCTGCAATTGAAGGTAATGCTGAACAGCACTGCCCACTGTGCTATGGCACGATTCCTCTCTGCCATTAAGTAAACTATGTATATTACACAAAAAACCTCTTCTGCAGTATCTACTAATAGTTTAATTAAGGGCAGTGAGAGAATGTTATGAGCACTTATCTGTACACAGTAATTGCAGTAGAACTGGATTTTACCCTGATAGCATGTCCAAAAGTTACTACCTCAGCTGAGAGGCAGACCTTCATTGTTTAGAGCATGATCACAAATCACACTGGATAATGATCATTTAATGCAAAGACAATTTGCATCACAACCTCTCTTTTCATCTGGAAAAATTTACTCAGAAGAGGTATTTTAACAAGGTTTTTAATTCTTCTAGAGTCAGAATCTTGTTCTTATCCTGTTTCCAAATCTCCTTTGTAGAGAAAAAAAGACTTTCAGTTTTCTAGAGATCTGAGACTGAATGCTGAGAAGACATAAATAATGACCATTAGTGCCTCTTGTGGAGTGCAAAGAAATTTATAAATACAATTAATTGGCTTTTATTCCAATCATTTGTGTATTCCTAGGAGGCTTATATTTTTTTCAGAATATCACCTTTCTATTCTGGCTGTACAAACAAGAGTAATCACAAGCATTTAGACTAAAAGACATGACTGATTAATAACACATTTTTGCTATAATATTCTCCTGACTTTAAAAATGTTTTTATTTTATTGAATAAAAAGCCTAATTTTTATTCAATAGAAGCTTCCTTCCTAAGTAATTCCACCAGCAATTTCCTTTAGCACAGCTCTTCTACTAATCACATACCCACAAACCTTGATTTTCAGGAAAGAAAATTTATTAACCTGATTCCAGTTTTCTCTACTTTCTTGGATTTTATTTATTTCTTCTGAAAAGATGTAAAACTCTTGATCCATATTTCCCAGTATACCTGCACCCTACAGCAGTAAACTGCTCTGCCTGAACAAACTGTGCCATAGCTGCACTTTTGAAAGGTACAAGTAACAGAGTGCTAAACTGAAAAAGAAGAAAAAGAAATGCTGACATCTATGAATCACAGTTCACCTAAGAGCAAACATGACAAATTGTTCACAGGAAATAAAGTGGTACTGAGATTCTGTGTGAGATGGCACAGATGAATCATCAGAAAATAGAGAGCTTCTGTGCATGTCTGTTCATCAGAAGGGACAGCTGAGTAGAGCACTCTATGAATGTAAGGCAATGACATATAGACCTACACGTGGAAAAATGAGCTCTGCAATCAAGGTTTAAAGCTCTCTTCGGTGCTTTAAAAGAGCTCTTATTTAGCTTTCTTGTGTTATCTTTAAGTGTTGTAGTACAAAATCTATTTTTTTATTTTTTTTTTTTTTTGGTTTTGGAAGATCACCTACATGATAAGCTCTCAATTATGAAGGACACCATTTATTCAGTTGGTCTTTTCTGATTCTCTGGTATATTTCACATATGTTAATTTTTTGAGACAGGCAGGTTGCCAAAGTATATTTTCCTCAGTAGTTTCACTTTTATAGTGGCAGCTGGAAACCACAGAAATGTTTTATTCTTTGCTCAGTGTATAACACAGGTGTTATAATATGAACAACATTTCCTACTCACTTGAGAGACCTGTTGAAAAGAATATGAAAGGTACATTGACTGAGTAGGAAATGTAATGCAATAGAACTAGCTCCAAGCAGAAAATATAGAGATTTTTCTTTAGTGATTTATGCTTTGAAAAAGAGGGCAGATCAAAAATGTATGGGTTTGTACAAGGACAAATTATACCCAATATACACATATGACTGTCCTTGCAGCAGTTTGTGCTCTCTTGTAACTTTGCTGGTTAACTGGAAATATTTTCAGATTAAAGAATAGATTTTATGTTCCATATGCTTATTACCAAGTATATAGCCTCCCAACAAAAATGGTAAAACATTTTTCTTTCAAAATAATAATTGAAAAGTCTCACTTTAGACACACCCAAGTTAAAGCATTTGTGATTCTTCCCCATATTTTTTTACCCAAACATTGACCAACTCAATGTGGGTGTAGAGATCACTTCAATAAACCAGATCTTTCCATTCTAAAGGACAAAATTGATAGATAAGGCCTTTTTCAGCAGATTATAATAGTTGCTACGTGTCTGCCTTGCTATTAAAACACTTTTAAAGTCTATGCAACTGAAGCTCTCTGCAAGAGCTACATAAGAAATTTCAAAAGAATTAATGATAAAAATACAATTTAGGAATTTAATAGCATAAATTTTTTAAAATAGATTTGTGGAGGAAGGAAAATTTTATATATATAAATTTATAGTTTATATAAATTTATAATTAAAATTTTATTTATTGTCATTAAAGGGATTTGTTTGTTACCGAATGTTCAAGCATGATGATTGAAAAGAGTTGATTGAAAAGAGTTGATGATTATGAGAACTCTCAGCTTTCCAAAAGAGTAAAGAATTTTTCCAATTTTGTTTACCCTCTGAAATGAACTCCTAAAATTTTCATTCAATCTCTAAATAAGAAAAAAAACAATACAAGCAGTATTGCACAGTTTAACTTTACAATTTCCAAACAGATAACAGACTGAAAATAGTTTGTCTGGATTATGAAATCAATGGATGTGAATACTGAGTATACTCATATGGAACATCATGGCATTACGTATTTGTAACAGTATTAGATATTCATGGACTCAAAATTACAAGTTCTAATAAATCTATTTTACTGTTTTTACTTTTAAAATCCACATATAGGCAATGCAAGTTTTACAGTCAACATTAATCCATGGGGTTTAGCATCACAGTGCATCCAGTAATCAAAGTCTACAAAAGCTGGTAAAAAGGATTCTTGCTTTCCAGAAAGTCTTAAATCTAACTCTGTAGAAGAAGCAACATGTTCATGCATGATAGAAACTGAAACTCTTGAAAGTTTAAAAAATGCTCCAATTGTAGTTATTTTATTTTTTCCCTTTCTCAGGTTTATAAATCTACAGCAAATGTTAGTTTTCTAAAATACTTCTTAAGTGTCTATGTTATGATATTTAGTGTTGGATTGTCTCTGGGATCGACTGTAGATAAGTTACTCTAATAAATGATCAGTCTTTAAGTAAAAAACAGATTCAGTTATTAAAACTGAATTCTTGATTTGGTTAAACATTTTTATATTTAATATTATTTATATTAATATTCTCTCTCAGATGTTTGTGTTCTTGGTTTTTATTCCCAGAAGCTACTGTTCATGAGCTTGTAAATGTTTATATTCTTACATCAGCCCAAATGTTTTTCATACTGCCAAATGTTATAGATTAAATGTGCAAACCTAACATTGTAATTTTATAATCGAGTGTGAACTTCAATAAAAACATATTACATAGATTTAAAAAGAGCAAAAATGTCTCTAATATGTTTTTACTTTACAAGCAAATGTAGGTGATTTCTTTTTCCAGTTTATTTTTAAATTGATCTGTGATATGCTTCCTTTGACAGGCTTCTTACTGTCTGTTTTCTGAAGTTGTTTTAAAACAACTCCTGTGTCAGGGATTTTGAACCTTTGTCAGAAGTGAACACCATGTATATCCTTTCATTTTTGATATCTCTCATTAAAGGAGTTAAAAGAATTTTGTGCAAACAGTTCTGTCTTCAGAAGCTGAAAGCAGATTTTCATCATCTTGAGACCTGAAAATCCAAAAGTTGCTCTTTGGATGCTTCCTGAATAAGGACTGATAGTACCAGCAAAGGCTACCAGCATGTCACAATGTGTTTAATAATCAAAATAAGTTTAAAAAAAGTAAGAAGAACAATCAAACTGCTGCACAATATATTTTGGAAGGGCTTGGTATCATCTATTGAAAAAAAAGAAAAATCCTGCTTTTCTTTCCTTATTGTCATTTGAAAAGATAAAGTCAAACAGCTTTTCATGTTTCTACCTTGTCAGCTAAATGCACCTAAGAAGTCTGAGAAAACATCTTGAAATAGGAATTTACAAACTGAGGCAGAAAGAAGTAAAAAAATTAATAAGCCACAAAAAGTAAAAATCTCCAAATAAAAAGTTAGTTCTTTAGGTTTCACCCGAGACATTCATGATAGAGTGAAAATAAATGGAGAATAGATATCTGTATTGGCAAACTTTGCATCACAAAGACATCCCAGGTAGTGACTCAGGATAGAGAGCAATATCACTGTAAACAAATGCATCCATTATTGTAGGTAACTGCCTACATGGAGAGGAATTAAAGCTGATGGTGGAGTAGCAGCAAGCTGTTCAATTTCAGTGAAACATCTTTTAAGAGAAATGAGCTTTCAGAGCAGTCATTTTCCTAAGACAGCCTCAGAAACAGAAAATCGTGCTCTGTCTTCAGTCCCTCTCTGGGTTGCTCTAGCAATTGCAAATTGCGAAGAAGTGCAGAGATTATAATGATGCATCAGTCCTGCATTATATGTTAACTCCAAAAAGAAGTGACATTATTCTGAACTTATAAAAACCCTGGATGCTATTCATCAATGAAGTTGTTGTTGACATTCTTGTTAAACTGTTTTTAGCCCATATAATTGCAAAGATAGAAAAGTAAGAAATATATGTTATCAACTAGACTGTTCTGCTTGTCCAAGAAAAAAAGTCCAGAGGAAGATGGCTAAAAATTACTAGAAAGAGATAACTAAAAATGTATCTTGCAAACAATTAAAACACAAGAGCAGTTCTGTGATGATGAGTTGGGCTTCTTCAGCCTGGAGAAGAGAAAGCTCTGAGAGACCTCATTGCAGTCTTCCAGTAGTTAAAGTGGGCTCTTAAGGAAACAGAGGAGCGATTTTTACATGGGCAGATAGGGGCAGCACAAGGGGCAATGGTCTTAAACTAAAAGAGGCTTGGATTATATGTTAGAACAGATTAATTAGTCAAACGGTAGTGAGGCACAGAAACAGATTGCCCAGAAAACTTGTAGAAGGCCCATCCATGGAAGTGTTCAAGGACAGGCCAGATGGGCCCTGTCCTTGATTTAGTCTGTCCTGGATTTAGTTGGTGGCATCCCTGTCCATGGCAGGGAATTGGAACTAAATGATCTTTAAGGTCCCTTTCAAATCCAGCCTTTCTATAATTCTATGATTCTGTGATTCTCTGAAGCTATTTTTTACCTCAAAGTACAAACAACTTGGTTTTCACTTCCTTCTGGTATCACAACAGGATTGTCTTCCCACATTTACAAATGACATTTAATTTCTCTACACATCTTCCTACACTTACATGCTTTCACATTATCTTCTATTTACTTTGGAAATAAAGCAATACAAAACTTATTAAATATGATATGTATTATCATGATTATTTTCACTAAGTTGTTTTCTTTTTATTTAATCATGTAATTACAGCGCTAATTGGACCACTTGAGGATTAAGATATTCTCAAGGTATTTTTTAACAGTATCTTCTATTTAAATAGGATACTGAATGTCCCTTTGTAGAAATACTTGCTAGTTATTGGATTATGTGGGAATTTTTCAAATTCAGAATGTGATGATAAGTTTTTTTACTAATGAAGTCACTTTGGATACTGTATTTGAAAAAAAAGCTCAATAATTTTTAGTATTTCACATGGTAGGAGATATTAAAATATGTGTTTCGGTGAATGAGCCAATTTATCAAAATTTTAAATATTTTAATCTCTTACTTCTCTTACTTTAGTGTATAAAACACAAATTAAAACAGTCCATTGTAGATCTAACACATTTATTCTCCATTTAGCTTTGTGCCAGTTCTCATTGTTAAATTTCCTTCACCCATAAAAACTGATCTTAAGGAAAATTTTAATAATCTTTATATAAAATGGCTCAAGAAGCATTTCATAGAACAGAATAGTATATTTATTTACAAAAGTCATAAATGGACTAGCAAAGGGTGGTAATAACAAATTTATAAAGTTTAATAATGGCCATGAGAAGCTGTAGAAAGATTTCCTAATAATTATCACTCTAATGCAGATAACATTCAGTGCCAATAAATTACAAATAAAGTGTATGAGTGTGTTAGTTTAGCACAGATGGTGAGGTGCAGTTGGCGATTTCCTTTGAACTGACAACCAAAATAGCCAATTGCATGCAGGGATGCACCTCTGGGACACACAGCCTTAAAAGTTAGAAGGAAGCTGGGATCGCTCTTCTTCCTTCTGCCTTCACAGGAGGTAAGGCAGTCCTGGCTCTCTCCAGTGGAGGGGGCTGGGGCAGCCCCACCCGGGTCTTCACGGGAGCCCCGCCGGGCCCGGTGACTCCCAGGCTGGGACAGGGGATGATGCGCCCCTATCCCATCAGAGAAAATGTACTCTGAAGTAGATATTGGCTCTTTAGGAAAACCAAAAGAGAAAAGTTATAATAATTCCTTGGAGACTGTTCAGTATCAATAAAAACCAAAAAAAGTAACCAAAAAAACCCAAATATTGTGCAGTTAATACAGCAAGATAGAGAATAAAATATGAAGCATCATTAGGACAGTAAATAAATTAATAACATATAAATATTGGACAGTTAATCTCTTAAAGTAAAGAATATTATTGGAAAGGTATAACTGTGGTGGGTTTAACTGGAAGGAAATAGGATAACTTCAGCTATGGTGTGAGTCTCATGCAAATAGAGGTCATACAGATTCTTTGGCCTTGTTTGTCAAAAACAGGATGTATCAAAGTCTGATTTACACAGAGAAGGAGAGAAATTATTTATTCCCAGTTTCTCAAAAAGTAGGCAAGAACCAAACTGTATTTTCCATGGCAGATTGGAAACGAAAGGTGAAATCTAGAGTTCACTAAAACAAGACATGGTAAACATGAAACATTTACATGGGTTCAAAAACTGTGTACAGATTCATTGAGGAATTTCAGAGAAACCTTTGTCTCAAGCACCTCAGACACAAATTTTAAAAAGTTGCGTCAGAAAAATTGTAACTGTCTGCTTGCCTTGTCCTGCACTTTTTCCTAGACATTCACTTATGACTCAGTGTCAGAAATATTGGACACAGTCTGTGATAGAAAAAGTGAAGAAACCTCTTGATACCAGAAATATGTTCTATTTTTATTTGTTTAGCTGTGAATCATCTGCACTGTGATAACTGTTGAGAACTGGCCTTGTGGGCTCTTTTAGACACCACTCAGGACATAAACTTACCTGTTACTTGAGTAAGCACAAACCAGCAGCTGCAGGAGGACAGGTCAAACCCAGCTTGTCCTGTGTCCTCATAAGGATCGCAGTCCCACAGGGTATGGGCACAACAGGCAGTGCCAGATGTTGGTAACTGGTCCATCAACAGATGCAAATATGGCAAGTGAGGACCCAGGTCCAGAGGACATCCAAATCCAGAGCAAAGTAGACGAGGTCTGGGACATAAAAGTGAGGTAATGTGACTCGATGTGACTTAGGGAAAGAACTCGTGCAATGTCAATTTATCTTCCAGTTCAGGTGTGATAGGTGACAACCCATAGCATGGCCTCAAGTGCTGAGTCTAGGTGTTAGCTCAGCCCTTTGCTTGCAAACTTGTGTGTCTCACTCTGTTTATGCAGAGGCCATAAAAGAACAAAAGGCTGGATTTCAGTCTTGCAATGTGCATATGCTAAGTATTTATCTGAACACCATAAGCATACAGAAGTATAAAACCACAGTAGCATTTGGCATTGATATAGGTTTACTCTAAATTTAAAAATTAATCAAAAATTTATTCTGCAACACATGGAGGTATTAGTAAAGCTGACACTTCAAAGACTACTGACAGCTAAAATTTAATTTAGTTTCTATAATGTCAAGAATGAGTTGCCTTACATCTAAATAGACCATAAGAAATGATCTTAAACTTGAAGGAAGCCATAGGTAATCTTTTTGAGAAGAGGAAATGAAAATCAAATTCTCCGTTCTAGTTCAATTGAAACATCCCAGGCAAAGGTGACAGAATAGATAAAACATTTATATTAAAAAATGCCATGTTGCCTGGAGCTTATTGATAAATGCTGCTTTATTAGACTCAGCTATTCCTGAAGATAAACGTGTACAACTTTCATTGATTTCCTTCAGCTTATATTTTGATAATCATTCAGAGTACCAGTATAACGTGACATTTCATGCAACTGAGTCAAATTGGTCTTACTGAATGGTCATAAAAACTGTAGAATCACTGAGTCATTCATACTAGAAGAAGCCTTGACAAGTCAACCAATCCACCTTCCTTCTCAAAACAACAGACAACTTTAAATTCAGACAAGAGATTTAGAACTTTTTTTCAGAAGAGCCTTGAGTTGCTTAATGAACTCAGATTTTATGGGCAACATATACAAAAGCTTATTAAATCTGATAGTGATTTGGTTTTGTTTCAGTTTTCTTGATTTGGTTTGTTTTTTCCTAGCTAGGCTCTCAGAACCTCCTCTGTTTCAATTCACGTCCCCTGTCTCTCATTCTTTCATCCCTTAGTATAAAGCTTGGCTCTATCTCTTTGGCTGCCTACTAATAGGCATCACAAGGCTGCTATTTACTCACCCTCTACATTTTTTTACTTCTTCAGACAAAAAAACCCTCATCAATTCCAAGTAAGGCAGAACCACATTTTTTAATTTGACCTATTGACAAGTCCTGCTAGCTCAGGAGCTGTTGGGCACCTTCTTTGCCAGGCACTACTGCTCCTGCTTATCCTGCAGCCCACCAGCACACCCAGGTTTTCATAACAGTGGTTCAGCCAGCCTGCTGATGTTAAAGTAGCCATTAACATTATTTATGATTATTGTTATACTTATTAAGTATAATAAAATGTGTTCCTCACAGGAAGAAGGGCAGAAAAAGACAGATTGTTGCTTAAAATATCAAGGTATCAGGGAAAAAAAATCCTCAAAATCTCTTGATGAAATGTTATGTCTAGTCAGGAAAATGGTAAAACTCTTATTAACTCTGATGATAGTCATGATTCCACTTCATCCCACCACATAAGGTTTGTGTCAACTCTTTGGCAGAGTAAAATATTATCTTGGGAAGAAGCCAGTAGAGAGTTTTCTTCTTCCTCATGCAGGAGGATTCAATAATCTAACCTAAACAATGTCCTCACATAATGAGAAGCAGCTGGACCTTGTGAAAAGGTGGCTATACTTCAAAAGCAGCCTTCCTTAATGCAGAAGTCATGTCCCTGTACCTGTCCTGAATATGTCTTCTGACAACAGCCAGAACTAAAAGCTCAAGAGAAGGATGAAACATTTTCAGTTTAAAAAAAGAAACTTGACTGCCAGGAAATGACACTAGTTTAAGGTCAAAATTTCCATGTAAAATTTATTTATTTTTGTTAACATATTTTAAAGTATTTTTACAAATATACTTTATTATTACAGGCTTTGGGCATATGTATTTGTTTATATAGATAAAGACATCCATATTAATGCTAGGAGAGGGAAAAATATCAAACTCAAAAGAAAAAAAAAATTAAAAGTTCAGAGAAGTTCAAGATGTAAATCTAACATTTCCCTGTGATGTTTTACCAGATAAGAGGCAGAATTGTAACTTCACTTCCCATTTGGCATCCATATTTCCTGTTAAGCATCTAACCACTTTCACATAACCTCAGAGGTTCATCATTCTTTATGAGTCCTTTTCTCTTTGTCAGCAGTTACCTATTATTGCTGCTACAATCTATATAACTAAAGAGACTCTGATGACACAGCTGCTGCATAAAAGGTGGCTGCAGTGATTATGTTAATGAGATCACTAATTTCTTGCATAAATATGCCTTAAAACTGTTGTACTGGCATGTGTCACTAGCTGGATTGATGAAATATCTTCAACAAAATATAAAAATGTTGTTAACTCAGTTGTTATTTATTTGTATTTCCGTAGCACCTACAAGCCATAGTAAGCTGAGACCTCTGCCAAAAATATCCTGTTTCCCTACTAAAACCAGTATAATCAGACAAGAGGGCTTTAGTCCCTCCCTCTATGTGCTCTTCTACACCTCTACTCCACTCCCATAAAACCTCAGCTGGAATATTGCTTCCATCTAAAGTCTCCAGTCAAAAAAAAAAAAGTATACCTGTTGGAATGGGTTCAGAGGACAGCCAGAAAATTATCAGCAGGCTAGAGCACCTCTCATGTGAAGAAAGGCTGAGAGAGTTGGCATTGTTCATCTTGGAGAAGAGAAAGTTGCATAGAGAGAATTTTGTGAGCTTTCAGTACGTAAAGGGAATTATAAAAAAGGACAAGAAAGACTTTTTACAACGACCTATAGTGATAGAGCAATGTACAATGGATTCGTTCTGAAGGAGGTAGATTAAATATAAGGAAGACACATTTTTTACAATACCAATGGTGATACGCTAGAACAGGTTGCCCAGAAAAGCTACTCCATCTTTGAAATTGTTTAATATGAGGTTTGACAGTACTCTGAACAACCTGGTCTAGTGGAAGGTGTCCCTGTTCATGGCAGGCAGGTTGGAACTAAATGAACTTTAGGATCCCTTTCAAGCCAAAGAGTTCTATGATTCTATGATGCTGTGAAAGAGAGATAAGAAACCACAAGGATATAGAGATGTAATGATCTTATGTACCTAAATACACCATTTAATAGACCATCAATAAAATGTTGGAAGCCTCTTCACTCCTAAATTTATCAAGTAACAGGGAAAAAAAATTGTCTCAACATTAACAAAAAGAAAAATACATTTCAGAATGTAAGGGGGTCAGTTTTCCTGGCTGTAAAAGCTTAATTCCTCAGCCCATGAGATATTTACCATCTGTTCCATCAATCAAGATGCAGGAGAGGTCTAGGATTAGTTCATACGTGTCCTGACTCTGGGAGTTAACAATATCTTTTTTCATTTCTGCAGGTAATATCAACTCTTGTGGTTAATTACCTCCCATAGACAAGGACTCGGGGTTGCCTACCAATCCGTGGGACCACAGGAAATATATACATATGCTTGTGATGTAACTCCTACTTTAAAGACTTTTTTGAGTTGGCCACATAAAGACATAGTTTGTATATTCCTGAGGTACATCTTTTTTGATGACAAGAGTTTATCAGGATTTTTGCCATTGACTGTAAATAGAAGCTCAGTTTGAACTGCTGAAATGTTCCTAAAGCTAGGTGAGATGATATGCATATCTGCATTTTAACACGAGAGTGTTAGGTTTTTTATAAGCTCACTTACCTGTTAGTATTGTTGATATATTCACATTCAAAACACAGACTTAATCTAAGTTCCTTGGAAGATGACAGCAGTTACAGAAACAGACGAAAAACTTATCAGCCTCATCTGTAGACAAGACTTCCAAATCTATAGAACTTTTGCAGTAATATCTCTTCCAAATTACCTCTCCAAAAAATGGACAGGAAGCCAGGATGGTTCAGCCATAGCCTGCCCTCAGCTAGAAATATAACTTAGGTAGAGAGCACTCATGGTGGGTCTTTGCATATTTTGAATATGTACACTGTGATGTATATGGAGAGAACATCAGAAACTTGAGCAAGTGTGACAAGCATGGATAACTGAAGGCAACGTACATATCCAAAGAGGAGCCCAAACAGAGATGAAAACCTTTATTCTGGCAACTGCTGATTCTTGCACTTCTAAAAGTTTTTAGGCTTACACTATAAAATGTACAAACATAAGCATGTGTATAGAGATAATCTAGAGGGTACCATGATCAAAGAATCTCTTCTAATAGTGACTGTTTTCTATGTGCTATCTGCACTTACACTTTGGCTTTTAAATACTTCAGTCTGCCTCTTAAGAGATATGATATTTTAATTGTGTAATACACTGCCACAAAATTTGTGTAGCAGTTTGTAGCACCATTTAAGTGAGGAAGACATAAAGATAATACCCAGTCTCAAAGTAAATATGGAAAAATGAGAAGAAAATTAACAACGTAGTGTGATCTCAAACAGCTGAAAAATATTTTAGTAAAGGAAAAAAAATCCCACTGTAAATTAAAAGAATAAGCAAATTAAAATATTTAGTTTATTTTCAAATTATTTTTTTTCAAGACTGAGGTTGTTCAGAAGTACCCTAGGTACTTCTAAATAAAGTAGTTTGAGTTTTGAAGAGTATCTGTTCTTCATGGAGTTTTTCTAGTTATTTTACCCAATTTCTCATTGATCCCCATGGGAGTACTACCACAGTATTAGTCAACACCCAAACTAAGTCATTTAGAGCTAGGCCAGGCTGTTCTTTTTTTATTATGTACTGGTCTGTGATGATGTCTTTCCTTATGCATTTAATAATTAATTTCTTGGCTACCTTCAGCATTTCAACCATTAGTGAGTCCCCTGGAACTAACTATGTATTAGTATCTCCATCCATGTTGCACTCTTCTTTCGAATTTACCTCAAAATGCTTCAAAATCAATATGCTGAATTGTTTTCAAGCTCCTTTTAGACACAGCTTCTCCAATCTGAAGGACTATCAGCTCTGACTTTACACTGTCTGAGAGTACCTATACAGCCTTCTTGAATAAGCATTTCCATTGTATTTTGAGAATGAAGCAATATTTTTCTGTAAAGTTATTTCTGTAAAGAAATACAAGTTGAATGACAGACTCTCCCACTGGTAAGAAAGCAACTCTACAATATTTCAGTACTTAACTGAACATTTAGTTCTCACAAGATACTAACCTTTCACCCAACTGCTCATTTGGTTTTAGGTTATTCAACCCTTGCAGTGAATTCACATCCACAAGTCCAAAGCACTCCTGTAATGTGAATTGAAAATTACACAGTCAAGATGCATATATATTCTCATAAAATTACACCATTTACTTCTGGAAGCATCTAAAATATAGACCTATAACAAAATATTTAATAGCAGCATATTATTATTATTATTCACTGACTTCAGCAGTTCTGGTTTTGTGAGGCCAGAAAGAAAGGGAGACAGGCTGAAACATAAGTTCTTCAAGTAAAACAACAGTTTGCTTCTTTTACATAAGCCTATTTCCTTTCAACTTACTGGAAATTTTATTCTTTCTGGTTACAGCAGCAGCAGAGCTGACTTTGCAGTGGCAAGGCAATGCGATTTATGAATTTGATGGTGTTGCAGTTGGCTGGTTCATGTTTTCCAAAAGTTGTCGTAATAGCCCAGATCGGTCATTAAAGTCAAAAATTGAAACAAGAGCTGGAGAAATTTCATCTCAATGTGGAAATAAACTGATATGTCCTACAGGTTAAACCATTAAATACTTTGATTACCTCTAAAAAGAAAATGGAAATTTTTGGTTTGGGCTTATATATCTGAAAATTCTGTTTAAAAAACTCCAAATAAACAAACATGGAAAGGCCCATGATTTCTTTAGTGAATCCTTTTGTGCTATGGACCACAGATCCTATGCTCCTACTGGGTGTAGTGGATTGACACTGACTGGCTGCCAGGTGCTCACCAAACCCTGTCTATCACTGATTTCCACAGCTGGACAGGTGAGACAAAATCTAGCAAAAGACTCATTGGTCAAGATAAGGACATGGAGGTCATTCACCAGTTACTGTCATGGGCACCTCTCACAGGATGCAATCCTCCATGGAGTTCCCCAGTGTAGGCCCCTTTCTCTGGCTCCATTTCCTCATGAACTGCTCCAGTGTGGGTCTCCTGCAGGCTCATAAGTCCAGCCAGAACACACACTCACTGTGGTCTCTCTCCATGCATCCACAGGTTCTGCAGCAGCCTGCTCCAGTGTGAGCTTCCCACAGGGTCACAGTCTCCTTTGGGCATCCACCTGCTCTCACCTCTGTGCAGGTGGATCTCTGCTCCCCTGGGGACCTCCCTGGGTTGCACGGTCCATCATGGACCTCCACAGGCTGCAGAGGGATAGCCTGCCTCGCCATGGTTTTCATCACAGATTGCAGCATCTGGAGAACCTCCCCCTCCATCTTAATATTTGGCATTTGTATTTTTATTATTTTAGCTAGAGAGACATGTTTCTTTCAATTTTTTTTTTATTTTTCCACTGACATTTTATCTTGTTAAAGTTTCTAACAAGATCTGTGCAACAAAACATTCAGAGGACTCATTGGGCATCTGGATAGAACCTGCTGCTGTTGTGCCTGAAATAGCCTAAGTTTTGATGCAATGCAAGGTGACATAAAAAAAACCTGCCAGAGCAGAATTCCTCTCTAAGAAAAGCTCAGTGATTGAGCATCTGAATCTATTATATCTGAATCTATTATATCTGTCTAAATGTAGTTCAGGAAACACTAACTGCTATTGGGACATTTTAAATACTGTTAATTATAATCAGTAGTTAATTTTCAAACTTCTCTTTGTTTTCCAGAATTGTTGGAATTGTCTGAAGTCTATTTGTACAATCTCCTCTGGAAACTCTGTCTGCTTCTTTCAGCTCAATTCAAAATCTTTTTTCTGGCTGGGTTCCACTGGAACACCAGATATGAAACTTGATTCTTCTATACTTTCACTAAAGGAACATAGTTTATGTTTTCTCTTCTTTCGACAGAGGACAAGAGAGGCACTTTATCACAAGGATCTTGACTTCAGTAGACCCTAACTCACTTTGATATGAAATTATCTTTTATTTATGCAATTTATAATACTGGCAATTTTCTGACGAAAGCACAGTTAGGAACAGCAATTCAGCAAGCTACAACTATAATTTCTATTTTTACCTATGTATAAAATTCTAGATTTCATATTTTACATTTTAAAATGAGTGGATTGGTAAATTTTTTCACCTTAGACAAATAAACATGAGTTTGATACATATAAAGCTGCCAGCCAACTTGGCCTGCTTTGGAAAATCACATATCAGTCTCAATTAAAACTAGAGTTTGAGTACTTCCTTCTCTTTATTCGGATTTGCCAATGCCTTCTTTTTTTGTCTACATTCATGAACAGAATTTATGTTTTACTGTACAAACATCCTGTTGGTATTTTAGGCACTCTTACAGAGATACACATATACTCATCTACAATTTATCAATGAAGAATGTGAGATTATTGAAGCATACTTTCAATACATATATTTAGAGGTATTGAATGCAACATCTGATCTTAAACAATAGTATTTTAAAATAAGTTTCTGCTTACATTTCCTTCCTTCCTTTCTGCTACTTAAATTTGATTTGTGGGCCCTGAAGATTCTACAGTTTCAGAATCCCTATGGGTTTACATTCCCATGGGAGAGCTCAAGGTCTTTTCCACTCCTTCCTTCCTCCTACTAGCTCAGTCCTGAGCTATATGAGACTTTATTTAGAGGAAACCAAAATAAACAGATTCTGTAATTTAGGATCATAAAATTCCTATTTTGTCCAATCTCTAAAGATAGCTGAATTTAAAAAAAGCAAAAGTTCCAAAGCAATAACTTTACATCTAGACCACAATCTAGACTATTAATTAGCATGATTAGAAATTTTTCCAGCTGAGACTCTTTCCCTCCATATTAAATAATTGAACATTCAATGGGATTGAGAAAGAGGAGAAACTGCAAATCTGATTGTACAGCTTGTTGTTTGGTGTTCTCCTTTGGGATACAGAAAAGTCAGGTTACGAGTTTCTGCTTCAAAATCTGGTTTAATTATTTATACAAAGAGAAATAGGTTCAATTGTATACCGAGAGGAGTTCACACTAGGATATCCAATATCTTGATGATTAGGATACTCCCATGGGATACTGGAAACCTCTCTTTCCATTCCTATGCCACTGAATACTTAATAATTTATACAAAATAAAATTGCTTCAAGACAGGCTCACAAAAGATGATCCAGTGCTACAAAGATTAGAATACTTATTTGCAATTAAAACAGACCTGATTTCAACCCTCTCATCAAATCAGAACCCCAAATCAGCAAGCACAGTCTTAGAAACAGATACTCTTTCCTAATGCTTTGAACTCTGTACTGCAGAGTAAAATAAAAAGTTTTTGTGGAGCAGAGGATTTATGAGACAGATGAACTGGAACTAGATTTTTTTTTTTTTTCCTGAAGAGGATACTTTATTGTGAATATATAATACCAAGTGTTCTTGATGCTGTCTTAAAGTGCTTCCATATCTTGGCAGCCTCATTTTGTGAACAGCTGTTAACTTTTCGTGAATCTTACTTGTAGACACTTTGTTTTCTATACTATGCATAAGAAGTTGGCCTTTAAATTTGGGACCCAAGGTTATAGCGGATTGTAGTGCATTAACACGTGGATCTAACCTAAAGGTTAGAAATGCTAAAATCCAAAACTAGTTGACTTTATTTCCATGCAGAGATGAGAAAATATTCATTTGTATCCAAACTCCTTATACATCTATATTGCAGAAGAAAAAAGGCTTCTTCAAAATGTGTAGCAGCACAGATGAATTCCGGCTGGGTTCCAAAAGAGCATTTTACTCAAATCTATCCCCTTGATATGGAAATGTTTAGCAATTAAAATTTGTTAAAAGATTCTATAAAATAGAAATAACTTATAGAAAAACTATGCTTTCTCTGACTGATTATGGCTCAATCCTTATAGCCTTTATAACATGGATTTATTTATATATTATTTGCATATTTTTATATGCATCGACACCTATTCATTAGCATATAAGGCGAATTAAAGCACCAATAACCTTGTTAAACACTGGAAAACAAAAAAAAAAAACCCAAAAAACTTTCCTCTTGACTAAAGGTGAAATACATTTCTTTCTCTAGAGAATATTAACTTCTAAGTATCAAATTCATATTATTCATGAGTCAACAGGAGTCAGGTAATTGTATAGTCAATAAATATGCTTATTCCCCTTGAATACTTATGTTACTTAAATATACATAAGGTCTATATATTTTTTTATTATCTAAATGAAGCTGTTCAATAAGCACTCAGAGCAAAACAGGAAAAGGAAAACTTTGAGCACTATCAGTGTGAAAAAATGACTACAATTTCATAGCGAAGACCTTGGATTTTACTTCACATTACTGTTACAGAAAAAAATGGAATTGCGCAGCAAACTATTATTCAAAATTATCACTATTGATATAATTGTAAATAAAGAGGAATTATAAAATGTGCATCATATTTTTTTTTTATTTCTACTAGATATATCTGGATCTCCTAAGTGAAAGAGAAACTGCATGGAAGAAACTGCCAATTTTAATACCTCCCCTGAGCAATGAAATTATTTACTCAACAACAATAAAATTTGGAATTTATCACCATGAAACAAAATGTATAATCTACACAGTGAAGGAAAGTAATTGTAGTAGTAATAGTAATAATAGTAATAACATTGCCATCCATAAAATGTATTTTCCCCTTGCAACCACCAAAAAAACCCTGTAACACTCACTTATAGGGAACAAAGGTTCTTTAGTTTAACTTTTTTTCCCCTTTTACATGCCTTTTGTGTTATGTCATAGAAGTGTATAGCTTGTTTGCTTTCCAACTGGTCTGTCACACCATTTTCAAACTGTACATTTATCTCAGGCTTTGATCAGCACAAAGGTAAAAAATTAATTTGGAGTACACAAAAATAATTAAAGGTGGATATGATCCCGGTGCTCACTATTATCACATAAATTTTCAAAGGCTGTATCAGAACATATTTAGAGTGCTCTCATTTAAAGCTCTTACTATGTGACCTCCTCCCCATCCAGGAGCTATTCATTTTATTGTCACCTGCCAGGCAAACATTAATGGAAAACACTTGTTTATGCATCTGACCAATATGGTGCCCAGAACAGCCATCCAAGATTTGTCTGAACTGAACACATTCAGTGTGAAACTGCCTAGAACTAATTGATAAAGGTGAGGGTAAATATTGGCATATTACGGCATTTTATTAGAAGATCCAGGCAGCCAAGCCTATTGCTTTCTGCATTCTTAGGGATATGAAAAATTCCCCTGAAAATGTGTCAATATTTCTTTTAAACTTTTGAATAGAGCTTGAATAGAGTTAAAATATGGTCATTAATTCTTTCTATCCTGACAAAAACCCTTAATCTTATACAAAACTTGAAGGGAGGTTTATATCAAGTAATTGTTAACTCCCTAAAACAAGAATGTACTCAGTATTAGTCAAAAAACTTTTACTAGGTAAGGTCTTAGTGATGCCTTTTGTACAGCTCAAGACTGATGTCAATTATTATTTTACAGGGAAGAAGGTGTTCAATAAGTGATTTGTGTCTTTAAAAAGAGAGAAAGACTATACTAGATCAAAAATTTCAAATACCAAATACCATAGTTTCAAATTAAAATTTGCCACAAACATTGATTTTCCTTTGCTCCTTCTTCCTGCCTTGATCCAATCCCACATAATCCTTCAATGACAAAATTCTTTTTAATATGTTTCTACCTACTTGGTCACCTGTCTCCATGAAAGTCTTGAAACTCTCTGAGATATGAGAGCTCACTGTGCCTGACAGATTTCCTCCAGAGTTCCTCAGTAAAGTTATGGCTATGGCTTACTTTGGTTGGGGAGCACTATTAAACAGCTGTTGAAAGATAAGAATAGCCAGGTGTCTTTCTTGGCAAAAGCAGGTTATAAAATCTTTAGGCTCAGTCAAGTTAGTTGTGGTGAGTGCTGTCTCTGCAATCCTAACAGGCAGAATAGACAAGTAAAGAATAAGACCTAATGACAAACCTGGAAATATACACAGAACGTTTCAATCAAAAATATAAAAAATCGAAACTATTGATTTTTCTTATGACAGAATATTCTGGGTTGAATATTTTGGCATTGGACAAGTAGCTTATATGGAATTCCATTTATCTGAAGTGCAGTTTGGAAAA
This sequence comes from Zosterops lateralis, assembly GCF_965231275.1. Lineage (NCBI taxonomy): Eukaryota > Metazoa > Chordata > Aves > Passeriformes > Zosteropidae > Zosterops > Zosterops lateralis. The sequence continues at coordinate 53,380,454 of NC_139765.1, forward strand.
TAAGCATCACTTGGAAATAAAAGCATCCTTCTCTGCTTGTGGCTAATGATGTGAAGCATGGGAGAAAACCAGTCCTGTACTTTCCCAGGTTAAGGAAAGGGCAGATCTTCATCAAGAAAAACTTGCTTAACTCTGTGGTTTGGCAGAGACAGGCTACTAATAGTGTTTAACAATCCTTATCATGTTAATTCTTTAAACTGTCCAATAGAAAATGTACTTAACATCTTGAAGTAAAGTATATGGGAAGCTATTATTCAATAAGAATTGATGTCCGATGCACAGTTCAAAGAGCAGTTTGAGCTTGAGTTTGAGATTTTGATTTTTTACTTGGGAGACCTTTTTTTCCATCAGTAAATTGGTGAAGTCATTAATTTAAAAAGAAAATGAGAGGGGAAAATGGGAATTAAAAAAAGAAAGCTCTGGTCTAAAAGGTAAGATTAAAAAAATAAGGAACCTATAGAGATTTTAGCAAAACTGTTTCCTGTTTTATATGTTTTCTAAATTATTTCCCTAAATAATTCCTCTAAAAATTGTAGAAATTGCACAGCATTGCACTCACACTATGATATATACACACAGACTGAAAGTTGCAAAGATATTGCAATGAAGAATCTTCAGTTCTATGATTAATTTTATTATGAAATTTTACAGGAAATTTATATGGACAGGAGGAATACTAAAGTTAGTGGCTTTTAACTTAATTAATAATTTATTCATTGTGATATGAAAGTTAAGGAGATATGTTTGCTCCAAGAAAGCCTGCATGAAGACATGTTGAAAGATATTTTCAATTGTAATTTCAGAAAGATTCTGAAATTCTTCTCATCGTATGAATGTTTAACTGTTTCTATTGTGCAATCACTCTATTTAGAGATCAGCATACAAAATATCCCACCTTGTGTCTTAAGAGAAATACGATCATTGCAGCTGCTAAACCCCTTTATGCTATCCTGGCAATCTTAGCTGGTTTCCTTCACTATGCTTCAGAAGACCAAATGTTGAACCCGTGTAAACATTGCATATTGATAAGTGAATGCCAACCACAGTTATGTAAGTGCTTAACAGTTAATTTTTTCACAAGACCATCATGTATTTTGAAAAAGTAGAAGTTGGGCATTTTTTTAGATGTGATGGTAATTACTTGTAAATAAGACTGGCAGAATTCACCCAAAAGATCTTCTGAGACATCTTTGCAAATGAGACACGATCATATTGCATCTACCTTGCAGATGGCTACACTGTGACGTGCTAAACCAATGTCTAACAAGGTTAGGACTAGACTACATATCACACAACATTTTATATTGCTGAATACATGTACTATAAAACACCAACTTAAAACTCCCTGTAGAATCAGTGAAGACAAAGAGAATAGGCAATCCTGTCTACTTCCTGCATTTAATTTAGGGTATAAACTATCCTGTAAATCTTCTTTGCTCTCCAGCAACCACTGACGAAGTTTCCACAACTAGATTAGATGAGATTCGCAATATTCAGCAGATAAAGTTGTTTCATGATGCCTATCACAGAATTTTTAAGTTCTTCTTTAATGCAGTAACTAAAATGTAGTACTAGTTTGGCAGTTTATATTTATATTTACTAACAGAATATTGAAAGGAAAATTGTTTAGCACTTAGGATGAAATGAGATTGAAACTATGCATTTCTGTTTTATTTGATAATTCATCTCATGTGTCAGTGATATTTTGTTCTAATGATATTATATAGCTCTATATAAGATAAATATCTGTAGCCTATTTTTTTGTCTCAATCATTTAAGAACCACTGTGAAGAAGGATAGTGGACTACAAAAATACATTTTCATAAGTGTGTTTTCTGTGTCAAAGGAAGGTTTTTGGCGTGTCTTATGTATCCAGTATAAGTGTTATTTCTCAGTGTGAGAACTGAATCAAAATCAGCAGGAAATAGAAAACTTGCAATAAGAAATGCTGTAAGGAACAAAGGAAACCAATAACGATTGACCAGTAGCTAATGAAAATGGATGGAAAAAAAGGAAAAGAAAGAATTGACAAAAGAGATTGCTCATACTAAGGATAAATAATGAAGTAGCATTGTTTATCTTCATTTGGCTACCTATCTTAAAGGATAAACCCCCAATGCTGACACTGTAAAGAAAGAGAAAATATGAATCCTTTCTAAACCTGCTCTGTATTCAACATTGCCTCCTGTCGTGGAATTTTCTACCCTCTCTCTTCTTTTTCCATGTTAAAAGTCATTTTTTCTGTATGTGTTACAGACACCTCCTCAAGGAAAACTCAAAAAAAAAAAAACCTCAAAAAATGAAACCTGAAACAAAATAACTAAGTGAAAATGAAGATTTTCTGGGTTTGTTTTGTACTTCGCAGTTTAAAAAACAAAAAGGTAGTTCAGCTCACGAATAATTTGTAAATTTCCTTTTATTGATTCCATTTTTAAAATTCCTCACTTCTCTTAACTTTCTAAACTTCTTAATGATTATAATAAAGAAAAAATATGTTTTCTTTGTCTTCTAAGCTAAGCATGTTCTTCCAAACATCTAATTTAGCAATTTTTTTTGTTACTTTGGGTGCCAGGATCCACAGAAAAATCTGCAATTTTGCTTTTCCATGGTTTATAATTTTATGGCTGCCAAAGATCAGTAGAAAAGGCAAACAACTGAATCACATACTTTTATAATCTACCAGCTGCTATAGAATTACTCTAGTACCTTTTTGTTATTGCTGTGCTCTTGCTCTTTCCTGATTTTATATGACAATCTGTCATGACAAAAAATTAAGACAGAAACACCATTTGAAATATGTCACCTGTTCCTTAAACATATATAAGGAGAAAAAGTCCACTGTGAACTAATATTCCTGGAGAAACAAGGCATCTTCTTTTAATTACTATAAAAATGTAATCATTCTTGCAATGACACGAAAATGCCACTACCTAGGATTTATGATCCATATCTAAAGACTTGTTAGACAGATCTCAGTGGCTTATGCTAGGTGAAAAACAGGACCAAGAAGTAGATTAATAATGATTTTTTCTCTAAAAACCTTAAGGATCTTGTCCCTTGTGCTGGCTTTTGGCTGGGATAGTGTTAATTCTCTCATAATAGCTGCTGTGGTCTACCAGGGGGAATAAAGTGAATGTCTAGGTGTTTCTTAGTTGTCAGCTGGAGTTAAACTATGACATTCTTGACAACTCAAAAATTGGTCAAGTTTGTCCACTGCCTGTTTTTGAGACCATAATAATCACCATGAAATGCTTCCGCTTAAATACAGGATAGATCTCTATTCCCAGTGGAAATCTGAAATCACAAAATCATTATTTTTGAAATACTGGGAATATGCTATCAGTTATTGTCAAGTCTTGTTTAGAATCACTTTTAAAAAGTAAAAAATAAGCACCTTTTAAAATGACTACTCTTGAGGTATGATTCATCTCACCTTGACTGTGCTGTTAAATTCATACATTTTTTTGTTCCTAATGCTGCAATGTAGGTAATTCCAATCCCTCAAGAAGTTACTTTTAAAATATCATTCATCCTACCAAAGACACATAGGTTAGGAAAGTATGACTCAAGATCTAGAAGTACCTGTACTGCTTTGTCTACTGTTGAAGGAAGACAGATAAGCAACTGACTCGACAATGTGATGGCTAAAGATGAGACATGAGTGCTATTCCAAGTGGCTGCTCTCCCTTCCCATGGGAATCAGAATTTGAAGTGTCTAATATTTTAGATGATATACACATACAGGGGACAACACTTGGAAATTGGTCTTGATTTTAAATCCACTCTGGATGGATTAGTTAATTTAAATTTAATTTATCATTTATGTTAATGCTTGCAGCTACCGACTTTTCAATACATAGATTTCTTCTTTTTAGATTCAAAAATATATGTCCTGATCATTCATGTGCAGTAGCCAATTATGGAATTTTGTCCCACATTTAGGCTTCCAGGTTTAGTGTTTCATTCATTTCTTTATGACTTGCATTATGTTGTATGGTAACTGCTGCTGTTTTTTAAAATACTAATCATTTAAATCACATTACCTAGCATTATTTAAAGAAGATAATACTATTATTGTGGCAAGTAATAGTTTGCTAGCAGTAATTGAATAAAAACTGATTTCTTACATTATTTCCGAAATATAGCTCTAGGGTTTTTATTTATGATGATAAATCAAAACATTTCAAGAAATCCATGAAAAGATTGTACTGTAAAAACTTCATAAAACCCAGCACAAACAGTTTGCAGTTTTTCTAAGTCAATAAAATAGTTTTCTGGTTCTATTCTGATCTACTGTATCAAGACAATAAAATCTCACACAAGAATTCCCTCATTCAGCCACTATCTTCTGCTTAGCTTTAGGGCATAGCTTTATGACATCCAGCTCGGATTTAATGTGGTCTGACTTACAACAAAACAAAACAAAGAAAATCCCCAAAGATACTTAACTTCAGAGTGAACTTTATGGATAAAATCATTAATTCAGTGGAATGAACTGGACTTTTTTGCCACTGATGCCTTTTAGATTAGTATATCTAGAGAGAAGGTTTTGACATAAAACCATGTCCCAAGTCTGGGAATCAAATGATGAAACTATTATGGTGGAATCAAATTGGTTCGAAGACCTGCTTTCTATTTCCTTCTAATTTATATACCAAAGACATACTGATAATTCTTCTGTAGTACCCTCATAATCACTGAAATTTTATTATATCATGAAAATTAATAGTGGCTTTTAAAACTCTGCAGAACATCAGCTTTTACTAAATTTCACAAGAATTTACTATACTAGCTGACTTATACAGTGCTGTGTTTTCAGCTGCTAGTGAAACATACTCAGTATTTTTGAGCTAGATGCTTTGAGACAGATTTTTTCCTTTACCTTTCCTGTGCTTCATTTAGTGAATACTGATTTTCTACTACAGAGTTTCTAATGAACTGGAAGACAACTTATCTTCCTTTATTTACCTTCCTCTTCTATACAGTAAGATAACATTCTCAAATGACATGTAGATATATGTAGTGCAAAATATTTTAATTGGATTCAGAAAGGTTTGGAAACCCTTTTTAGCTAAAAAAAAAAAAAATACACTAACCCTTTTTTTTTACAGACTTATTCTAATCCTATATTAATTGTTAGAATTGGAATGTTCTTGCCTTCCATCCTATTGCCTTTACAATAAATCCTTTAGGATTTCACCTTTTTATTCTGTACAGCAGCCAGCACTGAGGATATCTTTGTACTGTACCACAAACCGTTCTGTAGTGCAGACATATGAGATTATATTGCTAACTCAGATATTATTAGCAAAACATCATAAGTAGTTTAGATCTCAGTGAGGCACAACTGATCAGACAAGCTACATGAGAAATGCTGAATCCTGAGCTGTCACAAAACATAGAGAGATGTATCCCGGCTCACTATTTTAGCTCTTGCTTTATATATTTACTTCAAACAAGCAACATGGCAAGGGCAAATGGGTATAAAGAGATAACAAGAAAGCAAATCTGCTTACTAGTGTAGGATATGTATGAAAATACTTGGTTGTGTTACAGAATCTCAGTAGTATTTTCAGAAGTCAATGCTGTCAAGATAAACAAATTTTGTTTATTATTTAATGTGAAGAAAACACTGAAACTTCCAGAAAATAAAAATTCCAAAACAAATTAAAGTCAAGTTCTTAATGCATTCAAAATTTTATATATTCACTGGCAGAACTTAATCCTAGCCTGAGAATATGGACAGACATTGTTACCTAGATTAATCTAATGGTAAATAAAATCAAAACACTAATAAATCTTAAATGGAGCAAAGAAGCTTCAAGCAGTAATGGAAAACATATTTAAGACTAATCTGCAATTTAATTTTAATAAACTTCAGTATATTATTCATCGCAAAAAAAAACCAAAAAAGTGGAGATTGCAAAGGTAATTGTATATCTGTATTTTTTGTTTCAATATAAAAGAAAGAGAGAAACTTCAAAGTAGAAGAAAAATTCTTGGGGACAAACCTCAAAAAAATGAAAAATATATTGCCAAAGGAAGTCAGAGCCCTGAAGAGAAGTACTGCTGGGTTTGTTTCATATGTACTTCAACTGTCCCAACAGTACCTGATAGAGCATGTCAGTGTAGGAGATCTTCATAAAATTGACACATAAAATTGTAATTTTTAAATAGAAAGTGGATGAAAAGCCCTGAATTTTGAAACAAAGGAAATAGATTTATTTGAGCTTTAGTTTTGGGTGTTTTTTCCTATTTTTCTCTGCCTTGGACAGTAACAGGAATATGAGAGACTGATATTTGAATATCTTGTGCACCTTTAATGCTATTAACTACTCACTTCAAGCAATTTCAGAAAATGACTACTTGAACTTTTGTCCTAATGGGATGTCTTTCTACACTGAAAGAACTATTTGGTTTTAGACAAAAAAAAGGAGATTCCTATTATTGCTAGTGTGAAATCAGTGCTGTGCAAATCCAGAAGAAGAACCCTTTAGCACCTTGAGTATTTAAAATATCACCAATGTTGTGCAGTTTACACACTTCCACAGTTAGGCATTTTTTAAGGCAGCAGGCATTGTCAAGATTACAGGATTAGCCCTAGGTCCCTGAGGTCCCTCTACTTCTTTTGTGAGTCCTAATACTTGAAGAGTTAATTACTAAATTTCCTAAGGAAACAGGTTAAGATATTTAACTTGAATTTTAACTTTCAAGTCATGCATGTAGTTTAGCTTACAGATTTTCTACTTAATTAAAAAATCATCAGTATATAATTTTCATTATGTTGTACTGAGATTTGTTCATCAAAGCTTCAATCAGTCATTTAAAAGTGAAGAGATTAGACAAAAATTCCAGCCTGCAATACATTTAGTGCCAGAAATTCAAAGTATGCCATTACTAGATCCAATGACAACTTTACAAGGCTAAAATACATGAATCATACCCATAGCAGAGATCCCATGTCTATCAGAATTTGTACATGGTAATGATAATTTGGATAAGAATATCTAGTTATAACATTTTGAAAAGACAATTAAAAATATTGGAAATTCCCTTCCTAGAATTCATCAAAACTCCTCATATGTGTTATATGAAGAATAATTCTTCAGAAAAATCACATATTTAATGTTAGTATTCGTATTAGTAGTTCAAAGCTTATAACAATGTAAAATTGCTTTTACCATGAGATGAATAGCTAAGATACTTAGATGAACAACTGCTCTACACATGTATCCATTAATGCAGTTCCCATTGGGCTGCTAAGAAAATAATTAATTGGAATTGACATAAAATAAAAAAATAAGTTTTGTATGTCCATTTTCCAATTAAGAAAACAAGCACTCTTCAAACTTCCTTTTTTTGTTTGAAAATTATCCGAAATCCTTTGCCATAATCTTCTGTGATCTTAGTGATGGATGAAAAGGTATCAAAGATAAAAACAGGCAGAAAGAAACAGATTTGGAAGTCTCCCAATGGTGTTTTCATAGCAGTGTCCATGGGTTTTTTCCACAAAATGAATGAGAGCTGCTTGCAGTATTTCTAAAAGTTTTGCCAGAACAGAGTATAAATGTGCTTATGTTACAGTGAGGCAGACAAGAGGTGAGGTATAAAGAAAAGCCATATGTTTTCTAGGACAACATGATTTATTGACTTCTAGAAAAAATGATAAAAATAAGAAGAGGGAGAAGCAAAAAAGAACAAAAACTCAGAAGCTTGTACAAACGTTCTTTTTCTCCACTGATATAAGAAACTAGTGACTGTCTTGCTATGAAGAGCTTTCCTGTGTGTTTGGGTGAATAATCTGAAATAAATAGTCATTAGACTAACCATTAATAGTTGTTTGGATTTTAAAAAAATTAAATACAAACTTACACATTTTTTATTAGTTATTTGAAAATTTATCAACATCATGTCCATCTGGGAAATATCTCTGAAATCAGGGCAAATTATTTACTCTGTTCTCTTCTTTCTTAACATTTTGTTTTGTGAAAAAATAGACATCACTCTCATATAGTATCACAGACTACACAAACAGCATACCTTGTTCCTCTTCCATTATAACATTTGGTACAATGTATTCTACTACTTTGATATTCAGAATTTCAATTCTAAAAACAATTTCTAACAGTTTTAAGTTCATTCTCTGAACATTATCCAGCAAATAAATAATTGGAAAATTTGTGACCAGAAACACAAAGCAGTTTAAAAATAGCATAATAAAATTTATTAAATAATATAAATTAATTTTTTGTAAGTATGCTATTGCTTTATTATATTGTGTGCACAATGCATTTTGAGAACTACACAGCAGTTATAAGTCAACATTTATTAGCTTTTCTATTTTTTAGTTGTTTCATTGGAAATTTTAGAGACTTTCTTGTGAAGAAAAAACAGTCTTTGTTTAATTTTGGCATAGATGGTTCTTTTTCTAATACTCAGAAACTTCAACTACTAGTAACTAACACAAAAAATTATTATTCTTCTACACAGCAATGAGACCACTTCACTGAAAAGAATACTAGTATTGTGATTTTTTGCCTGTTTTGGGGACAAATTTAGCATTTGTTGTTAGTTTTCTAGTTAAGATTTATTGAATAGCATCCAATGCAAGATGTTTTCAAACACTGAGGCATGAAATTATTTGTATTCGACAATATTGATACAGGTGCAAGAAAAAAGGAAGTGGATATACATAATATTCTCACAGGCTTCTAAGACTATTGGGTAAAATATCCTCCATGAAGCAATAAGAAAACACTTTTTTTTTACGCACGATCCTCGTTGTTCTGTTATTCCCAGAGAAGCTTTGTTAGGTCAGATGCCTTCAGCAATAATCATTGCCTGTTTCAGTGTCAGCAACGGCTGTGCAATTCCTGTGGCCATAAAGGCTTTACAGTATCGTAGTTAACAGGAAAGGTTAACCACAAGGTTTTAACAAGTTTGCTATCTACCATTGTGTTTGCTGTTGTACATCATCGAATACCAAAGAGCTTTCTACCCAAGGCAGTGCTGTCAGCTGATTTGGGATGGCAGACAAGTGACTTAAAGAGTAAAAAATAACATCACTCAACATGAGTGACCTATACACCAGAAATTTAAAATTTGTAAGACAAAAATCTTTTGCTTCACTAGGCTTTGGATTCACTGAAGGACACAATGTAGAGGCTATTGTGGGAAAGCAAAATAGATACATGTTGCCAATAGTGACACTAAACATTACAATATTTACATATTTTTTAACTGCACTGATAGGACACCTGAAAAATATTCAGCTGTCCTAAATATTTTTATTGAATATTTTATTCCCTTTATTGAACGTATCTGCGAAATTTAAAGTATAAATACACAGTAATATTGCATATTTACATTAAAATATTGCATAATTCTATATCAATTGATGCATGAAATTAGTCTGGTTTAATCTTCATCTGTATTTTAATGTCTTACCTCATGAAGCGTCAGACAGAAGTCTGCATGCTACTGACATATTCATTTCAAGGGATCATGTTAGTCCTCTTTAACAGGAAGGAATGCTAATAGAATTAATCATTAACAGCTTTTTAATAGGGTCAACTGCAAGTATGGAACAGAAATGAGAATATTAGCTTGTACTTAGGGGATATCACACTGCAATCAGCCACATATTAGAGCATCAGCAAGAGGCACTTGCAAAAGTGATTGAACAACAGAGTTTTGCTGAAGTGTTCACAATTTCCTCTATGCAGAGGCTTTATGACAAATCCTTAGATCCTTTGACCCTTGACACTTCTCACTTGAAACTACAGTTTATAAGATGAATACTAAACATTTTTTTCTTATCACTTTGCATTTTTTATTTCAGTTGAAGGTGTATTAGTTTAACCCTTGAGATTCAGTATCAAAGTTCTGGCTTTCATACACAGGCATGTACCTTTTCGGACATGCTCAGAGAATGGAAGGATTGTTTTAAAAGCATTTAACACCTTGCATTTTTTCAGAGTTTAAATTTATATTCAAATTGATGAAAATGGGAAGCCATAAAAGGAAAAATGAAAGAAAGGAAGAGTGATAATTCTAAAATCAAACTCAATTATTATTTTCACTTATTTTTCCTCCTTTTCCTTTCATCTTATGAGAAATAATGTATTAGCAAACATCTCCAGTGTGTCCTTGGTTTTGTGGAAAAGTTACTATAAATAGATTGTACTTTGATGTTGTTCCTGCAGTTGAATTCATTGATCATCCTACTGTCTTGCAGGAGAGCAGTGTCTGCAATGACTCTTTTAAAGGCTGTAATGAAGAGTACAATGTCAGTGATGTGCCTTGGGATGTCCATAAGTGCAAAAGCTCAAATCTGCAAGATGTTGTGGAAGGAAGGATCTATTTGTACTATAATAATGCTCAGCACATGTCAAAGAGTACTCAGCACCTTGCTGGATTATCCCAATCCATTTGGAAGATTAGATAGGGTGAAAAAAGGCATCATCGAGCATATACACTGTCTGCAACACTAAGTACTACCCACTTGCTACTACATAGAGAATTTTGCTCTTTTTTTAAAAGAATATATATATATATTATTTTGAATTTTGATTCTTCAAAGTATCTGCTGTGTTTCTTTGATAGAAATAAGGCATTAGCAGTGAAATTCTTCTAGCACTAGTAGCGCTACAACAAATGCAGCAAAATTAATTGTCTGTTCTCTATTTTTTAATGACAGAAAAACTGAGTCTATTTTTGCTTCTATTTTATCCTCTGTCATCTAAAGTATTTGATAAGCATCAAAAAATAACACAATAATTATATTTGGCTACCAGAATCTAGCAATCTATTTTGCAAATTCTGGATAGCCAGTGGCTGGTTAAATAAGGTTATTGAGTACTCCACTACGTTCTTGGGAGACTGCTCTCAAGTTCTGATTTAAATGGTAGTCAGTAAATGTGTTTATCTCTACTACCTTTGCAGTCCTATGCAGTTTACAAGGATTATTCGAGTAATTAAAATGCTATGTGTTCTTAAGTAACATGTAGAGTCTAAATGTAATCTTTGCTTTCAATACTCAAGTGGCTTCTGAAAGAAGATTTTGGGTTTACGTTATTCTAAAAAGTAGTGGCAGCTTTAATCCTTAATTAATCCTGAATCCTAATTAAAAAAAAAAAAAATTACAGGCCCACAATGGTCTTGATATAACTATCCTGAAAAATACCTCTGTGTAAGATACCAGATTCACAGAGCAGTCCATTCTTCTGTTTTATTCTTTTGACTTTGCAGGTGAGGTTAAGCATTCATAATAACTTAATCTGCTCTTGCATTTCCTTTTTCTTTTTTTCATTCTTTGGCTAAGTGAACACTGACTAAAGGAGATTTACAGTTAGGTAGTCTTGGTCTCAAACTGCTGAAAGTTATTAAATATAAACTTACTTTTTCTATCCTCTTTTATGGACCAGTGATCAGAATAATTGAGCTTCATGAACAGAAGGTGTCTGTATTCTTGTCTCCTATATTCACGGATATTCCAGCTAGTAGAACATTATTCATCAGAATATTTTGGACACTAGTAGTAATCAAAGGACAACTGTTGTTTTGAAAATTTATTACCGGAAAAGTGTGTATCCAGAAATTATTGTAGTTTAATACGTAAAGCTGTAAAGGTTGGAAGGCAGAAAGAGTGAAGCATTGGTTTAACTCTGAAGTGCAGTAGCTCTCTACTAAGGAAAGGATTTTCTAGGCATTGGGTCATTAATGTGTTCTAAAAAAAATACATGAGAAGTGAGAATCAGTACTTTTATGTTTCCTAGCTGTGGAAGGATACTTCTTTTTAAAGAAAAACAGGCTGAAGTGTTCGAGTAATCAGAGAAGTGAAAATGCCTGGATTAATTAAATTAGTTAAAAGACAGTGCAATGATTGTGTATGATATCTAAGACAATTGGAAATGACCATTAAAATGCCTGGAATAACAGATGCTTAGGCCTGAAAATGATCAATAACACGACTGTGAGACAGCTGGTTTCATTAATTGAAGAAATTGGCTAACTGGTTAGGAACTTGTTTCAGTTAGATCAATTAGAAACAACTAATTGAATAGAAGGAGAATTGTACTTCATTGGTTCAAATAAAATAAGTTTAGTAAAAGATTTAAGAAATCACAGATGGGTGTCTAATTAATAACGGGAACAATGACAAGAAAGGTCTTCAGTGTTTAAATGAGGAAAAAAGAGTTTGAGCAGACATAAGGGATTGAGTGCATTGAGGGCAGATACCTGAGGGCCTTCGGGCAAGGGTTAGGTTGATTGAAATCTATTGGATCAGACTATAGAGGAAGTGAATGGCTGTCTGATCTTGCAGCCTTTGGGGTAGCTTATTCCTCATCTACTTGTCCAAGAAAACAGGATTTGGGAATATGCATCACAAAAACAATGAGAGGCATGTTTAAAACATCTGCTAGGGTGCAAAAAAAATAAATGTGGACACCATTAGTTTCTAACTGGAAAAATATGATCCACAAAACTTAATACCATGGATTTCCTAGAAGCATCAGAGTTTAGTAACAATTTTCACTTTGGTGTGGAAGATGTTTGAAACACATAACAGCTCCAGTGAGAGCTTAAAGAAGCCTGCCACTACCTAAAGAGGACTACAAGAGAGCTGGAGAGGGATTTTTTTTTTTTTAAGGTTGTGTAACAGCCTGGTCCAGTGAAAGGTGTTACTGCCCAAGGTACAAGGAGTTTGAACTAAACGTACTTTAAAGTCCCTCCCTAGCTAAGCCATTCTATGACTTTTTATAATGTAGCTGCCTATTGCCCTTATGAGTAGATAGTGCCTGTAAGATATGAAAATGTTTTCCAGATATTATTTAGACATATATAAAAAATACAAATAAAATATAGAATATATATAGAATATATTTTAATATAGATTATATTAGTAGTATATAGTACCAATATGTTTTGAAAAATACTAACAATTAATTTTTTCCATTTTCTATGTAAACTGATGAGAAAAAAAATTAAAAGCACCTCTAAAAATGGTACTGTGCAAAAATCTCAAGTAGTTTTCAGTTTGTTATTTGAGACTGGAGGGTGGAAAAAGGTGCACAAGTTTATGAGTCCTCCTACTCTAGAAATAATTATACTAATTAATTTAACAGTTGTGCTATGTTCTTTTGATGGCTCTATAAACAGCTTCCATTTGCATTGATTCTCCTGGTAATTATGCTGATTATAACATCATATATTTACAACATTACAAAAACCCATCTCCTAAGGCCAGTACAATAAAGGTGTAGTGGTTTTAGTTTTGCCACATTGTAAACACTTGACTCCAGACTTGACAAAAAGCATTTTTGTATTCAATTAAGTCTAATGAAGAGCTATGAGACCTGTAAAATGCTGCTATATATGTTACACTACCTAACACAACAGATGAGTCCAAATAATCAGCAATAGTAGGGTCTGATTCAGAAAATTTGTTCTTTATTGGAGCTTAAGTCTGATAATTGTTTTTATACAGAATAAATATGTCCTACTGTGACTTTATGATGCTTGTACCGTCTGTTCTGTTCTGTTTATGTTGAATATTAAGTTCTGCACCTTTAAGACTGATTCCAAGAGCAAAGGAGAGGAGAAGCAGAGTGCAGTTTGTTTGTAGAAACTGCACTCACTCCCCCACATTGCTGCTCCCGGACTGTGCTGTCTGCAGGACAGACAGCAGGAGAAAGCTCTCCTTTGCTTTTAGTTAGTTTGTAGCTAGCTGAGGCAGAGAAGCTCCCCTGACTGTGGTTTTTCTTCTTCTTGGAACTGAACTGCTCTGGTCTGAAAACCCAAAAAAACACCAGGACCTCACACCTGTGACCCACCAGGGCTGGTCCTTGGCACTTTCCAGCACCAGAGGGACTAAGAGGCTGAGTGAGCCGAGCTCAAGGACTTTTTGAATTTGCCATCTCTTCAGAACAGTGAGAGGTTCCATTGTTTAATATTATTCATTTTTTACTCTTGTGAATACTTTGCCTGTTTAATAAACATTTTTTTCTACTTTTCTCCAAGGAAATCTTTTCCCAAAACAGTTGGTGGAGGGGCTGCTTGAATCTGCTTTCAAGAGGGACCCCTTTGGAAGTTTCCTCCCAAATTTGCCCTAAACCAGGACACTCTGTCATGTTCTGTGCAAACACAGCCATATATGAGTATTCCATTTTTAAATTCCAGTCTCACAAAATCATACAAACAACAACACTTTAAAACTCTTAAAATGAGTTCGGCATTTGTATGTCTAAGACAAGACAATAAGCCCTATGACTAACTAGTAAACTTTTTAGGTTCCAATGAGAATGTTCTATATCTTTCAGGTACATCTTCTACAAAAAGCTTGGAAAGTATTCACCTTGAGGAGGATAGAATGTGTCTGCAAAGCAAGAATGGCAAGTCTCTCCTACAAAGAGAACTTTTTTCCCCATTTTGAAGGCAAAGAGATAAAGAAGAACTTCATTCTATTGCTATGACATCATTCTATTGCTATGACACCCCGTCTTTGACATCTGTTTCTGGAACCAATCTGTCCTTGTTCCTATGATAAGGACAATTTTGTATTGATCCCTTTAAAAAAAGTATCAGCAGAAAGAGAGGGAATTAGATGGAGGGTCCACACTCAGAAAGTTGAAGTCTGCACCAATTAAACTCATCAGAAGAGAGTTATTCCACTCTCCTTAGAGGAACTAGAATTTCATTCCACATATTCCACATTTATAAAGTCCTAAAATACTACCTTTGCAATAGTGAACTTCATCACATCAAGTGAATTCTTTTAAACAGACCAGAGACCCCATGAATAGGAAAAAATTATTTATAGCTTTGGAATGTTGCAGCTATTAAAAAAAAGACATTATACAAATAAATAGACATTATTTTCAATGAGATTTGATTTGTGTTTTCTTTGTATCTAGAGATTTCTACTTTCTGTTCATTATCTTTGCCTTTTTTGCCATCTGAAAATAACTTTGGTTTTCCTACTGAATTTTCAGGTTATCCACCTGTTGTTTTAATTGGTAGGGCCAAAAGACTTTTAGTACTGAACTTAATTCCTCCTTTCCATGTATAATGGCTTCTTCACTCTCCTGTTTCTCTTTTGTAAGCCTGAGAATCTTTGAAAAAGTGGAATAACTCTTTTGCCCCAAGTGTTTAATTTATTTTTTTTTCCCTTTTTTTCTTTGGATCTTCTAATCCCAAAGTGGATGAATCACTTAAATTTAAATATGAAGAACATTTTACTTTTTGATTTCATATGTATAATATTAACAGGTTAATATTTTATTTTATCTTCAAAAACAAAGCATTAATTGTTGCTCTAAAGTTAATGTACTTCCCATGTTCTGTCTGCTCTAATACGTGTATTTTAGCTATGTGTCCTCAGACCGCTCTGGATACCAATTTGAAGTGTTGTTCATTAATTAATACAGGGTACTAATTACAATTGTTCCAACCAAGTTTTTCATGTGCAAGCTTAAAATTTTTGCATATTATTTTATGAGAAAGACCAGGTGAGGGATAAAGAACTTATATTACAAAACATTTTCTGTCAAACATGTTCCTATGACACTAAGCATACAAAAACTGGAGCAGTTTAGATCTGCATAACTTCTTTAAAAAGTCATACATTTGTGACCATATGATGCCATTTTGATACACATACATATAGTTCTAAAAATATATTGAACTGTTAGGATTTTGCAATATGAATAGAAAATATATAACCCAGTTTTTCTAAATATCAGTAAAGATCTACTGGTGTCACAGAATGAGGGTAAATAAAATTCCCTTTCTGAAGAACAGATATGTTGCTGATAATGGAGGAAAAGTTCTGGTGGAGGTTCCATAGGTCTCATGCCAAAAATGTCTTAAAAATCTAGTTGGAAAAGTCACAACATGTGTCCTGCTTGCATCTTCTGATTTGAAATTAGAAACTTGAAATTGTTACAGTAATTTAGTAGCGTAAGATTTTTTTAATTCAATAGGTGTAATCTTTTAATGCATTTAAATATCAATAATTTGCACCTTGGAAATTGGTGATGGATTTTCTCTGTTTTCCAGAGAATATTTACTTTGATGTAATTGAAATTAAAAAATATTATTTTGATTTCAGCAATGATTCTGCAAAAGCTCCTTACAATGTGCATATGCCTTCAGTTTTTCCAGTACAAACAGTAGCAGGTACTAATCTGGATTCTACACACGAAATATTAGACCCTTTTATTAGCTCGCACTAGCAACAGAGATATCCTTGGAAAACAGCAAGTGAAGTCCTGCAGAAACTTGCAGATACATGTTCTGAAGCTTTATGATAAAGGAACCAACACAAACCCACTTTCTTTCCTCTGCCCTTCTCACTGATTGCTTAAATGTCAGAATTGCCTAATGTCCTCTAAGCAGGAAATTTTATATGCACTAATAGAATTAGATTCACTTAGGATAACATTTTTAATTAAGGTACTGGGAATTCTACATTGAGAAGATATATTAGAATTGGTTTTCATGGATATCTTTCTGCCTGCTGGAACTATGTGCATGACATTAAGTGTGTATTAAGGTTTAATGACATTATGTGAAAGACGCAATAGGAAAAGCTCTTCAAATATATATTTATTTATAAAGGGTTTTTTAAATTGCTGTATGTCTGTATAAGAATAATAATAGGCATTTCGGCTGGGATTCACATACAAAGTGGAGTAGCATCTAGGCAGGAACTCCAAAGAAGGAAAGATGTAGCCCAAATGCTCATCAGTGCCCTCACAGGAAACTAACTGCATAACAATTTTTCATCACTCCAGATAAATGGGCATATGAGCTCCTCATGGGAATGACTGAAAAAATGTATATCTAACTTTCCTGGTATGTCTGACTATGTAACACATTGCTGCTTAGCCTAAACCTACTTTCTATCTTCCACAGTCCTTTGAAAAGCAACACAAATTTTGTCTGAGTAAGTAAAGAAGAACCAATCTCATAAGTCCTGTAGTCACTTTTATTCTTCCATCTAATGACACCAAAACAAATATATTTTGAATGTGCTGTATTGCATTTAAAATAAAATAAATGAGGGTGATTATTTTTGATAAAGCATTTAACATTTGAATCTGCACCCTCATAGAATGGTATGAAGCTTTTAATTTCTAAATGTGATTCAGAAAAAGGAATTTTAATCTATTCTAAGGATAAAAGAGTAACTAGTTATAAGGATATTTAGTAAAATTTCTCAACAAGTTATACACAGCTACTGTGAAGTAGCTCCAAAAAATCCATTTATGGCAGAAATTATGATTTCAATTACATGAAGAATTAATTACATTGGCTTTCTATATAAACTGATTTAAGCCCTATTGCACTGCAAAATAATTATGTTTAAGTAATGAAACTTTTTTTTTTCCTTCCTTCCCATTCGAAGTATCTCTTTATGTACATTCACTGCTCTCAAAATCCTCATGTGTTTTCATTCTGGTTTTTCTCACTTGAATATTCACTGCTAAGGATCTGCTTTTCATCTCTTTCTACTCCATGTTCTTGGGATGCACAAAAAATTTTGTTCTACCACCAAATACCTGTATTCCAGTGTTCTACAGCAGAACGTGGCCAGCAAGCTTTCAGATGGGTCTAGAGTTCAGTGCAACACTGCTGGACACTTCAGTCAGCTCATCACAGCACAGTGGCCACAGCTGGGAAGATAATTTCACAGATTTGATTTTCTCATTTCAACATCCTAAAATACACTAAATACCCTATCTTGTTTTCCAAATTGTGCAAATGAACTCAGTTAATGTTTTATATATATATATATATATGCTAGTTAATAATTATGGTATGTATCTCCATGAACCAGATAGACAATATGAATTATTATCTGATACCTGTCTACCAGATTGACCTGGTGATCTATCCAATCATCATTAGGTAAGAAAATTTATACATAAAAGACTGGTGTATCTATTCTTCATTTAAGCTTTTGGCTGGTAAAGCAAGACAACATTATTATGGCTAGTGTTCTTAAAATATTTATCAAGTTTACATCTCTATTATAGAGCTGTGCACAAGTCATACTTAGTGAAATTTATAAAGTACTCTGGATTTGGCACTGGAATGCAGAAAACTGAGTATGATTTGTACTGATAGAAGAGTGACCATGCTCTGCAGAAAGAAGTGTGTTATACTTTCATATAGGTGAAATCATGATTTCTGTGACTTATGTATCTCAAAGCACACAGATATCATAACATTTTCCGAACAAAATAGGAAATTAAATTAAGAACAGGTAACAAATACACTATTTCATTTATTGACAGTCATTTAAATCTGAATTTCACCCTTTATTTTTAATTCTTGCTACAGAACTGAGTTAAGCCATAGGATCTAGAAGTTGAATTGAGGGGCCTGTTACGAAAACATTTGATAGCCCTTAGGAATACAAAATAATAGATAGTGTTATAATTATAAAACAAGTCTGAATATAACATTCTTTTTATGTTATAGAACTATATATATATATATATATATATTTGTTTATATTTACTGTCCACATTTATTTTTCATTTTTAGCTTCTACTCCTGGTACAAAGATGTGCTTCTTATAATTTAATTTTTATTCAATTTTTCACAAATTTTATACAATAATTCTGGTTTTAGAGAATAAATTCATTACATCTATAAATACTGGTTTCAGACAATAAATAAATATCAAGAAGGATCTAGGCAGAAAAACCAAATCATATGCAACAGATGGCATAAAACCTCTTGAAGGCACTAAAGTTCTTCAGGAACAGAAAATTATACTAGCAAATATGCTTGAAAAGGTGCCTGAGCAACTTAACATCTTCATGCTGCAAAACATAAACCTTATTGATTTAAAGCATCGTATCAAGCTCTCAGTATTGTGTAACAATATTTTTGATATCAATACATATTTCATCTAAGTGGTTAAATTAAAATATATCAAACCATTTTTTTCTTCAATTATGTTTATTCGTGATATTTAAAAGGTCTGCACTAACATATGTTACACAATGCCCATTTTGTACAGATGTCTCTTTATGTGTTTCTTAGATGTTTCCCTCCACAAAATTTTTGGTACTTGGGTCACCTGTGTTAGAATCATTCAGTACTATACGGAATAAGGTTGACACCACCAGAAATGGGTTCAGATCCTGTGAATCATTCTCTATAGATGTCTTTCTCTTTGAATTTCCTAGTTATACTCGTCAGGGTAACTAGAATCTTAAAAAGACTAGAGTCTTACTGAGCAATTCCTTAATAGCAGTATAGATGTGTTACCTTAGGTGAGAGAGGTTTACCTAGTCTAATTATTACTATAAAGCTTCCTAAGTGTTGATATCTGTTCTAGAAAACCAGAAAAGACCAAACCTATCTTTCTTAAACTCATGATGGCTTTGATTATTGAGCTACATTTTCAGCCTCCAATTTTTTTACAAATCCTAAATTATCTTCAAGACTTAGGAGTGGTATTAGTTACATCATAATTCAAAACAGTTCCCCTGATTTCCCTTTTACCCTTTTTTTCCCTTCTGTTTCTTTTAGCAATAAAATGGCAAATACAGCACTGAAAGTTTTTCAGTGGCAGAATAAAAGTTTTTAGTCATTGGAAAAACAGTATGGGAAAAGCCCACAAGTTGAATGCTGAATGTTGATTTCTGTTTTCAGACAAAAGAGAAAGCATGTATTTATACAATATGCTTATGTAAATAAGGAAGAAGTGATATAGTATTAAGATTTCATCCCATTAAGTCAAAAATCCCTGATATTTTAGTCAGGAATCATAAAGCAATTACCTTGGGAGCTCTTTGCACAGCTCAGTTTTAGCAAGTCTTAGCAAACCAGAACAATGCTAAGGAATAAAAGCCTAGTAACATATGCTTAATCCTATAAAAAGATAAAAAAGGATAAACTGTGGGGGTGCTGGAATAGTATCATAAGTTTCTTAGTTGTAGGTTTGATGTGAATTGGACTTTAACCCTAGCCAGGTAAAGTTACTGTCTTGGAATGTGCTTATCAGAGGTTGATAAGAGTTGCCAAGACAACTCTAATCCTCTGCCCTGGGTTTCGATCGTCCTATTGTGTTTTCCCCCATCCCATTGTACTTCTCCCCCACATGTCCACCATCCCCCAGACCCCAGACCTTCAGGAGAGGTGTCTGACAGGGATTGGTGAGTCTCCCAGGGCCACATCCCAAATCCACCGGATTTGTTAATGTTGTGTATTGCATTTTGACCTTACCCACCTGGCTTTGTGTGATTGGTCTCTGTAACTTGTGTCCACCCCTGAGATGTTGGGGGAACAAAAACCCCCTGTAACCGAGGCCCGGGGTCACTCCCCAGAGGCACAGGCCTGGAACCAGGGGCTGCCCCCTGAGTTACCCGAATAAAACCTTTTCTCCCTGAGCCTCCGGAGTGTCCCCTCTTTCTAACCACGGCCGAGACAGCTAAGGCAAAGGGGCTGCGGAGCCAAAAACCCACGCGAGGGTACTGTTGGGCGTATCACAGCTAGCAGGTGGCTCAGCTGACGCTGAGCTGACCTGAGAGACAGATACGCGAAGCAACAATAAACCAGAGGACAGCAGTTTGGTGTTACTCCTGTGTGAAATAGCCAAATGGTTTTTGCACGGTACTAATAAAGATTTAAAGCCTCCATGGTTTCAGGAAAGGGTGGGTTTGGGGTTTTTTGTAGGTTTGTTGTTTTTTTGCAAAATTGAACATTCATAATTATTTTGCTTTGACACACCATCTCCTCCGAGGCATTTTAATTCTACATAACATTTTTATAAATAAGATTACATTAGGGATTAATCAGTAACACATTAAGAGGGACTGAAAATTATCTCACTGATGTATCTCAAAATATAATTGTAACAGATGAGGTAATTATGAGCAGGGACATTTCTGCTGAGGATCCTTAAGTGACAGATTCGTGGTTAACTCTTTAATAATTCTTGCTTCTATGATCTAAATAAATACAGAAAAATTTACTTGAAAAAGTTTGAAAATTACACACTAAATTACACATAAAATATTGAGAAGGGAAAGTTACTAACACATACTGTGTGGTGATTGGATTCACTGGCATACTCATATCCTTCCTAAAGTCATTGGTCTGTTCTCAATGTATAATCATACTACCTCTCACTGAGTGCATGGAAAGGCACTGGGAATTATTTAAAATTGTATGTATACTTTTTTCCTACCCAAGAAATAGAGAACTCAAGTTTTGAGTTAAAATATTTGTGCACAATTGGGGTGGGAATAGTTCCTATATTCCTTATAGACCTTTCTATCATTCACCACTGTGAATGGATTTCCCTCTAAGTGTCCCCCTTAGTGTTTCTCTACACAGCCCCCAGGGCCATGTGTTGTCAGTTATGTCAAACATAACATACACATGGATATAACCAAAATTTTTGTTTCATTGTTTCAACTTGTTTTTTGTAGGATTTGTAGAAGTATTTTTTCCTTCTTTTCATGCAGAACTGACTTGAAATAACCAGTCTTTCCTTTTCTTTCTCTTTCTTTCTTTCTTTCTTTCTTTCTTTCTTTCTTTCTTTCTTTCTTTCTTTCTTTCTTTCTTTCTTTCTTTCTTTCTTTCTTTCTTTCTTTCTTTTCCTTTCTTTCTTTCTTTCTTTCTTTCTTTCTTTCTTTCTTTCTTTCTTTCTTTCTTTCTTTCTTTCTTTCTTTCTTTCTTTTTCTCTCTTTCTTTCTTTCTTTCTTTCTTTCTTTCTTTCTTTCTTTCTTTCTTTCTTTCTTTTTCTCTCTCTTTCTTTCTTTCTTTCTTTCTTTCTTTCTTTCTTTCTTTCTTTCTTTCTTTCTTTCTTTTTCTCTCTCTCTCTCTCTTTCTTTCTTTCTTTCTTTCTTTCTTTCTTTCTTTCTTTCTTTCTTTCTTTCTTTTCTTATATGTATGGAACATTACAGATTTTATACTAAATAGATTATCCTAAAGTTTACAGAGAGAATAAGCAACAGTGTCTCAAGAATTTCATTCCTTTGACTGAGTCAGGAAGTTATGATTACAATGAAATCCCAATCTGGGAATGAAAATACTTTTTCTTTAAGATTGTCAGAGAAATCGGCTCTTCAGTGACAAAATTTGTATAATTTTCTTAAATTTTTTGGCTGTATCTTATTCCAAACCATGATTTCATGGTCCTTGATTTTCTCTCTCTATGGTGCAATCTAAAATTTGAGCCTAGACAGGCTTTAATCAAAGAAAAAGCTGTAACACCTTTTAGCTAGCAATATACCAGAAATCATTATTAAAATATCCAGATATCCTATGCTTTTCACTCTATGAAGCAGTTAAAATCCTTCTTAGTGCCTAGATCTTGTAAATTACCAGTCTTATGTTTAATTTAAGAAGTTATACTGTTCCAAAGAATGATATTTTAAAAATGGGTTCAAGAACAGTTAATTCTAAATAATTTCTAAAAATTATATGTCTAGTCTTGGTCCTGCAGAATATTAAAGTTTGCCATACAATCACTGGGGAGGGAAATACCCTCTTTGCTTAGCATATCTAAACTAGAAGCCACTCTCTGAATAGCATATGTAATCTGATTTCTACTCCCCACCCATTCTATGACCTTGGCCTCTTTAGAAAATCATGAAACTGCTGTCCACTTTATCTCTATAAATGTTGCGTGAAGGCAGTGGTATTTATTTTCAGAAACGTTATGAATACAAAGGATACCTGTCCTCACCATCTAGAGACCAGTAAGGAATCAACAAATTAGAACCAAATCAGAAAATTCAAGTTAATTTTTTTTTAAACATACATGGAGGTAACTTAAAATTTAATTCAGTATGATGCATAAAATGGATGTCAATGTTAATGGATAGAGAATCCCAAACCCACATTAGACAATGCAGTGATATATTTAAATTTTGGGAGCATCAGAAGGAGCTGAGTCATAAATCTATCTATTTATCTATGTATCTATCTGTCTTTGTCTGAATAAGAGCCTCGGGTTCAAGGTGAAATCAAAGTTCTGTGTAAAGTTTCCTACACATCTGGGTTCTGTGTAAAAAGCAGAAACTCCCTCTCTTCTGATCTTATAATGATAGGATATGTAGCAAAAAAACTGCAAGCCCTGTAGCCCTTTCATTACCTAACATTGATACAGAAATCCAAAAATGCAAAGAAAGCATAAACATAGCAACTTTTAAAGGATGTGAAGCACATGCATTTGTTGCTTTTGGCAATGCAGAGAAATTTTTTATTCTGTTTTGCTGCTGTATGTTTTTTTCCTTATTATCAAACCAATTTCTGGTGACAAAGAACTCTTACGCTTTTTTTTCCTTTTTGACAGTGCTAGATGACAGGAATTGGTTTACTGTAATATTCTAAGAAAGTTAAAAAATAAAGTAGATCTTTTTAAAAATAATATATTTCTCCAACATATTGAGTGCTCATAAAAAATTAGTATGGAAAAATTAATTAACAATATACACAGAAAAAAACCACAACCAAAACCCAAAACTACAAGAACCCCGAATAAACCATGAAACAAACCAACCTAACCGAAAAAGAAATCTCATCTCCCAGGATGAATTCTTGCTGCATCCATGGATGAGTGCCCTGCCCAACACCTCTGAACTGCAGTCCCCAGCCTTTGTCCATCCTGGCAGACACATCACAGCAAACCATCACTCCCTCTCTACTGCCATTCTCTGTTTCCTTTGGAAGAAAATTCAGGGACATCATGATGTGATGCTCAGGACAGTCTCTTCTCATTATGCACTTGGGATATGCTGTATAATGTAGTCACAATTACAGTTCTGAACAGGAAGACTTTGCTTTAGAAACAAGGCATGCCTATTGCTTTTTAATATTATGATCCTTTATACTGTGATTTTAAATATTTATATAATATTGGTTTTGTAACAATACTCCTTGTGTAGGACAGAGGTCAGTTCCCCATATTAAACATGGCCTAATCTGGCTGTATTTTTTCTTCTCCTTTGCCTAGTTCTACCTTAAAAATCACAAAAGTCAGTACTATATATGTGCCTGAAATATATTCAGAAATACGAACTCTTGACCTGTCTATTTTGTGTTTGAAGTAATAACACAACTCCCACAGAATGGATTGGTGGAAAATCAGGCAGCACAGTATCATTAACACGGTGCTACCACAGCTGAGAGTTCTTCTGAACATGCCTTAAACTTCAAGCTATACTCACTTCTAGATAGCACTAAAAATTACTAGAACATAATATTCTACTTTTTTTTTTGGTAACAGCAAGAAGATTTGATTAAGTTTGTAACATATTATTATCTACTGCATGTAATAAATTAAAGCAAATAGGATTTTCTCTTAATTTTGTAGAGGTTTCCTTTGTTTTATCTGATTGGTTTCTCTATAAAGTGATCATCAAATAGTGAAGACCTCTTAATCTCTCAGAAGTGACCTCAGAGTGTTGTAGAGTGAATTTTCCTTTTCTACTTCATATATACTCTTCTAATTGTCAGAAAAAATAGACTCTGTGATGACAAGTGTCTATGCTCAAACTATACCTTAGGCAAAAGGACAGCTTAAAAAAAGTGTCACTAAGTGATTACAAACTAGAATGCCTGCAGTAAAACCTCCTTATTTTTGTTCTTGACCCTCATGAGTCACCTAGCTGCCAGTACTGCAAATCATTTATTGATTTTGTTGTATCCAAGGTTTTCCTTTTCTCCTCTTTCACCTATATCAGAGAGATCTATGACACAGCAACTCTTATTTTGATTAACACTATGAAGGCACATAAAAAGATAATTGCACATCAGGTATGTTTATTACAGTATGAATAAATTAAGTGAAGGCTCAGCAACTGGAGGAAAATGTATTTACTTGAAGAAAATAAATTTCATAAACAGTGAAAAACCTTTAAACACTAGCAATATCAAAGAGCCACAAGCCTCCCTATCCTATTTTAAATGTCTAGTTTCTCAGTGGAAGTAGTACTATATGTTTCATTTATCATTTTCTGATACATAGTTACATATGCAAAGCCCTTATGAGAAATTTTAGATATTGCAGCTTATTGCGCTGTCAGTGCAATAAACATATACATGCATCATGTTACCTAGGCTGTTTCCTATAAGTACGCCCACCTCCAAAGAGTATTAAAACTGTTTATAGCATTTCTTCTTTATAGATTTAATATATTTTTATTTTTACAAAGGCACAGCAGATTTTGCTCAGACTTTTTACTTTAAAAAAAAAATTGTGTGCAGACAAGGCCCACAGTGTTACACTTCAATTCTGAGATATATTTTTTAAAAAGCACTTTTATACAAATGCATTTTAAAAGCCTCTCTATCTGTCTTCTGATTCCACACACAGAAGAAATCTAACACTACATTTTATTGTGGAGCTACTGCAGGCTATTGTTAGCATTTTAATAAAGTCCACACCTGGCCGTCATGATACAGAAATACAGAGAGCTATGCTTTTAATATCTCAAATGAGATCATTACTCTTTTTTTTGTGATAGTGTGAATCTCATACTGCTTGGCTACAAGCACAAAAAAAACCCCTGCTCTCAGGGTGTTTAAATCATTTATTGTCATATCAGTACTATTTTATTGATCTTAGTACTGTAGACTAAAGACCTATAAATTGGCATCTGTCTTCTTTGTTTAATCAAAGTTCCAGTAGTACAATATTCAACTATTTTAAAACTACTTCAAGAGTGAAGAATTTTGCTTTGCATAAAGTAGTAAGGTGTTTTGTGTCATGAGATTGAATATATCCATCACTACTACCCCATATGTATGTGTACTTTAAAAATGAAATTATTTCCTCTTCATGGTGTACATTAATTTCACATCCACTCATGCAATCTGAGTATATATACTAAACAACCATCATTTATATTTTAAACACAAGTAATTTGTCTGCCCTACAGACAAATTTCTGCCTTTAAAAAATTAACTCTTAGCTAGTATTAAGTGCCAACATCAATTCAGTGACAAAGAAACCAAACGTAATTATTTAAATCTTAAATTCTGAAATTTGTTATAATTGGCTTCCTTAATAAAGCAAAAAAACCTGCTTTCAGTAATGTCAGACTAAATTTCAAATTCACAGTGTGCAACAAGGGCTAAGACAATATAGTCACTTTGATGTTGATTTGGACAAACAGATAACAGAAACTTTCCTGGCTATTGCTATAGATAAGTGTAAAAAAACAGTCAGCATTTTAAAGATCTGGTGTAACCAATCTGACACCTTCAAGTCCGTAATAATCCATTGCATCCACAAATGATAGTGAAGTGGTGAATGCCTCTGGGACTGTAGCTTTGCAACAGGGTTTCGATCTGTATCTCTCTACACAGTTCTAAACCAAAGACAAAATAGTTTGGTGTTTAATGAAGGCATATTGTTAGTTGCTGAATAAGTTCAATAGCAATATTATTTTTTTTCAGGTAGAGCCAAATAAATATGAACTTCATAACATTTAAAATACATATGGAGAAATAAAAATGTTATTTCTTTTTGTCAATTCTAGATTGAACTTATTATTATTTTTCATCTAAACTATAATATTTTTTTTCTTTTCCATAAATGCTTAGGAGACTTCTAATCACAGCATCCTGGAAAGAGTTATTGCTGTGGTGCTTCAAAGCTTGTGGTTATCTTTTGGCAAAGATAGTGTTGTGCTTATGCACACCATATTCTGCTGTTTCATACATACAAAATAATATTTCAAAGTGTCAAATGAAACAATTTCTTTTAAGTTTGAAATCAACACACTTAGTCCTTCATTATGCTGTATGGAATACATTTGATTTCTGGCAGAGAAAATAACATGTTACCCTAAATCTTTCAGGCGAGAGCAATATGGATAAAGCACTGATTTAATATTTTGAAATTCAGCAGGAGCTGCAGACTTTCCATGTTCAAGACTCCCACTGATTTAGAAGAGGTTGGAAATACATGGCATGACTGTAGAGTCTTAAGAATGGTCTCTTTTTTTCTTTTGCTGGAATAACATGTTCTGTAGGCAAAAAAACCCAATAGGAAACAAACAAATTTTAGTGTCAAGACTCCTCTGTGTTGTAGAAGATAACAACATAAAGTATTTCTGTTAGTGTCAGCTACCATCTTTCTTTAGCATATGCATTATGATATAAGATAATTGAGCAGACAACGATGTGCTCCCTTTTTCACACCATGAAGTGGGAAAATACAATTTCTTGAATATCAAAACATACTCAAAGCTTAAACAGGGATAAGGAAAATGTTATGTTTGAAGTTATAAGAGAAATTTCCAAGAAAATGAGACAAAACCTGATTTTATTAACAGTAAGAAATTTTAAAAAAAGACTCATCTGAAGCTGTGTAAGAATCTGAGGGAAAGGAAGAAATTATATAGGGTTTATTGGTTTTTTTTCTCAATTGTCTAGACCTTTAGACAAGATCTAGACAATTATCTAGCATATACTCAGTCCTTGCATTACTCAGGCCTTCCATGAAGGCTGTAGCCCAAGTGTCCTCTGGCAAAAGCAGAGGTCAAGTGTTCCCTTCAAATCAAGGCAAAGTGATTTTAGCCAATAGTTCAACAGTTATGAGATTTAGATAGGTAGTTGTACACCTGCCTCCAATTTTTTTCTATTCTTGACAGGAATTAAATTAATGTTTTTGACTCAGTAAGGTCAGTCTAAAACTGTTAAGTTAAATTTTTTTTTAAAAAAAAAGAGAAAAAGCAGTTGTTCATCTTTGCTTGGTATATTAGAGGATTAGCTGAAATCAGAGGAAGAATGAACATTCATAAGTACAATCAATTCTCTGACCCAGTGATAAAAGCTTTTTTTTTTTTTTTTTTCTGAGAATGAACTGTTCTATTCTCCATTTTTAAGAACTATTAGAGCTTTTCATAGCCCCTGTGTCTATTTTTATTTAATAAAAAGTGCATTAACTTTTTATACAGAGAAGCATAATACCTACACATTGAAACACAAATTTGCTACCCATTTTATTTCCTTACTAGGCATATTGGGTGAGCCCTAGCTGACACAAAGGCATGAAAAAAAATATTACTTTAACAAAGTGGCAGTTCATATTATGATTAGAGAGGAGTATGCAAGATTCTTGTAGTAAGAATGTACATTTAGTGGAATAACAAGCCCTTTATTTTGAATCTTGAACCATTTATGTGTGTCCTCTATGGTATTTCTGTGCCACATATTTGTGTTTGATTTCATTTTTGAACTATGCAGATATAGCAGGTCATTTTAAGATTCTATTGTATGTAGTCCCCTCATTGTGGTGAAAATGAGAACAGATACAATGCTTCTAAAATGCAACTGAACATTCTCTCACTCTTAAGTCGATTGTTTGCTGGAAACTGATCAAAATTGAAACTAGAAAACAAAGGACCTCTGAACTAGCTTTTGCTGAAATAATGACACAGAGTAGACATTTCCACACCTTGTCTGATGCAGAAATCTTGAAACATATTAATCTTAAATTTCCTCCTCCCTCATTATTATTTTCAATCTTTACTCCTCATCTCCATCCCCATTTCCTCCAAACGATTTATTGGTAGAAGGCTTAATAGGATAATAGAGGTCTACAGAAATATGCAAACCTGCTCTAAACAGTAATAACTTCACGTTGTTTTGAGTTTAGGAGGAACACAGGAAGGCAAAGAATTTAATTAACAAATCTTTTAATAGTGCTAGCAGAATAAACTGCCTTTAAAAAAAATCCATCACTGATAATTACTTTCCAGCCTAAGCAAAAGCTTTGTACGCCAGAAAAGGTAAAAGAGAATTGTTTATCTACTATCATTATAGAAATAAAAATATTTTCAGTGATTGGACTAATCACTTCTGTACAGATAAAAAGGCAGAATGAATTTAAAAAATAGAAAATACATGGGTTTCCTTACT
Organism: Zosterops lateralis; assembly: GCF_965231275.1. Taxonomy (NCBI): domain Eukaryota; kingdom Metazoa; phylum Chordata; class Aves; order Passeriformes; family Zosteropidae; genus Zosterops; species Zosterops lateralis. Next base: position 53,409,356 of record NC_139765.1, read on the forward strand.
GAAGTAATTGCAGTGAAGAGCTGACTTTAGCTAATGGGCTATAACACAAGTCATAACTTAAGAGAGAAAAGAAGAAAAAGAAAGGAAAAAAGCCAGAAATCTGCGTGATGTTAGTTGATAACAACAGAATTCAGACACTCAGTTGTCTTACGTATTTTCCCCAAACAATGTGTCAGTTATATAGGACTAAACTGTGCACAAAAAGCAGAGGACTTCTAGGCCTCATTACATCTCAAGCTTCCCAGTTGCAAGGACACATATTCACTAGTCCACCCTTAAAAAAAGAAACATGCTTTTTTTGCACTCTTAATTGGAGCCACTAGCACTTTAAAGATCTCTGTAAGGTGATGGCAGCAGCACAAGTCCTTTGGAATAATTCTTCCAGCAGTTGGCTTCTCAGTGCTCTCTCTGAGCAAGTTACAGAAAACCAGGAGGGTGCCTTTTGAAGCCTCTTTTCTCAGTCTAGTAGATTCTCCAACAGCTACTGGATAATGATATATTGGGAATCTCAATTTCATCTGCTTTTTGAATTCTAGCAATGAAATGATATTTTTGTGAACTTTTTTCCTTTATTAAATCTTGCAGTATTTATTTAATCAGTACTTCTTTCTCCCCTCTGCCTCTATTTTTCAATCAATTAATGAGGAAAAATTGGCTGCTTCTGGAACTTACAGGTGAGCTAGGCAGAAAAATATACCTACCCCTTTTTATCTGCATTACCTACCCAGAAACTATTCTTGTAACTGTATTAGTTAGTATTGCTTCTTCATGCTGTCTAGAGCAATTGGTTGTTCTTCTGAATTCAAGACATATAAGAATTTGATGCATTTAAAGCATGCCTAGAAAAGAATTTGGAGTGAGAGGGTAAATGGAAGGAGTGTCAATTTCCCACCCTTATGTTCAACATAATACAGAAAAGCAGATGACGGCTGAGAGTTTTTGTGGCAATAGATTAACAGTGTAAATAGCCATCCTTAAGTAGCAACATACACATCACCTTTATTTAATGAAAATAAAAATATTGTTTACAATTTTGAATCATACCTCAAATCCTTCTAAATCCTGGTCCTTCTACTATTATTTCTACACAGCAGCAATTTGTTTTGAATTAAATTTGGACAAAGTAAATCTAATATATGCCATTCCTGAACATTTTTCTTGCTATTTGCAGTACCTGCTCTGCCACTCTTAAGATTCTCCCTTTCACCTGAGTGACTGCCTTCCTTCATGCCTGAGTGCCAGCTAAGCTCTGAAAGTTAACCACAAGATGCTGTACTCAAGGAACTGGGCAAGTAGGGGTTTTTTGTTATAGCCACTCTTAAAACACACTTTTAATTTCTCTTGGAGGCAAGTCTGCCTAGTGATACACAACCAGATGATACCTACCTATGTTAGAGTATCAAAACTGGCTCTCCTCCTAAGAACATAAATAAAATCTACTGTTCTGCCACTAATGTTTTGGAGCACAGGCAATAGTAAGCAGTTAGCAAGACAAAAAAAAATTGGTGCAACCCCCTCTTAGAGATAATGAAGGCTTAAGATCTCCCAGAAAAGACAATTAATATCTGGGGGTTTATCACAGTAATTAATTTTTGTAGGCAGTCCGAACTCTTGAGCATGCTTCACGGAGGAGATGACAGATTATTCTTTGGGAAGATAATTGAAAAAATGCTACATAGCTACAGCAACAGGATTAGCATTGTCAGAAACAAAGTAGGGTGAATGGGTGAAGTGCCCAAGATTTACCAAAGTTCTTTACAGAGACTGGAAAGGCTTCTCTTCAGAAAGAGTGTTGTGGGCTTTCCTATTGCTTCACAGTCCAACCTAACTAGCTGTGGTTAAAACCACAAGAACTGATGGGATTTGCTGTATAGCTATCCTTCTGCTGCCTAGCATCTTACAATTTACCACATTGCTTAGGAGGAATCCCCCATGGAGTTCTTTATGGTAACAAACACTAGCCAAAATGTCAAATGAAGGATTGCAGCACATCAAAGAGGTATTTGATTTGCTGTACTGATTTGGTTTTGAATAAAAACAGGCTGGTTTTTATTTTAATGCAAAATATGATGTAAAGTCCCAGAAAAGTGAAAAACTTCATGTTTTCTTTCAATGGGCTTTTGATCTATGTGTGTTATGGGTGCACACCCATTATCACACTGAGCAGGAAATAAATCCTTTCAACCTGTTGCTGTCCCCTTTTTGATCTTTCTCTAATCTTGCTGCTCAAAAATATAATAAAATACTTCATGCTGTCATAGAAAACCCATCTTTGAAATTAAAAATAATATTGAGAAGTTTACACACCTTTGGAGTTTTTTTCTGGCAAAATCTGCAGAAAACATCAATATGGCAGTATAAAAGGAGAACCTTTACAAAGGACTGTTGGACAAAATTGTAGAAGTATTCAGGTACCTAGAAAGTGTTTAGGGATGTAGAAATCATGGATGATACATAGGATTTCCAAGAATTTTCTCATTTTCACTGACTTAAAGGAAAATTCTCTTCACAAGTTCCTTTGAAGGAAGATACTTTTAATTCCAAATGCAGTTAAACACTTTTGAAAATTCTTTTAGATTTTGAAAATCCCTTTAGTATGACACTTTAAGCACTTAATTTATTTTAAATTCTTGGTCTACACCTCTAGCAAATTGCAACGAAAAGGAAGCAGGAAACAAGGAAGAAACAGACACCGTGAAGTCAAGGCTTTTTCCAAAGGTTATTTGACATTTGCTGTATATAGAGCCAGTGTGCTCACATTGGGTGCTGAAATAGGGATAAGCATTGCCAACACTCAGTTTTGGCCATCCAAATTGTCCATTTGCTAAGGCATTCTCTGCAGCCTTTACCATCAGCAGGTTGGAGTAAGTTCCTGCAGAGGGGGGTTCAAGGGATCCTGAGGTGGATTGTTTTCAGTGCTAGGATCCCAGCTGGTTACCTTACCTAGCTAAAGCAGGTAGTGAAAGTTCCACAAGTCAATAGATCCTATAATACATATTTTTAGCTTTTAGGTTACAATACTGGACTGCTATTGTAACAATAAAAACCATTTGAGACTTTCCAATTGTGCGCAAAGAAATTCAGCATAGTGTGGTGATTTTTGATGTGTGATTTTATTATTAAGGAGCACCAGCATTATATTACCCATTAATATAATTGAAAGCATATTTTGACTCTCTCTCAAAGTGGGAAAATTCATTTTCAATTCCATCAACACTAACTTGGTATTCTCTGTTCACATTTAATGTATTTTATATTCATTATAAATTCCCCTGTGCAAAAATTCAGAGTTGACGATAGGGTTACAGTGTTTTATATAAAATACACACAGAAGCCTGTTGTTATTCCATGAATGTAACTATTTTATTTCTTCTTAATCCCAATTATTTCATTACAAATTAAAATATGGACAACATTTTAATTATGAGTTTAAATGCATAATGAACCGAAAACCTAATCTTACTTCTACAGCTTTTGGCATGGAGTCCAATACATCTCTAGAACTTCATTACAGATAGACGTAAACAGCCTACAAGTGACCCTGTGTTTGCCTCTGCTGAATTCCAGTACATTCTTTTAGATTTAGTGTCTTGAAAGCATAACCATTTCAATATAAGTAGAGAACTGAATGAAAATTGAAGATACGTAAGCCTTGAATAAATAAAATGTGTTGCTGAAAGATGGGAAATCAGAATTTATTTAAATGCCAGTAATATATACAAGGGTCCAGCCAGCTTCCTACAGGTATCAGAATGACTATTTAAGTATTTCTCAGAACAGATAAAACTCCATGAAGAGATTATTATGGGTTTTATGTTTCATAATACTCAACCCATTTTACTAGAATATACAGAAGGTAAGAAAAAATATATTCTACTCCTTCTCCTGCATCAGAGGAAGAACAAATTTGAACTTAGATCCTTTGCTCCCAGTGAAAGGCTTGTCTTTCCTTTCAGAAAATTTCAAATTAGTATGTCTCATATGGAGCAGTGAACTAGCTGTTGATTAGAACACACAAGTAGAAAAATTGAGTTTCAATTTTCTACAATCAAATTATTTACAGAAAGCAGAAAAGCATTGCCTCCATAGATTCAACAGAGATGTTGGAGCTATTAACTCAATCCCTGTAAAGGAAAAGAAGAGCAAGGCAAGGTGGGATGCATTTGGGTGAGGTAGGTGCGATTGCTTGAAGCATTGATTAAAACTAATATGTTTTTTATCCTAAATTGAGCAAATGTGCTGAATTTTGAAATGCTTTATGGGAAGCATGAAGCTTCAATCCCAGCAACTTTGAGACAAGCTAAACGCTTTGTTTGATGGGGTATCTTTTGGTGAATTACCATCACTAAGGAAAAACCAATCATTCAACACCACTGAGGCTGCCTACTATCCCAATACTGATTTGCTATTTTCTAGTAGTGGTGAGCTGCCATGTGTCTTGGGATAACTTTCAGTGAGTGATGCAACCGTGAATTATGTAAATACAAGTGCAGTAACAAATGTCTCTTGTTAATGTTGATTGTTTCTTAGTAATTGTATTTATAATTCCTGTAATTATAATGTTATTTATTATGTTAATTTACTACAGAGTTCCCATTAATTATTTCTAAATGTGATTGGACTGCTTGCTATTTCTGACACTTGATGCAGTTAGGAATGACGTGGACCACATTTTAATTACTGTTGCTCTTAATTTTTATGTGCTGTGTACTGTGTGGTGCTTATTTTGCAAATTTTTGTGGTTTTTTCCCTTTTTTTCTGCCTTTCCTTGTGAAGTAGCTTGTTGTAAAGATGCAGCATAGAATAAAGGCATTTGCCAAGGCTTTTTTTAAAAAGCAAGCAAAGAAACAGATAGGGCCTTAAAAATTTGTATATGTGTATATGTATATATGTATATATTTATATATGTATATGTATATAGATCTATTTATCTCAGAAACCAGACAGAAGTTACACATGCAAGGTCTTACTCTTGAGTTTGAAAATGGTGAATTAACCTCTTTGGGGAGGTACTGGAGGGGTTACTGAGCACTCTATTGAAAGGGTAGGGAGGGAGTGCACATCTTGATTGATTCCCAGGTAACTGGGAAAAGAAGTAAAAAAGAGAAACTGCCTAAAGGCATAGCAGTTTTCCATGTCTGATCCTGATTGTTCTTCAGAAAGTTATCTGGACAAGAAATGCATTAAAAGAAATCAAGAAAGAAATTGGCAAGGCTGGACAAGCAAGGATAAGTGCCAGAGGTAAATGACAGCTAAAAGTAATCTGAATGACTACAAATGGAAGTTTTAACTTCAAGGATCTTAAAGTGTCTTACTAAGCACAAAATATTTCTGGCCTCAAAAGCCCCAGAAGACCATCTCCATGGCAGGCCAACCTATTTTAACAGAAAGGTCAGACTGTCAAAGAAACTAAAGTGTCTCACAGAGCTGTAGAGCAGATGATAAACTGGGAGGTAATTTAATGAACTCCAACCTCCCATCCTTCGACATTTCACACTTGGCTCCACTGTTAGCAGTACAACAGATATGGGCTCACTGAGTTCCAGGCACAAGTAATTACCCTGAGAAGTAAAAGGGGGCAAAGCAAGCTTCAGTCCTTTTGTGCCATTAGGAGAACTCTAGTTTCATAAATAGTTGACTTCCAAAAATCTGTTCACCTTTTCAGGGTTGTCTAGCTCTTCCTTTGAAAACAATGACCTTCGATGCTGGAAACTGAGCTTGCTGCTGATACACAGGGAAGAGCAGAGCCCTCGGGGTACAGCCTTCAGCATTTTCTCCCATCCCACAGTTTCCCTGGGCAAGGACTCTATCTGGTCTCTTGGGACAATGAACATTGACCCTGACATTTCCAGATACAGCTTATAAGCAACCATGTTTTTAGCTGACTGCATAGTCCATTTCCTCATAAAAAATGTGCAATGAAAAACACACAAGTAATTTTTTGGGTACAAATACTGAGGCCTGTGACTAATTTTTTTTTTTTTTTTTTTTTTTTAACTCTCTCCTGTGAGCTCTGATGCTTCTTTTCAGGTTAAAAATTTCCATTTCATCAAAATTAAAAATAAAGAAAGTTCAATTAAAATTCAGATTTTTATATGCTGCCACACTTTCTCATTCGATGGGCACAAATATGCTTGCAAAATATGTATAATTATAATAAATTTTTTATCAGTTGCTACTACGAAACTGAGAGTGACTTATATAATCTCACACAAACTAAATACCTGCTAGAATGCAATAGGTAGCTACTGTGATGAAATAAAAAGCATAGTTAGGAACACAAATTCCAAATACTTTCAGCAATCTCAAACAATGTTACAATCTCAAATCCCTGTATAATTTAAAATATTCAAAACTTTTATTGAAACAATTGCAAAAATTTACGTGTTTGTTTTTAAACTGACTCTGTATATCCTCTCCTATTTATTGCTTGTTTGTAGCTTTTAGCCATTGTGTTTGTTTAGGAACTTTATTTTCTAAGTAAAAATGTCATTAGCACTACCCTTCAAAATGTGAACTGGTAAAAAATAATGAAGAAACATGGGATTGATTGTGTTCTAAACCTTCTGACAAGACCTAATCATAGACACTACAAATATTTTGGTACCTTATGAATTTGTGTATAAGCTAGCATTCTGAACAATGAAGAAGCATAGGAAGCTGAAGATTTCTATATTCTTCTCCTAAAATGTATACAATTCATAAAATATGTTAAGAAAATAAAAACAGTTTACATTTTGTTTCGTAAAATAGAGAGAGTCAAAAATGTAAAGGTGACCCAAATTGATAAAGGTCATTATTTTTATTATTTTATGTGTATTGATGTGGGTTGGGACCCTGATCAAAACTGTGTAGCACAGTTTCACACAATCACTCATGGCAGAGCAATTTTCACCATATAAAAAAGGACAAGGGTATCTGAAAAGAAATCGCCTGTAATTAGAAATTGCAGCATTGTCAAGGTCAGAGCCATCAAAAAACCAGTTAAATGTTATATGCTTCAAAGCCAAACTGGCCCTGGAGTACAATGGGATCTCATGCCTTCCAGAAAAGCCCATGAGGGAAACTAGAGCTTCACCTCATGAGACTGAAAGTTTGCTTTCTGAAGACTGAGTGGACTGCAACTCATCTCTGTTCATCCCTCTGTCTGCTGACAGAACTGTTATGAATATTTTGATCAAACAATCAATCAAATAATAAAAATGATTTATGATTATGAGCTATGATTATAAGTAGAAAACTGTGAAGTATCAGGCATAGAAATATCAGGAGTGCTATGTTTGGAATGTGTAAACATAGAAGCCTTACTAGGAAGTTACTGTTGCTTTGTGTTTCTGTTAAGAAACTATGGAGATCATCATGCTCACTGGTTATGCTGCTTGGAAACCCGTTACCCTTCCCATCCTGATTTTTATATCAAGGATTCCTACCCATAGACCTCAGAAGAAAAAGCCAATGATTGTTTTAGGATAAGAATATTGATGAAGTTAATAATTATTGGAACCAATTAGTGTAAAGGTTAAAGAATGGACATAGTATGCATAGTATGTAAAAGTACTTATGTAATGATGAATAAGCAGAAAAAGTCTATAAAAGGGGTGGGTTTTGTTTGTTGAGTAGGACACTTTTCAGAAGAGCTATCCTCTGTGTACCCAGTAAAGAAGTGTCTGCTTATTTGCATCAAATTGGTATTAGATTTCTTTGGTCCTGTTTGTTGACAGAGCTGCCTATGAAACAGATGCCAAGAAGTTTTTAGCCAAGTGTTCTAAAATCAACCAAAATAGGTATGCTGCACTAATCTGGCCTCAAAAATTCCACTTCTTCTAATTGCTAAATCCATGAACAAAATTCCAGTTCACTTAACTGTGGCAGTTCTAAAGCTACTTCAGGTACGTAGCTAAACAGGTAAGGATAGAAACTCTATTATCCACCTCAGGGCAAGCTATTCTCACCTGCAGAAAAAAAGTCTATCGCTATCTGTCTGCATTCTTCTTTTCATACTGCATGTTGGCTATTATAACAATCTGCAGGGAAACAGGATATTCAATCAGCAAATTCAATTTTCCCACCTACGGAGAACAGGGGAGGGAATTAAGCTATGCTTGCCTAAGATGATGTGCTGACTATGAGCTCTAAAGGGGTTTATAGGTCCTGTTGGCCACTCCTGCTGAATGTTTTTATGAAACACTGATTCTGCAACTACACATTCCTCTAAACACGTTAACTTCTGCTCAGTACAACATGTCCATATTGCTAATCATGGAATGCATGTAGACTTGCATTCCCTAAGAGTCTTTGCAGTACATCACAATCCCACCTAATCAGTACGAAATAGTATTATTCAGATTGTGCTGTAGGATCTGAAACAACAGGACACAGAGCAACAAGGCAAAGAAGAGAGAAAAACTTACCGTGAAAAAACACCTCAATTTCATTTATCCATATTATTATATAAACTACACAGGGTGGGGGAAGGCTGAAAGAAGCAGGAAAAATGGAAGAGAAAGTTGGCTGTCCCAGATAGATATGATAAAGCCACCAAATCACAGAAGAATAAGTTTTGCATGTCATCTTCAGTGATGGATGGGAGTTCAGGTGTAGAGAGGAAGACAGAAGATGACTGACTCTGGCACATGATCCACAAACTACAGAATCAATTTGGCTGGGAAAAGCTCTGAGATTATTGAGTCCAATCTATGACCTCACACCACCATGTCAATTAAACAGTGTCACTTTGCCACATCCAACCATTCCTTACACTGTTGTTGGGACACTGATACCACCACCACCGTGGGCAGTCCGTTCCAATGTGTAATTACCATTTCTGTGAGGAATTTCTTTCTAATTTGCAACCTAAACCTCCTCTGGTGGAGCTTTACGACTACATCTTTTGTACTCTTGCTGGTCATCTGGGAAAAGAGGCCAACCCCACCCAGCTACAACCTCCTTTCAGAGAATTGTAGAGAACAATAAGAGCCTTCTCCAGGCTAAACTATTCCAGCCCCTCAGCTACTCCTCATAAGGCTTGTGTCCAAACTTTTCATCAGCTTTGTTGCTCTTTGGACAGGCTCCAGCACCTCCATGTCCTTCTTGCAGTGAGGGGCTGGAACAGGCCACATACTCAAGGTATGGCCTCAGCAGTGCCACAAAGAGTGAGAAAACTCCTTCCCTGGTCCTAGCCACACGATTTCTGATATGGGCCAGGATGCAGTTGGTATACAGGCCATATACAAATAATCACATCAGTGTAGTCCCATATATTTGTCTGTAAAATCAGGTCCCAGGTGATTATTAATTATTAATTAACTTAATTATAACTTAATTAATTAATTAATTATTAATTAACTTAATTATAAGTTCACCTGGGCAGATGTAGGATTAATATGATATGTGCTGTAGTTGCTGATGTGTCACAGTCACACGTCAGTCACACCATAAGTCAGTGACAGTACTATCTGTTGCTCTGTTCTCTCTATTCATTGAAGTGCCAAGGGAAGCTTTAGCTGCCACCATGGGGCTCCCTTGTTACTGATGGTCTATAGGAACTGACTGGTGAGCTGGCAGCACCCTTCTCTCAGCTGGCTGCTCTGACCCATGGGCACTCCCAGTGGTGCTCAGGAAGGGGGAGACTTCTGACAAGGTTTCCAGCTTCTGTAGACCCAGTACTGGCCCACTGACATGAGCTTTCTTGCCTTGCTGTTTGATTAGGATAGGTTTTAGGACAAGATATTTTTGCCAGCATGTCTTTTTGACAGAGGATGAGATTAAATGCTACAATGAGAGAATGTGCAACAGGAAGCCTACTCCCACAGTGCTAGATACATCATAATGTGGTTTATGAGATTTTCTTCCATCTTTGCATCATTAGAGTCTTCATAGAGCTAAGTACCAGCCTCAGCTGTATTGTAAGACAGGTCAATTTAATGACTAATTTATGACAGAAATCTTGTAAACTACAGGTACTAAAAAATAAAATTACTTAAAAATCATATTTCTTCTTCTGTTGCGGTGGTCAGCTTTTGCCCAAGGGAAGCAGCTCCGGCCAGCCCTGCCGCCACCACAACCCGGGGGCCTTTTAGCCAGAGGGCCGAGCAGACCCAGCAAGCAATCACGGGAGACGCGGAGGACAGAAAGGCGGGACTCTCGGAGTACGTAACCAAGGGGTGCAAGGTTCCCAAGGCTGCGTCCCAGAGAGACAGCAACCTGGGATTGCCACGGCTTTTTATTGATGAGCAACAGGGGGTGGGGTAAGGGGTGGTCTCTCTTAGAACGAATCAACAACCATTAACAAACTTCAACAGTGGGGTGATCAAACTTTGAACCAATGGGGAGAAGGTGGTTACATAACTGGGGGTGGAGGGATTATATAACTTGGAGATTGACAGATAACGAAAACTTGGTAAACAACTATTCTGGGATATAAGTAACTATAGCAACGGGGAAAGGCGGGAAAGCATGAGGGAAGGGGAGGCCATCTTGAATAATAAAAATACATGTAATTGATAAAACACAACTTCATAATTTTAAACAATAAACGTCAACTTCTGACTGGAACCGCAACGACACACCACCACATCTCCCCCTTTTTTGTTTTTTTGATGTTCGGACTCAGTACCGCCGAACGGGAGGATAGATTTCGTCAAACCACTCCCTCTGCGTGGGCCACCTATCATCTTCATCTTCTGGGATGAAGTCTTCTGAGTCCAACTCTTCTTCTTCTTCCCAAGGCGGCAGCTCGTGCATTTCGATTTCTTCCGCCGGGGGAGCGGAGGCCCAAACATTGTTGATACTCAGGGAAGATGTGGCTGCGGTAATTGCTCGTTGCGTGAAGCGTCGTATCAACCCAAAGGCGATTCCAATCAGGAAAAGCAGTAGCAAAATTAACAATGCGGTTTTCACGGCCGAGTTGACCCAGCTGGAGAGTCCCCAGTTACCAAATAATTGGTCAAACCAATCCTTAGTCTCTTGCTTTATATTGTGCACCATGTCCTGGATCTTTCTGATGGATTCGCGGACGTTCTCAGCCCTGGAGGACAAATTGAAACAGCAAAGACCCTCAAACTCCTCGCACGTGTGGTGGTGGAGGAGTAAGAGGTAGTCTATTGCCGCCCGATTCTGCAGCGTCGCCTTTCTGGTTATTTCCTCGTCTGCTAGGAGGTCGGCTAAGGCGGAAGACGTAACATTTGCTTGCTTTGCAACCCAGCACTCCAAACGACCTAATTGCCCCATAGATTTTGCTATGGCGATCCAAGGCAGAAAAATGGTTATGGCTGTTGCCTTGGCCTTGGACCAATGAATAACATCCGATTCACAAGCCGGGTCGAGGTCGGTCAGCTCTCTTTTTTGGATTGTGTGACTTGATGAATTTTTGACAATCCAATCCATAATCATCGTTTTATTTGGGGTAAGCAAGCTCAATCTTCCGAGAGTACATGGGCCTCCTAGAAGGCGAGAGGGGATGCCGCTGAAAGCCCTGTCACCACAGATTAGGAACACGCCCTTAGGAAGGGTAAGGGGCTTATAGGAGAGGGTGGAGGCCATTTTCACGTGGGCGATCTGCTTGCACCACGGAGTAGCGTAATACGCTTTCTTGATTTGCAATAAGTTGTAAAACCGTTTGGCCTCTGAGGGGGTGGGAACGTAAACAAACTGAATACAGTTTGGGGCAGGGGAAGACCCCAGGAGTTCCAGCTCCTGGGGCTCGTCGGGAGAAACGGGAAGGACACCGGAGGCTATCCAGTCCCTCCAAAGAATCAACGGGTTGGTGATGGGATGGGGAAGTACGCGGTCAACGCTATACTTGCGGGATTGTGGTGGAAACGGGTTCTTGTTAAACGTGGCTTTCCACTGCAGGAGCTCAGGGGGGAGCTCTGACTCCTGAGACGGGATCCCCACCAGACACGACGCTATCGGGTCCTTGGTCGAGCCTTGGGACAGGCAAATGTGATCCTGTCCCATGGCTCGAGCAAGTGTCCTCCAGACGTTGGCCTTGGGCTGAGGGACGACCCAGGACACAGCCAGACTAAGGATGGCGAGGACGACGACCAGGTGGAGAAGGCGCCGTCCTCCTGGGGCTCTCAGGTGGAACATGGCTGGGCCAACCTGTAACTTAAACAGAGGACAAACAGATTAATCAAAAAGCCACTGAGGAATGGAAAAAACAGGAGCTGACCTCTCCTTCTCTGCCGGGCGAACGGGCCTCTTTCTTTTTCTCCTCAGGGCGACGTTTTTCACCTGCTGGCTAGGCTTTTCGGAGGCCTTGGGAATACAAGGTCGCACCCACTTGGCCGGCACCCATTTAAGCCCGGTGGGTGTCGATACGCAGGCATAGCCGCGTCCCCAAGTGATCAACTCGTGCGGACCTTCTATCCTCATGGTCTCCGGATCCTTAACGAGGACAGGCGGTTTCTTTTTTAATTTTAAATTTGGATTCCCTCCAAAGTGCCGGATGATCGGAGGGTTCATGGATTCGAATGAGCAATTTAGAAAATTGAGGGTGTAGAGTACCCTGTACGAATTTGCGGTGTCTCCAATTTTAAAATTTGGTTCTGTTGGTCGAGGACTCTTTTGATGTTTTGATGAGTCCTTTCCACAATTGCCTGGCCTGTCGGGGAGTAGGGGATGCCGGTTTTGTGTTCTACTCCCCATCGCTGCAGGAAGTCGCGGAATTCCCGTGAAGCATAGCTTGGCCCGTTGTCCGTTTTGATCTCTCGCGGTATGCCCAGAAAGGAGAAGGCCAGGAGGAGGTGTTTGATAACATCCACTGCCTTCTCTCCTGTGTGGGCGGAAGCAAAGACAGCACCGGAAAAGGTGTCCACTGACACATGGATGTACTTCAGCCTCCCAAACTGGGAGACGTGAGTAACGTCCATCTGCCACACTTCGTTGCTGCTCAGCCCTCGGGGATTGACCCTGGCATGCATAGTTGATATGGCATGCTGCTGGCAGCTGGGACAGGTCGCCACTATCGCCCTGGCCTGATCACGGGTCAGGTGAAATCCCCGAACCAGACCTGGTACATTCTGGTGGAAGAGCTGATGGCTGAGCTTGGCCTGTTGAAATATGTCAGGCAGAGGGGCTTTAGCAACAGGGGCAGCGAGAGCGTCGGCTCTCCTGTTTCCCTCCGCTATAAACCCCGGCAGATCCGTGTGCGACCTTGTGTGTACCACGTAAAAAGGTTGCTCTCGGTGGGAGATTAGCTTTATCAGCTTAGAGAGCAAGTTAAACAGGGCAATGTTGGACACCTCTTGCAACACTGAATTTTCAGCCCTGGAAACTATACCTGCTACGTAGCTTGAGTCTGTGACCAGATTGAAAGGTTCAGAGAACCTCTCGAAGGCCCTGACGACTGCGGCCAACTCAGCTATCTGAGGAGATCCCTCTACCTCAGCAATATCACTCTCCCACCGCTGAGTTTGAGGATCCTTCCAAGTTACTACGGACTTGTGAGACCCTCCGGACGCGTCTGTGAAAACAGTCAGGGCATCGAGCGGTCTTTTGCTCTGAACGCTTTTTAAACTTAATTTAAATTGGACATCCGAATTGAAAATTTTGTGGGCAGGCCGAGTTATTGAAATTTGACCAGGGTAGCTATCCAAGGCAAATTGCAAGGCTTCGTTGTCTTGAAGCAGGTGTTCCAACATTGCTTTGGAAATTTGGCCCGTACTTATCTTGATTGGTACATGGATCACTTCAAAGTCGCAGCCGGCTAGGTCTCTAATCCGGACTCTAGCCTTCCGGATTAGCTCCGCCATGAGCTCCTGTGGGCGACTCATTCTTTTGGACCGATGATGGCTAAGGAAGACCCACTCAATGATAATGAGAGGATCCTTCCCGCCGCAGTCCTTCCGGGGCATGCTGGTTACCCCGCTGTCCCACTGGAAAATGACTCCATGGAGGTGCGGCAGATTACCTAAAATGACAAACCGAAATGGCAGGTCAGTTCGACATCGGTTCGCCTGTCTAGTGGACAACAGTTCTTGGACCTTTTCCAGGGCTTTCCGTGCCTCCAGGGTGAGTGACCTAGGGGAACTCAGCCCCTCTCCCCCCTTCAATAAATTGAAAAGAGGCGCCAGGTCCTCGGTCGTCAGACCCAGCCAAGGCCTCACCCAGTTCAAAGCCCCACACAGCTGATGCACATCCGCGAGAGTTTTGATGTTAGTATTAATAGCCAATTTTTGCGGAACAATGGTCCGCTTATTAATTTCGAGGCCAAGATACTTCCACGGCGGCATCTTTTGTATCTTACTTTCCTGCAACTCGAAGCCTGCAGCGACCAGTGCAGTCACTGTCAGGTCAAGCGCTTGTGCCAACAGATCGTCATTGGGGGCGCACACGAGTACATCATCCATATAATGAAAGATGATGGCCTGGTGTGCAGCTGCACGGACGGGGGTCAGCAAAGAAGACACATACCACTGGCAGATGGCGGGAGAATTCTTCATTCCCTGCGGAAGCACCTTCCAGTGGTATCTCTTCCTTGGGGCCTCTCGGTTGATGTTAGGCACCGAGAAAGCAAACCGTGGAGCATCGTCAGGGTGCAGGGGAATTTGGAAGAAACAGTCCTTGATGTCAATCACAGCCAATTGATAATTTTGTGGCAACATGGCGGGGGAAGGCATCCCTGGTTGCAAAGAGCCCATGTCCTCAATTACATTATTAATTTGACGGAGGTCTTGAAGGAGCCTCCACCGGGTCTTATCTGACTTTTGGATGACGAACACCGGGGTGTTCCATGGAGAGGTGGTCTCCTCCAAATGACCCTTGCAGAGCTGCTCCTCCACAAGCTCGTTCAGCGCCTTTAATTTTTCTTTAGACAGCGGCCACTGCTCAACCCAGACTGGAGAATCTGTTAGCCAATTCAGTTTTTGGGTTGGGCGCTGTTCAATGGCCGCAGCATAAATACACTTTGGGGAGTCCGGTAGCTCAATTGTGGCTCCCCATTGGGACAGGACATCTCTACTCCACAGGGGTGTCTTGTATCTCAAAACAAAGGGCTTTACGTTCGCCAATCGCCCCTTGGACCCCTTAATTTGGACCATGTGCTTCGATTGTTTTGCCAATTGGAGACCCCCTACACCTTCCACTTGCTCTGCTACGGTTTGCAGAGGCCACTGTGACGGCCACAGGTGTTCTGGTATGACGGTCACGTCCGCCCCCGTGTCAAGGAGACCCTTGATGGTGGTGGTCTCCTCCCCCACTCTGAGCTTGCACACCTCCTCAGGTCGGCTTTGAGTGATACGCATCACCGGTCTTACCTGGGGGTGGCACTTCTCACAATCGCCCTCTGGACATACTCTCTCCGGCAATGATGGAATCGCTTGGGCGATGATCTGTCCTTTTGACAGATAGGTGGGTGGGGCCGTGCAGCGAAGCCAGAGTTCAAACCACTCGGGATCCGCAGGAGTGGTTTGGGGCACAATCTCGATCTCTGGCGGTGTAAATTTGCAATCCCCAACGACAACATAAGTAGTGCCAATTTTGTGCCAGGTACCTCTAAATTTTCCAACCGCCACGCGGTGCCATTCGTCATCTCGGATCCACATGCCTTCTGTGGTTTGAAGATGGAATGGGACGCCATCGCTCGTGGTCGTTAAGGATCGATCTGTAACGACAGGTACAGTGGTATTGGTCCCAGCAGGTGAAAGGCTCCGCAAATGGGAGTCATCCGTCACGTCCGGTGAAATTTCCTTCGGACACTGCAGAGTGCCACTCTGCTGCCCTTTAGGAGAAAAAGAAGAGTCCGTTAAAATGTCATGTCCGGCAATGCTCAAATCTCGTCTTTCCATTCCCCCTCCCCCGGCTCGGACCGCCCGATTTGGGTCCACGCACTGGGCGGCCCCGCGCTCTCTTTTCAGTTTTTTGATAGAGAGCCTCCTCCCCTCCCGCCTTCCTCTCCTCCCCCTTTTATTTGCTTAAACTGCTGGAATTCCTGCCGCAGCGGGCAGGCTTGCCACCAATGTCCATGCTTCCCGCAAAGGGCACATGTCTGGTCTGCACCGCCCCTCGATGGCTGTCTCCATGGCTTGGGTGTCTTTGGTGTTTTGGGCGCGGTGGCTGTGTTGTTTGGCTGGGTGGGTATTTCTGCTGCGTTGGCGTGTTTTCTTTTTATCTCAGGTTTTTCTGTTTTACTGGGTGTCATCAGTGGGGCAACTTCTGTTACTACTTCTATGTAGTCCTGGAGGGACGGCCTAGGCTTACGAGGCAGCGTTAGCATAGCCTGTTTGCATACATCATTAGCATGCTTAAACGCTAACGAAGTCACCAGCTGTCGCCTAGCCGCTTCGTCCTCTTCTTGTTGTTCAACAGCGATCGTTAATCGTTCCACAAACACCAAGAAGTTTTCTTGTGGCCCCTGAAAAATATCTAGGTACGATTCCATCATACCCATAGGTTTCATTGTAGAGAAAGCTTTCACGGCCAATTGAGCAATCCTTTTCATCAGGGGCTTTGGAAGGCCCTCTGCCTGCTTTTGGGGCATCTCCCAATCCCCTTCACCCAGCAGGTGAAATAACGTAATTAAGTTGCCCTCATTGTCCACGCCTGTGTCCGAGTCTTCTAACAAACCTGGGAGGGCGTCCTGCAAGCATCTCTTCCAGGTGGCATACCAGAGCTGAAATTCAGTTCTGGAATGTAAACACCTGAAGAGATGCTTGATGTCGTGGGGGACGACATCACTCCCGGTGATTTGGCCATCTAACAAACCAAGAAAGTATGGACTGGTACGTCCATACTCCTTGTAGGCCTTCATGAGATCTCGGATCACATTTTGGGACAGCTGTTGCCATTTCTCCTCTTCATGCCCTCCCCTACCCCTCCTATAGGTCACCGGGGCCAGAGAAGGAGTATGAGGGCCTTCATTTCCGGAATCCCACCCCTCCTCTTCCGGACCCGAAGCGTGGGAACCGGAAGAAGGGGCGTGAGATCCGGAGAATTGAGGGCGGGACCGACCGCGCGTTTCCGGGGGGCGTGACTTGGTGGAGGAGGGCGTGTCATGGCGTGGGAAAGACACGCCTTTGTGGGAGTGGTCAGGGACGGGAAGTTGGGAGGAGCAATAACTGGGAGGGTCCTGGGAAAGAGGTGGAGCTTTGCGAGACTTGGGAGGAGAGGTAGGAGGGGTTTCTGAGGGGGAGTGACCTTCCAGGGGAGGGGCCCAAAAGGGATTGTTGGGAGAAAGGCTCCAAGGAAAAGTGGCGGGCAGGGAGGACATAGAGGAGGACCGCGCCACGCGGTCGACGCCATCTTGTCTTTCCCTGGACCGGGCGCCATTTTGAGGGAGATCACCTCCACTAACAGAAAACCGAACTCTTGGCTTATTGGGGTATGAGCGGGGAAGGGAAAGAGCCTCGGGAGCTTGGCCAGAGCTCCTTTGGACATCCCGGGCAGACTGCCTTGTCTGACCCGGGCGGGGGACCGGTTTCCTGAGGGGGCCAGGGCTGTCGGGCTGGGTTTTGCCCGCTGCGCCCCTGAGGATTCCAAGCAAAATTAAAAACAACACACTAAGATATTGTAGCAAGAGCATTGGTGGACAATGAAGAAGACATTTGTTCTGTCAGATAAATATGTTTGGTTACTTCTTAATAAGCACGAGAATTACATTATATAGGGAACAGAGAGCTCTCATACAGAGAATGTGGAAAAGCAGACATAGAATTTTCATTTCACATGTAAATATCACTGGTATACTTCATCTGGATTATAGAGTTTGGACAAGTAGTGGGCAACAGTATATAGCCTATACTGGTCACTTTACAGTAGATTCTTCCTGCAGGCTCTCTCTCGGCTCTGAAGCATCAGTATCCTCATTTCAACAGGTGGAATGGAGACTTGCTCCCTCTTGTGTTACCTTATTACTTTGTATTTAAACTACTTTAAAGCTGGAATGTGGACTAACACTTAAGCTGCTGTATAAACCCCACTTCTAACTCACTAAGAGCTATGCTTGCCCCAAGAAAAGATTTTGTGTGCTGATGGGGATGGAATGGGTCCTGTCTAAACTGCTGAAGCAGAGGAGGCATTTACCCAGATCTTACCCTGTGCCAGTTGTTTCGCTCTGACTGGGTCTCAGCAAGTCACTGATATGCATGCAAACACCATAAATTGCCCTGTGCAGGCACTTGGCACCATGAGGCAGGAGGAGGAGGGAGCCACCTCATTCCTGCATGGCGTGGTGCTGTGACAGTGAGCATCTGGAACTGGCTGGGCTCAAGGACCAGAGCTCAGTCCAGGAGGTACAAAAGGATGGTCTTAACAGGGCATAGTGCCTCATACAGCACTCTGGATTCCTTAGTGGAACGGGTTTTGTTGTATTTTGTCATCCTGAGAATGAAATCTGTAGCCAGGTAAAATGGAGCATTGATCAGTATTTGCACCAACAGACAAGCAGAAATCTATGAAGGGCAGACACAATTGTATCCTTCTTCAAGGCTAAGGGATGTGCTCTGTAAAGGGAAAATGGTGTGAAAAAGTCCTCCGGCAGAGCAAGAAGGAAAGTAAAAGCAAGAAAAACCTTCACTAGGATATATAAATATAAAACCTAAACAAAAAGATATAGAAAATAAAAATAATGACAAAAACACCATCACAGAACCCAAACCTTTTGGTAGTTACCAAGGCTTTGGATAGTCTTTAAACTAAAATAAATAAATTTATCCTCGGAATTTATATATGACTAGGCAAATTTATTTCTAAGCTAGGAAGATTGCAGGGAAGACTTCTGCCAAATGACAGTGAGTGGATTTGTCATAAAACCTTTTATTTAAATAGTCTTACCAAGCAGGGATGAGGTTTTTTCTCCTTAAAACAAAGAAGAAAGTAATGGAAGAATAGATGCTTTTCGTGAAGGGCTGTGTTTTAACAGAGGAATAAGGTAGAGGGAAAAATAGACCCTTTGATACAAGATTTTATGTATATCTAATGTCCATGTGAGACATTTGGATACAAAAATCTGCATGAGGTCAAGTGAGGAATAAAGCATCCATTTTAAAATTGTATGTGACCCTTATTTATGGGTGTATGTACACTTTACGTGTCTTACAGTACATTTAAGGGAAAGAGCTTTCACTCTTCACATAGAAGGACATAATTTATGCAACATAAGTAGTTTGAGAAGAGAAAAAAGAATAAAAGGAATATTAAATTGTATGGAAATAACCCATTCTTACTGTGTGAGCATAGGATCTGCTTTTTGACATATTTTCATCAAAGAGATGACAGTGAACAGCTAATGCTTTGAAATATCAATACTTTCTAGACAAGGGTTCAAAAACAAGAAAATGCCTTTAATATATTCAAATCAAATGCTAAAAACACATAAAATTACTTAAAATTCGGAGTTTAATACCAGAAAGGGGGGAATACTGCAAAGCATTGATTTTTCAAGCCCTGAGGCAAAAAAACCCCACTATTAAATTAGAAGAGATTATCACTAGTAACTAAGGGAAGAAAACTTACTAAACTGATTACATAAAAGTATTTTTCTGTCTTTTATCAACATTAATTAACCAATAATCTGAAATATATGGGTGAAAGGTTTCACTCCTTCAGTAGGCAAATACTTCTGATGCATCGTTTTCTGAGAATTTAACAGTATCACAGCTCTACTGTTCACTTATGGCAAAGCACAGACAGACTGCAAATGGAAAGAGGGCTTGAAGGTCCGAGTTAGAAAATGCAAACAGGGCAAAAAATAGAAATTGTATCTAACTTGGTTTAGTGGTAATTGAACTTACTAGGTGTAGCTCTTTGGGCCTGTGTTACTTTCAAATAACACAAATGACCTACAGAGCAGTACTACAGGAAACAAATCAAACTAGCTGATAGTGCAGAAGTCTTAAAAACTGAGAGCCCAATTTTTTAATAAGCAAAATTAAAAAGCAGAAGTAAACAAGCAGATGGGGCAATTTACACTGAAGTGATGAACATCACATGTAAAAACAAACAAGCAGACATTTGTAAGTAGTCTAAATCCAAATTCAAACCTCAGATATGTGCTTTCATTGCTGTACAGGTAAGGCAATACAAAAAAGCTCCCACAGAAAGAAAAAAATCCTGCTCTAGAAACAGTAGTATTGGAGGTAATTTCATTCTAGATATGCAAAATGATGAAATTCTTTATTTGATGTGAATAGATAGATTTCTTAGAACCCAAAATCCTGCAGCTATGGTAGAGACACATTGATGCCAATTTTTTCTTTGTTTGAGAGACAAGACCTCCTCTGAATGCTTCTCTTCTGAGTTCATCAGATAGGAAGCAGTAGAAGGTTCATCACAAAATTATTTTAGCCTTTGATGAAGCTGAAGGAAAAGCAACTTTCTGACCCCTCGTCAATACAGCTGGATTGTGGCATCCTTGGCATATACATCAGCTCTTGTCACATGAGTTGGCATGCACTTCAATTTTCAAGTGGCTAGAGTATTTTACTGCTGTAAACCAGTATTTTCTGTGTGGTTTCTTTATTTGATATCTCAATGAATTATAGTAGACTCTTATAGCCTTGAGTATTTGACGATTTACCAGAAGACGTAACAACATTACTGAACTGCTTAGAAGATTGAAAATGTCATGCTAAATGACAATAAAGTAAATATAAACATTCTGTGATAAAAGCTGAATAAATATTATTACATACTAGTAAAATATACAGAGCTCAAGGATTTGACTCTCCTTTTAGCATGTTTTACCTTTAAACAGGAAGGCATAAGAATATTAATTCTGAATGAGGTACATAGTTTTCAGCTCAGAAATAACACTCTAGACCCATCCATTAATAACAGCTGGAAAATGTTGTAGGCCAATTTTTCCATTTAAAAAATAGCTATAGGCCTTAACACAGAACAGCAGTTTTCTCAATAGAAGACTGTAAACTGTTCTCTAAGGTCTACCGGCAGTGTGTGAGATCCTGGTTCAAAAAGCAGTAGTATTTTAAACTTTTAGTGGAGCTTCTGTCTGGGCAAACAGACCAATACTATTCTTGCACACACAAGAACTGGCATGAATGAAGGAGATTGGGAACGTGTTTTTTGTGTCAAATGGCTTAGTTCCCAGGGGTCTGATTCCTTGGTCCACTCTATATGTAACTTTGTTCATTCCTGAATTCTCTTTTAGAGCAAACCAACTGGTTGCTTTGAGATACAATCTAGATGTAGAACTCTCATTACTTTGCTCCAGGGACTATTCTGTGCAGGAGAAAAAGGAACGGTACTACACAAAATTCTGCCTACTTCAACCCGCCTTAGCCAATAAGGCCAACTGCGACTCTTTGGATTTCCTTCATGAAAGGAAAATAGATACCTATATTCAACATATGCCTAATGTTATACTTGAAACACAAAAATATCACCTCTGAAATCCAATTAAACAATGCTAATTTTCGAGCATTGGAGTTTCACCCTGAGGCCAAGGGTGTATCACAGGAAATCCAGATGATACTTTAGTCCAGTACAGTGCAGTGTAGCAGCACTCCATGATGAATGGTTCATCACTTATATAGAGACAGGAGAATCTGCAACTCTTGGCTTGGAGGCCTAGAATCACTCCTGGACAGCACATCTTTAGCAGTTCAAGTATAGTCTGTGCATCTGTCACTGAGACAATGACTTCCACAGCTTCTGTTGTATCTGGTGCCTCCATTTAAGAATAGTCAAGACAATACTTTGTTCATGGCAGAATTGCAGGAATGATTAACAGAGTAATTAAAAGACACACTCTGAAAGACTCCAGACTTAAGTCTCACAAGAAGGAGGTTAAAAGGCAACTTCATTACAGCCTTTAAGTAGTTACAAAGAGACCAAAGATGTCGGTGTGCCAGCACATCTAAGCAGAAAGTAAAATATAAATTTATTCATCTTAGGAGAAAAAAAAAATCTTTTTTTTTCTTTTTTTTTTTTTTTTTTTTTTTTTTTAATAGTGAAGATATTAACCTTTGGAACATATTACTGAGAGGAGTGTTAGATTTATCATCACTCAGATTTTTTAAACTGAGATAAGATTTTATTTCATTTTTCCAGAGGACTTGTCTTAGTTCAAACTGGAATTAATTTAGGAAAGTTCTTTCCTTCACAGAAGGTCAGACTACATGACCCTTTCTTGATGGGTAATCCATTAATCTATTAATATAACAGCAAATAATGCTGATGATAGAACTCAACCAACCATTTGTTCTATTGATAGGATCCATGCTCTATAACATTTAGACTTATGGTGATAGAAACATCATTTAATTTTTATCACTAAGATTCTTCTTATTGAGCTGACTAACCATCTCTTATATTGTATAACATACAAAATAGCAGCATCCTAGTTTTGTGGTTCCTACATATAATCCATATTTATTTCCATACTGTTACTGAGACTTGTGATATAATTACAATATTAAATCTGTATTAATACTTTTCTACTTTGTTTTTTTTACCTCAGTTGGATCTACTTATCACCCTCAACTCATCTACTTATCAACCCTCATGCTACCCTGTTTCAATTCAGGTTTCTGGCCTACTCTGTTGAACTAGTTATGTTTTCCATTCAATAGCTCACTTTTAATCACTTCTGTGTAGATATAATCTACCACATTTAGAATATATATTTTCTCTTTCTTTCACATTTTCCTCCCAGCTTGCTAATTTCAGATTGTTCCTCCATGATTGAAACTCATCCTATTACATAGAAACAGAAGAACTGATGTCAGTATCTGATTAATACTTAATCTGGCACATGAGAACAAGATTTTCATATGTATGTATGTATGTATATATGTCTTTATTCATAACTTCTCTCATCTCTCAGGAGAAGTTAAACAGGAAGCACGTCTGAGTTTGCAGTAGAAAAAATTAAAGCATAAAAACTTAAATTTACATGATTTAGAAAGGCATGTGTTGAACTAATAGAGATGCTGTTTTCCTCCAATTTTCTTTCATTACATAACAAAGTGTGACTACAACAAATCAGTTTCAGAAATCTCTTTACATAGCTCTTTGTTTTCATCTTCCATATCTCATAACCCTCTATATAAAGAATATTATGTATGAATTACTATTCTGCACATGGATTTGCTATTTTCTCAAGAAAATATATTAGCTTTGCCATTTACAGGTATCAGAGAAAGCAGAAAGAAGTTCTGTCTGGCTAACTTGAAAATCCCCTTAGGTTTCTTTTATAAATATAGCAGTCAGACTTGACGCTTCAGAAATTGGGATGGAGTGACTTGATTTTGATATTCATTTTTTCCTATTTCACATTGTTCTATTCAAATAGCCATGGAAAGAGGGTTCTAAATTTTTGCAGGAACAGTCCATTTCTGTAGCAGAAATTCAGTGCATATATGTTCTTTGAGTCTCTGATTAGTTTTCAGTGACATTAGTTTTGTCAATTTTTTCAGTATGAAAAAGAAATATAATTTTAAATTGTTTTGATTTTTTGATAGAATTTCTTTTTTTCTCTAAACATATGCAAAGTGCCCACACCACTCAGATTTTTCAGCTATAAGTCTAGCACATTTTGATGAGCATTAGCTAAGATGCTGATTAAAATGATGTATTTTTTTAATTAATATAGTTCTCTGTAATTCTGACTAAGCATAACTTAACAGGATATTACACATTCCATGACCTAACTACCATTTTCACATTAGAATAAATCATTTTTTTTTCCTCAGATGCACATTTTGAATAAATTTCTCTTGTGAGGTTCATGTTCAAAGACTTTGTATTGCATTTCACAAAAAAATATTATCCATATTGTGAACCATATTCTTTCTTTGCCTTGATATATACTTCTCATCAAATGTATTTTGGATCAGTTCATGTCTTGCTTTGATTCCTATATTAGTTTTGGATTGATGCCAGTTCAAATGACTCTGGCTTGGCCTTCATCTGTGTTCCAATTCCAGTTCTGTAAGAAAGAAACAATGAGCTTGTAGGGATTTATGACTTAATAGTATCCATTTCTTTTTGGTATGGAAATAGTACTGAGGGACTGAATCTGAGAGCTAAAATGTTAAGCATGGCTGACACTGGGTGAGTGCAGAAGAAAGATTTTCTATCCCAAAACAGTTAACAAGCTGAATAGGAAGTAGAAAACAACACTGGATATATTGAGAAAATAGTTTGTGAGATGACAAAAATTTATACTTTCAATATTCCTCTGCATGAAATCACTGTTTATCATTGTATAAAACAATTCATTAGTACAAAACAATTATTTATGCCCTAGCACACATACCAGATTACAGAACATGCTGATTTGGAAGGGTCTCAAACGATCATTGTGTCCAGCTTCTGTGCCTGCATGGGACCATCCCCAAGAGTCACAGCATGTGCCTCAGAGATTAAGTGCTGGGTTAGTCATTACTACACTCTCCTGACTCTTTAACCTGACTTTTTACTTATCAGAATGCATTATTTTTGAGCTTGGAGAAAGTGAACTTTATCAAACAATTTATCAATATCAACCAATTCTCTTGGATGTAGCTTTCCTACTCTGCCTCTTCCCATAGGATTCTTCCAAAAAGATCTCTGACTACACCAAAGTTAACTATCCTGAAGTTCATGGTTACATCTTACTTGCTACCTTGCTTCCCCCTTGCCCAGTACTGAACTCCACAATCTCATGGTCCTAGGATTACCTAGGATTACCCCAACCTTTACATCTCAAAGAGGGCTTTCCGTGTTTGTTAGTATGAGGTTGAGCAGTACACCATTACTTGTGGGGTCCTCCACCATCTGTGTGAGAAAGCTGTCATCAATGCTTTCCAGGATCCTCCTGGATGGTTAGTGCTTTGCTGTGTAGATTCTCCAGCAGATGCCAAGGTAGTCAACATGCCCCACAAGAACTCCTACTGTGAGGCTGCCTCAAGCTGCCTGCAGAAGGCCTCGTCCATTTCCTCCTCCTGCTCAGGCAGCCTGTAGAATATACCCATAACAAAGCCACCCTTACTAGTCTGCCCTTTTATCCTAACATGTCAGGTCTCAGCTCATTCATCAGACATCCCAAGACAGAGTTTGATATTTCAAGTGTTGCCTCACATACAAGGCAAGTCCACCACTGTGTGTTCTTTGTCTTTCCCTTCCTAAGAGGCTGTAGCCATTCATGGCAGCATTCCAGGGAGCTATTCTACCATGTGTCTGTAAATGCAATGGGATCCAAGCCCTGTGACTGCACACAGCTCTCTAGCTCCTCCTGCTTGTTCCCCATACTGCACACATTGGTGTACAGGCACTTTATAGGAGCAATTGATCGCCTCAATATCCCAGTAGAGGTGCAAAGAGAGTTGTCTTTTGGTTACATCTGTGGCTGCTTTCGTTCGACCCGAGGCATTCCATAGAGTATTTCCTCTCTGAAACCCAACAAATCTATTATTATTTTCTTCATAGTGAAGCACTTCAGAAGCTTACCATGCTTCCTTCTCTCTCCTCCCTATCCTCATATTCATAGCTCTCCATAGCCTAGGAGTTGTCACACTGTGTGAAGAGGCATTGTGGAATGGAGTGCTTCCAAAGACAGGATCCTGACTTCATTGATATTGTGAGTGCTTCAGCACTGGCATCTTCCTCTCATGTCTCCCAGAAAGATTATTTTTAACTAGATTTCCATATCTTTGATTCCTAAAAACATGTGTCTGATGAGAGATCTGAGGGGTAAATCCCTGACAGCTGAAAGGTCTCACGCTGCCATGATCAGGATTTTGGCGACCCTCTTGTTTTATGCATTTCCTACTAGTTCATGTAATCATGTTGCACCACAGGACCCTGTTTTTTTCTGAGGCCCATTCAATGAAACTCTCCCAGGTCTCTTCTTGAGGAATTTGTGCAGCTGATTTTGGTTTCTAGATTCTTCTGCAGAGACGGAAACCTAAAGTAACTGTTATATATCATTTCATTGCATTGTTAATCAATGCTTACAGAGTTGCATGAATACAGTTCATTGCAAATTATAATGTGGGGTTTTAACCTTTATTTCCTAGCTGTGATTATTATCAAGATTATGTAGTGTCTTACCCATGTAAAAAGATTCTACATGGAATTTTTGTTGATGTTTGATTTGGATAAATTGTCTCCTGTACCCTTTTAGTATCATGCTCTCATTGACAGCTACTTAGGTTTACAAGAAAAAGAAACCCTTTGTATTCCCAGATGTTAAGCTCTTCTGCCAAAATAAGAATTGAATTAGGAACAGAGTAATTAAAAGGTGATATGTTATAGAACAAGCAATTTAAAATTTTATCAACTCAATAGTTTTGATGTCATAGGAAATGACTGGCTCCTTTAATATTTTATACAAGGTTTTATCCTAATAATTTTTAAATAGATGACACACTTATTACTATTTCTCATTTAAATGTATTATATCTTTAATATTCTTAAGTATTTAGTGTAAAAGACATTAAAATGTACAAATTCAACTGTAAGTTGTATGCCCGCTGGACAGGAAATTTGCTGCTTGGGTTTTTTAAATGAATATATTAGTATTTCTTAGTTTCAAAACATCAGCTCTAATATATAACACCTTCTTAAATGTGCACAGAACAAACATTAAAAAGCTTAGAAATAAACCTGACCCACTTCCTATCACCATAGAGAAATCACAAATACTTACCTTCTCAGAAGAGAGGGATTGTTATTCAGTATAGAAATAAAATAAGTAGTATCAGTGCAACCAACATAATAAAGAACCTGCAACAAATAATTTAATTTCTGTCAAGTTCAAGCATTCACATATAATTTGAATGCTCAAGCATTTCTTGTATGGCACTGGAAAACATAATGCAATTTCTCCTGTTTTGGGCAAGCTTGTGACTTCAGCTATTATACCCAATAGAGAAATAATTCTGCTGCCTCTTTTAAGTGAGTTTCCTTGATCAGTCAGAAGCATATTTATATGGCCCCATTTGCTATAGTATTAAAATGTCTTACAGCTGTTGTGGTTTTGCCTTGGTTAAATCCATGTAGAATAAAGAAACATGACTTGTCCATTCTATGGTAAAAAAATCAGCAGATAATTCCACAAGGGTTTCTAGGTCTTTACAACTGATGGAACCTTCAATAAAGAAGAGTTAGCATAAGTCTTTAAGGACTCAAGGTAGTATTCTAATCTCTGTGATATGTCCAAGATGCAGTTGCACTGTGCCTTTCTTCCCTTTGGCACTGTGAACATCTCAAATACATGAGCATGTTTTGATGAGGCATCTGTTTGTGCAGTACAGTAAAATGTACAAGCATACAGGTAAGTGTGCAACTCCTACTGCCTTCAAGGGAACAACTTGCCTTCTTAAAGTTATGTATATATAGATATAACTAGTTGACACTATTCATTTATTTTCCTTAACAGACTGCTTTTCATGGGCACTTTTATCCACCATCAGCCAAATAGCTAAATTCATTCTTAAAGGTTTTTCTTCCACATATGAAAGCTATTCAGATTATGTGCCATCGAGGTTTCTAAAGATTTTATAGTTACTTCAGATGAATAAGTAAATAAATAAATAAAATTATCATGTGAAGAAGAAGAAACAAAGTGTCATTGGGTGCTCCATTTTATTTTGGTAAAATCCCCCAAGATCAAGGTCTGTTACAATCCCAGCTTTTAACCTGAACAATTTGAAGACGGTCTGTTACTGATATTAGCTGTATATAGATAACTGTGCCTCTATGCTTATCAACAGCCAGAAATATTACTGATGTGGATTTTTATTGGTGGGATTTTAATATTGGTCTTAGACATGAATTCCCACAGAATACATGCTACTTTCCTACCTTGTAAGAAAAATTCTCATCCATACTTCAATTTCTACTTTCATCACAACATTCCCTTGCAAAACCTTAAAGTAAAAACTGAGGTAGAGTCCAGAGACTTAAAGCAGTCTTAAGCTGACAGATATTTGTCTTTCTGTTTATATCTTTCAGAGAAAAAAAAATGAGTCTTTAACAGAAAACTTTCCAAAATTTTACAAATATTTTCTAAGCTTAAAGATATTTACAAGATTTTCTTCCAAGAAATAAGCCCCTCAGATTTGTACATGTGAAACTACACTGATTTTTCCCAGTAGCTGTCTACGTAGTCAGTTGTTTGGCTTTTAAAAGGTTGTTTTTGTGTTGAAAGAAGTTTGTAAAAATTTAATGGGTAATATTTCACAGAGTCACAGAGTCACAGAATCACAGAATAGTTGATGTTAGCAGGCACATCTAGAGATGATCTGATTCAGCCCTTTGCTTAAGGAAGGGCACCCTTGGCTAGTTGGGCAGGAACACAGCACTGGAAGATCTCTTCACAGCCTTCCTGGTCAACTTGCACCAGTGCTTGGTCACCCTCCCAGTAAAACAAAAGTGTTTCCTGGCGCTCAGAGGGAGTCTTCTGTGTTTCAGTTTGTTCTCATTGTTGCTTCTTCTTTCCCTGGTCACCACTGAAAAGATCCTGGTTCCATCCTCTTTGCCTTGTGTTCAAATTGGTGCTTTCTAGAACTTCTAGGTGTATGGTTCTTCCGAGCTTGTCTCTCTGGCTAGCTCTGCTCCTCAGATACCATAGAAACAAGTTATTCCTTTGGGTCCAGATTTCAGACAGAGATGTGACCTTGCTTGGAAGAAAAGGAGCAGCTCACACTTGGTGGTAATTAGGAAGGTGTTTATTTAGGGCAAAGCCCTGGTGTTCAGAGTGTGAGAGTGTGAGTGAGGATTTTGGCTCTCCTCTGCCCTTAAGTACAGGGGCATTACTGTTGGAAATGAGGGGGAGTGATTTAGGTACAGGGGATATTGGCATGGCCATTTCAGGGAAAAAGGGGTGGGGGGATACCTGAAGCCTTGGCTGAACCATCTGGCTTTGCCAGGGTACTCAAATACCAGGGTGTGTCTATTGATAAGGTACAATAGAAGATGCAATAGACTGGGACAGGCTATTGAGGGGGTACAATGGGGAGTGAGAGACCTATTGAGGGGGATAAGGACAGGGATTAGGGGAAGGGGGGGTGGGTAGGAATGAACCATTACAGAAATTCAATAACAGAAATCATACAGAACTTTAGAAAACCCAAAATGCACATTGCAACATAGGTCCCCAGTTTTCTGAGATAATTCAGAAAGCGGATTACATGATGTTGGAAATTATATAGAGTATTCCATTTTACCATGAATTTTAATATAATTGAACAGAAAAAAAAAATGCTAAAATGAAGCTTTTAAGAAAATATTTACTAGCAAATATCTCTAAGTGAATGTAGATTACTAACAATTTGTGGCTGTGCTATTATAATTATCATTATTTTATGTGATTGTTTTCATTTTTATTGTTAAAGAAACATTTAGACATAATTTTTATCAACATTTTAAACAAAAGACATTGGTGAAAAGATAGATAATTCATTGTGTAACAGCTGTGAGATTCCAGATCTAATTGCAGATAATCACCTTCATAAAAACCTCTATACACAATGGGTAAGTTTTTTAGTTCATTATGCACTTTTGTAATTTATACATTTTGTGTAACTTCTACGTCCAACAGTACTTTTAGTTTGTCTTATAAACAAAATTGTGATACATTATCACAGATTTTAGACCTGCAAATTGAATCAATTTTTGGATTTTTGTTCTATAATTAAAATTCTTGTCAAATTTAAGACTTTCTTATCTATGTTTCACAAGCTTTATATTCTTAGCCACCATTTTGTCATTCAGCTTAATTATAGTATCATTTTCTTATCTTTAAGCTTCTCTGTTTACTAAAAGAATATTTTATTCTGTTCTAAAGTGTTTTTTTTTTTTCCCAGACAAGTTCTATATAATTAAAGATAACTGTATCCACAATGTAAATGCCTGTCTACACCAGATCTGTTCTCTGGATGCCTTTCAGTCTACAAGGATCTATTTTCACTGAACAAAAGATATTTCAATTTTGTCAGTGTAACTGAAAAAAAATGCAACAGATTGAGATTTGAACACTATTTTACAGTTTCTTGGCAAGATCTGAATTGTTGAATTAGTTAATTTATTACATATTAAAACCACAGGGTTGATAAAGGAACATCCATGCAAATCTTTGCTTATGAGAAAGGTTTTCCTTGAGGAACAGAAGTGCATATACACACAGAGAAAGCATCCAAGCTGTCTGCCCTTGGAATCATCATGTTTTTAGTTGAACTATAGTACTGGAGAAATACTGCAGGTTTAGCTTCAGTTTGTGTTCAGTGAAGAGCTTCACTCCAGTTCAGAGCCATTTAAAAACAAGTTTTAGTCTGGTTTGAACTGGGATTTAGCGGGTTTTAATTTTCTGTGTGATTCTTTGATTGCAGCACTGTAATACCTAAATTGCAAAGCAACAGCAACTCTGTGGCACTGCTACAGGTACCAGGCACTCTGCCCAAGTCATAACCTCCATCACAGCTCCCAGGTACTCATTCTCTTTCTATTTCCCAACTCTCCAGAAAATATCACTTCAGGATCTGGATGTGGCAGGCAAGCTATTGTATCAGCCAATAGACACTAATAATTTAGTGACCTGGAAATTACACCTTTCCTATTAAATTTGTATCCTGGACACTTCAGGGAAAACTAGATGCCCTTGTGTCTCAGGACACACTGGTATCTTACAGAAGGCCTTGGATTAGCTCCACAGAGAGAAGAATTCAGTTGTTCATAAATGATAAACCTAGTTGCTTTCTGGGAAACATGTTTCCATCTATAGAATTCTCAGTAAATCATAATCAAAAAGTGACATATACATAGAATCAAAAGTTTCAATTTTTCTTAGCTTCTAGAAATAAGCTTCTAAAAAAAAGCAAACTCCAAGCATAAACTACAAAGAATTTTTCATGGAAAACATTATAAGTACATGGAGTGTCCTAGCGGGCATTTCTATTAAAGCAAAATCACTGAAGCCATCCAAAAAACAATTACATTGAATGGCTCCCTGAGGGAGACTGGAGTTCTGAATAGGAATAAGTTCCTGAAGGATGAAAAGTCTTCAGTCCCTAAGCCTCCTGTTGCATATTGTAGTTAAAAGTTAGTGGTTTACATTATCAAAATACAGGCTTACTGTGACAAGGTCAGTTAATTAAAGTCTGCTGCAAATAGATCACTGTGGCCTGATAAGCTTAGGTTGTTCTAAAGAAACAAGCAGGCAGGCAGACAGACAGACACCTCCAGCCAGCCCATATAGCATTTCTTTGGAGAAATTCTTTAGTCCTGGGTTGTCTTGGAGTTTTTGATCCCAGACAAGCTAAGCAGATAGCACTGTTACAGAATGGAGCTGATGTTTGCCAATCACTTCTTTCCTGTTTTCTTTGAATCACACACAGGGAGTTTTGCAAATCCATTGTGTCTCAGTTGCAGTCTAGAATGTTTCCATAATCAAGTTAAATCACAGATCAGCCTCAGAAAGTGAATCAAAATTGACACACTACAGCAGTGATAAATAATGGGAAAAGATCTAAGAGACTCAGTACTGCTACAATAATCTTTAGCTGCTTCTCTGGATGCACTTTTGGTAAGCCCAAGTACTTTCTTCAGATACTGGTGATTAAATACAGAATAATGGATAAAAAGTGCTGATGAAATACAGATTAATGTTAATAATGAGTTTGAATAATTAGAATATATCATCCTTCCAAAGTATTCCAAGCATGAGAAGCTACATCAAAAAGTTAAAAGATATGTTTCAATGGTATGAACAGTACATAATCCATTTGAAACTCCTCTTCAACTTCTCAGAGACTGTATTTTCTAGAACAGATTCCATGGATTTATGTGTTTTCTGAGGATGCAGACTCGGTACTTGCTGTCAGAACAAGACATTTGGAAGTGGTGATGGAGACTCTTATACAGAAAGCAAGAACCAGCTTCTGATATCTCTAAACTCATCTTCTCTTGGAGGTCTCTGAGGGCTGACTTGCTCATGCTGATTTTTCTTGATCCTTACATACAGGGAAGTACCTACATGAAATTTTTCAGCTCCATATGGATCCACTTCTGCCTATGCCTATGGGCTTCTGTTAGTGTAAGTACTGCCACTTGCTGATATAAGCTAAAAGTTTGTTAGTAAGGAGTAGAACTATAGTAGAAAAAAAAGTTGCTATGTTATTGCAACTAAAATATTCATGAGGTTCTGTTGTGGTGTGCTCCTGAATCCCCTTTTATTTCCCTCACAATTGGTTTAGCACTCAATATTCCTGCCATCTCTCTTGTCCATCAAGTTAACCCAACCCTTTGTTCCAGACCCTTCCCTGTCAGTCCCTAGACTTGCCTCACCTATCAGTCAAAGGTATTGCCCATACCTTCTGTCCAGAATGTTCCTTGTTCCTCAGTGTCTGATTGGCACTTCAGTTCTGTATCCTCCCCTTTGTGTACCCCATTGGTTACGATTTTCTGTACCTCCCCTTGTATTCCCCACCCACAAGGATCCCATTGGTTGCTGTTGTGTTCCACCCATTGTACCACCCCTTGTTTAAAAGCTGCTGCAAAGGAGTGTCCGTTTGCTCTTTTCTCCGTGACTTCCCTTCAGCAATAGACATGCTGGAACCTGATAGAAAGAACCTCCCTCGCACTCCTTTGCTCGGGTTCTTGTCAGTGTCTCCTCGTCTGGCTCGGGGTAGAACACCCCAAAGGTTCAGCATCAGCACTGCTGGTGCCCGCTGTTCCCCACACCTGCCAGTTTGCTCCTGGCACTGGCCAGAGCCTGGGAAAACCCAAAGGAGCAAACTGACACGGTTCAGCAGTATTTTAAATAAAATATAGAAATTGCCATGTACAAAATACCAACAGCCAGAAATTCTTTGTAGGACATTCTAATAATTTCACAGAATGTTGGATAATTTGTTTTATCTTACTGCAGGAGACTTTATGTCCTTTTTTTTTTTTTTTTTTTCAGGATAGTACCTCTGTAGATTCATGCAATTTTTAAGTGAAGACCTGGCTTACTGAATGCTTTGATGTCTTTGCATGTCAGAACATTGCTAGTTGCATTTTATATCGGAATAGAAAGAAGAGATACCTGGTATGTCAGTCAACCTACATTTTCATATTTTTGCCTTCCTTTATGAAAGTCTGACTCAATCTACCCAACGTAAAATTTGCAGTCCTAGCTGTGTATTACAAATCTGATTGTGTCCAGTTCAGCTTTCATTGGTAAACAGATATGAGTGAAGACATTCCTGAACCATGATAATAACTTAATACCAGTCTCTTCAGTTTAGTGTCTAAAAGAAATTGTGAGCTCATTTATTGTAAAATTAACTTCATAAACTCCCCTGTGAGGTTAGAGGGGCTTATCTATTGGAAATTTCATTATCCCTCCGGAAGAAAATCCATGATCTACCTGTTACTGTCACTTTACCTGATAAGCAGTAACATCTACATGTTGGGTCAGGATGTGCAAGTCCCACGGTATGCAAATGTTTTCAGATGACTTGTGTGGTTTCCCCACACCAGAGAGCTGTGAGTCTCATTTGCATCAGTAGCACACCAGCCCTTTGGCCCTGGCAGCTGGTAGTTCAACTCCACTGTATCAGACAAAAGCTGACACTATACTTTTACTCTCCAGAAAAAAATCTTGCTTTGATCCCTGACTCCATATCTATGGGAAATTCACCCTCATGGGAAATAGCTTCAGTGATGTTTTCCTACCACAAAAAACATTCTGCTGTCATTAGTGCTGCTTAGGGAAAACCCGGCTTTCAAGCAAAATCTCATCAAACACAGGTCGTGAGCTGTGTCAGGTGTCTTGATGCTAAGAGATAGGATACAGTAGGATGCAGTGATGGAAAAAGTGCAACAACCTGCCTCAACAATATTACCCTCAAATGGACACAGAGGCTTGTCTGCATGCAAACATCTGTCCTTTCTTGTTCTTTAAAGGAAAGCATAACGTATTTTAATGAAACTTATTAAAAGGGGATCATGAGCATGATACCTTCAAGAAAAAAAGCCATAGAGGAAGTCATAGGACTTTAAGGATGTGTAGCTCTGCTCTGTGTGTAGAACAAGCAGAAAGCATGGTCATGAGCATATTATATACTCTCTCATTTCTGGTTTTGTGGCAAAGCAATATACAGAACTATAAAATTCACTGAATTATTCAGACTTTGTAAAAAAACAAGTGGTTCCTTTCTTTCACCTGTAATGTTTGTGGTGTTCCCAGTGCTATTGTTTCTCTCTTTTCTGGTTTAATGTGTGGTCTGTCTCTTGAAATAACAGCTCATTTTTCTTAAGTGAAACAACAGGTTCTGAAATAGACATTTGAAACTACCTCTAGAACATAGTTACAGACATCTATCTTAAACTTTCAGTGCTTTAGACAGTAATTTATAAAGTACCCTCAGTCTGGCATTTGAAATAATCACATTATTGTTATTTTATCTTGCAAATTGTGTGCTCCATACCTGTCATTCAGTGAAGAATATCCTGAATTTTGTATAAAAACTAATATTTCTGTCATTCCTTGTTCAGTGTCACACTGCAAACAATGACAAAGGATGGAAGCTCTCACCAGAAATGATAACCTCTATATCAAAATGATTGCAACTTCTTCTGTATTTTCAGGTAAGTGTATGAACCATAGAAATAAAGAAATAAATGACATATTTTTTTCAGAAATGTTTAGCACATCTGATGAAAAACTTTGTGGAGCTAGGACAGAATATATGCATACAGTTATATTTACTACTCTGTATCCTCCCAGAATTATGCACACAGTAAGAACCAAACTTCTGATTTAAAAAGAGTAGACAAGTAATATTGAGGTACTTTGCAGCCTGTAATATGTGAGAGATGTAAAGAAATGGATAGATGAAGAAGTATTGATAGGTTCATCTCTGATTTACTATTTTACTATTTTAATTATTTAATTTTTGGTCTTCTCGTAACAGGTCTTCTCAAAAATTTGGCAGTTCAATCTATCTTAGGAATCTCCAGCATACATTTCACCTGTTCACTATCTTTCTTCTTTTAAATCTTATTTCATTGAAATTCCATCAAAATAATACCATTTAAAGTCTAATCCAGTTGGTAAGATTTTCTAAGCAAAACAGCCACTGAGGAAGACTTCCAGCTGCAGCCTATGGACACTGTCGTTAGATATGGATGGTTATTCTGTTCCTCAAACGAAAGAAATCAGTTGTTGGAAATCAGTTGTCAGTAGTTGTGTTACCTTCTTTAAGCAGTTTTCACCCTCTTACTCCTCCTATTCGTTCTTTCTTTGACATGTATTTACTCTATTGATA
Source organism: Zosterops lateralis (assembly GCF_965231275.1). Classification (NCBI taxonomy): domain Eukaryota; kingdom Metazoa; phylum Chordata; class Aves; order Passeriformes; family Zosteropidae; genus Zosterops; species Zosterops lateralis. Next base: position 53,444,551 of record NC_139765.1, read on the forward strand.
TGTTTTCTTCCATGACACCAAAGCCAGTACTTGAATAAAAAGCTCTAAATTGAGTAAGGCAGAGACTAGGAGCTATATTGAAAAAAGATTGTGACCAGTCATAAATCAAACCATATCTGTTGAAAAGTTCATCAACTTTCAAGCAAGATTAGGAGAGAATAAAACTTGTAAGTTAAATTAATATATTTTATTTTATTAAAGGTCATACTTCTTTGATATTGATGTGATAGTGATCACAGACAGTAAAGACACTGCAGCTAACTTGGGGAGTACAGTAGGCTTCCAGAAACAGAGCAAATGCTGTATCAGGTAAACAGGAAGGAAAAAAAGGCTTTCAAACTAGCACTGTATATAGGACTTCTTAATGATACCAATGTTGCAGAAAAATTTTGCAAAATAATGCTTAACCTTGGCTTGTCACTTATTCAAAGAATGTCAAAGACACTTGTACATGAAGCAGGAAGTGATACCAGCCATGTAATTTATATTTTCCTTCCTCGGAGATAAGGATGAAAGTAGTGCACTTGCAATGTTTTCAATATATGGTGACCTGGAAATTTAAAGTTAAGTAAAAAAAAATCAGTTTTACGGTGAAAATTTCCCCTTATTTTGGAAAATAAAATCCAGTTCTTTCTCAGGATGGTTATGATGGACCAGGAAATCTCCAGAGTTTTTCTGAAATTCTGGCACTGAGTCATTGACAAAAGTGAATGAGCTAATTCATTGGTGGAAAGACAGTCGCTTGTCTTACTTGTTATGTTGCAACCTTTGACCACAGCTTACGCTTTGTGAAAAAAATGTTAGCATACTTGTATTTGCAGGCCTTTGTAGAAGTTGTGCATATTCCTTGTGCACCATCATAATATTTGCTTGAATTTTAAAGAAAAATGAGTTTATTTTGTTATTTGCTACCTTATCCAACATTAACTCTGATGACTTCCATTGATTATTTTGTCACATTTTTTCACTGCAGTTCTGTGGAGTATGTAAGATGAACACCCACTCTGGGGATGGAGTATGCCCTTTACAGGGGTCAGTGTCTGGAGCTGATAAAGTCCTTCAACAGTGGCACTTTTCAATATTTTGTGCTGCTTATCGAAGAGTTTTATACATTGTGATTTTGTCACTGCTCTTTTTTTTCTTTCCTGTCCATACTCCTCTGCACGTCATATTACTCCACTTCTACCAAGAGACAAAGTATTTGTTTAATACAAACAGGAGCTTAGTTTGTCATTAAGGATACTGTGCATCTTACTGTACTCCCAGTGTTGTTTCAGCTTTGAGGACAATGCTGTTTTCTCTTCCCTGCCTCTGTGCCACCTAAAATATTAAGTCCCTGACTTTTAATACACTCATTAGTAAGGTTTCATATTCCTTTAAGTTATTAGAACTAAAATGTTTCCAGAATAATTTGTCTTTCATGTCAGCTAGCTTATTTTCATTGCACAGATGCAACAAATTATTTCCACCAAAATATTTTGTAGTTCTCATGATCTTACTAGTAAATTTAAGCCAAGAAAGCAGCTAAATTTTAAGCTAAGCAGGAGACAATATAGTTTACATATATTCAGAAGTATAGGATGAAGTCCACAGGTAAGATCTGTTCCTTCTTGTATTTGCTGTAACCCATTAATAATAATAATTTACTTTCCCGGGAGGTAGAATAAGCATTAGTGATACACATACCTCGCGCTCCTATTAGCTACTGAAATTTCAGGACAAAGTCTGAAAGAAATTACTTCTTGCTGAGAAAAAGACCTTTTCACATTTAGACTGCAAGAGGAAATAATCCACAGCAAATGAAACACACATGTAATACGTGTTTTTTGGATGCAAATAATTGTAGCATCACAAGTGATAAAGGTGCTATTAGATTAGATACTACCAAAATTGGGAAAAGTAATGTTCCCCTTTTCTGACATTGAATTTTGCTCTTCAAAACTGAACCAGAGTATGTAATTTCCTAATTATGCCACATGGCACATAAGTTAATTGAAATCATAGTAAGCCATCATTTTATTTAATGGCTGATGCAATGGTGAAATATACTGGACCATTTATGTACATTTTCAAACCAAAGCCTACTGCTCCCCCTGCACAATTTTATATCTTCTGCCTTCACATTCTTCCTTGAAGTAGATGTATAAATGAATAAGTTTTTTTCCAATAAAATAGATTTACAAACTATATCTCTTAGTAATGCTTTACTTTACTTGTTTCCTTGTTTAGTAATAAAAATTACCTATTAATTGGAAGAGAGGTAATGTTATTAGTTAAAAACCCTTCTGTGGAAATTGTTATTTGGGCATTTCTGAAAAGGGGATTTGAGATGCAGTGGCTCATTACTCCTTCTATAGAACCATTAAGGTATTGTCTATTTGTTCTGTTTGATTCCTGGTTCATTGACCTGATACAGAGTCATTCAGATCTCATTGTATCCATCTTGCAGTCACAAAACAACATTAAGGACTTGTTTCTGCTGTCAGTAAAACAAAGTTGTGTGTCCTGATGGAGTTGCTTCAGCATAATCACACACAAATTATCAGTAATAGCAATTGAATAGCCTGCTTCTCCATGAAGAGAACTAATTTCTACTTTTTAAAAGATTTTTTTATAATTTTAGATGGAAAAAAAATTACTGTACCTAAACGAGTGTTTAGTTATTAAACTTTAGGATCACAGCTACTGAATGACTGTGAAATCTGAGTGGACCATTCTGTGCGTTTTCACGAACTGCACATAACCACCCTATTGAAGTGAAACTGGTAGACCAGAGCTGTTCTGTAATTCATACTGTGTGCTCATTTATCTGATTAGTTACATTAATGCCAGTGGGACTTGTAGCCTTAATATACTCCATGTTTCAGACAGAATTACACAGAAAATGCACAAGCTAATTTACATTCCATTTTTAACCTACCATTCCAGCAAAAGAAAATGTATATTGATCCTGGCAAATTTGTTCACAATAACATTTTCTTCAGACTACTGTGAAAGTGGAAGATATTTATGTATCATATACTAATCTTTATGTATATGTAACATATGTTTATGTGTATATGAAATGTGCTTTAAACACAATTCCCATGTACCACTTTTTCAAATGCATATGGTCATTCTTAAGTTAACAGGTGTAGATATTTCAAAGTATTTGAAACATTTTGTTGTTGTGTGTTGAATATTAAACTTTTCAAAGGCTTCTTGAAAAGAAACTCTGTCAAAATATTGCTTTTGAGATAAAACAGATTTTCTTTCTCTTTAAGGAAATCCATCCTAGACAGGAAAGTCTGTCTTGCTAAAAATTGATCTAATCAATCTATTTTCACAAGAAAATTTCAATTTTATGATGTATTGGCAAACAAAATAGAACTAGAACTGTTTTATTTATGATTTTTTTCAGGTTTCACTGCATTCCCTGCACCATCTATATGCTTAAAAGTAAGCATGTGTTATAGTTTTTGCTTTGATGTGCTTGTGGCATAGTCAAAAAAGAAAATTTCACAAAATATCACACATACCAACCCACAATACCATACTATACCAAAGCAATCATCAGATAATACTTCAGACATGCAATTTCTGGGAAACACTAAGTATGTTTTATCAAATACTTTGAAAATGGAAACTCACTGTCATACAGTTGTCAGTTGTGCTGTTTAAATATTGGCATTGTAATAGAAAGAGATTCAGTTTCAGATACTTCCACTTTCATTCATGTAATTTAGGATCCATCACAGTTCCTTTAAGATACGTTATAAAAATACATCTGCTGTGAGGATAAAATCACAAGGACCCATCCAAGCTAAGTCAGGAGACGTAACATTTAATGATCAGCTGCATGTGAAGACCCACTGACTTGATGAATGGTGAATACTGGACAGAGCAGAAAAGTCTTACAGAACATCCATCACAAGTATAGTGACAAAGGGGACAGTCTCTGGTTTTTTTTAAATTATTTGGAGGGGTTCATTAACACAATCGATATAAATGTGATTTTCTCTTTTTGCATAGTTGTTTCTACCCTTACAATGACAGGGATTAGAAGATGAGAAGATTAAATTGTAGATTGGCATTTATTTCTTTGATTTGTAAGTGTTTATAAGGCAATAGTACATATATTCACTAGGCTACTGCTTTTCAAATTCTCCATTGATTTCTCTCCTGTTATTTCAAAGTCACCTTTATTGAGATATGCATCTGCTACATTCTCCTGTCAGAGACAGGATACTAGGCTGAATAGACTTTCAGCTTAATCCAGTCTAGCTGTCATAAAGTTTTACAAACGGTAAGTTCCAGAAATGAAAAGGATCAAAATTATTAGTGGAGACTCAAAAATATAATACAATCATACAAAATAATTGCTATCAGGACGCCTTTACTTTACAAACATATAAAATGAACTTACTTTGAGGGTGAGAAGAGGGAAAAAATCCTTCCATTAGAAAATATAGTCACAAAGCTTTTAACAAATAAATCCACGCACTGCTGAGTACACGCACACACGCATGCAGGCAGGCATGCACGTATGTACACACACAGGTGCACACATACACGCACACATACACACATGCTTAGAGTTTACACTGCATTCTTCTGATGCCATGATTATTATTTTATTTGTACACCCACCTTTACTGCACATTCTAAACAAACAATAGACAACAGTATAAGGACTTTTTCCTTAGAACTGCAACAAAACAAGTCTCAACATTTGCAAAACATTCCTTTATTATTAGAAATAAATTATTTTGTAAAAAAATTAGCATGCATTGACCATTGCATTTATTTTAGCATAACCCGGGACTTAATTCAGTCAGCCGTCACAAGAAACAAACTCATCTTCTTTTACAAGTTGAACAATGTAGGACAGGAAAGGAAATTGTCACAATCACAAAAAAGTACTTACAAATATAACATCAGACATGATTTATTTCAACAGCATTTTTTTTTTCACAAGCTAACATTTGTTTTCCTTTTGTGATTTGCTTCCTTTTGTGAGTTAACAGTTCAGAAGCTTGACACTGTCTCTATGTTAGAAACCTGGACTTTTCCTTCCCCTGTCTTTTTTTGCCTTTTGCTTTTGTTTAATCCTTGTTCTTTAGGAGACTGACTATCGATTTGAATGTAGTCTACTGATATTTTCAAGACTGAATTCTGGTGGTGGTAAAGTCTGTGTTTGCAAGATCCAGTCCTGCAGATCTTCCACTGAATGTCATCCCTGCTCAGTTTGTCTGATTGCTGTAACTGACATAAGTTGTCTTGGTAGAGGAGGCTGTAAATCAGAAAAAAAACCAAAACCAAACAACAACAACAACAAAAAAAGTTCATCATTTTTAGAATCAAGAGAGGAGGAAAAAAACCCATATTTAGCATTTGAACTCAGACAGTGTCCTACTATATTTCCAAACAATATGGTCCATGTTCATGGAATAAAGAATGTTTAAGAATGTATATAAACAGTTTATAAACTGGATCTCAATTTCTCTGTACATGACCACTTATTTTGTTTATGACTTGGGAAAGAAAAAGTCAATAAAAAGGAAAAATGATGAGTGGTTTCAACATACCCACAACAGAATTTCAACAACTGGTATTATTTTGTCTGAATTCCATAAAGATATTTTTTACTTTAGAGATTGGATTTTTCTTTCTCTTCTACTGGTTGAATACAACTTTGCAGCTTGTGGTGTCTTGTCCTTCTAGGAGACTTCGGCTCCTTGAAAGGAACAAAGCCTGACCCTCTCCAAGTTAGAGAAACTGAGCAGATAGTCCCTACAGAACATATTATTTGGAGAAAAAATATGTTGATGGTCAGCTGATCATGCCTTCTTTTGATCAAAGCTGATACTCCTTGTTTAGAATGAGGCAATATATTGAGAGAATTAAGCAGCTCTACCATTGAAAAACTGAACAAGTAGGAATCTTTTATGAAAGTTTTTTAAGGTTCTAGCCTATACATCTTTGCTATTAAGAAATATAAAAAATATGCTATAAAAATATGTCTCAAGTCATATCACTCAAGGTAAATGTAGTGGTTGGAGGAGGAAAGTGGTTACATAAGGTCTCATAGTTAGTTCTCTAATTTTAAATCAATTTGGTGCATGGAAAAAACAGACTGCTGGGGGATTGAGTATCTTTTTTTCTCTATAATAAGGTCTATGTTACACTGCATAAAGAGAAATTTGACTTTCTAAATATGTTTTATATTCCGTCTGCTACAGACATGTACTGCTCTATGACAGTGAAGATTGCAGCTGGTAAGATGAAAATAACGGGATGGCACAAAGGTTGCCTGGTCTATAGATTCAAATTTTCTATTTCCATACCTTTCTTCAATTTCTTTCTTTTTTCTATATAGAGTCTGGTGAGAACAGCTGAGAGAGATAGGAAAAACATTCTTCATGCTAACTCCTAAATTCAGCCCACCAAACTGATGATTGAACAGACTACAGAAACTGAAAAATGACAGTTTCTGTCTTCTGCATCATAGACTAAAGTAAATAAAGGATCACAAAAATTGATGCAAATAATTAGTGGTTAGTATAAATAAGTTTACTTCTGGAATTTTGTCATGTTTTTTTAGATTTTCTGAGCAATTACCATTTTTTAAGATGCAACAGATCCAGAACATTTAAATCAAATCACATATTACTACAATCTTCTTCTTTAAGAATGTAGATATAAGAATGAATAATCAAACAAAAGCTGCAAAATGTAATCTTTCTTACTTTCATTTGCACAGGTAGTTCCAGTATTTTGTGTCTGGAAAAAGCTAATTCTTGAAAGGACTGCTTTTGGCACACAAAGCAAGTCTTTCTCATAGCTGATCACAACATTCAAGCACCAACGTGAAATAGCTTTATTTGCATGTATTGGGACACTTGAAGCAAATATAGCCTCATCTACATCTTTCAGATCTTTCAGATGGGATGTACTGCTCCCGTCTGAACTCTCTCATGCTCCCACAGCTGGATTTCTGAGAGGATTCTATTTTTTCTTTTGGCCTGCTAAGTTCCTACTCAAAATAATGCAGGACTGATGAAATGGCACTGAGATCTTCAAGCATGAAAGATTTTTTTTTTTTTTTCACAGCTAATAAACAACAGATAAATGCACATCTGAAAACTCTGCATACTTGGAAACAAAAGGACAGAAAGATAAGAGCTTATTTTTGCCCCTTTCCCTGAAAGTAGGGTCAGATACATAATCAGTTTAAGTTAGATTACCACATTATCCTGTATGAGCTGAGTTCTGTGAAAACTTTACATGTGCATGTTTTTAGCCCACAGCAATGTAACATAATCAGATTTATCACAACTCAGTAAGCTGAATTATGTGAGGACATTTGCAAGAATACAATACAAAATACAAAAATAGTAGTTACCACACCTCAGCTGATACAGAGTAATTTGTTAAATTGCTGTAACTTTGTTGTGTATCTGAGAATTAAAAAATTTTGATAGAATTAATCTAGAGTTGATCAAGAAACAAAAATTATCCAGCTGAGTTCTGAGTGTTGCTACTTCAAAAAATTATAGTACAGGAATTTAATGTAGAGAATAGTTTGAAATATACTAAAACTAATCTCATCTCCAAATAATGTTTGTGGGTTTTTTTACTTCATAAATATTGCATGTGTCTTTATTGTTCTGTAGAATAAGTCTAGAGTCTATGTTTGGGGACCTGAAAGCTTCAGCAGCTGGTGTCCTGCTCTTTAAGACTGTTAGAATTTCACAATAATAACATGAACCACATTTGGCAAGCCTAGATGCCCAAAAAAAGTAATGGACTTGGCTCAAAATATGTCTGAGAATAAACACTCTTTTACAGCTCCAGTTACTACTTTGCTGTTGGAATGAAACAAAAAGAAGAAAAAAAAAGAGAATCGAAACCAATGTAGAATGGTTGTTATTGTCTGACCTATATTCATTTAATGTACTTCTCATTGCCTTCTGTAACTGCACCTGAATGGGATTTTTTTTATCCTGTTTCCCAGAAACACCCAAATATGGACCTGTTCCCACAAATAAATCCATGAACATATGCATGTGGAAGACAACACAGAATAACGTGTGTTACATGGAACAGGACAAACTAGATAGAGCAGAGTTGTCTCTGGATGGGAAGCAAAAGGGATAATGTGACTATCTCATCCTGTTTCTCACCTAGTTATTAGCATTGCTATCATTACTAGTATTTGTGCTTGGTAAATGGGGGGAAACACTCACTGCCCACTTCTGGTCTACCAGAAGTAGACTGATATTCTGCAATTAGTTTCATATGCTATCACTGAAAAGAAAGATCTATCTCACGTAGAGTCAGTGCAAGAAGAAATTTTGTGGTGTTGAGAAATTGTTAGAAGTGACACAGTGAAAAGGACTTATGCTGCATTGTGCACTTAAAATTCACAGGAACCTTCAAAAGCTTTGACAATAATTATTTCAGGGAAGAGAGAAACCCATCTTGAGGCCTAGAACTCAATTACATAGGGAGAGCTTTCCAGAGTGCAAATGACTTCACTGAATTTTTGCCTATGAAGCATTATGATGGATGAAAACCTAGTCAGGATATACTCCTAGTGAGCTCAGAATTATATAGATATGTTACTGTTAATGTCCTGTTTAGAGGACAGTAAATAAGCATTACCCTGCATACATGCATTACTGGAGAAGCAGACTTGCTTCCAGTAGCATCTGTTTCAATGAATTATGCATAATCATAGTTTATGCATAATCATAGTTTAAGGAATACCAGTCACAGCATTTCTTAATTAGGTACAGTATATAAACATTAGATACCCAAGTCTTTCATATTAGCACTCTTTCTCACCTTACTGTGAAAACCCTGCTTTATCCTCTCCTTGGAAGTTTTGCACACTTTGCAAAATCCATGTCTCTTTTCCTTCTGAGGTTTTCTTTTGGTGACTTCTGAAGAGCTGCAAGATTACTGAGTCTTTTCTATTCCTATTCTATTGTTTGATCCACAAAGAATTTCTATGCCTTTCTTGTTTGTCCTTTGTTACATGTCATAATCTGAAGCTGAATAATCCCATAGCTCACTCTATCAGTTTTACACATTTTGAAGGGTCATGAGTTTTTCCAGTGAAATAGTTTGTACTTAATATGGTCCACGCATCAGCAACTATAGCATGGTAGAGTTATGGACTACTTTTATATAGTCTTCAATCTGGCAAACTCTCATTGATTTCACTGGGGGATTCATTTTTCAGAAATAAGTACAATATTTTAATGCAAACTTGGTACTGCCTTGTCTCAATGTGCTTAACCAAAACAGTACTATTTAAACACCAACATCATCCAGAAGCAATAAAAGTTAAAAAGAAACCATGTCATTTGCAGTAAAATGACTGAAAAACTTAGCTGTCACAGCTGCCCATCTAATGTGACATCTAACTTCTCAATAGAAAACAATTCTCCATTTCTACGGACTGGGTATAAGGTTGATGTCTTTGCTCATATTTGATTATTATTGTTATAACGAAGTCCAGTTTATAAGATGATATGTCATGTGGTGGAATGGGAGCTGTAACCTCTGTTTTCTTCTGTACCAGAGAAACTTACAGATCTAGCAAGATTCAAGGACTTTCCTGATGTGGGAAAGAATTTTTTTCCCATTAAAAACTTACAGTATATCAGAACATGTAATGATTAAACTTCATACAAATCATGATTTTGTACCAAGATGAGTAAGACCAGAACAAAAACCTGGATGGGAAGCATTTTACTGGGAAATGCTACTCGTGAGTTGTGAAAAATGAACAATCCAACAAATATCAAGGTAGGAATGTAAAAAGTATTATTTTCACTTCCATGTCTGACTGCAAAATAAAAACAATGTTAGCTGTTTTCATCATAGATTTTTTTCAACAGCCTTTGACTTTTGAATATACAGTGATGACCATAAATACACCTCATGAACTGTCAGGACATACCACTGGCACAGCAATGTACAACACATCAAAATAGCACTAGCTAAAACAAACAATTTTAAAAAGATGTGGCGTTTCAAAATCTGCTTGTGCTTTATTTTTCCTACTAGCCTCCTGTGAAAATCAATTTCTTTGAAACAACTCTAGACATTCCTGCATCCAGCAGTACATGAATTCTGACACATCTCTGGATTCATGCAGAACAAGCAACAAAAAATAATTAAGTTTATTATTAAAGGAAAGTGCATTCTTGTGAACGTACATCTATTAAGATGTGCTGCCACTCTTGACCAAGTCTACAGATGACTTACTGTTGGTTTCAAGACTTTCACACAGTTCAGTCTTGACTTCTCCATTTGGTCTGTCGTTTCCTTTTTGTGTCAGTTTGCTTTGCATTGTGGCAGCTGTCACCACAGCCTTGAAGCTCCGCTTCCGTTTTTGAACATTCTGCTCTGGATGAAAAATGATAATATAAACCTTGGGCATGTAGAGCATGCCCAGAGACACAGAAGCACTTAAACTCATGGAGATAGTAAGTGTTGTTGTCTGGATGTACATCTGGGGAAGGAAAGAAACAACAACATAAAAATCATTGTTATATTGATTTAGTGTAAGAAGGAAAACAAAGTAGTTATCTTAAAAGAACTAGGTGGAAAGGCAACATCAAAAGGACCCTTGGCTTAGGTTGTTTTTAATTATAGCTGAGTATGCCTGTTTCCTGTTGGGTTTATAACCTTAAGAGTAGGTGGTAGAAACAACACGATATTCAAGAAACTTCATTCTCATAAAAGTAACAAAGATGTTGAAGCAAGAGCACTTTCAGAAAAAAAAACCAGTATGTCTGGACAAGAAAACAGGAATGACAGTAGAGTTAACCTTGTGTCATCTATTGTAACAGACAGAAGCCTCTACACCAATATGCCACATAGTGATTCAACAGTGTGTGCAGCATGGCTCAACTGACAGCAGCATAATACAGAATATAATAGAATCTTTTACATAGTCCGTGAGTTTCAAGCTGAAAAAAAATCAGTTTTCCCTAGTGATGTTTGAATATTCCTGAGTGTGTTGGGGAGTTAGGTTGGTTTGTTTGTTTTCCATCCTACTTTTGAATTGTAATCATAATGCTCTGTTGTCACACAATGAAGTTATTAATATGTCATGGTCCTAACTAAGAAATCAGAAAATTGAGGAACCATGAAATTACCTCACAGAAGACCTCAGTTCCCTATAGATACAACAAAAAAAATCTGGCATTTCAAAGTGAGTCTGTCTATTTTTTGTTATCATCTACAAAAAAAAGGTAATTCTGGTCTTCCATGATACCATAAAAAAAAATGACAATGATCACACCATAAGAACAGCAGACAGAAATTTCTATTTGAAGAAATATTTAGCTAGTATATTAGCAATACTAATTGTAGTTCTGCTCAACGTTTATTTTTCCTTATGGAATTATTTTTTATTAGCAATATTATGAATGAAAAATTACTTTAGGATTTTGTGTTAAGTAGGAAATTTCTCAGTAATCTTTGTTATACTGAAAAAGATACTGATGTAAAACATGCTCAGTGCCTTGGCAGATGATTCAGTGACATTGTTGTCAGGCGTGATTTTAAGCACTGGCTAACACTATCACATTAACCTGAAGATAAGGTGGTAAGTCTGTCTGCAATGTCAGCTTCAGATCATCATTTTTTATGAAGTGCCCTTGGGTGACTTGACCCTTGGCAGAAAAGTAGAGATAAAATAAACTGTTATGCACTATTATAGTCAAACATTTTTAACGTCTTTCAGCCTACGAAGTTTTTCCATTAGATACTTTCTCCTTAGACATCACAAATAAACTGTGCTCTCTCAAAGCAATCTTAGGTAAGAAAAAAACATGGATTCCGAATGACCTTATAAAGCAACTGTATACTTGCAAAGAAATACAAATACTATGCTAAATACTACTATAAAAAGCAGGATAGCCCAATCTACTCTTCAAGGAAACACTAAAATTTCTTCTATATCTGTAAAAAGCTCAACCTGGTTTCAGGGACAGCACTGGCCTGAAAAGACAGTCTGGACTGTCTTTTTGTTGTGCTGAGGAAAGTTACAGAAGCAACACCTTCCTTCATTTCAATCATACAACAGTACAGTACTTGAGGAAATAATATATGATAGGTTCATATTCAGCTAGGCTACGTAAGTGAAACAACTTTGAATCTCATCGTAGATTGAAAAATTAAGATCCCAGGGGTTTCAGCAGAGATATTTTTCACAACATATGTCATTACCTCTAATCTATTTTCTGTGGACTTAACTGATGACTAGCACAATAGCCTATTTTAAAAAATATTTCATATTGCCAATTACAGTTCATATGCAGTGAGGTTTATTTCTAATGATTGCTGTGGTTTTGAACCAGCCACTATAATTATTGAAATATCAACACTAGGGTGAACTCGGAGTTTTCTGACAGGACAGTTTTCAAATATTGAATATAGTCTTTAAAGAGCTTCTTAGGGACTTAGGGATCCTCTTTTTCATGGATCCCCCTTACTACTTACTCTTTAATAAAGCCAGGGAGAAAGAAGGGTTTCAAGACACTTGCTAGACCTCGAGGGAAAGGCTTTGAATATATCTTTACATGTACACATTGTGTGCGTGTGTACATCTATCTGACTTCATAGGCTAATGCAATTGCATACTCAGCTGGCGGCTGACTTGTCCATAACAGTTTGAGTCTAATTTCTTTTCCTACTGTAATCATAGAATAGTTTGGGTTGGAGGTGACTTTTAAAGGTCCTCTAGTTCAGCCCCCCTGCAGTGAGCAGGGAGGATCTTCAGGAGCAGGATCTTCACCTAGATCACGTTGCTCAGAGCACCTAACCTTGAATGTTTACATTCAACTGATTGGGCATTTAGCACCTCTCTGGCTAAACTGTTCCAGTCCTTCATCATAAAAAAAATCCTAACTATTAGTCTGAATCAACCCTCTTTTATTTTAAAACCATTACCCCTTGTCCTATCTCAACAAGCCCTACTACTTTTTTAAGTGGCCATTTGCAGGCTGAGAGTCTGTTTATAGGACAGAAATATCTCTTGCATTTAATTCTGCCTATTTTTGGAATCCCCATTCTTGCAGCCCAATGAAACCCTGTCCTGGGTTGCAGTGTAGGATGTACACAAAGTATTTATTCTATCACAATCTTCATGAACTGTTGAAACCAGGTGGGGCAGTGTTCTTCCCAGGCCCCCCTCCTTTGGGCTGTCTCCTGCTAATGGCCCATCAATGCCTTGCCCATGACTCACAGGTAACGCCCTCCAGGAGTTATCTCTGTTTAATGGGCCATCAAGGACCCACTTCACAACTCATCATCCCATTGTGAGATGCTCTGCCCAGGGGGAGGAGCCAAGCATTCTCACCTGGATATAAGCTGGGATTTGGGACAGTACTTGTAGCCCTTACCCACTGGACTCCCAGAGGACCAGACCTACCAGACTTTTCTACAGGATCACTGCTTCAGGAAGAGCACCTCACCTGGACTACTTCCACCATCCTGCTCAGGTTGTATTCTGACTCTGTCAGTGGTGCTTTGTGTTATTGCATTTATTTTATTTTATTTTATTTTATTTTATTTTATTTTTACCTTTTAACCTTTTTTCTTAATTAATTGTATCTCTGACTTGGAGACTCTCACTTGTTTGCTTTTAAAACCACAACAAACTCAAATCTAGCAAACCCGATACCACACAAACTTGGTTTGACTTTTCTCTGACTCTTACCTTGTTTTATTCCTGACAAGAGGGCAATGATGTTTATGGCTGTGCATTCTGGGTACTTTTATTATTCTGGGAACATAACTACCTGTAACTTTTACAGAATTAGATGCTCTAAAAATCAAGGAGCAACAAAAGTAGTTCAGTTTAATAAGACATGAGGTCTGAATAATTTTTAGTGTGTCTCACAGTGGTAGCTCACTTGAAGTTACAGGACAATAAAGATTCCTTTTTTACAATGATTCATAGCTACACAGAAATGAATTTCAGCACTCCTCACACCAAAATCCCTTCTGAACTACAAACTTTTTGTCCCATAATGCCTTCCACAAATGTAACAAAGGCTGCTATATCTGTTCTTGTTCTTGACAATGGATATATTAGGAAACTAATATCATGGTAGTGCAACGAAAAACACCTTTTAAACTATGGGAAATACTTGAGGCCTAAATACCTTCCTGTCTTTGTCCTCCATCCCAACCCCATCCCAGAACTGATACAAGACTTTTAATGTGTAATTTTAACCTCCACAATTGACAAAAGATTCATCACAATAGAGAGTCCCTTGTGCAAAAGATTTAGATCCCTGCTTAGACATGATTTGTCTATCCCACAAGTGACCTGGACCTTTTCCTCATCAGAAGGGTACTACAATCTTGGTGGTACAGCCTTCAGATTATCCTAACTCAGTAGCTAAAATAGAAAATGGCCATTGATTGTAGGACTATGTGTCTCTTTCTACTTTGAAACATAAAATGTTACATAGGAAACACTGGGCCAATGAAACATGCTATTTTAGTAAAACACATATACTCTAATGAGTTCTCCAGTTTCAAAGTACTTGAAATTTAATTGCCTCCTTGGTAACCTGAAAAAATTTCTATGCATGAAAGCATGTGTGTGCACTGAATTGTCCCAGTGCAGGTAGCTGAATTACTTCTCAGCTACTCTTCACTGCTTTGAAACAAAATAACTCCCAAGTCCCAGTAGTGTCCCATCAGTTTGGTGTTTGCTGAGGCAAAGTTCAACACAAAGCAACTACTTTCACTAAAGCAAAAAGAAGTAGTAATGTCATGATGTTGTCCAGACTGCTTCCTTGAGTTCTCCCTTATTTTACATGTAAAATAATATTCAGAGTCTCTCCAGAATTGTTGATTTTCTCATGCTATTTATTTTCTCTTCTACTCAGTTTTAATAAGTCTAATTGAGAACAGAATCTTACTCAGTCTGTTCCCTAATCTGGTTTTAATAGTATATGCTGGAAAGACAGGACATATGGCTATTTGATATTTTGAGTAAATTTAATCTGTTTTCCACTTTGGCACAAGCTCTCTAACTCCTGGTAGTTGCAGGACAGATGAAAAAGTCCAGCAGTGAGTAAAGTGCTAAACCACTGAGGGAAGTCTTGGTTCATCTCAAACTATGAAGGTGCCTAGCACAGACTCAACTTGGTTACTTGCAGTCCAAAGAGAAGTGGGTGTTTGAAAAGACACAGCTGGTCTAATGTCTCTCATTGGCTAATTCTATACAATTTGCCCTTTAGAAGCCTTCTTCTCCACATGATAGAGCAATAGCCTCGGTATCAAACACTGGAGTTTGAACCATCCTGCTGAGACAGATAAACACAGCCACTCTTGAACATGTCCCACATTGCTAGTAACAGAGCAGAAGATTGACTTATGATTTATCTTTCCTTTAATCTTGTTAGCAAATTCTATTTGTCTCCTATGTGAATCTTCTCAGCTGCTTCAGCCAGTTTCATATTGTATGGGCAGAACTGCAGCAAGCTTTTTTCCCTATAGGTTGTTTGGATCTCATTCCCTCCTTCCACTCTTCCCTTCATTCTCAGTTGCTAGAAACCTTTACCAGATCATTTCTATCCAGGAAATAAATGATACATCATAAATGAAAATACATATCATCTATCTACACGCATCCCTCATATTGGGAAAGACAGAAAAGTGGGCCTTCTTTCTTTGTGGTGGTGACAGAACGAGTCTTTTTATTTACAGGAAAACAGTGAAAGCATTCATGGCCATCTTCCCTGTGCTGCAGAACATAGAAGGCTTAGGAAAAAGATAGTCCTTTTCTTTTAAAGTAATGCCCATGCCATGCACTACAATTGCTTTTATGTGTGTTGCTGCTTGCTGAAGAGTTGACTGGCTGACAAAAATGATGTTTCATAGTCCTGTTCACAAATTAGAAAGAAATGCCATGCAATGTATTCCACACCAAAAAGCAATCAGGAAAAGATTGGATACAGACAAATATATACGAAATAAGTTTGAAAACAGGAGAATGGAAACAGGAGGTGACAATGCTGGCAAAGTGCCAAAAACTAACCAAAGGATTCATGTTTTCTCTGCGGAACCCCATAAGCTGACACCTAGAGGTTTTTATCGCTTTCACTGCAAAACATACTTTTCTATCCTACCTGTGGGAAGAAAATTTTTTGAAGGAAAACATAACAGGTACAAGTCAGTCATTCTTTTGCTCATATAACAAGATTATTTTCCAGGTATAAAATAAACTTCTTCAAACATTTGTTCAGTTAGAAAACATGGGAAGCTACAGTACTTATATATCTTTAGCCTTTTAAAAATAGTCCTTACCAAACTAGTAATTAAAATGAGGCTTAAAGAAGAAAAGTGAAAACCTTCTCACAAACATGAAAGTACAACATTCATAAGATAATTATCTCAAGAGGTAAATGTAGGCTATGATTCTTCACTCAGCAGAGGAAAACAAATCTTGAGAAAACATATTATCTTTATTTTTATTTTTAAATTTTCTGCTGCTTTCAAAAAGTTACAAGAAAGGAAAGATCGAATAACTGATTTCAAATTAAATGTGTGCCACATTTAAAAAGTATGAACTTCCATTAAAGCTTGGATATGAGAGGAACTATAAAAGCTTGGAGGAGTCTTGATGGAAAATGTGTATACTTGCATTTCAGAAACTGAACTATGGTAACTATTTCACTTCAGATTTTCCTCTTAAGTCATGTTTTGACCTTACGTGCAATATTTATAAGGGGAGGGGGAGGGGGGAGAGGAGAGGGAGAGGAGGGTCCAAAGAGATTTTTTTGTAGTTTTTCAATCTGTAAAGGTGGAGTGGGGTGAGGGGGTGGTTGTAAGAGAGACAGAGAGAGACTTTTTACTGAGCCCCGTAGTGACAGGACAAGGAACGTGTCTTATCTGAAAGAAGATAGATTTAGACTGAACATAAGGAAGAGTTTTTTTGCAATGAGGATGAGACACTGGCACGGGTTGCCCAGAGAAGTCGTAATTGTCCCATCCCTGGGATCCCAAGTCTGTCTCATCCCAAGTGTTCAAGACCAGGCTGGATGGGGCCCTGAGCAATCTGGCCCAGTGAAATATGTCCTTGCCCATGGCAAGGGGGCTGGAATTAGATGATCTTTAAAAGTGCCATCCAACCCAAACTTTTCTATGATTCCATGATTCATAGCAACAAGGTACTTTCCTAACATGGCAGACAATAATCTCCATTGTAATTTCTATCAGGAAATGTAATCTCTTAGCATAGCATCCTAGAAAATCAGATTTTTTGATTGGTTAAATTCCTTGTTTTTTCTTCTCTTCCCCCTGCTTGTTTCAATATGCCCGTTTCAGATGCTTTAGTGTCTCCAAAAGTGCTAATTTCAAAAACCTTTGTGTTGATGTGTAACCTCCATAGACAGTTTTAAAGATAAAATCACAGAACACTGGCATCGGAAATTATGCTGGGTTTTGGCAAAAGTTGGAGAAGATTAGACAAACAAGTGTTGCATTATCAAACATTCTGCCCACTGGAAATAAGCAACATTTTTGAAGGGAAAGAAATGTTCACCTTTACTTCACCTACAGCATTCATTACAATGTTATATTAAACTAGTAATAAACTAAAGTCTGATTCTTCATTGTGGTCCATCCTCAGGATATCGATGTCATAGGAAATCATAAGTACTTGCAGACTTTCAAAGTAATTTAAATATCAGTATGTAAATAGTTTTTATTTTTTCTTCTCCTAAGTTCTAATAATATAACTAATTTTTCTTCTCATATATCACACTATCATATAGCTTGCATATACCGCAGCACACAATTTATTGCAGTATTATGATTTTTAAAGTCCATGTGAACCATATCTTTCATCAACCTTACTGCAAATAGAGTCACCGTTTTCAGTAATTGACCAAAGACTAATCTCTATTATGCCTGTTGTAATGTGTATGCCAGTCATGATATTTAGGAAAACTGAGCTCCAAAAGATTAAGTAGAAATTTAGTACTGATGTTTTGTAAAGCTAAGCTAAAAGAACTTCCAAATACAAGTTAAAACAAACAAACAAACAAAAAAACCCACATAAAAACATAATGGAATAAGACTGTGTTTCATGGAAAAACTGAGAAATGAGATTAATTAAATGACTTCTTATTTATATATTAATTATATCTTCAACACAATGCAAAAGTAGGATTTTATGGTATATTGTGTTACACTTAAGATCTTATTGACAAAATGCTAAACAAAGAATTTATTGTTTGTCTATTTAAAATCTTAACAGCCTATTGAAAACCATAGCAAATCTTATTATTAATCCAGTTACAATTATACTAGCTTTTCTTTTGATATTATTTAATTATTACAGGAAAATCTCATTAATAATATAGCCAAATCTGTATACACGTAAACTTTTGAGTATCAATCACTTTTCCCCAGTGATACGCACCTGGTCCCTTCTCCTCTAGTTCCAAAGGCCAACAGATTTAGCCCTCCACAAGATAATTAGAATGGGGAAATTATGTTAAAAAGCCAGTATCCCAAGTCCTTGATGTTGATGTCTGGTATTCCTTCTCCATTAGTCTTGGATTCTGATGAGGTTGTATTCACACATTTTATAATACTGTGTTCTTATTTCCTCTTTTTTAAAATGAGTTCTCCTCTAAACTCAGTCTATCTGCAGCCATTAACTGCTTATTGTTTGAAATTAAGTCCCAGTTACTTTGTTACTGCGTGCTTTTACAGATTTCTTAGATCATTACCAGGTATTCAGAGACCTAAGCTGAAACAAGTTCAGCAGTACTCTCCCTGCTGCTGGACAACTGTTACTACAGCCATCATAAGCTCCAGATACTAAAAAATATGTTTCAAAATCTCACACTGGCAATATAAAGCCTGCAGCTTTTTTCAAGTAACAACACATCTCCCCATACATATTTATTGAGCAATGGCTGGGTGCTTTGTAAAACCTTATTTCCAACTTTATTTGATAAAATCATACTCCTTTATTATAAGATTTCCAAAGACCCTTCAAATTACTTTCATATTACTTTCAAATACATCAAAACTAAAATTCTCTTTTGTCAAATACATTCTAACTTGCACAGCCTATCTAGATAAGATGCAGCAGAATTTAGAGAATAATTTTTCTTTTGAATTTTTTATCACTTTTACAGAAATTAATCTTATATAGGTGATTTATTATTAATTAGGTCTTCAGGTATCAACTTTGAATGCAGACTGAATTTACCCTAAAGCTAAAAACTAGCAAAAGTGGCAGGTAGACTATTTTAAATAAATTCATGTCGATTCAAACATTTTCAATTATAATCCCTTTGAAAACATGAGAGCTGCATTTCAGAACACTTAACACTCAAGGACCCAGTTGGCAACCCCAAATTTGTCACTTTCATATGCATAATTGTATAGTAATGAAAAAGGGAAAGCAAGGAAACTGCCTTATAGTGAACTAAGTAAAGATGTTGCCAATAAAAATAAAAAATATATTGGCTGAATTTAATTGAAATATCAGGATTAAAATAAGAACTAAGTGTTCTGTATAACACAAAGGCCATTGATGTTGATTGACACATTCTTATAACCAGGATATATCACTGAGTAGAAATTTTTTGTTGTCCAGTTTTGAAATAAATAGAGTATTACAATCTCATCTTTTTAAAATTCCCAATGCTTACTGAAGATCTATTACCTATGCTCACAAAGCAAAGAAAAAGGTTAACCCTAAGTGCTGGTTTATTACGCTATTAGCTACATTTAGTTTCTTTTTTTTTTTCTAAAGTCTCTTAAATATGCATAATACCTGAGCTAAAAAGATAACTGTGTCTAGAAATACTGTAAAACAGCCTCTAACTCTGTAATAATTAACTTGCTACCAGGTTTTATTTTAAAATGTGTTTGCTTATTTAGTGCACATAGCTTAAGTGTCAGAGTTTAAGTACCTGATAGAGACAAATATTAAGTGAAATACACTTGCTCGGAAGATAATTTCATTTAGCATCTTCAAGCAGGGCATAATTAAGTTACTCTGTCATACAAAATGACGGAGGCTTAAATAAGTAACAGCTGGTTACCCCAATGGCTGTGCTACTGAAGGGCAGCCTTTGGCAGGAAAAGCTGTGCAAACACAATCAATACATTATGCTAATGGGAACAATGTAATGAGCAAGGAAGCAGCTAAAACGGAATGACAAAAAGAAAAACAAACAATCAAACATGTCCCTGCAGCTCATAGCAAGCATTTCAACTGCAATTTGTGAACAGAAATCTTACAATGGCTGTACTCAGAGTACTAGTCTTATCTAGAAATGTTCACTGTTCATTCCTTATGTCAGAATAAATTTAATGGCAGCCAGATGAATCCACTGATGGCTGCTTCATTGGCTTCATTGAATTTACACCAGAATACTCCAAGTGATTAATTGATCAAAACTTATAAACTAATAAAAATACTTTTTCATTAATTTTCTCTCAGATATTTTAGCAAAAATAAGTTAATTGAACTGCAGTATAAATTAGACTGTGAAATCTGCATACTATAAAACTATTTCCTCTCTGTTGCTACTAATCTCCAAAGGTCTCACTTAGTGTTTACTTGCCTTGGTGTCATTCTGATTTATTTTTGCTCCATAACTGATTGTGACATTACTCCAGTACAGATTTTCTGTTAGATTTATTCACTGCAGATGACCCTTGTGAATTCCCTAACACACTCTGGAGCACGAAAAAAAAAAACCAAACCCTAACGTGAACTGGATTTTAGAAGCAGGCACCAGGTTCTTAGTTTGAGTGCAGAGGGTAGATATGTTGCATGCTAAACATGACACATTCTGTGCTACAACTAACCCACAGCCCTTTCAAAGTCCACTGTAAAAGACTTTGAAAATAAGTATTTTCAAATAAGACTTTTGAATGAACCTGTGTTGCATGCTAAACATGATTTGTTCTGTGCTACTCTGGTAAGTTTTAAATTTCTTCTTTGTCTACCTGGAGGATTCTTAAGGCAAAGCAGGATTCTGCTGACTCCCACAGAAATGAGCAATATTATCTTAGAGGATCTTCTCTGTGCTATCTCAGAAGAGGATCTCAGGAGAGCAACAAGGTAGAGCAGTGATGACACATACACGTTACCCCTTCACCCCTCTGCCCTGCCCATGCAAACTATTTTTCTAACCTTCACCTTCTTTTTGTTATTTGTATGTTCAGGATGAATTGAATATAGGGGTTTTTTGGGTTGGGTTGTTGCGTTTTGGTTTTTTGTTCAGTTTGGGCTGTTTTTGTTTTCTTTTTTTCAATTTAACTGCAGCCTTCTCTGGTGAGGTTTCAATTAGTTTATCCCAGATAATAAATGAGTGAATACAGTGTAATCCTTCCACAATTTTTAAATGTTATTAATATTTATATATTTGAACCCTCAGCAGATACAATCTCAGTTACCTGTTACAATAGGTAATACTGCTTTTCCTCTGTCATTCCTACCTGTCAAAAATATTAACCCTGAAATAAAAACCCTAACATTTTAACTTTTCTGGGAGCAATGCCAGAAGATAGAAACTTATGTCTATAAGGTATGCAGCAGTAAATGTGCATAAATTGCACTGCATAACCAACAACAAGGTGGGCTTGTGACTGATTCAGAGCTGACTCTAGTATGCCTTGGCTGTAGTATACTCAGGGGAAATATGAGTGACCCAAACTCTCACAAATGCAGTTAATTGCACAAGGTGAATCTGGCACACCAGTACATTCAGACATCAATTTGTTCTTGCTATGGTAACACTGGACAAAGAAGACAAGCCAGTGTGTTTCCCTTTAGAGTTCTGAAATACTTCCTGTACAGTCACTGTTACCATCTGCCACAAGACTAGGAGAGATTTGTTGTCAGCCTGAAAAGATGCTGTCTACAAGGGCAGAACAGACCTAGATTCAAGCAGAATGTGAAGTATAGCTACCAAGAGATTTAATTTTCCTGAAATCAGCTTCTAGCTGTTCATATTTGAACTCTAAACATGGGAATATGTTGGCCCGAGCCATGAGAAGTTGGTGTAAAATCCTCCCTTAGCTTTTTAACATCTGCAATACTCTGATCTACTGTGTTATATGATGGTGTCAGCATTACTGCTGGGAGGGAAATGGCTCATCTTTTGTGTGAGACTTCTCAGTGCTAAAAAGAGGCTTTGTACCAAATCAAGGCCTGTTTTTTCCCTTGAGCTAAAAATTCATAAAACCTTACAAGAATCCAAATTAGTTTAACTGAATAACTGGATTGCATTCTTTCCAAAAGAGTTTGTTTCATTTATAAGTATAGTTAGTTCAGGGTGGAAGGGACCTTGTGTCTAGTCCAACATTCTCCTCAAAGCAGGGTCAGCTGTGCAGGCAGACCTGGTATCTCAGGTCTTCATCCAGTCAGGTCTCTCAAACCCCCGGGATGAAGAGAGACTGCACAGCCTCTCTGGGAAGCCACTTGAACCTCATTGCCTTCAGAGGGAAAAATATTTTTTCTTTTAGCCAGACTAAATTACTTTTGTTTCAATTTATATCCATGGATTCCTGCTCTCCTACCACCCGCACTGTGAAGGGACTGGCTCCATTCACTTGGTGACCAAGATACAGGCACAAGGGGCTGTTCAGCCTGTCCAAAGCTATTTCTGCTCCAGGCTGAACAAGCCAAGCTTCATCAGTCTCTCCTCACAGAGCAAGGGCTCCAGCCCCCAACAATCATGATGGTCCTCGTGCTGAACTTGCTCCAGTCTACTGCTATGTGTCTTAGAAGGTACTGGGAGGTCAGTATTTCATATGTCTCCTAATGAGGACCAGGTAGAGAGAGGTAATCCTTTCCCTCAATTTACCTATCTGCTTTTGTTAACAGAGCCCAGGAGGCAGATGGCCTTGTTTATGACCATGGGTCTGTTAAGTCATGCTTGGTTTGATGTCTGTGAGGCTTTTGTGGCCTTTTCTACAGAATTTCTACCCAGTTTTCACCCATTGCAAGGTCTCTAGCTTTCCATGTGCCAACTTCGCATTGTGCCTTGTTAATTTTATGTGGTTTCCTGTTGGTTCATTCCTTCATCCAGTCTAGGTGTCTTTGTATGACAAGCCTTTCCTTTAGCAAATCAGCAATTATACCCCAATTTGTCACCACCTATGATTTGGCCATTGGTGAAGGTGTTAAACAGGTCCCAGAACAGGTCTACTGTGGCCTTCAAATAGAGCACGACATAGATCCATCACCCTCTGATCCCTTTTATCCAAACTGACTCTTATCTATCTGATGCACACCCACCAAGACTATAACATCCTAAATTAAGTACCAAAATATTGCGGGAAACAGTGGAAAAAGTCTTGCTAAAATCAAGGTAAACATCCCCAGCTTTCCCCTCATCCACAAATACCTACATCCCACTGAAGAAGGCAATCAGGTTGGTTGGGTATGTTGACTATTTTCAGTAAATTTCTTTTCCTTCATGAGAGCAGAAATTTGTTCTGAGAGGGTTTGCACAATGATTTTCCCAGGCACCAAAGTGAGACAAATTGACTTGTTTATATAGCTAAATGTTTTTAGCTTTCAAAAGTGTTCTTAAAATTGAGTACTACCTAGTTGCTTATCTGAAAATGGGAAAAGAAAACGTGTCACCACAAATTAGATAATATTAGTAGTTATAATTAGGTATTACTTTACAAATCCTGTAGTAGTAGTAATAATTAACACATGTTGCTGAATTATCTGAAATAAAAAAAAATGAGTGGTGCTACTAAACAATTTAATTACTTTATTAATATACTTTGCTTTCTTTGTCTCTGTGGTATATGCTTGATATTTTGACTTTCCTTCTGTCTTCTTGAACAAATAAAGAAGACTGAGATAAGGACCATATTTTAATTTGCTTTAGTTGTATTCAATTTACTAATTATGGATATTTAAGTAACCTAAATAACAAATATTTCAATAATTGTTATTATAAATTAGTATTCAAAGTAAGATACTGAAATATGGTGAAACCTGTGTAAAGTACATGGGATTCTGATCAGTTTGATTAATTATCTTTTTTTTAATGGTATATCTTAATTGAATACTTTATATAAATTAAGTGTTTCCAGTCCTTAAAGCATTTTAGAAATGTTACTTATTAATATGAAGTCCTATGCTCAGTACTCCATATCCATTGCTCAAAGACAACTCAGAATTCAACAGATTGTATGTTTTAAGATGTTGCCAATGTTTTAAGCAGAAAATCCCTTTGGTTTATATTCCTATATGTTCAGATTGTTGCTGCCCAGCTGCTGTAATGATTAAATAGGACATTCCATCTCTGGAGGAAAACCAACTCAGTTAAGTGAAAGAGCTAAAAGGTAGTTTTCCTTACTCTTCCTTACAACAAATTTTAAAAGGTAGTTCTTGTTTTTTCTACACTTAACTATAATTAATATCTGCCATTGTATAGCAAAATTACAAAGATGAGTTGCACGTCAAAGTGAGCATGACCATGCAATTACCAGTCACTAGATAGTGCTTCTCCGTCATTAAAAAGAACCTGATTTGTTAGTTATGGTTCCAATGCATCTAAATACAGGGATCAACACTCTTTTTTCTTTTAAACTAATGAGATTATCAATTTGCTTTGCTTTCAGTGAACCTGACTCAGTGTTCTGGAATATAGCCTGCAGCCTGCAAAATGGTGGCCAGACAAAAGAGCCAACCTTGTTGGTTCCCTTAACTGCTTCCTTGGACTATTCCAACTTAAATACTTTATCTTGCCAGATCACTCATTTTTCCATGCAAAATTTAATGCTTGTCTAAACTAAAAAGCCTCCATCACTAGCCAGTCTGCTGGGGCTGCGCTGTCAAGTCCCCTCGATGTATGCCAAAAAGAGATACTCTCCTGCCAGCACAGTTACATCACCTCACTGAATGACAGATGCAAAACTAACATTAGCTTTCCTCTTTTGGCATAACCACACACTGGGATTTTGCCAGTGTAACTATATTAGTCAGGTTTGGTATGTGAGTGTGGGTTGGTTAACTTTATTTTCTGCTCTCTGGATACGTTGGCAATTCTTTGTAGACACGGCTTAAGAATACTACTTTTAATGATCAAAACAGCAGCTAAAAACAACTTCGATCTATAAGGTATTTAACTTGCTAATATGTCCTGGAAGATTTAAAAAAGTATGCTCAAGGCCCACAGACTTCTGTTTGATTTGGTCAAAACCAAACAGTTCACTGGAAATGTTTCTTTTAGCTGTTTGATGAGAAATGTCATGGTCTATATCTGAAAATTTTCCTATATTGGACTATTCATAGTTTTTTTTCTGCAGTGGAGTGATAATATCCTATAATATCTTGTCAGGAGTAGCTCACACCACAGCTTGTTTGTCTCTTCCTTAGCTGTCAGTTTAGGAACTCCATTTCTATATAAAAGTTGGCTGAATCAACTTATCTTTGGCAGAAACAAGAAAACTAGGGCTGCTCATATGTAAACTCTAAATATTTTTTTTATATACAACTGCATATACTTTCCATACTTTATTCTATCTGGCAGAACCTCACAAATCCCTATGTTAGATTCACCAATTTTATTGTATTTCCTTCAATCATTGATTTAAATCTGGAGAACCAATTAGTTGTTGCTGTTATTTTATCAATGGTTAGTAAATCCAGCCTGTATTTCAGGCATTTACAATATTAATTTTGCAAAAGGAATGGACTTGTTTTTTCATGCTTTGGAAATCACCATGAATAGCAAACAAAAAATAAACATAGTGCAGTAAGATGTATGCAGTTATTTTATGTATTATTTAGCTTTATAACTGCATATGTAATTTGGCCTGGAGTAAGAACAGTCCAGTCAAATTTAGCACACCATTGTTTTTATGCAGTAGTAGTGTGTATAAATTGTGTTTGTGACAGACTATTATAGTATTAGGCAATATTTTGTATGGAAGTAACAGATGACCCATGACAACTCTAACTAAAATATATTTTTGCTGGTGTTACATAGCCCATCATATTCCATCTACTACTGAGTTTCACTAAGAGATGAAATAATATATAGTGCATGATAAAATATCTATGAAAAGGAAAGCCCTGTTATTTACCAGCTACACAAAAGCACAAGTGATCCTGGCCAGCGTCTCCCTTGTGACCCTTTCAGAATGAACCCTTAGCTCAGGACACTTTCTTTCCCTGTGTTCTACCTTGTAACCTCTTCTGCTTTTATCTCTGAAGGCATTTTTAAATTGTTATTATCGGACGGGTTCCCTGACACAGTATCCTGACTTCACTGCCTTCCCTGGTTGGATGGCCCAATTTTTCTAACAGGAGCTCTGAATGAAGTCGTTATTAATGCCTTGAGACTGTTGAGGTAAAGGCTAAGGGTACTTTAGAATGGAGGACATAATAAGAGACAGAAAGTATGGGAACACTTAGAAGATTAAAAATTATTTCCTGTCCTTCCCCACAGCCTCTCCCCACCACCACTGCAACAACACTATTTTTTTTTTTTCTTCTTTTGTGCTGTAAACAGGAACTTTAGAGTTTATATTAGCAGTGTTCCTACTTTTAAAAGGCAAAAAGGAGAGTGAAATCTAAATCAGATACAATATTTAACAAATTTTGCAGACCCTTTCTCTCGCCATTTTCTTAGGAATCAATTGCTATTTCTGCCACCATTCTCAGCCCTCCTTTGCCAGCGTTGTTCACCCTAATCACTGGCAGCCTCTGGCTTTTACTCCTTAAATATTTCCAAGGCATGTTTAAAGCTAGGCAAAAGTGCCCATGGGTATTTGCACCAAGTGGTGAGCTCTTGCACCATAATATTTTTGGAGGAAAGAGGTAGTATATATTTTTTGTCTTCACAAGTATTTTTTCTATTGCTTATACATAGAGAAGAAACCTTCTTTTATTTGATATTGTGTTTTATATATTTTGCATTAATCTACTTTTTATCCATATTACTCGTAATTTTCCTCCACTCATATGAAAATACAAAATCTACAAAAAAGCAGGAATGCTAAAGAGGGGTTGAAAGCCCATTTAGTTGCCATGTATATATTCCAAGAGAAACTGCAGTTTTTGTAGTTGTAACAGATATGTAAGAAAATAGGGAGAATGCTTACTGAATCACAATCTAAATTGTATAAATGGAACCACAAATATATTATTCCGCTGTTTACTCAGCTCTAAACCTGACACTTAACAAGAAACGTTTAGCCACATGAGACAAGAAATTGAATCCTCTCACTTATCCACATTCACGCTCTGCCTCTTGCATTTGATTTGTGCCAGATTAACAGACGAGAGTGAGGGATGAGGCTAAATTGTTCCTCCCTGTGCAGAGGGAATGCAGAGATCTCCCAACAGCAAGTGGCTTTCCTCACCATATGTGCTTCTTCATCTTGGCCCAACAGGGCAGGAAAATGAATTTGAGGATTTTTAACACAACACATTATGTAAGTTTTAGCTGCAGTGCTTTGCTCCATTTTTGCTTTGAGCGCCTTATTCACATGCATTTCACAGAGAGTGGCTAAAAATGTTGGAAAAGATTTAACAGTGTGGCAAGATCTACGGAATTCAAATTAATTTGTTGCATGAGGGTGAAATTCAGGTTAGTACTTTCCATGTAATCGTGATGTAGCTCAATAAGCAGGGCTCTGTTTTTGTAGACATGCAGCATACTTAGTCATCATTTCCCAAATAGTCCAAAATCAGCCTCACAAAATGGGAGAATTTCATGAACTTGCTGAAGAGGTGAATCCATTAAAAAATAGTTCAGGGAACCTTATCCAAAACAGATAACAATGCCATTGCAAGGAACTAGTCAGTGAGAGACAATTCTTGCTTGAAAGTCTGATCTCCACATGAGCATCACCCTCTGGAACATTTTTCAGCCAGTTAGTGGATTCTTTAGCAAGCATTCTGTCTGTGAAGGTTTGGAACACATGAACCTGACACTCCTGAATTTC
This sequence comes from Zosterops lateralis, assembly GCF_965231275.1. NCBI lineage: Eukaryota > Metazoa > Chordata > Aves > Passeriformes > Zosteropidae > Zosterops > Zosterops lateralis. The sequence goes on from NC_139765.1 coordinate 53,472,529, forward strand.
TTCAATGATAGATTATCATGTTGTAATCTCACTTTGCCAATATACGACCTGCCCTAATTTCAGATGCAACATTTAAATGTTTCTTTAAATGCTGAATGTTCATGTTCATGCTGTTTACACCACATTTCATGGTGAACAGCTTTGACTGAAGCACAGATCAAGTCATGGTCATCCTCCTTTATTGATGTCATCATATTGATTACTAATGATCCCCATTACAAGGGTATATGTAGTATTGATACCAAAAGGGATGAGAAGAGGAAATGGCTGTAGTTTTGCTGTTACTCGTAAGGTCAATGCAACTCAGTCGATGCCCTTAAAATTACACAATGAGCACTTGTCTTCCAAAAAACCCCCCAAATCACTAGTCGGACAATGTTATGCATTTTGCCTTTGTAGTCTCATTCAGGACAAATCAACCTGCAATAGCAGATGCCGAAGCCTGTAAACTTTATTTCTAATTTTTAAGGAAACTGTAAAGTCATTGCTGCCATTTTTAGGACTGTGTAAGAAAGTTTCTGAGAAGAGAAGAGATCTAAGGAAATCCATAATTTAAAATGTTGTCTCTAGGTATTTTCACATTAATATATATATCTACCACTTCAGTCTTAAAAATAAAAACGTATTTTTTAAGTGGACCAAAAGCTTTCTTTCGTATTTAGCAACACAATTTATAAAGCAATCAAATGTTTGAAAAAGTCTTTGTTCCTAAATCTGTGGGTGGAGTTGATTGAGACATTTCACTTCTTCATAATAGACTCAGGGCTTTATTTCAAAATTATATCATATTATATGAGATGATCTCTATACAGAGATCCATGAAACAGAAACAAAAGGGTAGTTCTGTTCAGAGAAAAGGAATTTACACATTATATTTGTGGGTTTATGTTTTAGGCTACTAATACTTTATAAATGATCCCACAAACAATACCTCCTCCCCCAAAAAAATAATCTAAGTATGTCTACTCATATTTTCCTTCTATTCAGAAAGAGAAAATAAAATTTAGACAAACAAAAGTACAAAGTAAGGGTTAACTAGCTACATATGCCTACATAACTGCTAAGCTAACTACATATATCTTTTTAATTAGGGATTCTAAAGCTCTATATGAACTTTAGAAGAAGATCCTGAAATTTATTATTTGTAATTCTGGAAAACACTAAAGATTTTGATGGCACTGATTACATGACTGAAGGGAGTGTGAATATAAAAGTTTTTATTTGCACCAATTAACTGAACATTGAAATCAATTTAAATAAAGCAATAAAGAAAAAGTTTACCTCAGAACATTCTGAATCTTGAAGTTTCAACAGAATAATGGTGCTATGTTATCATAAAACTCTTTAAAATCTCAATCATGACTCTCAGGGTTCTTTAAAATGACAACTGTCTCCTTTCTTCTCAGTGAAAACCTTTCAAGTTGGCCGTCATTTCAAGTTTTTATTTTCCTATGAGTACCACGCCATGAGGGTTTTCTGACAATGCCTTTGGGGGTGAAAAGTACCCTAATTTTCATTCTTTCAAAACCCTCTGTCTCTGCAGCAGTCAGGCCTTTCTGAGTACACAGATAACAAAACTGGGAGTTTCCTTCCACCATCACCCTCTGACGACAAATAATTTTCCCAGTGTTCTGCCAAAGCTTACTCATATTTCTGCCACAAGAGTTCTTCCATTATTTCATTTTCTTTTTAGTTTTTATTTTTCTTTCTTGTCAGTGCTAAAAAGTCAGATAATTCAGAGCTACAAACTGTCAGAAGTTACAGGTTGTTAAAGGATCTGGCAATAAAAACAGGATCTTAAAGGGACAGATTATACATGTGCAAATATGATTGACTGAAACTGTCTGTGGAATAAACTACCACACAACTTATCTTATCACAGCAAAGTAATACAGAATATCAGAGACATGCAAAGACATAATAATGCCTTCTGGACATCACATCAAATCATATGTCTTCTGATAATCAAAAAAGGAAAAAAATTGAAGTATTCCTTAAAGCTAATTTTTTTCCTGCAAAAAAATTCAACAGCCACAGTAATGTTCTCTGTTAAAAAATAGAAGCTACAGGGTTGATCCTTATGCAAATATTTAAAAATTGACATAGCTAAGATATTTAGTATTTAGCTTACAATTTAGTAAGTGTTTGCTTGTCTAAAGGTCACTGTTCCAGATCACTGAAGTCCTATGAGTGTAAGGACTCTAATTATTATATTTTTTTAAATCCCAGGTAATTACTATGCATTAAACATTTTAGCGGATATAAAAGGGTAGCTTCTGTGCTATTGGAACATTCATTTTAATATTTGAAAGCTTCCACACACTGCATGTTCAGAGACACAATGTTTGATAAATATTAAACTTGTAAATGTAAAAAGATGACAGAAAAGCCAGTGACAGGTGTGGCCATTCCAAATGTAATTTCTAGTAAGAACATGGACTTGGAACTCAGAATATTGACTAGAAGCCTAGGGTCACTGTGTTCACACACCCTGCATATCTGCCTGCTGTAAAAATGAATCCCAGCTTATCTGTCTGGAGAACAAACACTGCCATAAGGAAACTGCATTATCTGGCTCCCCTATAAGGGGGTCACTGTGATCTTGTATTCCTTTATTCATTGAGCTCTACCCACCAATTCTGTACAAATACCATGGGACCATAAACATGGTGGGGGTTATCTCACATACCTTTTCTGCTGAAACACACTGCAAACTGGGTTTCCTATAGTAATTATACATTTTCAGTATTTTTAAAAACTACAGTGCTGTAACAGCTACTGAGAAGGAATTAACTCAACCCTAGCTGAAACCAGGACATAAGGCCTTTAAAAAAAAAAAAAAAAAATAACTCTATGAGACAGACACAGCCAGAAGAAAGGCCAAGTGAGAGAGGCTGACTGTCCCCATTTTACTTCCAAGGCAGCAACTAAGCAGCCTGTCCACAAGCCACACAGCACTTTTCTGTCAGAACAGGCCCCCTGTAGATTAGGAGGATTCTAAAAGAAGAGGTACTTTTTAAACTGTTGGTGCCACAACAATTATGTCAGATTAGGAAATTTCATGGACTGCATAAAACCTAAAAGCTTCCACTAGGATGAAAAGTCATACATTATACATTTGAAAGGTATTAAACACAGTGGTTTGCATTATCAGATGAAAGCATCTTGGAGTAATCACAAATAATTGAGCGTTTGTTGTCTCCACTTAAAAAGTATACTGTTGCTATGCAAGGGGAAAATTACAGCACGTTAACAGATGCATAAATTTTTTTTGCTGCAGAGAATAAAAAATTCAAACTTCAGGATGAAGAAATGAAGAAATGAAGACATGATCCTATAGGAAAGAATAGTTTTTATAACCACAGCTACCTAATGATTGTGGGCGAGGTGGTGGTGTTTAGTTTTAGTGTAATTTTTTTTGTATGGAATGATTGGTTAGATCTCTCAAATAAAGTAGGGCTTCAAAAACAGATGGGGAACAAAAATTCAAAAGCTCATAAAAGCTTTTCAGGAGCTCATAAACACTAGCAACAATGCCATATAATGGGAAATCAGTAAGAAGGAAAAAATGGTGACACAAAAAAACCCCGCAGTTCTATTCTATTAATATATTCTATTTTATCCCTTAATTTTTTCTAGCACTATAAAATGATACTTTGCACTATTTTTATCATTATAATTTTTTTTTAGTATCATTAGATACTTGGTTTCTAACAGATGTGTGAAGCCTTATTTGTATATCTGCTGAATAAATAGTTGTTTTGGGATCTACCTCCACACTTTTATGGGCGTATAATATAACACGGTGATGTGCATTGGCACTCAATTGTTTGGCCTCTTACTCCTCTGCATTCAGGTCCTGTGCTCATTATAAAAGTAAAACACTTATCCATTGGATAGACAAAACTCCTACCACAATAGAATCCCTTCAGAGGTCACTACAGCTAAGTACCCATTCTGTATTTTTATATTCAGGTACATCTGGATTTTTGATCATGAAGCTATATCAAATTGTTGAGGAATGTGGCATTGGAAATGTGCTTGGGATGCAGGCAGAGCTGCAGGCAAACAAGAACTGCCTTGGGTGCCAGCAGACTTAGAGAGGACTGCACTGACCAGTAACAAAGACTATTGTCACACTTCTTAGTGTCACTAACAGATTCAAGGGCAGCAATCATTTCAGTGGAGATATCCTGAGATATTATTTATCTCCTGGGAAAGGAGCTGTGTAATTTTTCTGTGTTAGTCATCAGTTCCCATTTACAAGCAGCTGTAGCTGAAGGCTGTGTTTCCCCTAGGGCTGGTGTAGAATATTGTATACAGCACTCCATGAAGAAAGGATGCAAGATAATGAACTTAAGTCAATGACAATTTTTTACCTCTGATTTGGCAAATAAGCTGTCATTTAAAAATTGGTTGGGACTGAATCAAATGCATTTATTCTGGTTTTGCTCAAAGAAAAAACAAATCAATAATGTTAACCACTTTTAATTAATAAGTATTTTATTTATCATTGCATAATATATTTTCTTTTCAGGCCCTTGAAAGAAAAACAAATTAAATCATATCGAGCTATGAGAGACAGAAGAGGTGGTGGCATCCTTTTATGTCATAAATGTTGTTAAGATTTTATTGTTTTGCTCATAACCATTCTTCATTCTTCGAGAATGGAGGGACTAGGTCTCATATTTCCCAGAACAGTAACTTCATAAACTTGCTACAGAGCATTGTGGCTCTGTACACATAAGCTCTGTCAAACTTATATATTTTTTCATAGAGACTCAAAAAAGTTGCTTAACATACCTTAAACCAACATAGAAAACTATTAATTAAACTGAAATTTTAAAGTATAGCTTCATGCTTTGACTTGTAAGAATACTGGCAATAGAGTTGAAGACCAATAACCTGGCATTCTCATGCTGTAAAAAAATGGGATCTATGTACAAAGCAGCAACATTTTCTGTACAGTGATCATGAGAAAGTCTGGCCAAGTGGCAAACTTTTAGGACAATGACTCCACCAATTGTCCTGCCTACCATAATAAACGTTATAAGTGATCCAAACACCATTTGCTGAGAATTAACTCAATATTCTCGCATGTAATTTTCCACCTACTGACAGCTACTTTCTCCTCATTTGCATAACCATATCAGAACACAGGAATAAAAAAGAAAGCCATTACTAAACATTCCCCCTGCGCAGTCCTAGGAGACCTCTCATAACAATCTTTAGCTACTCACTCATTTGAAAAGTGTCCAGGAAGGTCGTTCAGTGAAAAAAGAAATCTGCTGCCTCCATAAACTTTTCAAAGCAGCTACTGAATACTTTGTTTCCTCTCAAAATTGTTCGGTAATCTTAGAAGACAACTGAATATATCAAAACAAAGGCAAGGAAATATGTCATTTTTGCATACTGAGCACAGGTAAACAAACAATATAAAGGACCTGGACACTCTATGATGTGTATATATCTAGTAGATACAAAACTGTCAGAATTAGGAAATCAAG